>NC_136424.1:41247500-42447500 GCF_052625555.1 Lactuca saligna | reverse complement strand
AGAAGTTCCCCGTAGTGAGTACACTGTAACCTCAGATGATTCCATTCGCATTGTTTTCGGATGTAACATTTCCACCGTTGCAATTCGGCCTGAAATCCCGAAGGTATTCTAACCTTCCAGTCATGTGCAAGGAGCAGTCACTGTCGATTAACCATTCATCTTCTTGTTCCTCCTTGCACAAAGCCTGAGAATTACACGGTTAGTTTAGGCATCCAAACTAGTTTGGAGCCTGGAACAACAGATGAGTTTCTGAATGATGCATGAGCCGAGGTTGCATGGACCAGTTTCGTGTCAAATTTTAATCCTAGTCCTGTTCTTGTCTGATGAAGGTCATAGAGTAGGATCAGGTATTCGAAAGTATGTAGGATCCAGCGTTATGTGTGGCTAGCATACACGAGTGCTACAGGGTTGGTGGAAGTTTCATGGATGGTTGGTTTGTGTGGGGTCAGTAGGCCAATTATGAGATAGTTAGCCTTCCTCTAGGAGTGAGGATTGAGTGCGCACCATGTATATGCCTATTATTAGGGCATTAGGATGATACTTGAGACAAATATGGGTAGGTGTGGAAGGTATGCTTTCCTCTAGGAGTGAGGATTGAGCGTGCACCATGTATATGCCTATTATTAGGGCATTAGGATGATACTTGAGACAAATATGGGTAAGTGTGGAAGGTAGTTTGTGAGTTGGTTCCATGTTATTTATGAGGATTATCCGATATCTTCCTAGTGTATTTTCAGTATGGTGGTTACGAGGAGTTTTGTGACTGGATCTGGATCGGGATCAGTCCAGGGCAGTCAGGGTGCCCCGATAGCACCCAAGACTATCGGCTAGGATAGGCTACCATTGATAGAGGATCGTGTCAGGGAGATCATCCGCGAGGAGGAGGTCGAGATTGTATGGGGTCAAAAATTGGAGATGTTCGGGTTAATTAAGACCATAATGATGGAGTATTTTGATGACAGATATGTAGCCCTTGTTGAGACGGCTACCGCAACAGCTACAGGGGGAGGAACAGTCGGGATTTTCAGTACCGAGACTTAGAAAACACCAAGCCCCAAACTTTTGATGGGACTCAGGATCTGATCATAGCCATGAGGTGGTTGTCTAACGTGGAGGGATGTTTCTTTGCATGCTCGTGTCCTGTTGACCAGAATTTCAGGTGTGCCCTGAACTTACTGAGGTCCAAGACAAAGGACTGGTGGAGGTTGATGATTGGGTCGTATACGGATGATCAGAGAGTTGTGGTTACTTGGGAGCAGTTCAAGGAGATGTTCCGCACTCGCTACATTCCACGGCTCAAGCGCGAGCAGATGTCACAGGAGTTTTTGGATCTGAGACAGGGTACGGAGATCACCCGCATGTTCACTGAGAGGGCGATGCTTTGCCCTGAGTTTGCTTCTGAGCAGACTCAGATGACACATTATTTGAGCATGCTCAAGACTAATATCTATCAGTTTGTTGCTACCCATCGATGTGACACACTGTTGGATTTGTAGGAGGCCACTAGGCGGTGTGAGATGGAGATTGAGTTAAAGTTACGGGAGTATAGGTAGGCCTGGTGCAGTCACTACCAGCGCCGAAGCGGTCAAAGATGGCTAACACTAGATTTGGAGGTTAGCCAGGCCATACTTGTTGGAAGTGCGGGAAGGCTCATTCGGGGGGTTTGCAGATCGGGGAGCGGGTGTCACAAGTATGGAAATTAGGGTCACCTTGCTAGGTATTGTAGGCAACAAACTCCAGCTTCCAGAGACAAACTTTGTTACAGTTGTGAGCAGGTGGGCCATATGAAGGTGTAGTGTCCCCTACTAGCTGCCAAGCCAGCGCAGGCTCCCGCACCGGCTACACATAGGATTTATGGTATGTTTCTATCCTTTATCTTACTAATTATATTTGTTTTGTGCTTATATGTGTTGTACCATGTTAGGTACATTCTTTGTGAACTCTTTACCTGCTTTAGTATTATTCGACTCCGAGCGAGTCAGTCGTTTGTCTCTCAGACATTTAGTAGGGAGTTCGGTTTTCCAGTAGCAGAGCTAGAGTGTCTGTAGCAAGTCTCTATCTCCAATGAACATGGGGTTTCCACTTCTTCAGTCTATCGAGGTTGCGTGTTGGAGATCTTCAGGGTATCTTTCCCGATAGACTCAATTCTAATTCCCATGGGCGATGTGTGTGTGATCATGAGTATGGACCAGCTTAGTTGTTCGGTGCCATGATCGACTACAAAAGTCAGCGAGTAGTAGTTCGGACCCCAAGTGGGGGAGAACTAGTCGTCTACGGAAAGCGCACTAGGTTGGGTTCAGTGTTCTGCTTAGCCGCCAGGGCTTGACAGCATATTCAGCATGGGTATCCAGGTTATCTAGTGTATGTGGTTGATACATGGGTCAGCGATTAGACTTATGTTTCAGAGGTTGAAGTAGTCAGGGAGTTCGCTGACATGTTTCCGAAGGAGTTGCCTGGAGTGCCTCCGGAGAGACAATTCGAGTTTAGGATTGACCTAGTACTGGGTGCGACCCCTATCACCAAGGCACAGTACCAATTGGCAGCAGCAGAGATGCAGGAGCTATCATCACAGCTGCAGGAACTTTTGGGCAAGCAGTTCATTTGTCCGAGCAGTTCACTGTGGGGAGCGTCGATTCTCTTCGTCAGGAAGAAGGATGGTTCGTACCGAATTTGCATGAACTATCGGGAGTTGAACAAGTTGACGGCAAAGAAACTTTATCCACTCCCGAGGATAAATGATCTTTTCGATAAGTTGCAGGGAGCATCTTGGTTCTACAAGATAGACCTGAGGTCCGGGTACAATCAGGTTAGGGTTAGGGAGGAGGGTATGGAGAAGACCGCTTTCCGGACTCGGTATAGACATTACGAGTTTGTGGTGATGCCGTTTGGGCTCAACAACGTACCGGAAGTGTTTATGGACCTAATGAATCGGGTATGCAGGTCGTTGCTCAATCGTTTAGTCATCGTGTTCATTGACGATATCTTAGTGTACTCCAAGACTCGAGAGCAGCATGAGGAGCATCTTCGGGATCTATTGGGAGTTTTGAGACGAGAACGACTTTATGACAAGTTCTTGAAGTGTGAGTTTTGGTTAGAAGAGGTTCGGTACCGTGGGCATCTCATTAACCAGGAGGGGATTTTGGTCGATCCGGCCAAAATCAAGGTGGTTATGCAGTGGGAGGTTCCGAAATCTCCCTCGAATATCAGGAGCTTCTTGGGATTGGTTGGGTACTACAGGATATTGATACAAGATTTCTCAAAGATTGCAGTACCTTTCAATCGTCTAACAGGGAAGGAGGTGGACTTCCATTGGGGCCCTAAGCAACAGAGGGCAGTTGACACCCTCAGAAAGTGACTATGTGAGGCTCCAGTCTTGATTCTCCCGGAAGGAGTTGAGGATTTTGTGGTGTTCTATGATGCATCAATCACGGGACTAGGAGCGGTCCTCATGCATAGAGGATGCGTGATAGCCGACGCATCGTGGTAGCTAAAGCCACACGAGACGAGATACCCTACTCATGATCTGGAGTTGGGAGCGGTAGTACTCGCTCTCAAGACTTGGAGACATTACCTCTATGGGGTCCATTGTACCATATACACGGACCATAAGAGCCTGAGACACATCATGGGTCAGTTGAACCTAAACATGACACATCGCAGGTGGCTTGACATGATCAAGGATTATGACTGTGAGATCCTTTACCACCCAGGTAAATCGAACGTGGTTGCGGACGCTATGAGCCGCAAGTTAGCTGGATCCTCTACGCTGGTGACATGTATGAGGATATCAGTGGATTCTCCATTGGTGAGTTTGATCAGGGAAGCTCAGGCTGAGGGTATGCGACAGGAGAATTGGAAGCTTGAGAGGATTAGGGGTGAAAACACCCAATTTGTGCAGGATAGTTGGGGATTATTGACCTGTTGAGGTATGGTCTGGGTTCCGATGTCTGATGGGGTCAAACAGATTATTCTGGAGGAGACTCATAAATCTCTCTTCTCTATTTACCTAGGGGCCACCAAGATGTACCGGGATTTACGATCGAGTTACTGGTGGTCATGCATGAAGAGAGAGAGAGAGAGAGAGAAGGGGAGAGAGAGAGAGAGAGAGAGAGAGAGAGAGAGAGAGAGAAAGAGAGATTGTGTGGTATGTGGAGAGGTGCTTGACCTGTCAGATGGTCAAGGATGAGCATCAGAGACTGCATGGCCAACTGCATCCCCTGGAGATTCCCATGTGGAAGTGGGAATAGATTACGATGGATTTTATCACTAAGCTGCTGAGGACGGCAAAGGGATTCGATGCTATTTGGGTTATCGTGGATTGATTGACCAAGGGCGCCCACTTTTTAGCGACATAGGAGATTTCATCGGCCGAGAAGCTATCCGCCTTGTATATCCGTGAGATCGTTGCTCTCTATGGGGTGTCGGTCTCTATTTTCTCAAATCGTGATGTTTGGTTCACCTCCTGTTTTTTGCAGAAGTTTTGTGAGGAACTAGGCACGCGACTGCACTTCAGTACATCCTATCATCTACAAACAGACAGCCAGAGTGAGCGGACCATACATACTCTCGAGGATATGCTGAGAGCCTGTGCTATTGACTTTAGTGGGATCTATGACTCTCTCAAAAAGTCATCATTTGTCCTAGGTGTGTTGTGATTCCATTTGAGGCATTCATACTATTGGTGCTAAGTTCTTAAAGGCCAAAACTACAAGCTACAACAAAGAGGTAACTCTATAACTCAATTCTATGTTGTTTATATCAACTGTGTGTTAGTTGTAGGCTTAAAGATTTGGAAACAATATTGCATGTATAATTAGAGAAAAAATAGATCCAAAGCTTTTAGGGTTGTATGTGCACCATAGGATGTTGTAGTATACAAAAACCTATCAGTGGTATCAGAAACATGGGTTGTTTTCTATTATATTTGATGCAAATGTGATATTTTTCAAAGCTGAAAAACTATTGACAACCCTACTCGATGAGTCCAAGCTTGAACTCGATGAGTAGGATGAATTTTGTCGTTGACTCGTTAAGTGAAGTAAGGGGCTCGACGAGTTGGCTATCCAGACAACATATTTTTGAGTTTTTTTTTGGCTTGTTTTGGATTAGGGTCATTACCACAAAATGTTTTTGTTCATAAATTTTGATTTTGTTGCTATGGTAATGATCATAATCATCCAATTAAAAGATAATTGTCAAAGTTTCAAGATTTGTATTAGTTTATATGGTTAGATTAATTTCTTGAAATTTGTTTGATGTGAATTATTTTAACTTATGAGTTTACATAAATCTTAGACAATTTGGTTAATTTTGTTAGTTAAAAATATGATCTAACTGCCTTAATGAAATCCATAGCTTGTCCTCAAGTTATGGAAAATGAAAAGGTTTTCTTTTAAAAGGTTATTAAAACTCATAGGTTATGGAAAATGAAAGGTCTCATTTTTAAGAGTTATTTGAAATGGTTTTAAAGCCTTCCATAACTTGTCCTCCAGTTATGGAACTTGAAAAGGTTTTCATAAATGTTTTTATGAACTCCGTAACTTGTCCTCAAGTTATGGAAAAGCAAGAGTCTTTTCATAAAACCAATATTAAACTCATAAGTTATGAAACCAAAAGTTTTGAAAAAGTTTTAAAATTTGTCATCATGTTTTGGAATTTATAAATGTAAAGTCTAACTTTTGATACATTTGATTCCAAACCCTAGAATTTTAAAAGTTTAAAATTCAACCCTTATATTTATTATAATATTATAGGTTTAACATTCATATATGTATAAGAACAAAGTCAATCTTACCGTTAGTAGGCCTCATTCATGAATTCGGTCTATAAGGGGGTATAAGGTTACTGCCTATAAAATGACAGTTTAATGGGTGTCCACTCTCACTCACCGCTTCCTTGACTGGTCAAGGGTCATTAGCTGAAGGGGGTAGGATAGGATATTAGTTCTCATTAAATGTATAATGAAAATACCAAGTAACTAAACACGTATAAATTCACAATCTTAGTTATTTAGGAAAAACATGAATTTTGTGCTAACCCATGAAATTTCACTTTGCACCTTGTTAAGTCATTAGTGGAGTACGTGTGGTTAATCGGCACACTAATATGGGACTAACAGTCTGTGGAAATGGTAGATTGATGCTAATCATAGATCAATGGAGCATGTGTGGTTAACCGGCACACTGATTAGGTGATTTGTAACATTAGGTGTACCAAGATAATTTGCATGGTTATTAACATCTTGTTTGTGGTCATCGGCATCTCAGTGACAAAGTTGAAGGGCACAATCGATATTTAAACATGCCATTAAAAAGTTCAATGAATCTCAAAGGATCTAGGAATTTCAATTCATTTAAAACTTAATAATCAATTTTGTTTTTCATGGTGGAAATTGGTAAATTGTCATTTACCTACCTTTAAATATTTTACAACTGGATTACAGCATCCCTCTTCCGAATTGTAAAACATTGTGTTGGGTCCTAGCCTTAATATTTCATTTGGGTGTTATATTAAGGACCTAAATCAACTAACTTGAATTTCTCCCTTGTAGATGTCTAGTTGTGGTCTTCCCAAATCTTTTGGAATAAGCTTTCCTCTTGAAGAAGATGTTCCACGATTGGATTATGGAAGTGGAAATCATACTTCACTTCATCCACCTCCTCCTATAATTCTCCCTGACCCACAAGCTCGAAGACTTGAAAAGTTCAAGGTCACTCACACCCTACTTGCAATGACACATCAAGATGGAAGGTCTGTGTGTACTCATGTCTTGGAGATGAAGTCACATATTGACAGGCTGGGAGTATTGGGAGTCGTTGTCTCAAAGAAGTTGGCTGTTGACTGGGTTCTTTAATCACTTCCCGAGTTATAGAGTTCATTTAGGACTACTATGTTACAGACCACAACATGACCCTTATTGATCTTACCTATTTTGTTTGTTTCTGTTGAATCATCAATGATTTGGCGCATTGGAAAAGAAAATTTGATTGGAATATCTACTTCTCAAACTTCCATGGACTTTGACAATGGTAACATTGGAAGTCTAGAAAACCTTTCTCTTCCCATGGAAAGGGATTGGCCATGGTCAAGTCGTTTGACCAAAAGGTAAAGAGAAAGGCTATGTCTGAGATAGTCTCATGTACTATTCCCAAAGAGTCCATATGTTTCTACTTCCATTTGAAGGGACATTGGAAGCGAAGCTACCCTAACTACCTGAAAGATCTGAGAGAAAGTAGAATCAAAAAGTTTGACTCTGATTCAGGTAAGTCCACTATCTAACTCTATTAAGATCCTAATTGTTGATTCTTAATACATGATGTGACAAGGTTGAATTTCGATGCTTTGTTGCATCTTGCAAAAGGAAGGAAGCTTAAAGGAAGAGCATGTTGAATCTAGTCGCAAAGATGGATTTCAATCGCATGGTTCGATGATCGTATTTTTGAGTTGCTGCTTAAGAGTTATGGTAGATTGCTTAGAAATTTATAATAACATAGTTTTCATTTGTAATTGCATTGTAAGGAAAAGTTTTTCTGCATTTTATAAATAAATAAAATCTTGTTTTATTTTATTATATCTCCTTGCAATGGCATTTGTGATAAATGATGTTTGTATGTTTGTATGTTAGCAATATGAATTTGATTCTTTCGTTTGTGGTAGTGTCGAGAATTTACCAAATAAGGAAAGATTCTCATCACCCAAGTTTCAGTTGGATAGAAACTTGGAATCAGCAACTTGTAGTGTGATGAATGAGAACTTTCATCTTTGGTAAATTAAGACTAATTCCTTGTTCAAACTTAATTGAGCACAGCAATAGAGTTCTGACAAGGCCCGACACATAATTCAAAACAAGATCATCGAGGGGCCCAAGATACGCTTTTAGTCCTCTTAGGATAAAAGGAACATTTAAACTTCGACTTACATGCTTGTGCTAACTATTCACCGAATCATACATAATAGCAAGTTTTATAACATAGAGTTACTGATGCGTTTTCGCACTATTAATGTACAAGCAACAAATAATCTCCAACTCATATATCTTGGTTTGAAGATTATACGATATTATCGTCTCACAATCACCCATGATAAATTCCATGAAGAGATATGTGAGCGTGAGTTTAGTCCAATACTCAAATCTTATTTCAAGAGCACTCATGAATGTTTGTAGCAATCTTTTGCTATGTCTAACACCTTAGAAAATCATACAAAAACCCATTAATGACATTCTTCTTTCATAGCGTACTTCCAAAGTATGATCGACTGTGGATAGTTTGAATAATCTTATTATTCTGGATGTCAAAGCATGCAAAATGAAACGATAGTAAACAATTGGCATAATACAGTAACTTTACTTATAAATAAAAACACATTTTATTCAATCATCAAATGTTAATTACATTTTAACTATTACAAGTTTCTAAATGTCTATCTAATCACTAAAACTAATACCGTCCTTCAGCCCGATACTACTAGCGTGCTGCAAGTGCTTAACCCTACTTAGTCCCGTCGTAAGGGGATCTGCTAGATTTTCTTCTTATCATACCCTCTTAACCACGAGGAGTCCCTCTTCTACTTGATGTCTTATGAAGTGATATTTTATGTTGATGTGTCTTGATCTGCTATGATCTCTTGGTTCCTTTGATAAGGCAACCGCACTGTCGCTATCACATAAAATCTCCATGGGCTCTTTTATAGCTAGTACAACTCCAAGGTCTCTGATGATGTTATTCATCCATATTGCCTCCTTCAATGCTTCACTCGCTGCAATATACTTTGATTTACACGTTCAATCAGCTACAATCTCCTGTTTGGAACATTTCCAAGTTATTGCTCCTCTATTAGGGTAAATATCCAACCCGACTAAGAGCGGAAATTATCTCTATCGGTCTGAAAGTTGGCATCACTATACCCTACCACTCTAAAGTTATCACTCCCACCAAGGGTAAGGATCCAGTCCTTAGTCCTTTGCAGATACTTAAGAATGTTCTTTACCGTAGTCCAGTGAGAATTACCAGGATTCCTTTGATATCTGCTAACCATGCCCAATGCAAAGGCTACATCATGGCAAGTACAGTTCATAGCATATATGATTGAACCAACTGCAGAAACATATGGTATTCGACTCATTTCTACTATTTTAGAATCGGTACTCGGACTTTGAGTCTTACTCAGTCTATCATTGCTTTGGATGGGTAATTCTCCTCTCTTGGAATCCTGCATGTTGAAACGTCTCAACACCTTGTCCTAGTAGGAACTTTGACTAAGTCCTCTTAGTCTTTTACTCCTGTCTCTCAATATCCTTATCCCTAGAATATAAGCATCTTCGAGGTCCTTCATAGTGAAACACATCCCAAGCCAGGACTTAACCTCCTGCAAGGTTGGGATGTCATTTCCTATGAGTAATATGTCATCCAAATACAACACGAGACAGCTAACTATACTCCCACTAGCTTTGACATACACACACGACTCATCCTCACTTCTTGAGAAACCAAACTCTTTGACTTTCTCATCAAAACAAAGATTCCATCTACGAGATGCTTGTTTCAATCCATAAATGGATTTCTCAAGCTTACACACTCTATTAGGGTACTTTGCATCAAAAAAAACCCTCTAGCTGATTCATGCAAACATCCTCAACCAACTTCCCATTAAGGAAAGTGTTTTTGACATCCATTTTCCATATTTCATAATCATGAAATGCAGCTATGGCTAGCATAACCCTTATAGATTTAATCTTCACTACTGGTGAGAAGGTCTCGTCATAGTCAACTCCAGGAGCTTGAGTAAAGCCCATCACAACCAATCGTGCCTTATACGTGTGTACTTTCCCATCCATGTCGGTCTTTTTCTTGAAGATCCATTTCCACCCGACTGTCTTACGGCCTGGTACATTCTCAACCAAGTTCCAAACTTGATTTTCATACATGGACTAAACTCGCTGTCCATCGCCTCTTTCCATTTAGCAGACTCGTGGCCTAACATGGCTTCCTTGTAGTTGTTAGGTTCATCCAGATTTACCAGTGTACTATCACTGATAAATGTATCACCTTCAAAAGTAATATGGAAACAATAAAACTCAGGTGCCTATCTAACTCTACCAGAATGCCTCATAGTTAAGGACTCGTCAATTGGTTCAACATGAGTTTCCTCCTCGGGTTGAGCGCTAGTGTTTGAGGTTCCTTCATCACTTAACTTTTGAAGCTCTTCAAGGTCAATCTGCTTCCCGCTGTCCTTCTGGCATATGAGTTCCCTCTCATGGAAAACTCCTCTCCTCTCAACAAAGACAACATTGTCACTCAATCTACAGAAGAGATATCCAAAGGATTTATGTGGGTAGCCGATGAAAATACATCGCTCACTACGAGGTTCAAGATTTTTGTGAGTCTCTCATCTTATGAAAGTCTCGCAACCCTAAACCTTGATATGTGCTAACCAGGTAACCTTCCCTATCCACATTTCGTGAGGTGTTTTGGTAAACTTTTTAGTTAGGACTAGATTAAGGATATGGGTGGCAGTCTCTAAGGCGTACCCCCAGAATGAGATGGTAACAAAGCTCAACTCATCATGGAACGAACCATGTCTTGCAAGGTTTGATTGAACCTCTCAACTACACCATTAAGTTGTCGTGTCCTAGGTGGCATCAATTGTGAGACATTTCTATATTCCTCAAGATAGTCGTGGAAATCTATACTAATATACTCTTCTCCGCGATCGAATCGAAGCATCTTTATCTTCCTACCCAATTGATTATCCACTCCTTTCTTAAACTCTTTGAACTTTTCAAAGGTTTCTGACAGCCATATCTGTTCTAATCATCCGTAAAAGTCACATAAAAGTGGTTAGCATCCCTTATGGCGGTTCTAAAGGGTCCACACACATCGGTGTGTATGAGGTCCAACAAACCTTCACCCCTTGCACAAGAACCAGCGAAGGATTACTTAGTCATCTTTCCAAGTAAACAAGTTTCACAAGTGTCATCTGACTTTAAGTCAAATGATTCCAACACTCCATCCTTTTGGAGTTGGGCTATGCGCTTCTTGTTGACATGTCCAAGACGACAATGCCATAAGAACGCTTTATCCAAATCATTGTATGAATCAATATGTAACATATTATTTTCTAAATTATCTACAACCATCACTGTTTCATATATTTCATTGCAAGGTAATGCTTCAAAATAAAATACACCATTAAAATAAGCATTTATTGAACCAATTTCATTCTTAAAAGAAAAAGGTAAAACCTTGTTCATACAAACTGTGAAAGGAAATAGTATTTCTCACCATATCAGACGAGTAGCAACAATTATTCAAATCTAATTTTAACCCACTACTAAGCAATAAAGAATAAACTCCAATCTTGGTGATAGGCGACTTTTTCCTATTCCCCAGGATTAAGCTCATCTTCCCGTGCTCCACATCCCTACCTTTTTTAGACCCTGCAAATCAGAAAAAATATGAAAACTACATCCTATATCAAGGATCCAAGAATTAGCATGTGATGAGTTATTAGATAGAATAGTATAAATACCTGCAAAGGAGGGTTTGATCTTCCCATCCTTTATGTCCTGTAAGTATTTAGAGTAGCTTCGTCTCCAGTGCCCTTTTTCATGGCAATGGAAGCACTCAGCTTCCTTTGGATTGGAAGAGGGTGTGACAGAACCAACTTTAGTTCCACTGGAAGAGGATCCGGCATGGGACTTACCTTATGACTCTTGGAAGGAGTCTTCCTCGTCTCTCCCTTTACATGTCCAATTTCCAAGATAGGGGCAGTTTTAGTAGTTCTCAAGAGACCTTGAAGCTTGCTTAGAGTGACCTCCTCCTTGTCCATATGGTAAGTCATACGAAACTAATCATAACAAGGAGGTAAATAGTGTAGAATTATTTCTATAGCCAACTCTTCATCGAAGTTGACATTCAACTTCAGCAAGTGGTCCATAAAACTTTGCATCTTTTGCAAGTGGGCCATGATGGACTCTCCATCCTTCATTTTGGTCATGATCATGGAGGAAATAATCTCATACCTCTCCTGCCGAGCACTTTGATGGTACATTTCCATCAAATCCTGGTGCATTTCATAAGGCCAAAAGTCCTCATAGGACTTCTGAAGCTCAGCAGTCATGGTAGCGATCATTATACACAACACTTTGGTCGGGTCCTCCCATGAGTTTTGTACCCAGCAATCTATTCGGGAGTAGCAGTTGATTCATCAATCTCCTTAAGCTCTTTATTAAGGACATATTCTTTGACCTCATAATGAATAACCATTCAGATGTTTCAAATCCAATCATGGAAATTCGATCCATGGAAGATGAGTCCCCCCCCCCACACACACACACACACATAAACGCATAAGTTTAAGAGGGAGAAAGAGTCGGAAGTGATTGGGTTGGAAGCATTGTTTGAAGTAGACATCTGAAAAGAAAGACAAATTTTAGATTAGATAAGGATCCTTAATATGACACCCAAAATGGAATATTAAGGCTAGGACCCAACACAATATTCTCCAATTTGGAAGAAGGATGTCGTAATCCAATTGTAAAATATTTTAAGGTAGGTAAATGGCGATTTACCAATTCCCACCATGTAAAACAAAATTGAAGATTAGGTTTTAAATGAATTGAAATTCCTAGATTCTTTTGAGATTGATTGAGCCCTTCAAGTTTGTGACTGGGATACCGAGGATCACAAACAAGGTGTGAATAACCATGCAATTTATCTTGGTACTCTCGATGTTACAAAATTAACTAATCAATGTGCCGGTTAACCACACATGCTCCATTGATCCATGATTAACACAATTTACCCTTTTCCACACATTGTTAGTCCCAAATTAGTGTGTCGGTTAACCACACATGCTCCACTAACAACTTAACAAGGTGCAAAGTGCAATTTCATAGAATAGCACTATTTTCAAATTCTCCTAAAGTAACTAAGATTGGAAATTTATAAAAGTTTAGTTACTTTAATAATTTTTATTATACTTATTAATGAGAATTGGTGGCCTACCGTACCCGTTCGGCTAATGACCCTCCACCAGTCAACGAATCAGTAGGTGAAAGTGGATGCCCATTAAACCACCATTTTATAGGCAGTAACCTTATAACCCCCCCCCCCCCCCCCTTATAGAGCGGCTTAATAAATGAGGCCTACTAACGGTAAGACTGACTTGTCTTATACATACATATATATATATATATATATATATATATATATATATATATATATATATATATATAAGTATTAAACTTTAATATTATAATAGTATAAGGGTTGGATTTTAAACTTTTAAAACTCTAGGGTTTAGAATTGAAGTTTCATTAATGTAACTTTTCAAGTTCCAAAACTTGAGGGCAAGTTTTGTAACTTGTCAAAACTCTTGAAATTCATATGAACTTTTATGTTCCATGAATGAGACCTTTCCAATTCTAAATTTGTGTACAAGTTATGAAACCTTTCAAGACTCTTAGAATTCTATAACTTACATTAGTTAATGGTTTCATAAATAAAGACTTTTCATATTCCATAACTTGAGAACAAGTTATGGAACTTTTTTAAGAACACATATAGATCAAATTAACTAATCCAATAATGATATAAAGATCATTTACCAATTTGACCTAATTTGATTCATAGTACATGATAACTTCAAATTTTACAAATAACTAGTATATAACAAAAACAAGTAGTTATCTTAGAATTTGATAAACAACATGTTATTGGATGGGGATAGACGTTACCATATCATTAAAATCGAATTTTATGAACCAAAACAGTTTGTGGTAATGTACCTAATCCAAAATAAGCCAAAAACTCGAAGATTCTGCCCACTGACTGTCTAACTCATCGAGTGCACTTGTGAAATCGACAAGTTCATCATCATAAGGCACCTACATGTCGATATCATACATGGACTCGTCAAATAGGCCTTGGCAGAATCCAGACTTGTCAATTTTCAGCTTCTGAAAATCACACAATTGCATCAATATAATAGAAAACAACCAGGCTCTAATACCACTATTGGGTTTTATGTACTCTAACATTCCTATGGTGCACATACAACCCTAATGCTTTGCATCTTAGTTTTCTCTAATGGTACATGCAATAAACATTTCCAAAGCATGAAGGCTAAACTAGTATGCAAGGGGATATTTGAAACATAAAAACTAGTTAGAATATTACCTTATGTAGTAGCTTGAATGACTTGGCCTCAAGAAAGCTTAGTACCCCAAGTTTGATGCCTCAAATGGAATCACAAAACACCAAGAACAATTAGGATGACTATGGAGAGGTTATGGAGACTCTAAAATCGGTTCTTACTCTTCAAAATACAAGTGGTATGTGTGTAACCGATTTTTAGCTTATGAATACACGCACACACACACACACACACACACACACACATATATATATATATATATATATATATGTGTGTGTGTGTGTGTGTGTGTGTTTGTATAGAATATCAAGGGTCATCTATAACCCTAATCCATACCCATAAACTTATGATCCACCCATTTGATTTGGATAACAACTTCATGGACTAACCCATAAGCCCATCACAAATCAATCATGGATCATTAGCCCAATCTATATTATCAATTTAATTAGTCTCTTTTGATCACTAAATTAATTCTTGATCAGTAATAATAAATAAGATTCCTCAATTAATATATTATACGTATAATATATTAATAAATCATAATTAAACTCTTACTCAAATATCCTTCCTAACATATTGCTTTAATGAATGCAACCCAAATGGGCCATGCTACTATCGGGTCAAGTACATACCAATTATAGTTATGGGCTTATACACCTTTTCCAACAATAGCTTGTCGCCTTGCGGTCAAAGCATCGGCCACCACATTAGCCTTTCCAGGGTGGGACCGGATATCACAATCGTAATCCTTTACCACATTCAGCTATCTCCACTGCCTCATATTCATATTCGGTTGGTCCATCGAACACCTAAAACTCTTATGATCAGTGTGGATAGTACACCGAACCCGATACAGATAGTGCCTCCAGATCTTAAGGGAAAAAACCACGACCCCTAAATTTCAAATCATAAGTAAGGTAGTTTGCCTCATGAGGCTTCAATTGCCTCGAAGTGTAAGCAATCACATGACCCCTCTACATAAGAACAACTACCAAACTCGAAATTAAGGCATCACAGTAAACCACAAAATCATCCAAACCTCAGGGAGCGTGAGAATCAGGGCCTCACACGACCTCTACCTCAAAGTCTCAAAAGATAACTGTTGATCAGGCCCCCAAAGAAAGGCCACACACTTCTTTCTCAAACGGGTCAAAGGTACAACAATCTTGGAGAAATCCTGGACAAATATTTGATAATACCCTGCGAGACATAAGAAACTCTGAATATCAGATGCGGTCCTCGAAACCTCCCAATGCATCAAAACCTCGATCTCGGGTCAACTAAGATTCCCTTTTGGTTGACAATGTGCCCTAAAAACTACACCTCGCATAACCAAAACTCGCATTTGGAGAATTTAGCAAAAAACCTCTCCCTCCTTAGGGTCTCTAGAACCTCTCACAAATGATGCTCGTGCTGCGCCTTGGTCTTCGAGTAGACCATAATATCATCAATGAATATCATCACAGACCGATCCAGCATCGGACAGCAAACCTGGTTCATGAGGTCCATGAACGTTGTTGGTGCATTGGTGAGCCCGAATAGCACCACCACAAACTCGTATTGACCATAACGAGTCCTGAAGGTTGTCTTCTGCACATCCTCATCCTTGAACCTTGCCTAGTGATATCATGACCGTAAATCAATCTTGGAAACCGAGATGCACCCTGAAGTTGATCAAACAAATCATCAATCCTAGGAAGTTGGTAAGGGTTCTTCACCATTGGCTTATTTAACTCCCGATAGTCAATGCACATCCTGTATAAACTGTCTATCTTCTTCATAAACTGAATCAGTGTTCCCCACGGTAGGGACACTAGGCGATACGGCTCCTTGGCTATTGGAGCAGCACTGGGTACCAAATCAATCCAAAACTCAACCTACCTCTTGGTAGGTACTCTAGGCGAATCCTTGGAGAAAACATCAGGAAAATCCCGCATAATGGGTGCCCTGCTCAACTTCAACATGTCCTCAACCCGCATGTCAGAAATATAAGATAAGAACCCATAACAACCTTGCTGCAGATATCTCTTGGCCCTCACAGCTAAACACAGAGATGGCCCATGTGAAGCTCTCTCACCAGAAATTGCCAGTTTTCCCCTACTTGGGGTTCAAACTCTCACTAGTTGTCGCTCGCAATCACGAACCTATTGGTGCCCAACCAATCCATCCTGATGATAATATTCAATCCTCTCAAGGGAATCGGTACCAAATCACTAGAGAACCTCTCATTAAACATGTTCAAGACACCCACAGAAAACCCTTAAAGCACTCACAAAATGGTCATCCACAATCTCCACCTCTAGGGGAAAACCAAGGTCCCTGGAGCATCTCGAAACTTATTGTCGAGAGTAAGAGATAAAAATTATCAGGTAGCCACCGAATCAAACAGAACATAAGAAGACAAACCATTGACCAAAAAGGTCCTTATACAAGATCATAATAAACATGAGCATAAAAAAGGAAGCAATAAAAGATAGGGTTAAAACACATGCAAGTAACTGATAGGTTTTGAGCATAACAACATCCTATGTGATCATGTGTAATGCCTGTAGATCCGGGCTAGTCAATTTAGAGACGATAAGCATCAAAAATGACTTTTTGATGGAAGATTATTTAGAAGGATTAATCTTACCTAGGTATAGTATATGTTACGAGGATTTCCATACATATAAAGAACGCTGGAATCCGAGTTATAATGAAGAAGTTATGACCTGTCGAAGTTTCGCGACAGAAACGGCATGACACAGCGCGACGTAAATAGCGAATTTACATTAGAGAGATATTTTGCCTTAGCAATCTAAATGAAAGTCCTAGAATACGTTAAACCGAGAGTGTACATAAAAAGAACGTCTAAATCTGACTTGGTATGAGGAAGTTATGATTTTTCGAAGTTTCAACAATAGTAGTATGCAGCCCGAAGTTTGAATATGAGATCGAGTGATTTCTAGCTGAAACGATCTACACAAGAATCGAAGATATTTTCGATAGTAGTCCAACGGTAAAAAGACAGACGAAAACGGAGTTTTCCTGTCCTGACCTACTAAAAATAATATAATAAAAATATAATAAAAATAAAGTCAAAATTAGTCGACGAAGTATAAACGAGAGTTGTAGAGCATAATATCACCTACACGTGGATATAAAGAACGTCGAAAACGGAGTTCGTATGCGAAAGTTATGAATTTATAAAGTTCGGGGCGCAAAACCCCAAAACTGTCAGAGTTCACAACGTGAATACAGTGCTCACGACGTGAACTCAGTATTTATGACTTTTGGAGCCTGACAGACGCGAGTTGCGATGACGCACCTGATGACTATTGAACTCACGACTTGAATATTTGAGATTCACGATGTAAATCCAGAATAATGGCCCTATAAATAGACTTCAAGGGGCGGCCGAGTTTGGTTGCTCAATCTCTTCTCTCCCACTCCCAATACCCTTTTTAAGCCCTATTTTATACCCCCGAAGCCCCGATATCATCCCGAGACCCGAAGGAAGTCCCTAATCCCGAAGATCCCTAGAAGAAAAAATTTTCCGAGCCAAAGCTCTGCCTGCGAGAAGCCCGGTGTGTGAAGATCTTCCAGTTTTACCGAAGAATACTACTTTACGAGCCATAGTGTTGTCTGAGAATCCTCTAATCAAGTGAGTGTGTAGTTACTTTATTCTAACACATATATATGAAGTATTTGCTATGAAATACGTGTTATGTGTTTATATATTGTTGTTTACTTGAGATAGATGTTGAATGAATGTTTTATACAGGTTTTTAAATAGTTTTAAACTGTATATGTAATTTATATCTACAAATATTTTGGGTAGAACATGGGTAGATGAAATAGTTGGTGTGTGATGAAATAATGTGATAAAAGATAGCTGAGGATATAATGGTGATGATAATTAAGTGATGATAGATAGGTAATGAATTACGAGTCCAGGCGATGTTATGGTTGCGTATTCATGCAATGATAGTCTAACCCTTATTATGAATTACGAGTCCAGGCAATTTTGTGGTTGCGTATTCATGCGATGATAGTCTAACCCTTATTATGAATTATGAGTCCAGGCGATGTTGTGGCTGCGTAATCATGCTATGATACCCTAACCCTACACATATTGAGGGAGTGATCCCCGAATTAGTATTGTCTATGCGATGTAGGCAATGATCCTTAGGAAAAGTTCTTAGGAACAAACATATAAGGAAATAAGATGTAAGGAGATGAGAGGTAAATATGATATAGGAGATGACCCTTAGGATAATATCTTTAGGGACGATTAAACGAAGATTATGGGGATAGGTAATTGGGTTGATTGAATATAATAATTATATTATTGTGGGTTGAAAACTCTATATGCTCACCAGGCTCCCAAGTCTGACCCACTCAGTTTTCTTACATAGATAATGGCATAAGAGTATAAGTTGGTGGACTTGATGAGAGATTTTGGATTATAGATTAGTAGTTATAAATAACTGTTGTAAGGTCTGTTTTATACTGTTTTCGATTTTGCTCTGTATCGGAACATGACATCCCGAGATTTTATTATTTAATGAAAAATGCGTTTCTTTAAAGAAATGATTTGATAAAACAAAGCATAAACAAATCAATCTTTTCTGGCCGTGAAAATGGGGATGTCATAGTTGGTATCAGGGCATTAGTTTAAGCAAACTAGGAAATCTGTAGGATTTCTAGACTTAAACTTAGAATGCTAAGCAATGATTGTGAGATGAGCGTCTACCATATTTTAGACACAAGCACTATTATATTTTAGGAAATATGTCTAAAATGATTTTATATGCTAAATGCTATATGTTTGACACATATGAAATTGTTTGTTCGGATCTATGGTCTGTTGTTGACCGGATCTGGAAGCCTTATGTGTTTAGGATTCTAAGCATACGACTACGATATTAGAACTAGAATGTAAATGTTGATATATGTATCTATCGTGAATGAGGATCTAATTTCACCTTATTAAGTGTATAGATCAATATGGTAAGAACCAGAAGTGGCGTTGGAAAAAGCAGATGAAAACAGGAATCAACTACCTGTGGTTGAGCGAGTGGCTGTTGTAGCAGCAACACCTGAACCAATCACAATGGTTGGAGTGCGAACCATGATTCAAGCCATGATGGGTGAGCAAAAGGATGAAATGAGACCATTGTTGCTAAACAATAGGAGTGAACCCTCAATACCAGTTGAACAGCCTCAGCTGAATGATGGGCAGTCAGAAGGAGGGAACTATAATGGGACCGTTGGTCAAGCCAACCCACCGATAGATAGACGAAACAATCAGGATGGAGGAAATGATGGACGCGGATGCAAGTACAAGGATTTCATGGCATCCAAACCGCCAATTCTATCTGGAAACCTAACACCAGTGGAAGTTATGTACTGGATCTTCGAGATGGAGACAATGTTGAAAGTTACGACTGTAGCAACAAGCAGAAGACCACGCTTGCAATTCCCCTATTTAAATTTGGAGTATTTAGCTGGTGGAAGTTGGTGGCTGGTTCGATGCCCAAGTGGGAAGCTAGCAAGATGCCTTGGGAAGAGTTCGTAGTGCAATTGAAAATGCAATATTGCTCTAAGCAGGATCTTCTAGAAATCAACAACGAGTTCCAGAATCTGAAGAAGGGAAGATTGAGCATCACTGAATATGCTATAAGCTTTATGGAGAAGATGAAGCTTATTCCATACCTAATTCCATCCAAACTTTCCAAGGTCAACAAGTTTACCAATGGACTACCAGCGGACTTTGGTCTGATAGTCAAGCAAGCGACCACTCTGAAAGCCGCCATCTAGGCTGCTAAGAATGTCGAGACCCAGATAAAGGAAAAGAATCTAGAGAATGCTGAAGTGGGAGAGAAAAGAAAGTTTGAAGTATCTTCAAGATCCAACAAGGAGAGCAAATTTCTAAAGTCAGGAGTAGAAAGAGGAAGTGAAGCAAAATGGTGCGAGAAGTGCAAGAAGAAGCACTTCGGAAGATGCGATGGAGAAGTGACCTGCTACAAGTGTGGTAGGACCAGTCACTATTCCAGATATTACACGTTCGACAATAGGAAGTGTTACGAATGTGGGATGGTGGGCATATTTCAAAGAACTGCCCATAGAAGGACGAACTTGCAAAGAAAAATGCACCGCCACAGCCAAGGGCATTCCACACGATCCTCGACGAAGCGAATCAAGGATGAGGATTTTATATCCAAGGATCAAATTATGAAGTAGCAGTGCGAATAGTAAATTATGATGTAGCCTATTAGAGGCATAGTATAGGGTAAACTTTAACTTTTATGTAATCATTTCAAGATATAATATAAACCCTGGTTTTGTTATTTGATGGTTAAATGATTGTGTGATTTTTGTATGGTGACTCGGTTAACTGCGAGATAATACTTGGGACGAGTATGAGTAGGTGTGAATAGTAGTAGATATCTATACTACTGTAAGCATAGGACTCATGGTTGGATCAGGGAAAGCCACAAGGTTACCAAGAAGCTAGTGATTGGTCTCGTTTTATTCAATTATGCCATTACCCTTGTTTCGGTAATGACTAGTAGGATGATTGTTATTCCGACCCTAGTGGTCATATCAATTAAGTCCGACTATGATAGGTTTGTTACGTGGTTCCGAGAACTGAGTTCGATGTAACATTACACTTAAGCTAGAAGATTGAAATCAATGCGATCGATGTCATAGCGCTCGTTGTTACGGAATCTTGTAGCTAGAAATGCTACATGCAAAAATGTGATTATATCACATTAGAATATGAAGAAAGGTCTATTCCATTATGGAATTTGACTCTAAGAGACTTGAGTCTAAACGTTGCATCATACGATGAGAGGTCATTAGAACACTACCCATCGGTTTATTACAATAGATAAAGGAAAGTACTTATCCTAAGAAGAAGAAGGAGTCCTCAATAAGGATTTATTTTGTAACTCGAAGGCTATGATTGAAAGTCCAACATAGTACGAAGAGCATATGCAGGATTGAGCACTACCTGCTATTGAGAAGTCCAAGAGTTAGATACTCTTTCAAGGAAACATAGAACTTACAATTATTACCTCGGATGAAGAGATAACGTATGGAATCATTATACAAATCCTATTTCGATGATGATTCCAGGATATAATCATCCTAAGGGGGAGATAATTTTAATGCCTGTAGATCCGGGCTAGTCAATTTAGAGACTATAAGCATCAAAAATGACTTTTTGATGGAAGATTATTTAGAAGGATTAATCTTAACTAAGTTGTAGTATATGTTACAAGGATTTCCATACATATAAAGAACGCCGAAATCCGAGTTATAATGAAGAAGTTATGACATGTCCAAATTTCACGACAGAACCGGCACGACACAACGCAATATAAATAGTAAATTTATGTTAGAGCGATATATGGCCTTAGCGATCTAAATGAAAGTCGTAGAATACATTAAACCGAGAGCGTACATAAAAAGAACGTCTAAATCTGACTTTGTATGAGGAAGTTATGATTTTTCGAAGTTTCAGCATTATGCAGCCCAAAGTTTGAATATGAGATCGAGTGATTTCTATCCTAAACAATCTAAACAAGAATCGAAGATCTCATCGATAGTAGTCCAATGGTAAAAAGACAGACGAAAACAGACGTCAGACGAAGAAGTTATGGATTTCTAACGGAGTTTTCCTCTACCGACCTACTAAAAATAATATATTAAAAATAAATTAAAAATTAGCCGACGAAGTCTAAACGAGAGTTGTAGAGTAAAATCACACCTACGCATGGATATAAAGAACGTCAAAAACGGAGTTCGTATGCGAAAGTTATGAATTTCTGAAGTTCGGGCACGAAACCCCAAAACTGTCAGAGTTCACGACGTGAATACAGTGCTCACGACGTGAACTCAGTAGTTATGACTTCTGGAGCCTTACAGACGCGAGTTGCGATGACGCACCTGATGACTATTGAACTCACGACTTGAATATTTGAGATTCACGACGTGAATCCAGAATAATGGCCCTATAAATAGAGTTTAAGGGGCGGCCGAGTTTGGTTGCTCAATCTCTTCTCTCCCACTCCCAATACCCTTTCTAAGCTCTATTTTATACCCCCGAAGCCCCGATATCATCCCGAGACCCGAAGGAAGTCCCTAATCCTGAAGATCCCTAGAAGAAAAGAGTTTCCAAGCCGAAGCTCTGCCTGCGAGAAGCCCGGTGTGTGAAGATCTTCCAGTTTTACCGAAGAATACTACTTTACGAGCCGCAGTGTTGTCCGAGAATCCTCTAATCAAGTGAGTGTGTAGTTACTTTCTTCTAACACATATATATGAAGTATTTGCTATGAAATACGTGTTGTGTGTATATATATTGTTGTTCACTTGAGATAGATGTTGAATGAATGTTTTATACAGGTTTTTAAATAGTTTTAAACTGTATATGTAATTTATATCTACAAATATTTTTGGTAGAACATGGGTAGATGAAATAGTTGGTGTCTGACGAAATAATGTGATAAGAGATAGGTGAGGATATAATGGTGATGATAATTAAGTGATGATAGATAGGTAATGAATTACGAGTCCAGGCGATGTTGTGGTTGCGTATTCATGCGATGATACTCTAACCCTTATTACGAGCACAGGAAATGTTGTGGTTGCGTATTCATGCGATGATAGTCTAACCCTTATTATGATTTACGAGTCCAAGCGATGTTGTGGCTGCGTAATCATACTATGATACCCTAACCCTTACTAGACACATATTGAGAGAGTGATCCCCGAATTAGTATTGTCTATGCGATGTAGGCAATCATCCTTAGGAAAAGTTCTTAGGAACAAACATATAAGGAAATAAGATGTAAGGAGATGAGAGGTAAATATGATATAGGCGATGACCCTTATGATAATATCTTTAGGGAAGATTAAGCGAAGATAATGGGGATGGGTAATTGGGTTGATTGTTTGATGATTGAATATAATAATTATATTATTGTGGGTTTAAAACCCTATATGCTCACCAGGCTCCCAAGCCTGACCCACTTAGTTTTCTTACATTACATGTAATGGCATAAGATTATAAGTTGGTGGACTTGATGAGAGATTTTGGATTATAGATCGGTAGTTATAAATAACAATTGTAAGGTCTGTTTTATACTGTTTATGATTTTGCTCTGTATCGGAACATGACGTCCCGATATTTTCTTATTTAATGAAAAATGCGTTTCTTTAAAGAAATGCTTTGATAAATTCTTATCACATTTTGTTTTGGGAAGAAATTCTGCAACTGTTTTCTGTAAACGATTACTCTGATTTTAAAACAAAGCATAAACAAATCGGTCTATTCTGGCCGTGTAGTCCAGCAGTCTATTTTGCAACTATCAATGATTTGCAAAACTAGTCCCCCGTACTTTTAGTCAGTTCCTTTAATACCAAAATTAGTACCAAATTAATTTCTGATTAAATACTAATTATATAATATGATTTCTAATTAATACTATTCTTATAATATATTAAGAAATCATTAAATAACCTCTCTCTAAAAGTCATCATGCCAAGTTGTTATGTTGAACGCAACCCTAAAGGACTATGCTACTATTAAATCAAGTACATACCAATTATAGTTATGGGCTTATACACTTAATCCAACAGTCTCCCACTTAGATAACTCTAATAACTATAACTACAAGTATGACTTCAGAATCTGATTAGCAATCATAACTTTCAAAAGCCGTTGACAAACTCTGACCTAGTCAACGGCGCATCCTTTAGATAAGGAATCATATAATCCTCCGTTCTGTAATATATCATGTGGACAAACACATGGAACAAAATCGTTCTTAATGCCCATCGGTTTGTTTCTCGATTTCTAATTTGTATGACATAGAACTTAATCGAACACAACAATTTAGTCCCGACCGGGCTCAGAACATAAGTCAACACAAAATCATCGAGGGGCCTAAGATATCGCTTTTACCCTTAGGGATTAAAGGAACATATAAACTTTGACTTATATGCTTGTACTATTTACTCATCAAATCGTACACAACAATATATTTTATAACATCAAGTTACCGATGCATTTAGGCATTATCAATGCACAACCAACTCGTAAACAACAACTCATATATCTTGGTTTAAATATTATACGATGTTATTTTCTCACAATCACTAGTGATAAATTCCATGAAGTGATCCAAATGAGTGTGGGTTTAATACAATACTCAAATCCTATTTTAGGAGTACTCGTGAAAGTTGCAGCAAACCTTTGCTATGTCTAAGCACTTAGACAATCTACAAGCCAATTCATGACAGCCTTACTTCATAACTTACTTCAAAAGTATGAACGACTGTGGATAATTTCAGCAATCCAATTATTTAGGAAGTAAAACATGCAAAAGTGAAACACAAAGTAAACAATTGACAAAAGATAGTAAACATTACTCAAAAATAAATATTCCATTACTTAATCATCAAATGTCAATTACATTTATATTGTTACAAGTTTCTAACTATCGATCTAATCACTAAAACTAATATCATCCTTCATACCAATGCTCCTCACATGTTGCACGTGCTTAATCCTACTCAGACCCTTTGTGAGAGGATCTGCAGCATTCTCTTCTTACGATACCTTCTTGATGATGATGAGTCCTTCTACTACACGATGTTTGATGAAATGATATTTTATGTCGATAAGCCTGGATCTACCATGATCCCTTGGTTCCTTGGTTAAGGCAACCGCTCCTTCGTTATCATAGAAAATCTCCATAGGCACCTTTATGGTTGGTACAACTCCCAGGTCACTAATGAAGTTCTTGAACCATATAGCCTCCTTTGATGCTTCGCTCGCAATATGTACTCTGATTCGCACGTTGAATCATCCATGGTCTCCTGCTTGGAACTTTTCCAAGTAACTGATCCTCCATTAAGGGTAAACACCCATCCTAAATGAGAACAAAAGTTGTCTCGGTCGATCTGAACGTTGGTCTTACTATACCCTATCACTCTCAAGTTATTACTTCCACCAAGTACAAGGACCCAGACCTTAGTCCTTTGCATATACTTAAGAATGTTCTTAAATGCTATCCAATGAACTTTACCCGGGTTTGCTTGATATCGACTTGCCATGCTCTTAGCAAAAGCCACATCAGGTCGAGTACATGTTATAGTATACATGATCGAGCCAACGAAGGTAGCATATGGCACTCGACTCATTTTCGCTATCTCGGCATCGGTACTCGGACTCTGAGTCTTACTCATCTTGGTATTGTTATGGATTGGTAACTCCCCTTTATTGTAATTCTCCATGATAAAATGTTTTAACACCTTCTCCAAGTAAGTACTTTAACTAAGTTCAATTAGTCTTTTACTCCTATTTCTCAAGATCCTTATCCCTAGAATATAAGCAGCTTCCCCTAGATCCTTCATAGTGAAATACTTCCCAAGCTAGGAATTAATTTGCTGCAAGGTTGGAATGTTGTTTCCTATAAGCAGTATGTCATCGACATACAACACTAGAAACCTAACTATACGCCCACCAGCTTTGACATATACACAAGACTCATCCTCACTCCTAGAGAAACCAAACTCTTTGAATTTCTCATCGGAGCAAAGTTTCCATCTGCGAGATGCTTGCTTCAATCCATAAATAGATTTCTCAATCTTGCACACTCTATTGGGGTATTTAGTGACCACAAAACCTTCTGGTTGATTTATGTAAACATCTTCAGCCAGCTTCACATTAAGGAAAGCGGTTTTGACATCCATATGTTAGATTTCATAATTATGAAACGCGACGATAACCAACATAACCCTAATATACTTGATCTTGGCCACTGGTGAAAAGGTCTCTTCATATTCAACCCCTAGGGTTTGAGTAAAGCCATTCGCAACCAGTTGTGCCTTGAACGTATGCGTCTTTCCATCCATGTCGGTCTTCTTCTTGAAGATCCATTTGCACCTAACTATCTTTCGACCTGGTACATTGTCAACCAAGTTCCAAACTTGATTGTCATACATGGACTGGATCTCGTTATCCATTGTCTCTTTCTATTTTTTGCAGATTCAGGGCCTGCCATGGCTTTCTTGTAGTTAGTAGGCTCATCCAAATTTATCAATGTACTATGACTGATAAACGTATCACCACCTGTAGTAATATGAAAACCATAAAAATTCGGTGCCATTCTAACTCGAGTGGAACATCTAATAGGTAACAAATCGTCAATCGGTTCAATAGGAATTTCTTCCTCGGGTTGAGCGCTAGTGGTAGAGGTTCCTTCATCGCTTGACTCTTGAATCTCTTCAAGATCGATTATCCTCCCACTGTCCTCTTGGCATATGAGTTTCCTCTCACGGAAAACTCCTCTCCTTGCTATGAAAACCATGTTATTACTAGGTATGTAGAGAAGATATCCAAAGAATTTATGTAGGTAGCCGATAAAAATACATCACTCACTTTTAGCTTGTTGTGAGTCTCTCATCTTAAGAAAGTTTCACAACCCCAAACCTTGATATGTGCCAACAAGGGAACTTTCCCTGTCCACATCTCGTCAGGTGTTTTGGAAACCTTCTTTTTCGGGACTAGATTAAGGATATGGACGGCGGTCTATAAGGCATACCCACATAACGATATTGGAAGCGAAGCTCGACTCATCATGGAACGAACCATGTCCAACAAGGTTCGATTGTTCCTCTCATCCACACCATTCATTTGCAGTGTCCTAGAAGGTGTCAGTTGTGAAACAATTCCACATTCCTTAAGATAGTCATGGAACTCGATACTAAGATACTCACCACCCCTATCGGATCTGAGCATCTTGATTTTCCTGTCCAATTGATTCTCCACTTCTTGCTTAAACTCTTTGAACTTTTCAAAAGTTTCTAACTTATGCTTGATTAAGTAGATATATCCATATCTACTAAAATCATCGGTAAAAGTCACAAAGAAGCGATTAGCATCCCTTATGGTGGATTTAAAGGGCCCACACACATCTGTGTGTATGAGATCCAACAATCCCTCACTTCTTTCACAAGTGCCAGTGAAAGGTGATTTAGTTATCTTTCCAAGCAAACAAGACTCACACGTGCCATCTGACCTAAGTTCAAATGACTTCAACACTCCATCATTTTGGAGTTGGGCAATGCGCTTCTTTTTGACATGTCCAAGACGACAATGCCGCAAGCATGCCTTGTCTAAACCATTATACGAATCAATACGCAAGATATCATTTCCTAAGTTGTCTATAACCATCACAGTTTCATATACACCATTAGAAGGAAATTCTTAAAAATAAAATAAACCATTATAGTAAGCATTAATATAACCAATTTCATTATTAAATGAAAATCTAAAACCTTGTATGTACAAACCATGAAAAGAAATAATATTCCTCGTCATTTCTGACGAGTAGTAACAATCATTCAGATCAAACATAACCCACTACTAAGCACTAAAGAGTAAACTCCAATCTCGGTAACAGGCGACGATTTCCTATTTCCCATTATCAGGTTCATCTTCCCATGCTCCACATCCTAATTTATTCTTAGTCCCTGCAAATAAGAACAAATGTGAAAACTACATCCTGTATCAAGGACCCAAGAACTAGCATGTGATGATTTTTTAGATAGAATAGTATAAATACCTACGAAGGTGGGCTTTATCTTCCCATCCTTGATGTCATGCAAGTACTTCGGGCAGCTTCTCTTCCAATGCCCCTTGTCTTGGCAATAGAAGCATGTTTCTTCCTTCAGATCTGAAGAGGGAGGTGCAGAATTGGGTTTTGCTTTGGATCCACTAGAGGAGCGTTCATTGTACTTTCCTTTCCAGTTTGATTTAGAGGGAGCTTTTGTCTTTTCCTTTTTCCTTGTCTAATGGCTAGGACAGGAGTAGTAGCAGTAGGAGTAGAAACGACACTTTTCCCATTTAAACCACTTTCAGCAGCTCTTAGTAAACGTTGAAGTTTTCTCAAGGTGACTTTATCCTTGCTCAAATGATAAGTCATATTGAATTGATCATAGCAGGGAGGTAAACAGTGCAGGACTATGTCAATAGCCAACTCTTCATCAAAGTTCATGTTCAACTTGAGCAGACGATCCACATATCTCTACATACGTTGCAGGTGGGTCGAGATCGACTCTCCATCCTTCATCTTCGTCATGATGAATTGCATGACTATTTCCTACCTCTCTTGACGCGCTCTTTGGTGGTACTTTTCCATCAAGTCCTGGCATATTTCGTAAGTCCAATAGTCTTCATAGAAATGTTGTAGTTCGGGATTCATAGTGGCAACCATGATGCACGACACTTTGGTCGCGTCTTTGACATGGGCCTTATGCTCATCATTTTCTTCGGGAGTTGATTTGGACTCATCAATCTCATTCATCTCCTTGTCGATGACATACTCCTTGTCGTCGAATCGCAAGGCCATTCAGATTTTGTGGATCCAATCATTCAAATTGGACCCATCGAATGTCACCTTAACACAGATGCTCAAGAGCAAGAATAAGTTGGAGGATTTGTTGTTGTTTGAGGAGCCAGTAACGTTGTTTTAAGAATACATCTGCAAAAGAAAAAGGAGAAGTTTTGATTAGATATAAAATCCTCAATATAACACCCAAGATTAAATATTAAGGTTAGGACCCAACACAATAATTCACAATTTGGAAGAGGGATGCCATAATCCATTTGTAAATTACTTGAAGGTAGGTAAATGACGATTTACCATTTCAACAATAAAAAAACAAAATCTAAATGAATTAGGTTTTATTAAATGAAATTCATAGATCTTTTGAGATTCATTGAACTTTTCAACGGCACGTTTAATCTTGATTATGACCTTCAAGTTTGTGACCAGGATACTGAGGATCACAAACATGGTGTGAATAACCATGAAAATTAGCTTGGTGCTCTCAATGTCATTTACCACCTAATCAATGTGTTGGTTAACCACATATGCTCCATTGATCAATGATAATTTAGGAGCTACCCATTGCAACACTTTGTTAGTCCAAGTTAGAGTGTCGGTTAACCACACACGCTTCATTAACGACTTGGCAAGGTGCAATGTGAAATTTCATGGATTAGCCTTAAATTCACATTTTCCTAAAGTGTAACAACGTAATTTTTCAAAACAACTTTTCATTTTTCAACACAATAAAACTAAAATAATATTCTCAAATCTCATATTATCAAATGTTATCACAAATAAACATATCCTAGAATCTCAAAAAACATAATCCTCTGCCAGTGTGTACAAATCATATCGGCGCCTTCCCGCGATCCTCGCTAGTACTTGAAACACATAACACATAGCACGGTAAAAATAATGCTTAGTGAGGTCCCAAAAATACCACATACAACACATAATCCACTCGAGGCTATAACTCGGTATGACCCTCCAGTCAATGTGTCACAGCGGGACCCTCCAGTCCCGTAGCTCGTTAGACCCTCTGGTTCGGTCTAGCTCGTTGGACCCTCTGGTCCGATCTATATATCAAATAGCATACATATAACACATTGCACATAATCACAAACATACACATACATAGAAGACCCTCCGGTCTGCACATAAATACCAATCTAGGTAACGTATAGTGAGAATACTCACGTCGTAAGATGTCTAGTAACTTTCGTGCCCGATATCCTCGGTCTAGCGTCCGTCTATCAAATGATAACATCTCAAATCAATACTCTCTTTATGTTCTTGTCTATAAAGGATGGTTAGAAGACTATTCTACCCCTCCATGGCCTCTCTTAAATCAGTTGACCAAAACCCTAAGGTCCTCGGAAGTCAACCCCAGTCAATGGTCAAATTTGACCAGACTCACCGAGTGCACTCGCTAACTCGGCGAGTTCATGCGTATACCCTAAATCCTTCTAAGACCTCACTCAACTAGTCAAGCTAACCTCCCAACTCGATGGGTTACCAATGGTCACGAATCGTGGGGCAAGCTGATTCGACTCGTCGAGTTCTCTCATGGACTCGGCGATTTTCGTCCATGGCAACACTCAATTGACCTCCTAAGGTCAGATATGTTCCTCAAATCTATAGATCTGGCCTATTATCACTCAAAAGTCGCGTAAAGGTCTGAACTTGATGTCCATGCATGGAACATTAAGCTCTATTTGATGAAATAACCACCTTAATGGTGTTTTAGGCTCAACACACTCATGGAACTACATAAAGCTAAGCTCAAGGAACTCTCTGGACCTATCAAGGTCCAGATTCAATGTCTAAATTGAGAAGGGAGCTCTCATCTAGATAACCTAGCTCCAAAAGAGGGTAAAGAATCCAAAATCCATAATATTTATCCAATACAAGAGATTAGGTGTTGATTTGTACCTAATACAGAAGTCTGGAGTGAAATAGCAACCAATCCCACGACCTCCTTGCTTCCAAACCATGAAACTCTTCTCCTTCATTTCAAAGAACACACCAAGAAGCTCAAAAAGGTGAAATTTCTCACTCTAAGCTCTCAAGGTCGATTCGGGTTTCACAAGGGTTTGTGTGGCCGCAAATGAAGGCCATAAGGGCCTTTAAGTAGGTCCCAAACCCAGGCAATTAGGGTTTTCCTTATCAGCACCGACTCTTCGATTCCATTCATTAAACTCGTCATATAAATGCGACCCTACTCGTCGAGTTGAGGCACCAACTCGTCGAGTCCTTCTACTTAACTCAAAATAAATAATCAAAATAGCGTACCCAAAAATCCTGATCTTACATAAAGTAACTAAGATTGGGATTTATAAAAACATTTAGTTACTTTATATTTGTCATTATACTTATTAATGAGATAATTAATGTTCTATCATACCCCTTCGGCTAACGACCTTTACCAATCAAGGAAGTAGTGGTTGAGAGTGGACAACATTTCAACCACCATTTTATAGGCAGTTTCCTTATACCCCTCTTATAGATCAGCTTTGTGAATGAGGCCTATTAACGATAAGACTGACTCATCTTATACATACATACATACATACATACATACATATATATATATATACATACATACATATATATATATATATATATATATATATATATATATAAATTAAACTTTTAATATTATAATAGTATAAGGGTTTATATTAGACTTTTAAAATACTAGGGTTCTAGAATTTAATATTTCAAAATAAACATTTTAATTAAATTTTAAATTCCAAAACATAAAGGGTACAATTTGAAACTTTTCAAAATAATTAGATCAAATTTTAAATAACTAAATTAATCATATAATTTTGTCATTATCTTAAATTTGACCAAATCCATATATTTTCATAAGGAAATCATAGTACCAATCAGAAAATTCAATTTATGACGATAAAAACAATTTATGGTAATAATCCTAATCCAAAATAGATCAAAAATTCGAGAAATCAGCTAACAGACAAATCAACTCTTCGAGTCAGGGCATTGACTCGTCGGGTTCATCATAGAACTCGTCGAGTTTGTTGAACAAAAAATGATTTATGTTTTGCAATCGATTTGGACAGTTCACTATTGCATCAAATATAATAGAAAAACATCCTAGGCTCTGAATCCACTGATAGGTTTTGAGCATAACAACATCCTATCTAATCATGCAACCCTAATTGCTTTGGATCTAAGTTTTTCTCTAGTTATACATGCAAATAGAAATTCCAAAGCAATAACCCTAATACTAGCATACATTTTTTGAAATCAATATAAAACTAGGGTTAGAATGTTACCTTGCTAGTTATCTCATAATAACAACAATTCCATGGATGATCATCACTCTTGAAAGCTTTAGTGCCTCAAGTGTTGCACCTCTAACGGAGTTACAAACACCAATAGAAAAGGATGAGAGGGGGTGGGGGAGTAGAACACTATGATTTTCGGCTAGGGTTTCTCTTAGAATCATCGGCTAAAAATCATATGCCAAGGGGTCTTTATATAGTTATGGCTGCTAGGGTTTTCATGTGGAAACCCTAATCCTTTCTTAGGCTCCAAGTAGCCTAAGGACATCCCTTCTGGAAGGCCTTGGACGATTTCTATAGGGCCTCCCTATACAAACTCATCCACCGCTATTCTAAGTGAGTCCAACAGCCCATTTTGCAACTATCAATGATTTGCAAAACCAGTCCCCTTACTTTTAATCAGTTCCTTTTATCCCAAAACTAGTACCAAATTAACTTCTGATTAAATACTAAATAAATAATATGATTTCTAATTAATATAATATTCTTACTATATATTAAGAAATCAGTAAATAAACTCTATCTGCAAAAGTCATACTGTCAAGTTGCTATGGTGAAAGCAACCCAAAAGGACCATGCTACTATTAAATCAAGTACATACCAATTATAGTTATGGGCTTAAACACATAATCCAACAGTAACGACATTCGGTTTTATACGGGCCTCATCAGTGGTCAGCTAAAAAGCCATGCTCTTCACCACAGGAGCCTCTGCCTTGCCTTGGCGGTCATCGGTAATCCTCAAGGTGTCTGACGTAGGGCCACCACTTCTCCCCCATACAACCTCGTACAATCGGCTTTTTTATGGTTGGTTTGATTGCAATGAAAACAAATCGGGGCCCTCTTCGGGCAATCCATGTTCACGTGGCCTGACTGGCCACAGCTAAAACATCCTGAACCTACAGATCGGCAAGCCCCACTATGCTGATTGTCATACTTGGCATAATAGACTCGGCCCTGTTGGCCTCTGGTGTGGGTATCAGAGGTCTTGGGCCTCTTAGCCTGACCCACAGCTGTCTGAGCCTGCTCCGGCTTCCACTTTGTCCGAAGCTCCAACTCAATCTCCAGCTCGCTGACCTTCTCGATCATATCATTCAGGGTCTTGCACCCCGAAAAACTCACAAACTCCTTGATATCATCCCTTGGCATATCATGATATCTCGTATTCCTCATCACCTTATCTATAGTGTATGCCAAGACCAACAATGCTCTCTCCTTGAATTTGGCGGTAATCTCCGCCACAGCTATGATGATATGGGAGGACATTATACAATTAAACTTTTTTTAACACGTTATACCTTTAAACTTTTTTTGTACATATTTTATCATTAAACTTTTTTTTACACATTTTACCATTAATATTATACAATTTATTCAAAAAAATATCATTTCAAAACATACATATTTTTACATAAAAATGGTTTTTCCATCACCTATTGTTACTCCCTGATTTTGCAAGGTTTATGGGTGAGAGTTCGTTTTTGACAATGATACTAAGCACTCTTGTTGGAAATAAAACCCTAATTGTGATTTGATGAACAAGATGCGGAAAATAAGAACAAACACAAATATGAAGATATGTCGAATGATCACTCAATTTATTCAATTATGAGGAACATATTACACTTTAAGGAATAAGAGTCTAACTCTACAAGAAACCTCACAACGTGGCAGCTACATTTTGCCTCACCCTTAACCCTAATTATGAGTAATACATGACTATTTATAGGGAAAAGACAAGTCTTGGGCTTTTAACCTACACTTCATCAAGGGGGCCATTTCCATCATCCATGGATTACTTTGAAACCCTACAATATCCCCCTCAAAGTATGGAATGGATGACAATGCTTTAACTTCCAAAACAAGCATCTATCAAATAGGAAAAGATCTTCCAATGAGAAATATTTGAAGCAATCCACAAATCTTGATTCTTCAATAGTTTTCAACTACGGGTCTAGGAGATATAGATATATATATATATATATATATATATATATATATATATATATATATATATATATATAACCAAGCACTGAAGTAATGTTTTTTAAACTTCATTTTTTGATGTACTCCAAAAGATCTTCAATAAAGCTAAACCCACCATAAAACCCATCTCAGAACAAAGAAACCAAATCACTTTTTGTCTTTGAAGAGCTCCCCCTCCAAGTCACAATGATCTTCAAATAAGATAATGATATAATCCATCAAAAATTATCATGTAACAACCTAAATTTTAAGATTCGTAATGCCACTTGATCAAGAAAATACTAGAAGTCGGAGATATAACAAGTCCTTATAAGAGCTCGATGAAGAACTGCTACTATAAAGGATACTTCTCTGCAAAATCTTTAGAAGAGCTCAATGAAGAACTGCTATTGTAAAAGCTACCTTCATAATTTTACCACAAGCTTTATCAAAAATCTTCAAATTTGAAATGTCACAAATCCAATTTTGAATGACCATACCAAATTCTCCCCCGATTTATAATCAAAAACATGATTATAAAGCCTTCAAATGGTCATCAGAATGATCTTAAATGGATAAATAATTATTGTGCTCCCCCGTGCCAAACTGATATACACAATGAAGTATAAAATCCAAAAAAGTTGTGAAATTTTGTCATTATCACGAAAAACGACTTTCCGAACCGCAAAGACTTAATGGAATCTTTAATTTTCTGTTCACGAAAAAAAAAATATGTGCGTTAAAAAATCCAAAACTGTTCACCAGCCCTTAAATCTGTAAACTTTTCGAAAAATGGGCTGAAATTGTCACTTTATTGAAATTCTGGGACTGAAAGTGTAACTCTGCATCAATTTCCCTTTTAATTGTAACAATTTCTAGGAATGGTCCAAAACTACCTAGTCATGAAAAGTATAGGGACCAGATCATCAAATTCTTGAAGTTGCAGGAACCAAGTGTGAAACTTTGAGTTATATTCTTCCCCACAGCGACTCAAATGAATGACTTCAAACGAATGGTCACAAGCGAAACCACAGATACGATATCGATCATCCAATAACGTCGATCGACCATTTCATTCTCTTCCTTATGTTCGTACCTACTGGGAATCCGAATCCGATTCCAATAGTGCCACCATTCGTTCCAAGTACACCCAAAGCGAATCTCTCTTATTTCGTTCCAAGTGCTAGCTGTGACATCCTCATTTTCACGGCCAGAAAAGACCGATTTGTTTATGCTTTATTTTGAAAATCATAGTAACCTTTTAAATAAAAGAGTTGCAAAATTTGTTCCCAGAAAAACATGATAAATACATTATCAAAGCATCTCCAAAGAAATGTATTTTATTAATTTAAAAAAAAAATTGGATGTCATCGTCAATACAGAAACATAAGCATAAACAGAACTTATATTCATTATCACTAGTAATTTACATATCCTTAATCTCTCAGTTTAATGTAGCTTCATATCGACTCTTGTGATATAAATAAATTGAGTGGGTCGGGTTGGGAAACATGGTGAGTACATAGGGTTTTCAACCCACAATAATATAATTCTTATGTATAATCATCAAACAATTAATCCAATTATCTATCCTCATTATCTTATTTACTTTTAAGGATCTACCCTAAGAATTAGGTATTGCTTGTTCATTCATTCCTAACAATCATCCTAAGGAATCGGCACGAAATCCATCGTTTCCAGGGTTTACTCAACGGGCACTAAGTCACATAGTCGCCAGGTTTTAGACATTAAGTCTCATAGTCGCCAAGGTTTATACAACAAGCATTAAGTTGCATAGTCACCAGGGTTTAGGCACTCAGTCTGCATAGTCGCCAAGGTTTATCTCGTTTATTGATAGTATCGTTTTTGAGAGTCCACTCGTAATACATTTCAATGGGTTTTTAGAGTACACCGGGTGAACATCTCGTTCACAACACCCACAGGTTGCGAGCCTGCTAGTGTTTCCACTGGACTGTCTAGAATAGTCTGTGGTTGTCATCCATACTCGGCAAGATGACGAGGCCATAACTTGGGTCATCGCTTAGGTCATCGCTTGGCTCATCGCTTCTTACCATATTTTACCACTCATATATATCATCTTTCATCATTCATCTCATTTTTCATCACTCCTCATTTATCTCATCACTAATCTATCCATGTTTTACCCAACACGTTTTGTAGATATAATATACATATACAATTTAAATCATTTAAAACATGTATAAAAATCGTTCATCCAATACATAGCAAGTATACAAATAATATGCACACATAACAAGTAGTTTATATACAATACTTCAAATCTATGTGTAAGATCAAAGTAACCATGCACTCACTTGTTACAGTGACGACTCAAAATTTCGAGCAGCTTCGCTTCTTAACAATATGATTTCCTTCGACGAAACCAAGTATTATTACCACTAGATTTTAGTCTAATATTCACTACGACTAATTATTAGTCTAGATTCGTCATTAACTCAGAGTCTACTTCATGATCTATCAAGCAAGGAAGAACCAGGTAGGATCATATCGGAGGTATGGTCTGTTTGGTATACAATGTATACTGTTTGGAAATCCCACTTTAAACACCTCACTAAATCACAACCTAGACATATTTAAAGTATGGTAGGCATAGCTCACTTACAGCGGGTTTTTCTCAAAACCGGGCTCCGCTGAAGCAGAGTTTTTGAGCCAAAGGCTCTTCTTCTTGCAGCCATCGGGCACTTCGGGGCTTCCTCCTCGTGCTATGGAGTTACCCTAGGCTTTAGGGGGTTTGGGGGATTAGATAGAGGTTCTAGAAAGAGAAAAAGAAGTTGGATGGTGTAAGAAGAATGCTTCACCCGGCACTACTATTTATAGGATGGAAAACAGATCTAGTCATCGAGTAGAGGGACCTACACATCGAGTCCATGTCCAGGTGTCACCATCTGGTGGCTATCCTTGGGGAGAAAGCAAAGGCTAGGATTTCGCTATGTCACCAGATTTCGCACAACTCATTCCCGACTTAGAAAAATCATAACTCTTGCATACGAGCTCCCTTTTTGACATTCTTTATATCCATGCATAGTTAAAGACAAGAAATACAACTTTCCTTTTGACTCTGTCAGTTAATTCTCAACCTATTTTAAAATTAACAGTATGAGAAGATTATACTTTTAAATGATTGCGTAAAATTCATAACTTCTACATACGGACTCAATAAGAGCTCAACGATGAAAAGACAGACTAAAATGGAGTCCGTATGTAGAAGATTATACTTTTAAATGATTGCGTAAAATTCATAACTTCTACATACGGACTCCATTTTAGTCTGTCTTTTCATAGTTGAGCTCTTATTAATGATATATTCAATTCTCATTTAGGTCATGTTGGCCAAAAACCGCTCGATCTAAAATTCGAATTTCGGGTTGTGCACTGCTAAGCCAAATCTTAGAAAAATCATAACTTCCTCATACGAAGTCAGATTTGGGCGTTCTTTTTATGCATGCTCTCAGTTTAACGTATACTACAACTTTCATTTAAATATATAAGGCTAAAAAGTAGTTTATCATAAAATCACTTTTTACGATGCCCGGTATTGTGTCGGTTTTGCCATAAAACTTCGATGGGTCATAACTTCTTCGTTATAACTCGGATTTTTGCGTTCTCTATTTGTACGGAACCCTTGAGACATATTTTAAAACTTGGTTAAGATTATTTATTCTAAATAATCTTTTATCAAAAAGTCATTTTCGACACTTATTGCCTCTAAATTGACTAGTCCGAATCTGTGGGCGTTACAGTTATCTCCCCCTTAGGATGATTGCATCCCAGAATCATCAATGAAACAGGGTTGAATAATGACTCCATACATTATCTCTTCACCCTAGGTAATAATCATAACTTCTATGTTGCTTCGAACGAGTATCTAATTCTTGGACTCCTTGACTACAGGCGGTGCTCGATCTTGCACCTACTCCCTATCTCATGTTAGACTCCAAATTATGACCTTCAAGTCACAATATTGATCCTTACTGGAGACTGCTTCTTCTTAATAATCTTAAGATAAGTTATTTTATTACTACCATGGACCGATGTGTCATATTCTAATGACCTATCATCGTATGTTGCAATGCTTAGACTCAGGTCTCTTAGAGTCAAATTCTAGAATAGACTATACCTTTCTTCATGTTCGAATCACATCTTAAAAGGTAGCATTTCTAGCTACGAGAAACTATCGCGATACAACTACTGATCGCTTTGATTATCTTTTATTTCAATCTTTCGGCTTAAGTTGGATGTTACATTGAACTTGGTTCTTTGAAACACGTAACATACTCATCTTAATCAGACTCAATTTGATATGACCACTAGGGTTGGAATAACAATCACCTTCTTAGTTATTACCGAAACGATGGTAACGACATACTTGAATAAAACAAAATCATTTACTAGCTTCTTGGTAACCTTGTGACTTTCCCTAATCCAAGTGTGAGTCCTATGCTTCCAGTAGTATAGGCCTCTACTACCATTCACACCTACTCATACTCGTCCCAAGTATTGTCTCGCAGTTCTCCAAGTCCTTATCACAAACACAATTTTAACACATACAAATGTGTCCAAACAATCATATAATTTTTCCTAGACTCTACTAGGACTTCTTCCATGCATATCTTCAATCATCAATTCTGCTTCAACTAGGTTGATGATGGAAATGTCAGACGACGGGATAACTTTATGGATTATACCAAAAATCTTTCTTTCTGCTAATTGAAAGTGTACTTCTCCCGTACTAGATGTATTATTTGTTAGATGCATTCTAAAGGCAAGATATCACTCTTACGATATCTTCTGATAGGTATCATTCACTATTGTAAGCCTTCTCATTTCCTCCATTTACTCAGTCTGCTATGAGTCCTTATCATGAAATTCTATACACCAAGGCAGGCATTCGGTGTATCAAGATGAGAATATAGATAGAGGAAGATTTAGATGCGTATTCCTCCTTATTACTCCAAAAAGTTACATGTTGGTTCTAATATCGTTATTAAACGTTTAGAAACCAAAGCACATAAAATTTCCAGATCCGGTCAGCAACAGACCATAGATCCGATCAAACGATAACATAAAGCATCACAAATCATTTAGCACATAAAATCATTTTATGAATCTTCCCTAATTAATCTAGTGCTTGTGTCTATTCATGTGTACTTCCTAAAATAAATTAGACACACTCCTCACGATCATCACTTAGCATTCTAAGTTTTATTCTAGAAATAAATCCTTATTTCTAGTTTGCTTAAACTAATTCTCTGATACCAACTGTGACATCCCAATTTTCACGGCCAGAAAAGACCGATTTGTTTATGCTTTATTTTGAAAACCATAGTAACCTTTTAAATTGAAGAGTTGCGGAATTTTTTCCCAAAAAAACATGATATATATACATTATCAAAGCATCTCCAAAGAAATGTATTTTATTCATTTTAAAAACATTGGGATGTCATCATCAATACGAAAACATAAGCATAAGTAGAACTTACATTTAGTGTCACTAGTGATTTACATCTCCTTAATCTCTCAGTGTAATGTAGCTTCATATCGACTCATATGATATAAATAAACTTAGTGGGTCAGGTTGGGAAACCTGGTGAGTACGTAGGGTTTTCAACCCACAATAATATAATTATTATGTATAATCATCAAACAATTAACCCAATTACTCATCCCCATTATCTTATTTACTCTTAAGGATCTACCCTAAGAATCAGTTATTCCTTGTTCATTCATTCCTAAGGATCATCCTAAGGAATCGGCACGAAATCCATCGTTACCAGGGTTTACTCAACGGGCACTAAGTCGCATAGTCGTCAGGGTTTAGGCACCAAGTCTCATAGTCGCCAAGGTTTATACAACAAGCACTAAGTCGATTGATAAACTTCTCGATAACAACCAATAACCAATATTCATCGATTTTGATCAAGATAATGAGACATCGACTAGATGAAGGAATGATGTACAAAGCAAATGACATATGCACGTTCCAGAGACCCAAAAATAAAACAAATAGGACAAAAGATTATGGATCATGAACAGTACAGGATCCATTATTTGGGCCAGATTAAAACAATAGAACAGTTATTGATAGGGATGAGCAAAAGGACTGAATCGGTTGGAACCGGCCCGAACCGGACCGGAACCGGGAACCGGCTTCGGCCAAAATCAAGAACCGAACCGGCCCGGCGGTTCTATCGGTTCCGGTTCTACCGGTTCCCGGTTCCTACCGGTTCTTGTCGTGTCTTCAAATGTTGGAACCGGTCCTTAAAAAATAGCATTATACGGTTCCGGTTTTTGCCGGTTCTACCGGTTTTTGCCGGTTCTACCTGTTCCGGTTATATCGGTTTCGGTTCCTACCGGTTCCAAAAATCCACAAAAATAACGTCCCGGTCCCGGCCCGACCGGTTCCATCGGGTTTCGGTTCCGGTGCCGGTTTCGGTTCCGGTTCCGGTACCGGTTCCCCGGTCCATTTGCTCATCCCTAGTTATTGATCTTGGACTGAATTAACAAACAGATCCAATCATGAATATGAATAGAAACATAGATCGGATCAAAGAAAATACCAGATGAACAGTAACAAAACACATAGTTTTCCATGAATAGTTGCTTGAACAGAAAGCGTGATTCCAAAACACCAAACCACCAATAATCTTCAAAATCTTGTGCGGAAAATCACCAAATCAAGAACCGATACTTCAAAAATCAATAGATCTTCAAAGACCTGCTCTAATACCACTTGTTGGGAATAAAACCCTAATTGTGATTTGATAAACAAGATGCGGAAAATAAGAACAAACACAAATATGAAGATATGTTGAATGAAGACTCGATTTATTCAATTATGAGGAACAGATTACACTTTAAGGAATAAGAATCTAACTCTACAAGAAACCTTACAATGTAGCGGCTACATTTTGCCTCACTCTTAACCTTAATTATGAGTAATACATGATTATTTATAGGGAAAAGACAAGTCTTGGGTTTTTAACCTACACTTCATCGAAGGGGCCATTGTCATCATCCATGGAGTACTTAGAAACCCTACAACTCTCTTTTACAACTGCATCGTACATTTATGTTAGTCATACATCAATTGAAACCCACAAGGTTTAAACTTGAGACTTCCTTCTAGAGTGCCCAAGAAATACTCAATTATTCATTATTTTAGATAAAGTTTAATAAACTTACCATTATAAGTTATTTTCCTATCGTTAAACAACGACATAATTTCAATTCATTTTTCTAATCATCCACCATAATAAAGAAGGGGTGGGGTCGAAATCTAATATATTGGATAATATACTATTTGTATATTTATATATTTATACATTTAAACATATTAAACTTCAACTAAAATAATAGATAATTGAGTATTTATATATTTATACATTTAAATATAATAATATATACTACATGACCAACATATGGTTTTTAAATGTCAAAATATGTATTTATACATTGAAATATATGTTTATACATAAAAAAACACATATTTATTGTAAATATGTTTTATATGTATGTAAAAATATGTGTTTATACATTGAACTACTTTGTAGTTACTTGTAGAAATACTTTATACCTATATAATAATATTAAATTGTCATCTGGTGTCTCTTGGTAAGGCATGTGCACTACAGAAGGAAGTATCGAGTTCAAACCTTATGAGTTTCAATCGATGTATAACCAACATAAATGTAAGATATAGTTGTAAAATGAAGTGCTTAGTATCATTGTAAAAAGTAAACCTTTTTAACAAAATCTTACAAAATCAGGAAATCACAATAGGTGATGGAATACTCATTTTTTATGTAATAATATGTATTTTTTGAAATGATATTTTTTTGAATAAATTATATAGATTAATGGTAAATGTATATAAAAAAAAGTTTAATAGTAAAGTGTGTACAAAAAAATTTAATAGAATAATGTGTACAAAAAAAATTTGATGGTATGATGTGTATATAATAAACTATAAAAGCCACATCAGTAGCCACGTAGCTAGTGACTTACTATTACCAGTAACATAATTTTATTTTTTGAACAAATATAAAGTTTAATAGTCATATGTGTACAAACATTATACTTGGTTGGCGATATGTGTACAAAAAAAAAAAAAAGTTTAATGGTATTTTTTATACATTTATGATACTTCATTACATTTACAAGCACTAGTTGTGAGACCTATGTATTACATGGACTAATTTTAAAAAAATAAAATAAATATAAATGTTAAAATATTTGAGAACTTTGAATTTTGAATTAAATAAGAAAAAAAATGAATTATTATAATTGAAATGTTTTTTATCTTTTAAATTTAAATAAATAAACAAAAGAAACTAATGAACTTTAATTTGGAAATTTAGAAATTAAAAGGTAAGTTTATTAATTAAATTGATATCTATTTTTTACTACTATTATTACATTTATTTAATTAAAATATTATGTGAAATTAATAAAATAGAAAAACTCATAAAATGACATGTGGAAAAAAAAATTTAATTCTAAATAACCACAAAATTACATTTAGCAAATTAAATGAGAGTGTGATATGTCGCAAAAGAAACCCTTTAATTATTAGAATAGATTTTCCCTAATTAAAATTTTCAAGGTGATGTTTAAGGATTTTTCATTTTTATTTCTTTAAGATAGGAAAAACAAAATACTCTACTTATTTAGCAAAGCTTTTTAGTAAATTCTTTCATAAAAATACATAAAACGAAAAGGCTCATTATATTTTTATATTATTATTATGATAATTTTTTCAATTTAGTCATTTGTTTGTTTAAATTATCTATTTATAACTGGTTAAAAATATTTAGGATCCATAATAATAATAATAATAATAATAATAATAATAATTTCATGCCAGATTGTAAATTTACAAGTTTCTTAAAAAAATTCATTCAACAACTTTTCAAAACTATCTAATAGCTGGAAGCTAAAAGCTAATAGTTGGTAGTCGGAAGTTTTTGAAATATATAAAATTACATAAAATAATAATTGTTTAAAAAAGATAAATATATAAATACATATTTAAAGGGTAATGCAGAAAATTAATTAAAAAAACTCAATAGTTGTTACTTAAACACTATATATATATGTGTGAGTATATAGCGCTATGAACTAAGTTCACTTCAACATTAAAGATTTGCATCCCTTCGTCTCTAATGGCCTTATTTTCTTCTTTCAAAACTCCATTTTCATCAACATGGAAGCTCTTGATGGTTCTCTTTCTGGTGATCTTTTTTGTTAACCCAAGCTTTTCAAGCAGTCGTGGGGAGATGACATCATCACCCAAGCATAACCAGACATCAATGGCTGAATCGGCTCCTAAGAAATCTGGGTTGTTTTTTGGTATGCTACCCAAGGACACCCCTGCCCCTCCTCCTGGTCCTTCAAAGAATCACAATTAGGAGGTCAATAATGCAACACTTAAGTATGCATTTATGATATTGGTCATGCAGAATGAAGACGTCTTTCGATTGTAAGTCGAAGGTCAATTATATGTTGCATATATAGAAACATGCGGTTTAAATGGAATATCCATTTTCTCGTGGTAGATTATATAAACTGAAAGATTAATTAAATAATGATGATGTTATTGTAACATATGTATTTGTGTGTTTGTATATATGTGTATCCGGCCCACGTTGACGTTTGTCCCAAAACTTATATTGTATATATATATATATATTATTAGTTATCGTGGTATCAAAACTACCTTCATATTTTCTCTCCTATTTTTTCTAACCCTACATCTTCTTGTAGCCAACCATTCTTATGTCTTCGATGATGATAGGCTTGGCTTCTACTCTCTCCCCTGAGAAACTATATGTATTCGTTCGTCACTTCTATTGATTCTTGATCTCAAGTGACTTAATTCCAAACTCACTACATCGGCTATATGGCAGATGATCCTAAAACGCAATGCCATTGTCTCTCAAATTTGAATGAATCTCGGAATGTTGTTTCGTGACAATAAGGATGTTGAAAGGTGTGGCTCCCAAAGTCTAGTTAAAAGATATTTTATTTTTCCTAATAAGGAAGTAATTATCTCATTTACAAAATTAAGAAGAAATTTATTATAAGAGAACCTTGGTGCCCTAAGTTTTAGCCATGATGTTTATCTCAATGTCAAGTCTCTCTATAAATACTCAATAGAGCATTAGCTTTCTTGTTTTCATCGTTTTTCTCATAAACATTCTCAACTCAATTGATATTGGGTGTGTTTAACGCGCCACAACTATCTGATAAGTTAGCTTATTTTTTGAGTTTTTTTATATTGTCGTGTTTGGGTAGCAAAAAAATAGTTTATAAACTAGCTTTTTAAAAAGCTACTTAGACTAGTTTTTAGGAGCATTTTTAAAAAATTTCAAATACACCCCTTATTAATTATAGAAACACATACTCTTACATGTCCTTTTATTTAATTTTATATATTTTAACTAGCTTTTCAGCTAGTTTTACCAAACGATATTTTTTATCAGTTAGTTTTTCAGCTATCAACTAACTTTTTATTTAACAGCTAGCTTTTCAACTAGTACGCCAAACATAGCCATAGTGAAGTGATTTTCTTCATTCCATACTTATGGTTTTTCCACATAATTTTTTTTTGGGTGTTATTCTCTTTTCTTATTTCTTACTTTATAGTATTGTTCTTGGTTGTTGAAATAGTTTGATTATTTTATTTGAATCACTATTATAATAATACATGTCTTAAGGAGTTGGAGATCTACAACTTGTTAAGGGCAAATACGACTTTGTACTAAAGGTTAGTATTCCTTTTCCTTTTGATAATTCCTGTTCATATTTTAAAAGTGTGTTGTTATAATAGTAAAACTTGGAACCTAGGATGCATATACACTTATGATGATTTTTGAATGTTTCTATTGCCTTAATATAATATATAGTTGCATAGAAAACTCAACAAATCAATCATCTAGGCGACAAACTTAGATACAAGGCTAGATTGGTTGCTAACGGCTACAATCAAATCTTAGGAATTAATTACACATATTTTCTCATTGGTCGTAAAACATACATCTATACGTGTTTTATTGGGATGTTTTGTTTCCAATGATTATGAATTAGAACAACTTGATGTAACCATGACATTCATAAATAGTGTCCTTGAGGAAGAGATCCACATGCAACAACATGAAGTATTCATAGTTCATGTCAAGAAAAATTATTTACGAAAACCGAAGAAATCTCTATAAGGACTCAAGCAATCTCCATGAAGTGGATGGCATGTTCATTGCGGCAAAATAAATGGAGTTTAAAAAAATAAAAGGCCAATTGGATGTTGTATTTGATTTGAAGCACTTAGATGTTGCGAAAAAAAAATCTAGGAATGGAAATTGTATCCGACATAAGTGCAAGAGTTTTTATCATTCTCGAAAGGATATTAGGATATTGTAACAAAGTTTTGCATTGTTTTAACATGCATGATGCAAAAGAAGTCACCATGCCTTTTGCAACTCACTTAATGTTATCATCTGCATTTGAGTCTAACTATTGAATAAGATATAAAATCCATGACAACAGTAGTGTTGTAGGATTTTTATTGTAGGCTATGATATGTACAGTCTAAATTTTTCATATTCGATAACCATGGTTAGCATATACATTGAAAACACAAGAAAGGAGCGTTGGAATATTGAAAAATGGATTTTTTTGCTATTTGTGTTGTACATCCTCTATGTGTTTGCATTTTCGCAAAACTAAAAAATGAGTACTTATGTATGTGGATTCTGATTATGCAAAGGATTTGAACAATAAAAGATCTATTAAATGTTACATATTTATTTTGGGTAATTGAGTTGTTAGCAATAAAGCACAATCGCATATATTATTGTGTTGTCCACCATGGAAGCTGAATACATGGTTGTAACGAAATCAATTAAGTAAGTTATTTGGTTGAAAATGTTGATCGGAGAGCTTAATAACATATTAACAATCATACTTTAATTTTTCTCAATAAGGTCAAATGTTGCATGACCAAATGAAACATATTGATGTAGGTTATCATTCCGTAAGGGAAATAATTGATAAATGCAAGTTTGTTGTAAACAAGATCAAAATAAATAAAAATAAAGTCGATATGTTTACTAAAAGGCTTAATTTTGACATATTGAACTTGGTGGGTGTTCTAAAACACAAGTGAGCCAAGAGGCACTTGGTGGGATGCATTTGTTTTTTTTTTTTTTTTTGAACGGTAAATCTATCTTCTACTTCTAAACTGCTTATAAATCCACCTATGTCAAGTCCTTTCAACCTCAAAAGAAAAAGCCACCTAGGTTAGAAGCTCTTTAGTATGCATTTGCTATTTTAAAGACATGTATGTTGTTATATTTTCTTTTGATTTTTGTAAATGGATCAATAATCATTAAGACTTTTTCAACTTTAGGTGTCAAAGGTAGAGATTATTTAAAGGCATGTCTCAAAAAGTGTAGTTCGGAAGATATTTTCGTTTTGTTAATGAAAAAGAATTATTTTCTTCAAAAAGTTGGAGATATTTTCTTTTTGTTAATGAGAGAATTATTTCCATAATTGAGAAGAGTTTCCTTATAAGATAAAATTGTTGCCTAAGTTTTAGTGATAATGATTATCTCAATGTCAAGTATCTCTATAAATAAAGAATTAGCTTTCTTATTTTAATCATCTCGTTCTCAAAAACATTGTAACATCAATTGATATAGCAAAGTGATTTGGGATCCCCTGCTCGTGTTTTTTTCCAAGATGGGTTTCTGCGTAAAAAAAATCTTGGTGTTCTTCTCTCTCTTCTTATTTCTTGTTTTTGGTTATTCAGATAGTTTTTTTTTATTTTTTCGGGCTAGTATGTCATACATTCAAAAGGTTCTAACAAGTAATTAGAACCAAAACAAAATTCATTTAGACAAAATTGCAAAAAGGATCTATTGATTGTTGAAAATCTGGGACTTTGGTTCAAAAATGTTTTATGGTTTATTAGTGGTCCAATTTTGGATACCTCGTATATTTTTGGTCCCTATGGTTATCATTTTTTGTGGTTTTAATCTATATCCTACTTTAAATGATGACAATACCCTTAAATATATATTTTTAAATTTCTTTTAATTAGTTTATTATTATTTAATTAAAAAACCAAAAACAAAACCCACTTACCCACCCCACCTTCCTAATTTCTTTTTAATATTTGGAACCACCATTCGGTCTTCACCACCGTCGGACCACCGACCTCTTTATTGGAACACCATCATTCTCTTTCAACACCCAGTATATCACCTTCACTGGAACCTCCACAAACCACCCTTATATCACCACTAACAACCACCGACATCACATTAAGATCCAAAAATACAAAAATGGTTCTGTAAATCAAATTATCCATCGAAATTGGAGGAATGAAGAAGTAAGGAGGGACTAGAGGTGGGTTAATCAGTGTTTTGATGAACATGATTGGTTCCGGTGGTTGTTTTACTTCGAATGGAGAATCAGATGAACGGTGGTGGTTTTTCATAGCAATGGTGGTGGTGGTGGTTGATGAGATTTGTCGCCCCTTTGGGCCATTGATGTTCGTCTCCCTAGCTTTGTTTATATATAGAAATCAGATGAACGGTGGTGGTTTTTCATAGCAATGGTGGTGGTGGTGGTTGATGAGATTTGTCGCCCCTTTGGGCCATTGATGTTTGTCTCCCTAGCTTTGTTTATGTATAGAAATCTAACCCATACTCCCTTATTAAGTCACTGTCTTCCCCACATCACATTAACCCTAAAACCATAATCAAACCACCATCATCAACCTTGTTCCACCATCTCATCAGTCGAGATCCAACACCAACATGATTATCCACCATCTTCACACTTCATCATCATCTCCTTCAGATAACAACACAACTGGTAATGAAGGGTAGATCAATTTCCTCATAAACCGGAACCTAAGGATTGAGCAAGAAGAGTACTTGAAAATGGTGGACTAGAATTCGAGTTTGGAGGTGTCGATGATGGTCACAAGGTACTCTAACTTGACCACCAGTTCTATGGTTTAGGGTTTGCAAACCCTAGCTCCATCGACAAAAAAAATCTATGGTAGATGTGATGGGGTCGAACCACATGAGAGATAGAATAGGGTGAAAGATCATATAGCAATGATAGCAGTGGTTTCCGATGAGATATGCGGCTATCAGCGGTTGTTCCAGACAGAGGGTGGAGATTGATGAATGGCTTCTCTGTTCCTAATAAAAATGGAAACGTGAAGAGGGGGTATTGGTTATTTACTTATTTTCTTTTTGTGTTTCAAGTTAATAAAAAAGGAAAATTTTAATTATGAGGGTAAAAATGTCTTTTTTAGTGTACAGCGACCAAAATTACTAAAAAGATCCAGAATTTGACCACTCATGCACTACCAAACATTTTTAGACCAAAACCATATTTTTCTGTCAACTACAGGGTACATTTTTGCAATTTTGTCATTCATTTACACAGGAGATCGCATCCAAGCATTTCCATTAACATTTATTTTGGAAACTCGACTATTTAACCAATTGAACGAATTCAAAACTATGCAATAAAAAAAATAGGGAAATTGAGTAATCTAACTATTATACAGAGGTTTAAAAAAACAATTAACCATCTTTTTTCAGCTTTTGAAAATTAACCATCTTTTTCGGTTTTTAAAAAATAATCACATTCTCTGGAATTTCCTTATTTTGGAGTACTTTTCATATTCCATAGTTTTTTATATAATTTTCAAGTATTTTTTTTTTTGGATTCCGAATGCTACATTTCTTAATGTTTTCTGTCACCGTTTTTCAATAAAATGTCTAACATTATGCATTAATATTGTATATAGTTCATATAACTATGTTTCTTTGATTTTTTGTTAAATTAAGCAGAAAAATAATTTTTTTCTTGAAATTTCAGAATTGTTCTTCGGATTTCGGAATTGCTCTTAAAATTTCGGAGTTCTTTTTCCCCAAAACACGAAATTTTAGTCTGGATTCCTATGCCTCCATAACTTCCAAACTGTAGCCAAAATAATCACATACAAACACTGTTTCTCTAACAACAATCATTGTGAGTTATCAACCAAGAAAGACATCCTGAAATGGAACTCACCTGAGGAAAAGTTACATTGCACACTATTGAGTCACTAGCTATCTAGCTTTTATATTTCAGCCACCACTTCACACAAGACAAAGTGATGGCTAGTAATTTCAATCTCAACTTCAGATATGTGGCACCTTAACCAATTTAAATCCAAACTTTCTTTTGACAAATTAAACCTTGTAGAAAGAAAAAACGATGGTTGTTCAAATAGTTGATTATTTTGTTTGAACCATCATCATGATACTTGGCTTAACACGCCTTAAAGATTAGCAATTACTATATTGGTAATCAATTTGTCAACAAATAATAGTTTGTCGAGGCTTTTGTCTCTTCCAAAAAAAAACAAATAATGCAAAAGCTATTCAACATGATCAGGAACTCTAAACAATCTCCTTCGGTGGCTTCCATAATGGAGTATTGTACAAGGATCAAAACAATTGTTGATTTATTGGACAACATTGATTTCATGATTCCTATTAAAATCCTCATAATGTATACTGTGATATCCTCAATTTCACGGCCAGAAAAGACCGATTTGCTTATGCTTTGTTTTATAAAATCAGAGTAAATCTTTTAAAGAAAACGGTTGCGGAATTTGTTCCCAAAATAAAATATGATAACCATTTATCAAAACATTTCTCAAAGAGAATGTATTTTCATTAAATAATATAAACATCTGGATGTCATGTTCCGATATAGACCAAAAGCATAAACAATATAAAATAGACCTTACAACAGTTATTTATAATTACTGATCTATAATCCAAAACCTCTCGTCAAGTCCACCAACTTATACTCTTGTGTCATTACCTGTAATGCAAAGAAAACTGAGTGGTCAGGCTTGGGAGCCTGGTGAGCATATAGGGTTTTCAACCCACAATAAATAATTAATTTAATTTCATCAACCAATAATAACCTAATTACTCATTTCCGTTATCCTCACTTTACGTCCCTAAGACAACTAACACAATGGACCTAGTCTAAGAATATTTCATCGGGGCGACAACACATGCTTCGGGAGTTCCTCAGCAATATAAGTCAAATAAGGCAACCATGGGGGGATGGAATACAACGAATGAACACCCAAGCTCATTAACACCTACAGGTTATGAGCCTGATAGTGTTCCACGGGACTGTCTAGAAAGAGTTCGTGGTCGTCATCTAAATTCCGCTAGATGACTGGATCACAATGACATCGAGGCCTCTCATCTGTTTATCACACAACTATCTACCCATGTTCTACCCAACATATTAGTAGATAAAAATATATATTTTTATACATAGTTTAAAACCTGTATAGCATGTTCAATCAATACATATTCCACATAACAGACGAGGCACACACACATAACACACATTTCATAGAGAATAAATCAGATCTATGAGATAAAAGAAAGTGAATATACATTCACACATATAACAACAAAATATACACATAACACGTATATCGTATAAAATACTTCATAGTTATGCGTTAGAAGAAAGTAACTACACACTCACACCAAACATATACTTAATACATTCAAACAATACTTGTATTAAAATCGTGTTCATGAAAGGGACTATACACTCACTTGATCAGAAGATGATCAGACAGAACTACGGCTCTTCAAGTAGATATTCTTCGGTGAAACCGGGATCTTCACACACCGGGTTTCCCGCGGGCAGAGCTTCGGCTCGGAAACTCTTTTCTTCTCGGGATCTTCGGACTTCGGGACTTGCTTCGGGTCTTGGGGTGATACTGGGGCTTCGGGGGGTTAAAATTGCATGTAAAAGATGTAATATGGGAGAGAGATGAGAGAATGAGCAATCAAACTCGGCTGGCCCTTCAAACCTATTTATAGGGCAAAACTGACCCTTTCCACGTCGTAGAACCATTTGCCACGTCGTAGGCTTGGTCATCACTGCATGTGTCATTTCAAGTTGCATCTGGGGGACTCTCGGAGGTGTCAGAAGGCTTGCCACATCGTGGTATCTGACACAGCTTTGGGGTTCGCGCCCCGAACTTCAGAAATTCATAACTTTCGCATACGAACTCCGTTTTCGATGTTCTTTATATCGACGCGAAGGTGAGATTATGCTCTACAACTCTCGTTTAGACTCCATTGGCAAATTTTGACTTATTTTTAATATATTATAAGTATATTACTTATATATTATCTTTAGTAGGCCGGGATAAGAAAACTCCGTTCGAAATCCATAACTCCTTCATCTTAACCCCGTTTTCGTCTGTCTTTTTATCGTTAGACTACTATCGAAGATATCTTCGACTCTCGTTTAGATCACTAAGGACAGATATCTATCTACCTTATATTCACTATTTACGTCGCGCTGGGTTGCGCTGGGTCATGCCGGTTCTGTCGCGAAACTTCGACAGATCATAACTTCTTCGTTATAACTCGGATTTTGGCGTTCTTTATATGCACGGAAATCTTGTGACATATACTACAACTTGGTTAAGATTAATCCTTCTAAAAATCTTCCATCAAAAAGTCATTTTTGATGTTTATCGTCTCTAATTTGACTAGCCCGGATCTACGAGCGTTACATATACAATCAATTAGGGGTGGAAATTATTTGGTCTGGAACCAAAAATCCTGAAAATCAAATTGAATTGAAATCGATTTCAGACCAAATTATATTCAAATTCGGTTTTTGGTTTGGTCTGAAACCAAACCGAATTGTGAATTTGGTTTTTGGTTCGAGTTTGGGTTTCATGAAGTTTACATCAAACCAATCCAAAAAAACGAATTTCATAAATTAATTAATTAAAGAATATATATTATATTTTATATATTAAATAAAAATATTAATTATAAAGTAAAAATTATTTTAACATTTTGTATGTTATGTATTAATTATAAACTTTTCTATTGTAGACTTGCGACAATCAACAATGAATCAACTATTTTTTATGTATAAATGGGATCAAACATTGGTAAGCCATTCGGAACAAATTTTGAACTTTATGTTTTATACTTTTGTTTGGAACTTGGAACTTGGAAGTTAAACTTTTATGTTTCTAGCTAGTAGTAGTACCATTTTATCATTTTATGTATGAAATTTTGGATCTTTTTATGTGGAACTTTGTATCTTAATGCTTGCAAGTTGCAACTTTGGGTTTCTATCTTAAAACATTGTAATTTATATTTAAAAATTTGCAACACTAATTGTTTTTAAAGTTACACTATGTTTGGTGTACTAGCTGAAAAACTAGTTGTTAGCTGAAAAATTAGCTGATAGCTAAAAAGCTAACTGTTAAATAGAAAGTTAGTTGATAGCTGAAAAACTAGCTGATAAAAAATGACATTTTGTAAAACTAGCTGAAAAGCTAGCTTAAAAATGTGAAATGACATAAATATACATTTAAAAATGTGTTTTTATAATTAATTAAAAGATATATTTAGAAACTTTAAAAAAAAAAAAAAAAAAAAAAGCTCATGTACCTTTTTAAAAAGCTAGCTCATAAGCTAACTTATAAGCTACTATTTGGCTTGCCAAACATAACAACTAAAAAAAACTTGAAAAATAAGCTAGTTTTTCAGTTAGTTGTGGTGCACTAAACACATCCTTAATATTTGGTTTTATCAGTTTTAAAATCGAGCGAAACCGTATTAGAATTCGGTTTTTGATTTGGTTTGGAGAATTTGAATTCAATTTGATTCGGATTTCGAATTGAACCAAAAAAAAACAATTCAAACCAACAAAACCAAAAAACCCATAAACCAAACCGATTCTCACCCCTACTATCAATCTCCACTTCCTACATTTCTTAAAACAAATCAATGTTATTGCTTAAGATACCCAAATGAATCACATATGAAGTTTTCAAGGCAATTATCATGGTGGGGAAGCGATCCTTTAACAATAAATGACTCTTAAGGGTAACTAACTCTTGCATTTGTTTTTATTTGGTCCTTTTCCTTTTCTTTGTACTCAATATATCATCGAACTTGTTGTTTGTATTCACCATAACCCTTTTGGTCGGCTTTTGACCTGTAATAGTCGGTCAAAGGGTTATGGTGAACACAAACAACAAGTTTGATGGTATATTGAGTACAAAAAAATGAAAGTGACCAAATGAGAACAAACTCAACAGTTGGTTACCCTCCTAAGTCATTTTCCCTGAAAAGTTAAATGAAATTAAAGTTGCAAAGTTATCAAACACTGCAACCTTCTTTGGCCATAACATATATGAAGAGCATTTCGAAGGGGTAACTTCGTTAAAACATGGTCTATGTTATGCTTACTGTGGTTAATTGTTAACACCTCTGCAAAAGGATATGAATGTGTATGAGAGGTATATTCATCAACATAAACGTTTATCTCAAGGTATATTATGGTGATGTGTCTGCAAAATCAGCATGATATTGTACATATTGATGTTGTATCTTATCCCATGAGTTCGATTTTAAAGCTAAGTAAACTAAAAAATCACAACATTTGTGATTCCACTCATGATACGATAAATCATTTGATTGAAAATGTAAATGTAGTCATGAAATGCATCTGCTTAGTCAAAATTCCTCTAATAAATATTCAAGTGCATTACAAAGTTGTGCATGTATGAATAATGTTCTTTCATGGATTTTGTTTTGAAGAAAAGGAAGAATAAATCTCATAAAATCATTAATATCAGCAAGAGATGACGTGAGATTTGTTGTAAATAAATAAAAGAAAAATAAATTAGGTGTTTATCCAACTGTTGCATTTGATCTCATTTGGACCATTTCTTTTTTTTTGTACTCAATATACCATCGAACTTGTTGTTTGTGTTCACCATAACTATTTGACTGGCTATTACAAATCAAAAACCGGTCAAAAAGATTATGGTAAACACAAACAAAAAGTTCGTTGGTATATTGAATTTAAAAATAAAAAAAAAACACACACACACAACAGTTAGTTACTCTTAACAGTCATTTTCCCATATTCCTAATATTTTTCAACCATTTTCCGACTAAACTAATTAATATCGTTTTGCATTATTATTATCATTTTAATTATTAACATTTTTTATTATTGTTGTTAGTACGTGTTCCATGTATTACATAGTTTTACAAAGATGGTGAAACAGATCTTTCTAGTAAAACTATGACATAAAGATAAAATGATTACACCCGTTTTCTCATTATATAAAATTATGACATAAAGATAAATGGGCCACCATTGGGCATAATGAAGCTAACCCTATGATTTATTTTATTATTGCCTTATTATTTATAATTGTATGACCTTGTATTTGATTTTTGGGAATATGATTTATTAAGGTAATTAATTTTTCGATTTATTCATATCTTGGTAACTATTTTTTTTATTGACACATCTAGGTAACAATCTGGTTAGAAATGTTTACATATGACCAGATTACATCTAACTACAACATGTAGTATGATCCTAGTTTATTTAATTCGGATGATCTCTACTGTTTATTTTTGTTGCGTGTTTGGTCTTCATCTTACTTAAAAAGACTATTATACCCTTATTAATTAATTTATTTTATTAATTTTTTAATAAACCTCACGTATCTATATCTCCTCACCATCCCATATCTCATCCTTCTCAACTTCTATTTTTTTTTTTTATCTTTAATGGCATCGACATCTTCAGCATCCCTTTTTTTTCAATCTTTCAACTCACGTAAATCAACACCACAACCAACCTACTAAAAGTGAAGAGACAGTTGGTTATGATGTTGGTTCGCCAAAATTGAAAGACCAAAAAAGAAAATATGGTCTCGACGTCAATATCACCAAAGATGAAAAAGAAATAGAAGTTAAAAAGGATGAGAGATTGGATGGTAAGAAAATACAGATATGTGAAGTTTATTAATTTTTTTTAATATATAAAAAATAAATACGTAAATAAGAAAAATAATTAAATAAAGTAAAATAATAAGAACACAATAATCTTTTTAGGTAAGACATGAACCGAATGCGAAACAAAAACAAACAAAAGGGATCATCCAAGTTAAAAAAAATAAGTTCGAGACCAAACGCACAAATTCCCCCAAACCACAAGGACCATTCGTGTGATTTAATCTTCCTTTTCGTTTTGTTCATATATATAGGTTACTTATTTTTTTTTGTACACATCTAGATAACAAACTTATTGAAAGTGTTCACATATGATCATTATGATCTGCTGTAGCCGGATGTAACCTGCTGTAGCAGATAATAATGGTCATAGTGAACACTTCCATCAAATTTGTTACCTAGATGTGTAAAAAAAGATAGCATCCAGATTTTTTCCCAAATTTAACTACCAGTGTTACCACCAAACATGCTAACATATGACAATTATACCACTACATAATATTTGCATATAAATATTCTCTATTACATTTCATAAACCAACATTCAAATATTATCAACCATGAAACGAGCTAGGAGAATTACCTTGATTAATATGATCCCAATATCTATTCGCATAATTAGACAAAAGAGGAAATGCACGTGCATAAATATGTTCACCACGTGCATAAACAGGAGTTGACCCTCGTATACATTCTGGCCTCCAACTTTGTTCACAAGAGTGATATTGCAAATGTAATTCTGATGAATTTTTTACCTTTTTGTTTAAGGAACTATTGTAATAATTATTATTATTCCTGCAAGATTTAAGACCTTTTAATTGGGAATTAGGAGTCACCCATCGGTTTTTATCTGCATTTACTGGAATTGGTGCATTTATTCCTGGAATATTCACGCTCATTTTTCTTTTTCGCTCTGTAAAATTTTTATCGATGCATTTTTCATTTTCTTTTGTATCTTCGTTTGTGAATATTATAATTCCTGAAGGTTGGTCTTCATCTTCCAAATCTGAGCAATATCAAAAAATTAAAAAAGAAACTTGTAATCTCATAAAATATTTTTTTAAAAAAAAGGTGGAAATTTTCAAAATATGGTGTCTTTTATTTAAAAATAAAATACTAAAACATACCAAGATATCCAGGTGGGTATCCCATTTCACGCATTCTATTCAACCATGGAGGCGGATCAAATTCCTGAATCAAAAGATATAAACTAAATTTACAAGAATGGTCCTTGTGTTTTACATGAAATCACAAGTTTTGTCCATTTTTTTGACTTACCCCAAGGTGTAAGAGTTTCCTAGTCTCAAGATCAAGACAACCCGGTTTTAACCCATCAAACTTCCCTCCAGGGGTATTTTGGTAATATCGCGTTAAAACACGAGGACCAGAAGGTCTTTTACTTTTTAACTGATACAATTTGCGTGCATTGCTAACAACTTCTTTGTTAAAAGGCTTTGAACACTCTTTTAGTGAATGATCATACGCATCACAGTTAAAACAACGAGAAGCATTCACAATATCATCAACACTGTTATGAAATTAACAAGGGTAAAGCTAGTGGAAATAAATAAGTTTACTTTTCATTAAAAAAAAATAATAAAAAATACCTTTCTTTGGTAGCCACGTCATCATTTGACATTGGAAGTGGATAATTACGATCATAGACAGGTATAGAGTCTTTGTTGAATTCTGTATTTTCTATCCTTTGCTTTTTGTTCACTTGAGTGTCCATGTAAACAGACTTTTATGAAAATAAATTTAATTTGTCATTAAGTTATAAATAGAAAATGAAAAGAGATTAGGAATATGTGAACATACAATAATACAAGATCTCTCTGAGTTAACATTTAGTGCAGGAAGATATGTTTCTTCACCAGATTCAAGATCTTCATTAGAACCCTAAAAAAAAAGATTCAACAAGTTAATTATTTTTGAAAGAAGTGTGAGAATTTCTTAAACTTAATTGTTGTTGGAAAAAGAAATTTTGCCTCGGATAAAGAGCATTCTTGAGCATGCCATTCTGACCATTGATGTAATAGTTGTTCAAGCTTCTTTTTGCTCTTCCTAAAATTTAAAAACAGATTATTATTTAGTTATCGAGTAAGAAATAATACCTCAATTACTAGACTAATAAGAAAATCTATTAAATTGACATCAACCTTGATAATAATTTATAAATAATTTGAACAGAAGTCAGTTCACTGTCGTCCTGAAGTGCCCTTTTAATAGTTGTCATCTGTAAGTTCATAACAATCAGTATCAGATTGAGTGATTATCTAAAAACATGATTTTACTTCATGATGCAGAATGGTTTATACAACATTTAAAAGTAAAAATGTTTATTCCAATGTATACCTCTGCATTCGATTTATTGTTTGAACTTTGAAATTAATTTGTTATCCTGATCTTATTATAAATCCGATATGAGGCAGATGACTGGTTAAAAAATATTTTCATCTAGTTGCATTAGTGATTCAAAAGATTTTGTATAGTGGTTTCTGTTTAATGTTAGAATGTGACAAGTTTAAAATCTTCGGTTAACTAACAATGAAATCAATAATGGCGATAACAAGTGTGCTGAAGAATAAAACATAAGCAAACAAATCGGGTAGGATAGATTGAAGTTTGAATCCAACTTAGATGAAAAAAGAGCTCAAATACGCATAAAAAGGGAATCAAGTGTCAAAAATAAACCTCAGCTAGGGTTTCAAATACGAAGATTGTACCTTCTGGAGATGGTGATGAAGTAGGCGCCGATGGGAAGACGAAAGAGCAGACCTGGTTTGAGGGAATATGAAGAAAGTAGAAGCAGATTGATTTAAATTCGGAATCACTCGAAAGCGCGAGTATATGCAAATTTGGATTGGGGAAAATTTCAACGAAAAAAAACGCTTAATAAAAGGTTATTTTACAAAATTGTAATATATTATTTAATTAAAAAAGATTTCATTGGTGACCATATTTACAGGTATTTTTGATGACTTGGCACTTTTTTTTTTTTTTTTTGCTGAAGATGGCAATTTTTTTTTTTTTTTTTGGGGGGGGGGGGGGGATGTAGATCTTCCTAGACACGTGTCTTATTCCCATCGTAAAATGGGGTATTTGGGCAAAACTTTCATCAATTATATTGAAGGGCAACAATTTCTCCCCCATCTCCATGTTTTCCTACTTAAATTTGTACATCTCCAAGACAAATTGTTGTCACTATGGTTACCTTTATCGAATTTGTACATCATAAACCAAGAATTATTGGTTATCGGTTTCTATAACTCTTTGGTAAGCGGTTTTTCAGTTGAACTAAAATATTTTACTCATTTGATTTTTATTCTATTTGAAGAATCCTAAGTAGGAATGGCATTTTCAGTAATGAGTTGATAATGAACCAACAATGGAGAAGAAGAAAGATAAGTGGAAACAAACTTTTTTGTACTGAAGATTGCAATTCTTAAAAATGAAATCACCATTTACGTGTACAAGATGAAGACTCGTCAAGAACCTTTGGTTTTTAGAAAAGAATTAGATCAAATGAGTATAAAGTTGTTTACTTAGAAACTTTGTGGAAAGATATTGTATGTTATGATCACCTTTTGTATGATCGTGGAAAGGATTTCGTTATTTTTGAGTCAATTATATATTGGTTTAGAGGATAGCATTGCTTAATGATATTTTAAGAAAATATCTATTAGGTTGTAAAAGTTGCATGAAACATTTTTGTAGTGTAGACCATATTTATAAATAAATTTCATAAAGCCAAAGGTATTTTGCAAACCCGTTTTGCAAAATATTTGTTATTTTTTATTGCTTACTAAAAAGCATGATATAACACCTTTGAGTTTTGATCTATCTAGTGATTAATATCATAAAGCCAAAGGTATTTTGCACATCCATTTTGCAAAATAATTGTTATTTTATGATCGTTTACCAAAAAAAAAATGGTATAACACCTTTTAGTTTTGATCTATCTAATGATTAATATGAACAAATTGTTTAAAGCGAAAACTTTTCAGTAATAAGATATCATAATATATGATATACAATAGAAATTATTATATTTGAATTTTATTCAAATAAATTAATAATTTTCAAAATTCCCATAGTACTAATTTTCTATAAACTTTGATTTCTATCATGATGTATATGTTCATTATTATTAAAATTAAAATTTTAGTATTTGGTTCCATGTTTAAATTTCTTTCAAAACCTTATTATGATTTATGTGTTTTCAGGTATAAGAGCAACAACCATTTGCACTACATTTAGTTTATCTTGCATTTTGAAAAAAAAAAAAAAAAAATACTTATTTTAAACCAACTTTACAGTTTATTATATTCTGCGAAACGTCATTATATTTTAGCGAGCTATAATCACTTTCGTGGAAATATTGCCACGACCTAAAAACAAATTCATGAAGTATGATGTCAACGAAAGCAACTTAATTTACAAATTCACGAGTTAATTGAACATTTAGTGATATCTTCTAAATTGTGGGTTGATGGTTGATATATGAGACACACAGTTGATATATGTAATTCAAGTGTAAGTAATATTGAACTTGGTGTTCAAAAAACAAGTTAGCGAATAGCACATTTGACTTGGATAATTCAAGGATTGTGTAAATACTAAATACTCTCCAAAAATCTATAATTTCAACCATATTATAAGGTTACTCGAAATAATTTATATTTGGGCTAACTAAATGGCATGATGACACTAAAACCACAAATACATAGTTAGCCAATAGCCAATGATATAAAGAAAACCCAAAGTGCTAACTAAATTGAAAGTAAATTCATACACTTATAAATTCAACTTGAAGAACAAGTTGCAACCATTTCAAGATGATCTAAATCACTTTCAGTCAGTAAAAAAGGGATTCAGCCCACTTTTCAACATAGTCTCCAGAGGTCGAAATAATGGTTGAGGTGGTTTTTTCCAGTCGTACCAATCCCAACCATAACACTTATCAGGCTCCACATTTTGAGGGATTTGGTAAGGATCCGATAAAGAAGCACGCATATAAATAGCAACAGAATGAAATGTTTTTTCAGCTTCAGTAAATACGTCATTTGTTACTGTTAAAAATTGTATATCCTTAATGTCTAGCCCAGTTTCCTCTTTCACCTCTCTAGTCGCACATTCCTCAAAGCTTTCACCTAGGAAATGAGAAAGAAATATTTCTATAAATTAACGCAAAAATTTTAGGGCAATATTCAGAAAAAACTGTTACGTTATATTGTATAGATTTTCAAAAATATATTAAACTTACAAATATAATTAAAAAAAAATCAAGATTTTGAGTTGTATGATTGGATTCGCTGCTAAAATCCACCAAACCATTTACATGAAAAATGATTCGTATACGAAACTTTCAAACATGTTCAGTTTAATGATTATAAAAAATTAACAATGTATTTCTAGGGTTACCTAATTTCAGATTAAAACAGCATAATAGTTGTGAAATTATTCTGCTTTTCCTTGTTATTTCAAAAGGAAGCTCGCATGGAAAACATTTATAGTCTAGAGTATCCAACAATGGTAAGAGTTAAGATAACGATTTAGTATAGATCAATGTGTGTGTGTGTGTGGCGTGATAGTGGGCTTAAGAGAGGACTGACCGAACTCAAGGCGGCCGCCGGGGAGTGCAAAGGTGTTGTGGCCAACTGAATCTCGGCGACGCCCTAAAAGAACCGTGTTGTCCTTGATCAGAAATACAACCACCGCAATTACAGGTGCCGGCGGCGGCGAGGACGACGACATTGATCCGGTGTTTGTTTTCAATTGCAAAACTATTTCGACATTTTAAAAGGAAAAAAGTCTAAAAAGCGTACACAAAGGTCTTTCTCAATGGTATTTTTTTATTTTGAAAAAACATTTCTACATTGTTTGGGAGAGATTTTTTAATTTATCCTTTTCCATAATGTTGTTATTTTTTAATTAATTACTTGTACAGCACGAACTTGTTTATTTATTATTTTTATTACTTTACTTTATATGTTATAACTAGAAATTGTCATTCTTTCGGGCTTCGCAAGGATGCAAGTCAGGAGTATATTTATGTCCTAACGTGTAACGTGTTATTCCGAATCGTTTCTTATTTCGGAATGGTGACCAAAGATCGGGAATTATTAGGCCTAGGACCTTTGAGGAAATGATATCTGGACCTGGATGTGGGTGATGTAAATTTAGATGATCCGGGGGTTCAATTTGTGTTTTGGAGCCAATAGATATTTTGGTAAAGTGTCAGCTCGGACTTTTATGGATATTGGATTTTTGCTCAGGAAAATTTAAGGTGATTATGAGATGATAAAAACGTAAAGCTTCTCGTTACCTTTTCACTGATATAAGGATCGTCGAATTCAGATTTATAATGAAGAATTATGGCCTTCGGAAGAATTTAGGGTTTGGGGAAAACCCTAGTACATGGGGCATATATGGGGAGTACGCATGGCGTATTTGTGCGAGGACCATTACGCGAGGTGTAAACTGGCGTACGTTGAGCGTAGTCAGCAGATTATCCGCAAAGCCTCGGCCTCGTACATTGGGCATACAAGGAGTACGTTGGGCGTACAATAAGTGCAAGGAACCCTAATTTAAGTGTGGTGTACCCTATTTAAGCACCTTGAGTCTTTAGGATTGGCCTCCTTACTAGCCCCCAAACCTCCTAAAACCTTAAATCGACCCTTAAGCCTTCCTTGTGGTATTCTTGAGCTCTTGAGAAGATTTTGGTGGTTATTTTGCCCTTTGTGAAGGAAGTAAAGAAGATTGAAGGTGCTTTGCTTGGTGAGAAGGTTATAGATCCAGAATCATCACCCGTGTTGCAAAATTATTGAGGTATCAAGTTCAAACCTTATCTTCTCCATGCTTGGATATCTTCATATCTTACTTTTCATGCTTTTGGTCCCTTTTGGGTTGGTTTGAGGAGTTGGGACATTCTAAGGACTTGGTCACATGCATAAAGGTGCAAGCTTTATGGGATCTTGGTCACATGCATACATTAAGTCACCTATTAATTCCTTTTGAGCTTTAAGAGCTTCATTTAGTCATGCATGAATATAAAGTTAGCAACTTTATGTGATAATACAACTCAAGGATGCCCGATCTACGTTTTGGGGCAATGTCTTAAGAGATTAAGGACTAAATGTGGAAGATGGCTGAATCGGAGGAGTACGATGGACGTACAAGCCAATACACATAGCATACAAGCCCTAAAGCATGTACGCTTAGCGTATAGATGAGTACGCCCTGTGTACTCAGTCAATAGGCTTCAGACATTTTGGGCTTCGGTTTGGGCCATTCTTTTGGGCTTTGATGCTTAGGGCTTTGTGGGCCATCTGAATAAAAAATTTTTGGAGAAGGAATATTTTTGGGCCTTAGGGCAAGGCCTATTTAAGGGTTTGTGTGACATCCCCAATTTTTACAGCCAGAAAAGACCGATTTTGTTTATGCTTTATAAAAATAAGAGTACCTCTTTTAATAAAAATATTGCGGAATTTGTTCCTACTAAAACATGATAGATACGTTATCAAAGCAATTCCGAAGAAAATTATTTTTATTCATTTTAAAACATTTGGGATGTCATCGCCAATACAGAAACATAAGCATAAACAGAACTTACGTTCATTATCACTAGTGATTTATATCTCCTTAATCTCTCAGTGCAATGTGACTTCATATCAACACATGTGATATAAATAAATTGAGTGGGTCAGGTTGGGAAACCTAGTGAGTACATAGGGTTTTCAACCCAAAATAAATAAGTTTATTAACTTTATCAAACCAAACAAACCCGATTACCCGTTCCCGGTATCCTCACTTTACGTACCTAAAACATCTAACACAAGGGGTCTAGTCTAAGGGACTTTCATCAAGGTGACAACACATGCTTCGGGGGTTCCTCACCAATTCATGTCAAATAAGGCAACCATGTGGGGGATGGAGTACTGCTGGTGAGCACACAGTTCAAATAAACACCTACAGGTTGCGAGCCTACTAGCGTTTCACTAGACTGTCTAGAATAGTCTGTGGTCGTCATCTATACTTCGCTAGATGATTGGATCATCAATAAAATCTATAACGAGGCATCTCATTATTTTATTTTGCCACACAACAACTATTACATCTACCCATGTTTACCTAACACATTTTATAGATATAAAATGCATATACAGTTTAAATAATTTAAAACATGTATAAAATTGTTTATCCAGCATAAATAGCAAATATACAGATAATATGCACACACAGCACGTAATTTATATAAAATACTTCATATCTATGTGTAAGTTGAAAGTAACTTTGCACTCACTTGAAAAGGTGGTGAATCCGAACTCAGACAGCGCTTCGCTTCTTAAAAATAATTTACTTCAACGAAACCTAGTATTATTACCACTAGAGTTTAGTATATTATTCGCCGAGACTAATTAATAGTCTAGCTATTATTACTATTATATAAGCGTTAAACTATACTTATATAACCCATAATAATGGCCCAAATACTTATTATAAGTTTCTAATAATGTTACTATAATTAAATAAAAGCTATATTAAAAATAGCGTATGCGTAGCTCACTTACAACGGGTTTCATAGAAAACCGGGCTTTGCTTGGAGTAGCGTTTCCGAGCCGAAAAGCTCTTCTTCTCAGAGCCATCGAGCACTCCGGGGCTTTCGCCTCGTGCTAGGGAGGTTCCCTAGGCTTTTCAGGGGGTTTTGGGGATAGAGAGGGATTCTAGAGAGAGAGTAAAGAGAAGAAAGAATGAGAAAGGTATGAAGAAAATAAGGGCGTGAGAGGTTCTATTTATAGGGAGAAAAATGTTTGAACTTGGTGTCACATGTCACCATTTAGTGGCAAGATTCAGGGAGAAAGTAATGCTCAAGATTGTGCCACATCACCCATTTTCGCACAACACACTTCCGATTTCTAAAATCCTTAACTTTCACATACTACCTCCGTTTTTGACGTTCTTTATATCCACGCGTAGGTAAAAATAAGATCTACAACTTTCATTTTGACTCCATCGGCTAGTTCTCGACCGATCTTAAATTTAACAGTACGAGGAGATTATACTGTTAAATGTCTGGTAAAATTCATAACTTATACATACAGACTCTGTTTTCGTCTGTCTTTTTACCGTTGAGTTCCTATTAATGAGATATTCAATTCTTATTTAGGTTGCGTAGGCCAAAAACCACTCGATCTAAAATTCGAGTTTCGGACTGTGCACTGCTAAGCCAAATCTTAGAAAATTCATAATTTTCTCATACGAAGTCATATTTGGGCATTTTTTTTTTTTTTTGTATGTTCTCTGTTTAACGTATACTACAAATTTTGTTTAGATTTCTAAGGCTAAAAATTCCTCCATCATAAAATCACTATTTACGTCTCCCGGTGTCGTGTCGGTTTTGCCGTAAAACTTTGACGGACCATAACTTCTTCGTTATAACTCGGATTTCAACGTTCTTTATATGTACGAAACCCTTGAGACATATTCTAAAGCTTGGTCAATATTATTTATTCTAAATACTCTTTTGTCAAAAAGTTGTTTTCGACCCCTATTATCTCTAAACTAACTAGCCCGGATCTACAGGCGTTACAGTTTGGGCCCAATCTAGAAAAATTGGGCCATGAATGGGCCTTGAGTGCTTATTTGGATTTTGGGCCTTTGGATTTTTGGTTTGGGCCTAGGTTTAAGTCATGTTGAGTAAAGGGTAAAAAGGTCTTTTACCCTAATTTGGGCACTTAGTGTGGACCAGATCCGATTATTAATGGATAATTATTTTGGTGATTGTAGCACGAGGATTTTAGCAGGGCAGCAACCAATAAATTCAATCTCCAGGACCCAATAAATTCAAGGCCCTTTTGAGCAAATTATACGCCTTTACTATGATTTTTTTATGAAATACTAATCTAAGTTGTTATTTGTTTCCTTCATTTCATTACATCTTTGAAGCAAATGAATTTGAAAGATGTTAGTTTTAGTAGAAACTAACATGTTACCGGACATGGGGCGCCTTACTTTGGCATATAAATTATTTTTAGGTATAATTTGCTTTATTTTGGGTTTTTTTGTTGGTCTATTCAATATGTAACAAGATGGAAGGAAATTTGAGTTTATAAATTTTAATTTGTTTGGGAAGATGCTTTTAGAGTGACCATTTCATAAATGGTGATATTATCCACTTACTCAAATAAATTGAGAAGAATGACCAAGAACTAAGAAGGGAGAAGAGAAAACAATCTAACCGAGAATCTACTAGAAGATCAAGATTGAAGTAACATGTATCAAGGTTTTTCATGATAGCTAGAAAATATGAAATATATAGGGGATATTTTGTTGATATGGTTTGGTAAGGTAACACAAGTTCTAATAAATTATTGAAGCCAAAGATTAGTTGTTTACTTCAATAAACGTGAGTTGGTTCTATGATTTGAAGATTAGCATGGCAAAAAAGTTTATAATTTGAACAATAGAAGCTTTGAATTTACATGAACCTATTCCAACACTACTCCTTGCTCTTACAATTGACATGAACATGTTCCACTTAAATAAGTGTTTGGGTCATGTCCAAATCTTAGATAAGTGTTTTATTTATAAAACACACATCTAACTCCAGAAAGATACGAACCTCCTTTTCCTCATAAAGAAGTTGAGATTCCGCAGAGATCCAAGGTACAACCATATTTATTTACATCAGGGAAGTTTGTTGGGAAGTTCATAAATTAAAAAGAGGTCAAAAGGGTCAAAATGACAGATGTGGTCTAAAAGACCAAAACTATCAAAATTTATTAGAAGGGTTAAATAACCAAAATTTCTGTTTTTGGAGCATATATAATCACATCTATTTAGATTTGAAAAGGATTTTAAGAAGTTCATAGTTAAAAAGGAGGCCAAACGCGTTTAAATGACATATTTGATCTAAAAGACCAAAACTATCAAGATTAACCAGAAGGGATTAATCACTAGAGTTTCTGTTGTCACACAACTACAAATTTTGAATCGAGTTATAGAGTTATTGCTTTTCTTAATATTGGTCATGATAGATGGAGGCTTGCATTGTAAGATTCTCTCTGTTATATCATCTTACATGTAATTGTGCTAGCTGATGGAGGCTTGGATGTCTTCATGACTAAGAGAATTGCTGAGACTACAAAGATGATACATTTAATTTAAATTCAGAAACAAATCTGAGGCGGATGCATTTTATGAAGAACTAAAACCACATTAGCTACTTCCATTAAAAACATTAATTATAAACTTGGTTCTTAATTGTGTTCTTTTGTTTTCTTTTTCAATATAAAGCAATTTTACCGGGTGATGTTTATAGTTAGCAGGCTTTATACAAACATAAGGTATGTCAGTATTGTTGATTGTTCTTCCTATGTATATGACTAAATGTATGATTAAAGGACTTCGACTCTAACAGAAAACTTATAAAGGAAGCTAAAAAACAGCACTTTCCAAAAACACCCTTGGACATAAAATCTTATTACATTAAAAGAAGTAAAACTAAAATCGTACATAAAACACAAAAGAAAAAAAATCCGACTCTCTCACATTAGTCCAAAAGCGGCGGAGTTGCGGGCTCTTATCTAGTTACAATAAAGTATGTATAAGGACTTAGTTTTAATAAATTAATACTTAGAAGCTTAATTTAAAGTTCCTAAGTTACAAATATGGTTGTATGTCCCTTTTTAGGAAATTTAAGGTGTAGATACTAAAACCGTCAATTATCTGATGTAACGCCCGCAGATCCGGGCTAGTCAATTTAGAGGCAATAGGGGTCGAAAATGACTTTTCGACAAAATATTATTTAGAATAAATAATCTTAACCAAGTTGTAGAGTATGTCACAAGGTTTCCGTACATATAAAGAACGCCGAAATCCGAGTTATAACGAAGAAGTTATGGTCCGCCGAAGTTTTACGGCAAAACCGGCACGGCACCGGGAGACGTAAATAGTGAATTTACGATAGAAGACTTTTTAGCCTTAGCAATCTAAACAAAAGTTGTAGAATATGTTAAACTAAGAAGATCGATAAAAAGAACGCCCAAATCTGACTTCGTATGAAGAAGTTATGATTTTTCTAAGATTCGGCTTAGCAGTGCACGGCCCGAAACTCGAATTTTAGTTCGAGAGGTTTTTGGCTTACGCGACCTAAATGAGAGTTGAAGGTCTCATTAATAGGAACTCAACGGTAAAAAGACAGACGGAAACGGAGTCCGGATGAAGGAGTTATGAACTCTTCGCGGTCGTTTAACAGTCTAAACGCCTCCTACTGTTAAATTTGATATCGGTCGAGAGTTAGCCGACGGAGTCTAAACGAAAGTTGTAGATCTTGATTTTACCTACGCGTGGATATAAAGAACGTCGAAAACGGAGCTCGTATGCGAAAGTTATGATTTTTCTAAGTTTGAAGGCTGATACGCGATAGGGGTGACGTGGCACCACCAGAATTGGACACGTGGCACCACCAGAAGGCCACCACATGGACCAACTCGACAAGTCATGACTCAGACTCGATGAGTCCATCATATTTCTCCCATATAAATAGAGGTTTCGGGTTCCATTCATTCTCACACCTCCCAAACCTTCTTTCTCTCTCTAAACTCTCTCTCTAAGCCTCCCTAACCCCCCAAAGCCTAGGGTAACTCCCTAGCACGAGGCGGAAGCCCCGGAGCGCCCGACGGATCCGAGAAAAGAGCTTTTCGGCTCGGAAACGCTGCTCCAGCGAAGCCCGATTTTGCGAAAAACCCGCTGTAAGTGAGCTATGCCTACACTATCTTTAGTATAGCTTATGTTTTAATATAGTAACGTTATTAGGAACTTATAATGAGTATTTGGGCTATTATTATGAGTTATATTGAGTGTTATTTAACACTTATATAATAATAATAATAGTAAGACTATTAATTAGTCACGGTTATCGTTAGACTAAACCCTAGTGGTATCGGTACTAGGTTTTATCGAAGGAATATCGTTTTGAGAGTATCGAAGCGCTGTCCGAGTGTTGAGTCACCACCTACTCAGGTGAGTGCATAGTCCCTTTCATGAACATGATTTTAATACAAGTATTGATTGAAGTATTAATTTTATGTTTATGTGCGATTTAATTGATGTTGCTTGAAATTCGTGTTAAAGAACATACCTGATTATATTTGATAATTTAGGATAGAGAGTAGACCTAAATTAAATATGAGGAATATTGGGTAGTATATTCTTACGAGTACAAGTGAGTTAAACTCAGAGAATAGAAGTTAGTATATGTCACTTATCCGGGAGTATGGATTAGACATAGTCATTGTCCCTAGTCCGAGAATATGGATTAGGCATAATCATTCGTCGTTAATCCGAGAGTATGGATTAGCTATTGTCCCTAGTCCGAGAGTATAGATTAGGCATAATCATTCGTCGTTAATCCGAGAGTATGGATTAGCTATTGTCCCTAGTCCGAGAGTATGGATTAGGCATAATCATTCATCTTTAATCCGAGAGTATGGATTAGTCATTCGTTCCTAGTCCGAGAGTAAGGATTTGGTAAATTCATTCATTTCTAATCCGGGAGTATGGAGTAGGTAAAACGACTAATCTTAGGTCCGAGAGTATGGATAGCCTCGTTGCGAGGATCGATGGGGTGGGATAAGAGTTGTTTATATATATGTATGGTGAAATTGTATATTTTGTGAATTTTAAACTATATATATGGTATAACATTGTGGGATTGAAATCCCTATGTACTCACCAGGTTTTCCAACCTGACCCACTCAGTTTATTTACATCACAGGTGGCGATATGAAGTGACATTACACTGAGAGATTTAAAGAGATGTAGATCACTAGTGTAAATAATTGTAAGTTCTGTTTATGTTTATGTTTCTGTATTAACAATGACATCCCAAACGTTTTAAGATGAATAAAAATACGTTTCTTCGAAAATGTTTTAATAACGTATTTATCGTGTTTTTCTGGGAACAAATTCCGCAACATTATTATGAAACGAAGTACTCTGATTTTTATAAAGCATAAACAAACCGGTGTTTTCTGGTCGGGATTTTGGGGATGTCACAGTTGGTATCAGAGCATTAGTTTAAGCGAACTAGGAATATGGATTTATTTCTAGACTTAAACTTAGAATGCTAAGTAATGATTGTGAGGAGTGTGTCAAATAGATTTAGGTAATGCACCTGAATAGACACAAGCACTAGCTTATTTAGGCAAAATTCCTAACATGCTTTTATGTGCTAAATGATTTATGATATGAGTTATATGATCGGATCTATGGTCTGTTGCCGACCGGATTTGGAAATTTTATGTGCTCAGGTTTCTAAACGTTTAATTACGATATTAGAACTGGCATGTAACTTTTTGGAGTAATAAGGAGGAATACGTGTCTAATTCTTCCTTTATCTATATTCTCGCCTCGATACACCAAACGCTTGCTTTGGAGAATAGAATGTCATGATAAGGACTCATAGAGAATTGAGTAAGTGGAGGAAATGAAAAGGCTTACGATAGTGAATGACACCTATCGGAAGATATCATAAGAGTGGTATCTTGCCTTTAGAATATGTCATGTTGTACGTTTAGAGGAGTAAAGTACGTCCGAAGTACACCTTCGATTGGCAGGATGATGGAATGATTGGCGTAATTCATGAAGTTGACCCATCGTATGGTATTTCCACTGAGCTGAAGCAGAATTGATGATTGAAGATACGCATAGAAGAAGTCCTAGTAGAGTCTAGGGAAAATTTTGTGATTGTTTGGACACATTTTTATGTGTTAAAAATTGTTTTGTGATAATAACTTGGGAAAACTGTGAGACAATACTTGGGACGAGTATGAGTAGGTGTGAAAGGTAGTAGATGCATATACTACCGGAAGCACAGGACTCACGCTTGGATCAGGGAAAGTCACAAGGTTACCAAGAAACTAGTAATTGATTTCGATTTATTCAAGTGTGTTGTTACCATTGTTTCGGTAATGACTAAAAAGATTGTTGTTATCCCGACCCTAGTGGTCATATCACATTGAGTCCGACTACGATGAGTAGGCTACGTGGTTCAGAGAACCAAGTTTGATGTAGCGTCCGACTTAAACCAAACAATTGAAATCAAAGCAATCAATAGTAATATCGCGCTCGTTGTTAAAGAAGATAGTTGCTAGAGATGCTACCTTTTTAGATGTGACTAGAACATGAAGGAAGATATAGACTGTTCTGGAATTTGACTCTAAGAGACATGAGTCTGAGCATTGCAACATACGATGAGAGGTCATTAGAATATGACACATCGGTCCATTGTATTAATAAAAGAACTTATCTTAAGTTCGTATCCAGTGAGGATCGAGATTGTGACTTGAAGGTCATAATTTGGAGTCTAACGTGAGATAGAGAGCGTATGCAAGATCGAGCAGCGCCTGGAGTCAAGGAGTCTAAGAGTTAGATACACGTTCGAAGAATCATCGAATTTATGACTTAGGATGAATAGATAACAAATGGAGTCATCATGTGAGCCCTGTTTCGTTGATGATTCCGGGACGTAATCATCCTAAGGGGGAGATAATTGTAACGCCCGCAGTTCCGGGCTAGTCAATTTAGAGGCAATAGGGGTCGAAAATGACTTTTCGACAAAAGATTATTTAGAATAAATAATCTTAACCAAGTTTTAGAGTATGTCACAAGGTTTCCGTACATATAAAGAACGCCGAAATCCGAGTTATAACGAAGAAGTTATGGCCCGCCGAAGTTTTACGGCAAAACCGGCACGGCACCGGGAGACGTAAATAGTGAATTTATGATAGAAGACTTTTTAGCCTTAGCAATCTAAACAAAAGTCGTAGAATATGTTAAACTAAGAAGATCGATAAAAAGAACGCCCAAATCTGACTTCGTATGAAGAAGTTATGATTTTTCTAAGATTCGGCTTAGCAGTGCACGGCCCGAAACTCGAATTTTAGTTCGAGAGGTTTTTGGATTACGCGACCTAAATGAGAGTTGAAGGTCTCATTAATAGGAACTCAACGGTAAAAAGACAGACGAAAACGGAGTCCGGATGAAGGAGTTATGAACTCTTCGCGGTCATTTAACAGTCTAAACGCCTCCTACTATTAAATTTGAGATCGGTCGAGAATTAGCCGACGGAGTCTAAACGAAAGCTGTCGATATTGATTTTACCTACGCGTGGATATAAATAACGTCGAAAACGGAGCTCGTATGCGAAAGTTATGATTTTTCTAAGTTTGAAGGCTGATACACGATAGGGGTGACGTGGCACCACCAGAATTGGACACGTGGCACCACCAGAAGGCCACCACATGGACCAACTCGACGAGTCATGACTCAGACTCGATGAGTCCATCATATTTCTCCCCTATAAATAGAGGTTTCGGGTTCCATTCATTCTCACACCTCCCAAACCTTCTTTCTCTCTCTAAACTCTCTCTCTAAGCCTCCCTAACCCCCCAAAGCCTAGGGTAACTCCCTAGCACGAGGCGGAAGCCCCGGAGCGCCCGAAGGCTCCGAGAAAAGAGCCTTTCGGCTCAGTAAACGATGCTCCAGCGAAGCCCGGTTTTGCGAAAAACCCGCTGTAAGTGAGCTATGCCTACGCTATCTTTAGTATAGCTTATGTTTTAATATAGTAACGTTATTAGGAACTTATAATGAGTATTTGGGCTATTATTATGAGTTATATTGAGTGTTATTTAACACTTATATAATAATAGTAATAGTAAGACTATTAATTAGTCACGGTTATCGTTAGACTAAACCCTAGTGGTATCGGTACTAGGTTTTATCGAAGGAATATCGTTTTGAGAGTATCGAAGCGCTGTCCGAGTGTTGAGTCACCACCTACTCAGGTGAGTGCATAGTCCCTTTCATGAACATGATTTTAATACAAGTATTGATTGAAGTATTAATTTTATGTTTATGTGCGAGTTAATTGATGTTGCTTGAAATTCGTGTTAAAGAACATACCTGATTATATTTGATAATTTAGGATAGAGAGTAGACCTAAATTAAATATGAGGAATATTGGGTAGTATATTCTTACGAGTACAAGTGAGTTAAACTCAGAGAATAGAAGTTAGTATATGTCACTTATCCGGGAGTATGGATTAGACACAGTCATTGTCCCTAGTCCGAGAATATGGATTAGGCATAATCATTCGTCGTTAATCCGAGAGTATGGATTAGCTATTGTCCCTAGTCCGAGAGTATAGATTAGGCATAATCATTCGTCGTTAATCCGAGAGTATGGATTAGCTATTGTCCCTAGTCCGAGAGTATGGATTAGGCATAATCATTCATCTTTAATCCAAGAGTATGGATTAGTCATTCGTCCCTAGTCCGAGAGTAAGGATTTGGTAAATTCATTCATTTCTAATCCGGGAGTATGGAGTAGGTAAAACGACTAATCTTAGGTCCGAGAGTATGGATAGCCTCGTTGCGAGGATCGATGGGGTGGGATAAGAGTTGTTTATATATATGTATGGTGAAATTGTATATTTTGTGAATTTTAAACTATATATATGGTATAACATTGTGGGATTGAAATCCCTATGTACTCACCAGGTTTCCCAACCTGACCCACTCAGTTTATTTACATCACAGGTGGCGATATGAAGTGACATTACACTGAGAGATTTAAAGAGATGTAGATCACTAGTGTAAATAATTGTAAGTTCTGTTTATGCTTATGTTTCTGTATTAACGATGACATCCCAAACGTTTTAAGATGAATAAAAATACGTTTCTTCGAAAATGTTTTAATAATGTATTTATCGTGTTTTTCTGGGAACAAATTCCGCAACATTATTATGAAACGAAGTACTTTGATTTTTATAAAGCATAAACAAACCGGTCTTTTCTGGCCGGGATTTTGGGGATGTCACATCTGAAACTTAGGTTTGACTCATCCTTAACCATTTTTGTGTCCAAAATGTTAAGAAACTAATGAGAGTTGATTGGAGACGAAGTGAGAAACTTAAGTCTTAAGGGACCAAATGTGTCTATTTCGAAAAGATGACATCTAACACCCCAAATTCCCTTATTTATACTTCATTTGAACATTTTGAAGTCGAAAAGTAATAAGAGAAGTCTAATTTGAAGATTTATAATGGAATTGAGAGCAAAATTGAAGATCCAAAAGCATGTTTGAATTTAATCTTTAAGTAAAAGTTCTTAAGGTAGTTGTTTATGTTGGATTATAAGGTGTTCTTTTTAGTTCATAAACAAATAATTAGATGTATTTGAATCAATAATACTTATGACACTATTACATTATTAATATTAACCTTAACCCTAAAAAGAGGTTTACTAAATTTTATTGATTACCGCAAATGTTGACCAACCACCATGTAAGAACCCTAGCTTTGGAGGCTTGAAAATTTCACCCATGTTAGAAACTGGTGATTTCTTTAGTTCATCGCACATAAGATGAGGGGATGAGGCAAGTAAACCGATTTTAGGGTTTCAAAATAAGCACTAAAACCTTTTTATTTTCTTCCAATTTATACTTTTGGGATCCTATCCTTTCAAAATTTGAATTCAAATGATAATATTATTGATTCCTTATTAATTAACTTTTAGAATTATCATTTAGCTACCCAAATAATTAATATAATTATTTTCAACATAATTAATTAATCCTACCAATTAATTTCTAATTATTTATTAACATTTTAGTAAATAATAAATTAATCGCATTAACTTATAATCATTTATTGACACTCAATAAATAATAAATTAATTCATATTTATTATTTTCTCTTGATTTAGATATGAAAGTTGATTCGTACACATCAATTTTTCTCCATACACAACAATTTATGTTTTAAAATGTTGTTGTTGAGTATGATAAAAATCTATTGTTTAGGAGTCACTAAATAAACATATTTATACTTGCTAAATTCAATGAAGGTCACAAAAGTGTCTATTACCATATCTAGTGATAAGGACACAAAGTATTTATTACCATATCTAGTGATAGATGTGAACGATCTACATACATTGAGATGTATTAATTCCAACAAAAAATTGTTTCTTTTACAGGTTCCTGTGCATCATAAGACTTTAGTTCAAATGACTTCAAAATCTCATCCGACTGGAGTTTGTGAAAGATCTTGTATGCTCAAGAATCATATTAAAATGATATTGTTAATTAATATACGATACTAATGGATTATACTAACAACTTTATATATTTTATTATTTATTAGAAATTTGGTTTTAATAAATATTCAATAAACTCTTATAAATAATTGGAAGTTATTTATTTCTAAGAAATAATAATTTTCATTAGCAAGTAACATTACATAATTTATATGGTATGAATTAATAAGTCATGTACAACATTTTGGTAATAGACACTTTTGATTTTTGAAAATCTTGGTTTTTGGAGATTATGGATAACTTGGCTTTGATTAAAAACAAGTTCATACATATTTTGTATGACAACTTTATAATTGTTATTTTTTTATGTGAATAATATATTAGTTGTTAGAAATAATTTATTTGTACAAAAATGTAACAAGAACTGAAATTGGACCCATTTTTTGAAGACAAGAAGACAATTTTTGAGGTATTGAGGTGTACAGGAACAAAGACAACCTTTTCCGTAATCTGTTGCAAAAGGTGTTGCTCTTGACAGCTTCCCTTGGAGCTATTGGACCTAATGCAACCTTTTTGCAACCTTTTCTGAGAAGTGTTGCATATTTGCTAAAATATTGCTTTAAAAAAGTTTTTTTTTTGCAATCTTTTGCAAGCAATGAGTGTTTTCTAAAGTTGGAGTTTCTACAACAACATTACAAGAAGATTTTATTCATGTTAGGAATGGACTAGGCATTTATTATGTTGGCTCACAAAAAAATGTATTAGTTGGTTATGTTTATACACATATAATTTTATGCATGTTTGTGTTGTTTATTTTATGTAATTATTATGTGTGGTTGATAAATTAGTTTTTCACATGCTAAAATAATTTTGGACAAAATAAACATCACATGGAGTTTGGTTTTCAAAATTTATAATGTGGACATAAGATGTAACAAGTTTTAGTTTTAAAATAAAATTCGATTTTATAAAAATCGTTAATAATGTCAAATTTTGAAATATCAAATTTAAGTTTAAAAAGATGATTTTTGAAACTTATACAAACTCCAAATATATAAGTAATAAAAAGAATTTTTATTAAATATATAAAAAGGTTCAAATGCACTCAAACTTAATACCGATTATTAAAATTGAATCGCATTAAAATGATATAAAAACTAGCTTTTATATAGAACCTTCAAAAATGATTTTCTTTTGAAAATTGGTATCATGGTTTATTATATGTATGTAATAACCATGATATCATATATTTTTAAAACTATAATTATAAAACATATTAAAGACCCTTTTATAAACCTCAAATATATGCAATCAAATTTGAAGAACACTCAAACATCTCTTGTATGTACTAGTGTGATAAATGATACCTAACCGCTTAGTGTTATCTTTTGATGGTCGGGGTGTCTTTGCGATTTCTATAATCAAGTTATAGGACGATTACACATGTTTTCAAATTTGACGATTTGATCAGAAATCTTTTGTGATAAAGGATACCTAAGCAAGAGAAATCTGAGGTATAAATGAGATCAAACATGTCTAATTAAATTTGTTATTAACGATCCCATAAATCTATGAATTGTATAGTAATATATAATTGATAATCGATATCTACCGGGTTGAATTCAAATGGATGGGATAAAAGATCGCAAACCATTTATTTGTTTTGCAACTTGGATCCTACACTTTGATAATTAATGTTTTGGAAACTAAAATGGTATTAATTATTAAAGAGTTTAAATATTAAAAATACTAAATGAATTTTATTAAAATTGTGTAGTTAAATAATTCATTCTCATTGCTATGAAATTGTCATTTTATTTAATGACTTAATGAAAAAATAACATTCAATAGATACAACTTAAATGAAAATAACATTCAATAGATACAACTTAAATGAATGAGTTGATGTCTTAAGAGACAATCTCGTGAGAGATATGAAATTGTATACTCTTAAAGGTGTTAGTCCTAAACAAATTGCTTTGAGCAATAAGCCTAAACATTATACCTAGTAAAGGCATCATTGTGACGCTAAAGATGTTTCTAACATCAAACTAGGAATAGTACAAGTCCCAAAAGAGTCACCTTGTGTGATCTAGGAGACCCATGTTTTATGGACTGAACACCTTTAAGCCCAAGAAATCCGATAAGGTCTATATAAATGGATCTTGTTTCTTTTGTGAAGAAACTGGATACTGGAAGAGGATTTGCTCTTCTTATCTGGAAAGAAAGTTTGGAAGAGACTAGCACTTCAGGTATCTCCTAGATGTAACTCATACTTTTCATATAACAGTTAGGTACTTGGTACTCAAATATTAATCTAATATTTGTAAATGGCTTGCATATATTTACAGAAGAGTAACCACCTGAGTACAATCAAGTTGGAACTACACTCTCAGAGTTTAGTTTATTAATTATGATAGGAACATAATGTACTTGTAATATAAAACAATGTTTGTTTTGGAATAATGTATGTTTTAATTTGGATTATCTAAATATATGTCTCAGTTTAATTTATGAATGATTGACTATTTACTTAAATCATTTTTCATAACGATCACCTTCATATTCGGAAATGAACAAAATTCTATTTACGAGACTAGATCTCTTAATAAGAATTATAAAGTAAATATCAATGTTTTATAAATAACAAATTCCATATGAAAAATACTTTTGACTTAAACGTGTTTTAAATCAAACTCATATTTGACATTGTTATCTTTATTATATAAATGACATTCACATATTCCAACTTCAAGTAAGGGATCTTTGAAAGCAAGTAATGTAGCTTATGACATACATAAATCTTATTTCTATATAAAGGATTCCTAATGATATTTTCACTACGTAATAGAGAAAACAAATTATTAAGGAACTATACATGGTTGTATATGACTTCCTTTCTAATAAATGTCTAAGATTTAACACAATATACCAAATCAACTTTATTAATAACTATAGTAGTTTCAATTATATTTTACATTGTAGAACATAATTATGAAATCTTAGTTTAAGTTTTCAAGTATAAAGTCGAGATACAAACCGGTAAAGACTATCTAAAGCCTTAATGATGATAAATGATGAATAAAATCTTACTTGATATGATTTACTTTCTAATTGGTAGAAATGTCTTCCTTTTATTTCCTTAGGATAACACCTAGAATACTATCAATTGTACCTTGAGTAGAACACCAACTAATAAGTAGATAATAACATTTTCTCTATAAGATTTTGTATGGAAATGCTTCATCCCTATCTTACTTAAATGTTTTATGGATTTAAAGCCTATGTTGGACTAAAGCCTTTAAACCCAAAATCTACTAAATACATATTTGTTTATGATAATCTAAATGTGACTTAGATTCTTATATGAAAACCCACCAAGAATGAGTTCTCTTATTCTTGTGAAAGCTAAGTTAATAGAAATCAAGATTCTAATGACAAAGTAAGTGGGAGGTACAATAAACTTGAACCAACTCAAGAGCCATAACCTGATGTAGTTACAGTTGGCACTAGTCTTAAAATGATTTCTAAACTTGAACAATAACTATTCATAAACACAAATTGTTAACATTAGTGGTAGAAATCATCTATGACTTAAGAAATGTGGAATCTCTCATTGAAGAGCTTTTATTGATGATTCTGGGCAAATCCATCAAATACCAAGATGTTATGTCATATCTCGAATCAGATAAATGACTTAGAGCAATGAACATGGGATGTAATCCATGTAAAATAATCAAGTATGGTCTTGATTGATTTTTCTCTCTATAGTAAGGTTAGAAGGAGTAAGTGATTCTTCTAGAAAGAATACATTACATGGATAACAATACACATTTAAAGCAAGACTTGTTATAAAAGGATTTTTCTCATAAACATGTCATTGACCATGGTCCTTATCATGCTCATGAAATTGACTATGATCAAAACTTTTTCACAAGTAGCTATGATTAGATCAACAAGGATATTATTTATTATAAATTCATTTTCTTAATATGAGATATAACAAATAGATTTCAAGAAATACCGCTTTTCTTAATAGATATCTACTAGAAGATATCTATATAGATTAGCCTGGAGGTTTTCTTAATCCATATTACCCTAACAAAATGTATAGAGCTTAAGGTCCACTTGTGGATATAAAGCAAACATCTCAATGGTGTAATCATCATTTTAATATGAAACCATAAGTGCTTTTATATCAAAATGAATAGAACATGTGTGTTTACTAAGAACTAGTGAAAAAATAGTGACATTCCTAATCTTGTATGAATGATACATGATTAATCATAAGAAATTATATTCTGACTATGCAAGGTTTTCTCACCTTGACTCATATTGTATTTCTAAAATGAAAGACTTAGGAAGGACAACATACAATCTTGGAATGTAAAATCTATGGAGATAGATAAAATGAATGTTAAAAGTTTTATATCCTTATGCATGTATTGATAATATCTTGAAAGAGATCAAGATAGAAGATTCCTTTGGAAGAACCTTTACATTGTCACATGATAGTAATTTTAAGCCAGCCTCAAAAGTACCTAGCTCATAGGTTTGGACTAGCTGAAATGAATTATATTTAATTTGATTGGAAAATGAATCCATCATTTATGCCATATTATGCATAAGACCTGGTGTAATATCAATCTATGAGCATATCATAATATACCAATTGAATACATGGTTAAGTCACTAGATGACTATAGGAACATTCTAATAGTACTTTAGAAGAACTAAGAGAATGTATAGTTTAGAATAAAATCTTCATGTAAAGAGCTACAAAATGACTTCTAAACAAATATATGTAATTATGAATTATAATTGGATTATGACTTCATTGTGGGATGAAAAGTAAGTTTTGTTGGAATGAGGTCCAACCAAAACAAAATGACACAATATACTACAAAATAAGAATACATTGCTTTATAAGTTGAAATCTAATATGATTGGATGAATGAGTTCATTGAAAAACTATGTTGATTTATGCTATTCCGGGATCACATATAAATCTTTATGAATTTGAGAGTATACTTAATCAAGTTGAGAGACTATGTCACAAAAGAATACCAATCATATGCTCCAAGATATTTACCTATACCTAGAGTAAATTCAGATATATAGAACTCAAATTAAGTTTAGTCAAACCCATTAATAAAGTCATTCTTCTGAGCTAAGCATGAATGATCACACTTCAGCTATAAGACTATTATTCCAGAAATAGGATTTTGATTTGGATATTGGAACATTATGACAACAACTATTATATAATGTTTTGATATATTGGGATATGATCATAACATTAATACTTGTTGTATTCTATATTAACAGGTCTAATCCATGAATAATCTTATTATTCTAAAACTTCATAGTCGGTTATAATTGTAGGAGCAATTATGAGGTAAGACTAATATGAATTTGATTGGTTGAATTTCACCGAATGAAGGTAGGCAATGGGTTGTAACCACGTTTCATAGGTACTAGTCAAATAACTAGTATTGAATTGACCCGCATCAAGATCATCTCAAGGATCTCTATCATGGATAACACTGGATTAAAAGGTACTATCTTTGTATCCTTAACACCTGAGATACAAAGTGGTACTTAAGTATAGGGAGCACTATGCTTAGATATGGTCAAACGCTGGTCCTTAACTGGGCAGTTATAAAAGTTATTTTCAAGTATGGTATGAACTATGCAAGAGGCTTATGTAGTCAAGATGTAACTTGTTCCTCTTATGTGTTGAGAGTTAGACATCGAAGGTGCATTACCAAAAGTTGAACATCAAATGAGATTGATTGCGATATGTATCTTATGTTTAACATGATATATGTGACAAAGAAATAATTGATAAGCTTACCATATACACCAATTGTGGCTTGGAGCTTTTTAGGAATTGGATGTTGATAGAACGATACAAAGTCGTATGTTGTTGAGGGCAGTGAAATGTTGCTAGACGTTCACCACTGTCTATATCGGTCTAATATGAGTCTTGTGCAAGTGGAAGATTGAAGGATCTTGTCTGCTCAAGAATCATAATAAATTAATATTGCTAATTAACATATGTTACTAATGGGTCACACTAACAACTTGATATAATTGATTATTTATTAGAAATTGGTTTTAATAAATATTCAATAAACTCTTATAATTAATTGGAAACTATTTATTTCTAGGAAATAATAAATTTCATTAGCAAGTAACATTACATAATTCATATGGTATGAATTAATAAGTCATGTACAACATTTTGGACTAGATAAATTTTTTTGTCTTTTACCAAAAAGGTTAAGTTTATATTTTATCAACTTGTTTTATAAAATATAAAAGTTTTGTCTTCTGCCTTTTATTATTTTTGAAAATAAGAGTCAAAAGGAAGAGCATGAGTTTTTCAATTCTTTAATTGAAAGAAATCAACCTAGTAAAACATATTGGGATATGCTGATGCCATAGGGACATGGTTTGGTCAAAAGTCTTAAGACCTTGTGGTTCAAAACCTTGCTTTATGCTTTAAGACTTGAGGCTTGCAGTTCTCTTGCCTTTTATGAGTGAAAAACGAAATCTGCATGGTGATATGCATCCTCTCTCATTTTTTGTTCATTTCATGAAGATTACTTGCTTTTTATGCTCTCTTCGTGTTCTTATTTTGATAAGAACTTAAAGATTAAGAATCTTAAGAGTTTTATACAAAATAACTAGCATTTTACAACAAGTTGAGTCATTGTTGGCGTCTCTTAAGTTCATCATTCTTCATCAACTTCCAAACCTCTAAAGAGGACAAAAAGAACTACAATGGTTGTCTTTTCTTCACCCCTTCTTTGGTTGGTCTTGTTTTCTTTCCAAATTTTGCAAGATGATCATTGGTGGGTATAAACTTTTTTATATTATTTAAAAAACGATCAATTCTTCCACTGCCAAATATTATGTTTTCGAAACTAATTTTTAAATAAAAACCCAACAGTTTGGCGATGCGTTTTCTATTTATATGTTCATGATGACAATGTCACATGTAAGTTTTATCCAAAACATTTCCGGATAAATCAATGTTAAAGACTAGACTTTTAGGTGTCTCTTATGTTTATAATAGTTTCATAAATGTCATGATTAGACTTTGTTTTAAAGTAAAAAACATCATTTTTACAAACTAAAACTGAATTAAAAAAAAAAAAGACTAATTTATATAAAAAAACATATAGCAACAAAGTTATATAATTTTTGTTACAAAAACTAGAGACAATATTTGTTCAAAAGCAAAACTTGGGCAAAATTGTAGAAAAAAATGAGTAACCTATAAAACCTAATATAACATGGCCAATTTAAAACGAATTTCATAATCAGTCGTTTACTACATTGGAATATATAAAGAAATACTTTAAATAAAGTGATTGTTTACAATAAGTAATACTATCACTTTCTATAATTTAGTTTCTTTGAGAAAAAAATAAATTTGGCACAATCTTTTTAAGTTTTTTAAAAAAAAAATAACACAAAAAAAAAAAAAAAAAACCCATATTACCATAGAAACTGCAAGTGGATACTCATGATCAGTGATTTCAGAGTTAAGCATGCGATTTTATCAAATTTATAATATTTTTCAACATTTTGGCTGTTTCATTGCAATTTCTTCCTAAAATGAAATTGTATAACAGTATAAGTGTGTAATGTATAATGTTATGCATTAAACACTTGTAAAAAAAATAAAAATAGTTGTAGGTTGGGTTCGATCAGTAACAAAATCACAGTCCATGAAAGATATCGCAACCTATTATAACCAAAACACATCCATTAAGTGTCACATGCGATGTAAGTGGCTATTTTTCGATTAATTTATATTTTGGATTATTTATAAAAAAGTTATAAAGTTAACTAAAAATTTCTGTTTTTGTGCATGAATAATGTTGAAAACTATATTTAACAACTCTACTAACTAAAAGGTTCCTAAAAATCAAAATACAGTTGGATTCACCTGAATCAGGCCCGAGGGTCTCCTGGCTAAGATCACTCCAAAAGGCCCGGAAAGATTCCGGGTCCCACCTTCCCCCGATAATCCCGTGGAGTCTCGACACATGTCACCATTACGTTAGTCGTTTCGTACGGTATACCAATCACTCACACACCCCCTCACTCAACGAATTACACATTCTGTTCCACACATCTCCCTCTGATCAATCACCTCTCTCTCTCTCTCTCTCTCTCTCTCTCTCTCACGACGACGATCCATCTGCGTTAACGTTTTTCTATTAGGGTAGCGGAAGAAGATGACAGACATAATGGATGATATAGTAGAGGAGATTTCATTTCAGAGCTACGATGATGATCTCCGCCTTCTCTTTAGTCTCCTCAACGACGTTCTTCAACGGGAACTCGGTCCCAATATCATGGAAAAAATCGAGCATACTCGTACTCTGTCTCAGGTATATGTGCCTTACATGTTCTATCTTCCTTCGATTGTTATTCGTGCTATTTTTTTTTCACGTGAATGTTGATCGACTGATCGTTAACTATTGATTTGGAAATTTGCTGCGATCTGAAGCATGGTTTCATCAAGTTATAAGACGAAATGTTATTTGTACAGTTTAATTGATCTGATAGAAAGCTATATTGTTTGATCTGACAGTCTGTGATGTTTATGATTCAAGTCGTTCTATGGATTTCTGCTTTCGTTTTCCAAAAGTAATGATTTTAGTCCATCGAGTATTTACATGATTATGTTCGTAATTTGTGTTTACAGTGAAGTTTATTCTCTTCTCCTGATTACTAGATTAGGATCACCAAATGCTCGTTCCTGTACCTTAAACGATATGCAAGAGAAATAAAACAGATCATTTCATTTCAGCAATAAGAAACATATAATTGGTAGTTGCACATTATAAGTACTCCAACGTCTATGTATATTTGATTTGCAACACACATGCATTAGTAATTGAAAATTGCATATATTTTTAGCTGTTTAAATCGTTAGCTTGATTTGGAATGCTACTTCTATAGCAGATTTCTGCTAGTAGACTGTGTGATTAATCGTTTTTGGACGTCAACTCAGATTGAGATCTGAATTTATATGTCACTTACACGGCTCTCATGATATTCAAGGTCGTAATTATATAAACAAATTACCTGAGAGATCACTACTAGTTTGCTTTGAGAGTAAAATCGATTCACTTATTTCTATTACATTAACAAATGAGGAATTGCGGATCCTATTTTTGTTAATGATTCAGAACATGCAAAATTGGTTGATGCTTACCATATGTGGAAAGTCTTCCATCAATAAACATTACTTTCTTTCTTTCGTCCTGTTTTCCGTAAGTAGTTATATTTTTATTTCTTATAGTGTCCACTAGTTTTTTTTTTCATTCTATATTTCTATATTGATGAAACAGTTCTCCTTTTGTATTTTAACAATTATTAATCGTGATCATGCACAAATGCTCGTGATTCTGAACTACTACTGATTAAGGATTCTCTTATCTGTGTGTGGTTAATCACGTTCTCGTTTTGTGCCTATTAAACTATGCACGAATTGTGAATTCAATCTATCAGCAGGGTTTATCCATGTGATTATCAATGCTGCTTTCAAACTTCATAAATTAAAGAACATGCACAAATTAAAGAATGTTGATTCTAATGAAAATTGTGATTGAATTGTAGAGTGCATGTCTTATAAGAGCAGCTGGGATTGAAGGCACTGCAGAAGTTCTTGAAAAGCAATTAGCTTCTGAGTTATCAAAAATGACATTAGAGGAAGCCTTAAAGCTAGCTAGAGCCTTCAGTCATTTCCTTAGCTTAATGGGTATTGCTGAAACTCATCACAGGTAATTAACTAACTAACTAATTAATTGATTAATCATCCATTCTTGCTTTACTTACTCCTTAGTTAACAATTTATAAATTTTCTTAGCTTAATGAGGTAATAAAAACATTTTACTTTCAGGTCTCGTAAGGCAAAAAATGTAGCACAGGCCTCAAAATCTTGTGATGATATTTTCAATCAACTCATTCAAGGTGGTTTTTCTCCAGATGTGCTTTATGACACTGTATGCAAACAGGTATTGTTTTTTTTGCATCTTTTGTATCTTGACATGTTTAATGTTTATAATTTTCTTTTACAATTAATTTTAATTTGTGATTTCTTATTAGGCAGTTGAGATAGTTCTCACTGCACATCCCACACAGATCAACAGACGTACTCTTCAATACAAACACATTCGAATTTCTGTAAGTTTTGTCTACTAACTTTAAACATCATTTTCTGTAATTATATTTATTAATAAAGTCTAAATGCAAGAAATAGCAATACAGTTTCTAATTTTTCTTTATTATATTGTACTCTTTTTCAAATTATTTCTTTACTATAGCATTGTACTTTAAACTATTTAGCCATTATTTTTCGTACGCCTTATCCGTTTATTTTCTTTTGCTGATATGGCAAAAGTAAGGTGACATGACTAATATCTTTTTTAAGGTCATCTTTCTTTGCCATGTCAGCTGTCTATGTGGACAATAAATTGATATTGAAACCTGTTAAATTGTGACATGTCGTCTAAATCAACAGGTTACATGTTATAATATAATGGGTAAATTTGATTAAGTACAATGCTATAATAAGAAAAAAAGGAAAGTACAATGCTATAATTAGAAAAAAATAGAAACTACATTACTATTTATGGAATATTTCCGTATTAATAAGCATAATGTGATTTATATTTATTTATTGATTTTACAGCATCTATTAGAATTTAATGACCGCAAGGATCTTACACAAGAAGATCAAGATACTCTAATAGAAGATCTGGTTTGTCTCTTGTAAATTCTACTGAGTAAAAAAAAAAAAAATTGTTTATTAGTTTTGTGAATGATAAAAGTATTGAATTTTGTATGTAGGTGAGAGAGATAACTTCTATATGGCAAACAGATGAACTTAGACGCCACAAGCCTACACCAGTGGATGAGGCTAGAGCTGGTTGTTAATTAAACTCTTTCTTATAAAACAACATTCATATCAATTTTCATTATTATTTATGCAATGATTAATCTCTATTTATATAAAAACCAGGATTAAACTATGTTGAGCAGTCTCTTTGGAAAGCCATACCTCATTACTTAAGGCGTCTCAGCAATGCTCTAAAGAAGGTAGATTTTCCATTTTCCCTCTTTCATGGCTGAATTAATATCCATGCATGTGCTCTCTAAAAAATGTTTTTTTTTTTCTTAAGCACACTGGGAGGCCACTTCCTTTAACATGCACACCAATAAAATTTGGATCTTGGATGGGTGGTGATCGAGATGGAAACCCGAATGTCACTGCAAAGGTGAATTTTCAGCTTGTATTGTAATTTATTAATTATTAATTCATTTAAGTCTTATTTAAATTGTAGGATGACTTTTATTGCTGTTTGTTTCAGGTAACAAGAGATGTATCCCTTTTATCAAGGTGGATGGCTATTGATCTTTACATACGGGAAGTCGATAACCTCAGATTCGAACTTTCCATGAATCAATGTAGCGATGTCCTTGCAAGATGGGCACATGAAATCGTAACCAAAGGTTTTTCACTTTCCATTTTTTGTTATACTATATATAATACTCGTGTCCTGTTTGAGAATAATATTAAATTAATGATTTTCTTTCATACTTTCAGAAAATTCTGAAGAGGATCGATACATGAGTTGGAACCAAACACCAAAGAATCAAACCCATAATGTCCATGGCCTACCTACACAGCTTCCTGCTCAAGCTGATGTACCCTCTTGTACAGGTTAATTAATTAACAAAACAAAACAAAATGATCATTGAAATTTAATCTTATCTATAATTAGCTAATACACTCGTATATAATTTTCTATGTATTGGTTTATTAGAATGCAACAAAGATCAGTCTCATTATCCTCAACTTGATGTTCCTGGATCAGAGTATAAACCACTAAAAAACCAGGTAAAACCAACTTTTCAGCCAAAATTATCAGGATTTACATTTTTACCCTCTCAACTTTCTGCATAGTTACAGGATGAAGAGGCTGCTACTTCGCCAAACAAAAATGATGAGAAACTGAATACAAATGGGAACCATTCGAATGCAGCAGCCAGTAATGGTCATCAAACTCCCACACCAAAATCTGGAACTTTAAGCCCCAATCAGAGAAAGCTTTTTGCTGAATCACAAGTTGGAAGAGGAAGCTTCCGGAAGCTTCTAGAGCCAAGCACGCTTCAAAAGACTGGGATTTCTCCTTACAGAATTGTTCTTGGGGAGGTAAAAGAAAAGGTAATTAATTAATTGATCATCCTATTATAATGTTAATTCCAATTGGCCGGGTTCTTTTTTTTTTTTTTTGTAAAGTATTAATTTTTGCACGTTTTTTATTTAATTTCCAGCTTATGAACACTCGTAGACGGTTAGAACAGCTTCTAGAAGGTCTACCTTACGACCAGGACCCTACTGATTATTTTGACACACCAGATCAGCTCTTGCAACCCCTCATGATCTGCTATGATTCCTTGGTATGGAAAACATCCATTCCATTTACTTCCAGACACGTGTCAACCAATTTTAATCTGGTATTTGGATGTACAGCAATCCTGTGGGTCGGGAATTCTAGCTGATGGACGGCTTGCTGATCTAATACGAAGAGTTTCTGTTTTTGGGATGGTACTCATGAAGCTTGACCTTCGTCAGGTTCGTTGATCAACACAAAAACTAAAAACAAAATACTACAGTATAATTTTTAATCACAATTCAACTCACAGGAAGCTGGTAGACACTCAGAGACTCTTGATGCAATTACAAAATATCTCGATATGGGCACATACAGTGAATGGGACGAAAATAAGAGAATAGAGTTTCTTACAAAAGAGCTAAAGGGAAAAAGGCCTCTCGTTCCACCAACTATACAGGTAACTATAAATTAACACCAGTATAATAATTAAAAAATTCATATTGTGAATTCTCTTGAATTTCTTAATTAGGTATCTTCCGAAGTCAAAGAAGTCCTCGAAACCTTCCGTGTTTCCGCTGAGTTGGGCAGCGATTCCCTGGGGGCGTATGTCATTTCCATGGCCTCCAATGTACGATTCGTGACCCCAATTAATCGCTTAAAAATTATTAATTTTCCATCTCATTTCTTGACTCGTTTGATGTATGACAGGCAAGTGACGTTCTTGCGGTCGAACTACTACAAAAGGACGCTCGTCTTGCTGTTGCAGGGGAACAAGGAAGACCATGCGTTGGTGGAATGTAAGCCTTCCTTGATTTCTCTTCCTATGTACACGTGGCATTATATTCTTAGGAAACTGATTTTGCTTCAAACAGATTACGGGTGGTCCCCCTGTTTGAAACCGTAAAGGATCTTCGAGCCGCCGGTTCAGTAATCCGAAAACTTTTATCAATCGATTGGTACAAAAACCACATCTTAGAAAACCACAACGGACACCAAGAAGTAATGGTCGGATACTCCGACTCAGGTAAGGACGCCGGCCGTTTTGCGGCAGCATGGGAACTCTACAAAGCACAAGAAGACGTCGTTGCCGCATGCAAAGAATACGGTATCAAGGTCACTCTCTTCCACGGTCGTGGAGGTAGTATCGGCCGTGGTGGCGGTCCAACGCATCTTGCCATCCAATCCCAACCGCCCGGTTCCGTCATGGGCACTCTCCGGTCAACCGAACAGGGCGAAATGGTCCAAGCAAAATTCGGACTCCCCGGGATGGCTGTCCGACAACTCGAGATTTACACAACCGCAGTCCTTCTGGCGACCCTCTGTCCCCCAAAACCACCACGCGACGACAACTGGCGGAATCTAATGGACGAAATTTCAAATCTCAGTCGACAAAGTTACCGCAGCACTGTTTATGACAACCCTGAGTTTATAGCATATTTCCAAGAAGCCACTCCGCAGGCCGAACTCGGACACCTAAACATCGGTTCCCGTCCAACCAGGAGAAAATCATCAGTCGGAATCGGCGACCTACGCGCCATCCCATGGATATTCGCGTGGACGCAGACCCGATTTGTACTTCCGGCTTGGCTAGGTGTGGGAGCTGGGTTGAAAGGTGTTTGTGAAAAGGGACACGTGGATGAACTACAAGCGGCGTACAGAGAATGGCCTTTTTTTCAATCTACAATTGACTTGATTGAAATGGTGTTGGGTAAAGCGGATATTCCGATTGTGAAACATTATGATGAGGTGTTGGTGGCGGAGAGTAGGAGGGGGCTTGGTGATGAGTTGAGAAGGGAGCTTATGTCGACGGAGAAGTATGTGTTGATGGTGACTGGACATGAAAAGTTGTCGGAGAACAATAAGAGTTTGAGGAAGTTGATTGAGAGTCGGCTTCCGTATTTGAATCCGCTCAATATGTTGCAGGTTGAGATTTTGAAGAGGTTGAGAAGTGATACGGAGAATCATAAACTTAGAGATGCGTTGCTTATTACTATTAACGGCATCGCAGCTGGGATGAGGAACACCGGTTAATTACCTTACCTTTTATGTTACCGTTTGACAGCGGTTTTCGGTATTACTATTTGAGACAAAGTTAATAATAGTTAGTTGATCCTCGTTTTTAGGGCAATGAGAGTGTGCTTGTATGATACCAAGCTTTAAGATTTTGGTCATTTACTGGACTAATTTTCTATTCCTTGCTATAATTTCAAGTATGCCTTTAGAATTACACATCATCTTTCACACTTAACATCATATTTTCTGAACGATTAAGCAATCTACCTTCTCTTACATGTAAGAGTTAAGAGGTTGAAACAATTTCATTTCAGCATTCACCGTGATTTACCAAACCACTTCATAGTGTTCCTCATCTTCAGTCAATCAATTCATTAATCATACATCGATTATAATATGGTATTAAAGTTTGAGCATGTATTTATCATTTGTAATGGCGAAGATAAATCATTTGTTCATCGCAGCCACCATCATTTTTATAATCATGTTGACACCTACGATGAACACCATTAAATCCTATAACTATACTTAGTGTCATATACTCCACTCACAGCATCCTATGTTGTTAATATGATGGCCATAATTCCTATCTGTTAAACAGATGCGGATACACGTGTTTGCTTTTGTGTTTGTTTTTTAGAACTTTGTGTAGGTCCTCTATGTAACGTGATCTTAGGCAATTCTTACAATTGTTTTTTTATTCTCAGATCTTCAAACAAATATTTATGTGTATGTCTTTCTTTAACTGATTATGTTTGTTTGTGCGTTTTTTGACTTTTTTTTTGACTTTTTATGCATGTGTATCTTTATCTCCATGCATGTGTGTAGATATGATATATGAACGATTGGAAAAAATTAAGTAGCTAGATATTCAAATTCATTAAAAACGTTGAAGATCTATACCACTTTATGGTATTTTAATATTAGATCCAAAATTTTTATGATGTTATTTCAATTTTATATCCGACATTTTTAGAAAAAAGAAGGTTCATTTTTTATTAAATTTTTTTTTACAATATTTGTAGGTTTGAAAAACTCTAATAAAACAGAATGTAGTTTTTCGAATAATATAATAAAACTTTTTTTTTTTTTTTTATGTAAACTTATATTTAGCATTTATCTTTTCTAATTTTCTCTTTTTTATTTCATGTTCATTGCCGGCTCATTCTCGATCTATGTTGCTGCTGTTATTCCCCGTTTCATTTTTTTTTTTTTTTTTTTTTTTTTTTTTTTTTTTTGATTTTTTCTAATAGGCATCAATGTTATTTATGTTTATGTATGGCAATTTAGCACTGTTATAGAGTATGGTATACTTTATTTTTAACCTTGTATATTTTTTGTAAAGTTTTAAAATGTTACCTTTATTGTTAATTATAATCTAGAGGTGATAAAATTTCAGATTATTTACATAAAAATAAATAATACTGTATTTGGTCAATGGCAATGTTATCGTATGTGGTATACTTTATTTTAAACCTTGCATATTTTCTATAAAAAGTTTTTGTCCCTTACTGGTAGTTATAATATTCTAGAGGTGATAAAATTTCATATTATTTATATAAAATAAATAATAGTTGGTCAATAACCACGGTTCAAGTAAAATTGATGACCTCTACTTCATAACTAACTATTGTGACAGACATGTGTCAAGCTAAAAGTAATTTGAAGAAAAAATAATTCCATATATCATTCTTTTTAATTTGAAAGAAATATAACATAAAAATTAAATGATGAATTATTATTATCATTATTAAAATCAAATGTTAAATGTATAAGATAAGCATCTTTGATGTGTGGTTATGGATTTCACGAGTTTGGATGATTTTAGACGATCTTATTGTTAGAATAACAAGATCCAATACAATTTATAATTTATAATTATAAACTTATTAGAATGGTTAAGTTTTTAGTTATACTGTTAAAATGATCCTAATTTCATTTATAAATAATTACATAAAAATAGAAAACTACAACAAAATGGTTAATATTGTAAACTTCAAATCAACTCAAAAAGAAAATATACACTCGAGTTGTTAAATATATAAGGGTTTAAATAATATTTTGATAGTAAAGTTGTAATTAAAAGGGGATAAAAGCTTGACAGTAAAATTGATAAAAACGATAATAGTTTGAATTTAAGTTTCTTAAAAGCATCGATTTTTTGACGGTGTAAATAGTTTTTTGTTAAAATCCCAACCAATTCTTTACAAACTAAAATTTGAAAGGACATTTTAATTAAAATAATTTAGATTTTTATATATTTCTGAACTAAAAAGCATTTTAAAAAGATTTTGAATTTATATATTACTTGAACAAATTTCTAATTTTTGTATAACCTAAAATAGTTATTTGTAACAGAAATAAATAACATGATACATTAACATTTCGTAACTTCGAAGTATGATTATTTTATGAATACAATTATCAAAATTTTCAAAACAAATTTTTACATTTTAAATATTTAATACATTGAAAAAAAAAATTTAAACACACAAAAGGAGCTGATATATGGCGTGTTCGACACGGAGCTTTTGGAAGCGTTTGAAAGCTTCTAGCTTCTAGCGTTTGATAAAATACTCCATTTTGAACATAAAGTTTTGTTTGGCACTACAAGCTTCTAACGTTTAGTTTAAACAAAAAACTTCAAATTCAAATGCAACTTCATGTAGTGTTTAACAAAACGCTACAAGCTACAAGCTACCCGCTACCAGTTAATTTTGCTGAACACACCCATAGTAAAACATAATGATGTGTAACACCGTAAATTTCAAAACAAATTTTTCAATTTTTATAAAACATAATTCCATCGATATTCATCAAAACAACCATTTTAATTATCCAAATAAGACAATACAAAATCCCAAGATCATAATATCAAACTCCGAGCGTGTGTGTGTACGGATCAAGCCGGCGCCTTCCCGCGATCGTCACTAGTACCTGAAACAATAACATCAAACACTGTAAGCACAAGGCTTAGTGAGTTCCCCAAAATACCACATACAACACATATTAGCCACTCGAGGCTATAACTCTGTGGGTCCGTGCACCCAAACTTTGTGAACCCTCAGGTTCTAGCTCTGATAAACATGCACCACATAAATCACATAGAAATAATGCAGTACGACACGTAACATACATAGCATACCAATACTCTATCACATAACTCTGGTTACCTACTCAAGGTAAAGTATAGTGAGAAGACTCACCTCGTGTGTCTCGGTAAGTCGTAAATCTGAAATCGCTAATCACTCGATCTGTCGAGCTATAGTCCTCCTATAGCACAATACATCTCTAATTAACACTTTCCCAACTAGGGTTGACCATACTATAACAAGTCAACTTAGGTCAACGCTGGTCAACGGTCAATGGTCAACTTTGACCGGACTCGGCGAGTGCGCTATAGCGACTAGGCGAGTCTGAGCGTATACACCAATTTCCCTGGAATCCTCCCTTGACACGTCGAGCATTCTCCCAACTCGACGAGTTCCACCTGGCATGAGTTGTGGGGCCACCACGACTCAACTCGCCGAGTCTCAAGAACAACTCGGCGAGTCCAGTTTGACTCAGTCCACCTGTCCACTCTGACTCCCCCCTGACTCACTGAGTCAACCCTCCCCAACTCGGCAAGACCACTCACTGTGTGGTCGGGCAACATTCATGCTACTCGCCGAGTCTGTTCTTCGGACTCGGCGAGTCCGTGCCATGCAATGACTCAAACTTGCTCATAAGGTCAGATCCAGTCCATTAACCCATAGATCCAGTCCTTCCAAGCTCATTTAGCATGTAAAGTTACAATCTTGATGCACATACAACCTCTATATGACCATATATGATGTTTTTGACTCAAATACTACAACACAAGGTCATAAACTCCATTGCCATACAAAAAGCTTGATGAGTGAGGCTCTCTGGACCTCTATGGATCTAGATCCAAAACCTCAGCACAAGGAGGGAACCATTGGGCATCAAATCATCCCATAAATGTCCATAAGAAGCCCTAAATCGCATAATACTTCACCAAATAGAATATAAACCGAAATCATACCTCTAGATTGATGATCTAAGCTCCAAATCCACGAAATAGCAACCTCCTTTGCTTCCTCTTGCCTAGGATCACCTCCTTCTTTGCTAAATGGCACACACAAGGTCAAGAAATGCTCCTTTCTCTCTCAAATCGTCCAAGCACTCAAGGGTTTCTCTCTAAGGGTTGGGTGAGCACAAATGACGGCCATAAGGCCCCTTAAATAGGTCTCAAACCCGGAAATTTAGGGTTTCACTACACAGCGCAGACTCGCCGAGTCCATATCCTGGACTCGCCGAGTCCAGGCGCGATCCATCGTCCAATCTGCGTCTCTACTCGGCGAGTCTGAGCTCCAACTCGCCGAGTCCCCCTCACAATTTAACAAAATTCAATTTACATGATACCTGGCAAAAGTCCGGATGTTACAACTCTCCCCCACTAGAACTAGACTTCGCCCTCGAAGTCTCGCTCTAAAACAGCTCCGGGTGCTGCTCCCCCATCATACGCTCTGGCTCACAGGTCATCTCTGATCCCCTCCGATGTTGCCACTGAACCAATACCAGAGGTACCTCCTTGTTTCTCAAAACCTTGATCTTCCGATCCCTAATGGCCACTGGTCTCTCAGCATAATTCAGGCTTGCATCAACCTGAATATCCTCTAATGGAACCACTGCCGACTCATCGGCTATACACTTCCGGGTCAATCTGGTGAGTGGCACTGCAATCTTGGAGAAATCCTTAATAAACCTCCGATAATACCCTGCCAACCTAAGGAAGCTCCGGATCTCAGAAGGTGACTTTGGCACCTCCCGCAACCAGAAATCGCACTTGGAAAACTTTGCATAAAGTTTCTCCGATCTCAAAACTCCAAGAACCTCCCTCAAATGCTCCTCGTGTTGCTCTCTAAATCTCGAATATACCAAAATATCATCAATGAACACAATCACCGACCGATCCAACATCGGCCGACATACCCTGTTCATGAGGTCCATGAACACAGCCGGGGCATTGGTGAGCCCAAAAGGCATCACCACAAACTCATAATGCCCATAACGCGTCCTGAATGCTGTCTTCTGGACGTCCTCATCCCGCACTCTCACCTGATGATAGCCCGACCTCAAATCGATCTTAGAGAACCAAGATGCTCCCTGTAATTGATCGAATAAATCGTCGATCCTCGGCAACGGGTAACGGTTCTTGACCGTCAGCTTATTCAATTCTCGGTAATCAATACACATGCGATGCGAGCCATCTTTCTTCTTCACAAACAGAATGGGTGCTCCCCACGGCGAGCTACTCGGCCGAATAAACCCCTTCCCCAGCAACTCCTGAAGCTGCGAGGATAACTCTTGCATCTCTGGAGGCGCAAGGCGATAAGGCACCTTAGCGATAGGCGCGGCTCCCGGAACCAAATCGATACCGAACTCCACTTACCTCACGGGAGGCACACCTGGTAACTCTTCGGGAAAACATCTGGAAACTCACGCACCACCGGAACTTCATCCACTGAACTCGGTCTCTCGGAGATCACTCGCGTATCCATCACGTACGCCACGAAACCCTTACAGCCCTGCTGTAAACACTGCCTCGCCCTAGCGGCCGAACAAAAGGCTGATCCAGAACGTGTACCCTCGCCGTAAACCGAAAGAACTCCCCCACTAGGATCTCGTATGGTCACCAGCTGACGCTCGCAATCGATAACCGCGCCGAAACGGCTCAACCAGTCCATGCCCAGTATAACACAGACATCACCCATCGCAATAGGAATCAGGTCGATCGGGAACTCAACCCCAAAAATCTCCAATACGCATCCCCGGAGGACCTCCGTGGCACAAATCACTTTGTCGGCGGCTATGGAAACCCGCAGGGGCCGACTCAGTGCCCCACGACTAACACTGATATGCTGACTAAATGTCAAAGATACAAAAGATCGACTCGCACCCGAGTCAAATAACACTAAAGCAGGTACAGAGTTCACGAGGAAGGTACCTATGCATAGCATAATATAAGCATAATATCTCAACACCATAAATAAATAATAAAAGGAAATGTACCAACCACAACGTCGGGTGCAGCGCGGACCTCTTCCGCAGTCAGCTGCAAGGCTCTCCCTCGAGCTCTCGGTGCCTCGGCCTTCACGGGCCGACTCTCTGTAGCTCTGATGGCGGCGGGAGCTGATCCCTGAGACGCTCCGCGCAGCAGCGGACACTCTGCCTTCCGGTGTCCGGTCTGGTTGCAGTGGAAGCACACTGCAAACCCCTTGGGGCAGTCCTTGGCCATATGCCCCTCCTTGCCACATTCGTAGCAAGACCCTGCTCGACAGACTCCATCGTGACCCTTGCCGCACTTCCCACAAGTGCGGCCCTTCTGGCTCCCGGGTTTGGGATCAGCGGGCTTGGCCCGCTTGGCTACCGGTTGGAACTATGCCGGCCGCCGATCCCTCCCTAGAGACTCTGCCTCCTCCCTGGCTTGAGTCTCAAGCTCAATCTCCCTCTTCCGGGCATTTGCCTGAAGCTCAGCAAATGTCCGATACGAGGAGTTCGCAGCGAACTCCCGAATATCCCGTCTCAGAATGCTCAGGTAACGGCTCATACGTGCCTGCTCGGTGGACACGTGCTCAGGGCAGAACATCGCCCTCTCATGAAACATCCTCGTAATCGCTGTAACTGACTCGGTACCCTGCTTGAGGGTCAGAAACTCCTGTGCCAGACGCTCCCTCTCCACCTGAGGAACGTACTCATCTCGGAACATGGTGGTGAACCTCTCCCAGGTCACTGCCGAAAGCTCAGTAGGCGTGAAGTGCGCCATCACAAACTTCCACCAGTCCTTCGCTCCCAAGCGAAGCTGGTTCAGCGCGAACTGAACCTTCAAATGCTCAGGGGATGAGCAAGTGAAGAAGCATCCCTCCATGTCAGATATTCACCTCATAGCTGCCACCGGATCCTGCGTACCATCAAACTCTGGTGGTTTGGTGTTGCTGAACTCCCTAAACAGTGACGCATCACCTCCCTGGGGCCTCGCCGCAGCGATCGCTGCGGTAGCCGCTGCAACAGCAGCCTCAGAAAGAGCGGCATAGCGCTCGTCAAATGTCTCAATCAACGCGGTCTTAATAGACCCAAACATCTCTGGTATCTCAGCTCTGATGACCGCAGCCACCTCCTCATGAATGATCTATCGAATCTCCTCATCACTAGCTCCGGCATCCTCCAGCATATGACGTGTCCTCACCATGATCAACCTCTGAAATACAACATGCGATAATTAGAATTCACTCGAACACTCTTACATTCGACAATCCACCCCTCCTTGATTCTTGGTATCCCAAGATTCTTATTTGGGCCGTGTACCGCACCGGTACTTTCAGTAGTACGGGCCCAATACTACTGTCCGCACCATCTCAGTACACACCCCAAATCTTCCTCTTCGGATCCCAATCCCCAAGTACTCTATTATGCTTAAATCACTTTCTAACAGATCTCTCACAAACCCCTAGCTGCTATTTACTCGCTCTCAGCATCTCATAGCAGCTCACCCCTCCCTAGGCTAAGGCATCACAAATCAGGCCACTCTAGTCCTATTAGCAATACCTAGCCTACTCTAGCATGCAAACACATCATATTAATATTAATTATCACATAATATAAAGGTATTTTGGGAATTCACCGTTCGGGCGCTGACTGATCGTACACACGTTTCTTCCTGGAATTTGTTTCCTTTTCAAGAAAATCTTTTACTCTTAGAAAATTTTGGTTTTATTTTGAAAATACTTTTCCAATTCCTCAGTTTGAGTTCAAATACCCCAAAGGTGTACCCGAATCCCTCAAACCAAGGCTCTGATACCAATTTGTAACACCGTAAATTTCCAAAACAAAATTTTCAATTTTTATAAAACATAATTCCATCGATATTCATCAAAACAACCATTTTAATTATCCAAATAAGACAATACAAAATCCCAAGATCATAATATCAAACTCCGAGCGTGTGTGTGTACCGATCAAGCCGGCGCCTTCCCGCGATCGTCACTAGTACCTGAAACAATAACATCAAACACTGTAAGCACAAGGCTTAGTGAGTTCCCCAAAATACCACATACAACACATATTAGCCACTCGAGGCTATAACTCTGTGGGTCCGTGCACCCAAACTCTGTGAACCCTCAGGTTCTAGCTCTGATAAACATGCACCACATAAATCACATAGAAATAATGCAGTACGACACGTAACATACATAGCATACCAATACTCTATCACATAACTATGGTTACCTACTCAAGGTAAAGTATAGTGAGAAGACTCACCTCGTGTGTCTCGGTAAGTCGTAAATCTGAAATCGCTAATCACTCGATCTGCTGAGCTATAGTCCTCCTATAGCATAATACATCTCTAATTAACACTTTCCCAACTAGGGTTGACCATACTATAACAAGTCAACTTAGGTCAACGCTGGTCAACGGTCAATGGTCAACTTTGACCGGACTCGGCGAGTGCGCTATAGCGACTAGGCGAGTCTGAGCGTATACACCAATTTCCCTGGAATCCTCCCTTGACACGTCGAGCATTCTCCCAACTCGACGAGTTCCACCTGGCATGAGTTGTGGGGCCACCACGACTCAACTCGCCGAGTCTCAAGAACAACTCGGCGAGTCCAGTTTGACTCAGTCCACCTGTCCACTCTGACTCCCCCCTGACTCACTGAGTCAACCCTCCCCAACTCGGCAAGACCACTCACTGTGTGGTCGGGCAACATTCATGCTACTCGCCGAGTCTGTTCTTCGGACTTGGCGAGTCCGTGCCATGCAATGACTCAAACTTGCTCATAAGGTCAGATCCAGTCCATTAACCCATAGATCCAGTCCTTCCAAGCTCATTTAGCACGTAAAGTTACAATCTTGATGCACATACAACCTCTATATGACCATATATGATGTTTTTGACTCAAATACTACAACACAAGGTCATAAACTCCATTGCCATACAAAAAGCTTGATGAGTGAGGCTCTCTGGACCTCTATGGATCCAGATCCAAAACCTCAGCACAAGGAGGGAACCATTGGGCATCAAATCATCCCATAAATGTCCATAAGAAGCCCTAAATCGCATAATACTTCACCAAACAGAATATAAACCGAAATCATACCTCTAGATTGATGATCTAAGCTCCAAATACATGAAATAGCAACCTCCTTTGCTTCCTCTTGCCTAGGATCACCTCCTTCTTTGCTAAATGGTACACACAAGGTCAAGAAATGCTCCTTTCTCTCTCAAATCGTCCAAGCACTCAAGGGTTTCTCTCTAAGGGTTGGGTGAGCACAAATGACGGCCATAAGGCCCCTTAAATAGGTCTCAAACCCGGAAATTTAGGGTTTCACTACACAGCGCAGACTCGCCGAGTCCAGGCGCGATCCATCGTCCATTCCACGTCTCTACTTGGCGAGTCTGAGCTCCAACTCGCCGAGTCCCCCTCACAATTTAACAAAATTCAATTTACATGATACCTGGCAAAAGTCCGGATGTTACATGATGTATCTTTCGGTCAATTTTGAAAAAAAGTGTTTACTGTTTACACTAAACTTTAATGTAAATATATTTACTTTATGACAATTTTTTTAGCAAGATTTTTTCATATTTTTTATTTACAAAAATTCTGACCAAGACAATTGAAACAAAAAACAATTTAAATTTTATAAAGCTTTTGAAATTAAAGACTTTTAAGTTGTTCAAGTTTTTTTTTTTTTTTTTTTTTTTTCATGTAATAAATTTTTTGAATTTTAACACAAACCTAGAGTTGACAAGATAACAAAAGATATCACATTGTACAATGCACATCTAGATAATTATCACACATTAGGTAATTGTTTAAATATATTAAGTTATAATTAATTTGAACTTTAAAATTTTGAAAAGCCGTATATATTATCGTAGACTATCGTACGAATTATATTATTTATTTATTATCCATTTCTATATTATAATTATGTTGATCCAAGTTTATAGACATAATTATGCATCTTGAGGAAATTGAGGAAATATAGACATAACTATCTAGAAAGTATTCATAATTATAATACGCAGCTAGTTAGCTATCTAGAAAGTATTCGTTCGAAATAGTTATTTGACACAAAACAACCCACCTAAAACTGAAACGAACTAATTGACATAAAATGGATAATAGCCACCGCATAAAAACTATCGGCCGAAATGAACGATCTGACATAAAGTAAAGAAAATGACATGGATCGATGACATGGAAGGGCAAATGGATTGCCAAAATTTAATTAGGTCCGTCGATTAGCTATTGGATCGAACAAAGCGATAACACGCACCATACAAACATATTCTACAAACCCTAATAATTTTCTCAGCTACTCTCTCTCAATCACGGTTTTCCTTTTTCGTCTTCAACCCTTCTGCTATATACGACAATGATGCCGTCACCACCGTCCCTCATCACAACTAAACATTCACCCTCCATATGGATATTCATCAACTCTTTCGGTCACTGCCAAACTGTTTGAAACAGTAGAAATCATCGTCGTAAGTTCTCTCAAACCCGCCACCTTGACGACAGATGTCTCCCCCATTGGAGAACTAATACTAGAGAGTCGCCATAGATCCACAATTAGACCACAATCTTAACATTATTCGTTAAGTGAAACTAATCGCCGTCCGCTACTAGATAAATAGTAATAGACGAAAGTTAGTATTTGCTGCCCGTCTAGAGACAACTGATTGCTGAAAGGAAACAAGTCAAAAGAAAACAATTTGACGACCGCCGAAATGACACTAATTTTCATTTGTAAACTAATCGCCAGAATGAAACAAAATGCCGTCGCCGCATCGCGCGGGTACGCTACTAATATATATATATATATATATATATATATATATATATATATATATATATATATATATATATATATATATAGAGAGAGAGAGAGAGAGAGAGACACTAGGTGTGTACCTGCGCGATGCAACGGCGGCGAATAGTTTTATTCTAACGCTTAGTTTCCTTTTACCAAACAAAGAATATTTTGCATTCGACCTATTTTAGGTGATCATATCCACATTTTTTTTATTGGTCTTTTATCTTACATGTATCGTATTATCATTTTGGATTTTTTCTAGACCAGTTTGGTTTAGCAGATTTTTTTTGTTCGCTGTTTCGGTTCAGATTCTTGTTTTTTCGTTCAATTTTGGTTCCAATTTTATGGATTTTCATATTTGTGTTTTCGTTTTAAGGTTGAGATTGAACACGATAACATACTTTCACTAAACAAACATAACGTGTGATTTCTTCTAAATTTCCAACTTATATAAAAAATCATTTATTCTTTTGATTTCTTCTAAACTTGTATAGAAAAATCACCAATATCTTTGATTTCTTCTAAATATTCAACTTGCAGAACGACAAATGCGTATATGGTCATTTACTAATAAAATATATTTATAATATATGCATCAACAAAATACAGTTGATCGTAACTCGTTACTATAAATCGACAATAGAACACAACACATATATTAAATAGGTCAAATAGTATTTCATTTATATAGGGAAAAAAATTATATTAGGAAAATTTGAATTTATCACGATCAAAGTCATATTCGATATTATGTAATCTATATCTTAGAAGTTCATGTTTAGCATTCAAATTAATGGAATTAGTAACATATGTATTGGATTATAAAATAATATTTTTCTACCAAAATATGTACTTCACAACAAACGATTTTAACCAAGAGAAATTTTTAGTCACTTTAAATATTATCATTATTTTTTTTAATATTAGCTACACGTGATAAAATAAATTAAAACACTTATTATTTTTACAATTATAAATCATGGTTACCCCCGCTTTGTGGGGGGCATAATCTCAATCTCATCTAGCTAAGAATAAATTAGAATCGGGACGACACTAAATAGAAAAAGATGCAACATTTGTTGCAGCTCCTTTTCAATCTATTTCCAGCCAACAAGTCATAACAAATTATGTTTAGTATTCAAATTAATGGAATTAGTCACATATGTATTGGATTATAAAATGATATTTTTCTACCAAAATATGTACTTCACAATAAACGATTTTAACCAAGAGAAATTTTTAGTCATACTTTAATTGTTATTATTATTTTTAATATGCTACACGTGATAAAATAAATTTAAAAACTTATGATTTTTACAATTATAAGTCATGGTTATCCCCGCTCCGCGGGGGGCATAATCTCAATCTCATCTAGCTAAAAATAAATTAGAGTCGGGACGACACTAAATAGAGAAAGATGCAACATTTGTTGCAGCTCTTTTTCAGTCTATTTCCAGCCAACAACAAGTCATAACAAATTATGTTTCCCTTATTCCTCCTCCCTATTTCTTTCTATTCCAAAGAAAAAACATTGTACAAAAATAAAGGTTTTGGCAAGGTGAGTTACCCCGTATTGTGGGGCTAGATGTGTGATTTTTTTTGGTGTAAGTCATTAAAGACATACAGAGATATTCAAAATAAGAGTTAAAAAGAAGAAAAAAATTATGCTTTTTGGTGGTAGAGGTTTTGTCAAGCTACATGAAGTGACCCCATCACGTGACATGAAGTACAATGTCATTTGGTGCATCTGCCATATTTTGTAAACTGCAACAAAAGTCATTTTTTGTTTTTATCAATTGCATAAAGAAATGTTATAACTTAGTATGAAGATCAATCTGGTCATTGTCTACAGTAAATTAAAAAAAGCATAGTTACTTAATTTGATCAAGGTTTGACTGAGTGTCAACTTTAATCATGACAGGAAATAGTTATATGATGGTGAAAGTAAAAAAAAAAATTATTTTATTTTTAGATGTTGAATAATGATTACTACCAGACCATATGCACAAGAGTCATTCTTATAATAATAATAAAAGAATAACCAATTTTGATCCTTGTATAGTGATTTTCTTTTATTTCGTCCAAAAAGGAGTCTTTTTTCATTGTTGGTCTCTATTTTCTTTAGCAGTGTGTAAAATTCTCTGAAATATCATATATCATAAAATGATGCAATTCAAGGATAATCCATAATGATTTTCTTGGTGTATTAAAATCCTTTTGCAAGTTAAATATAGACCAAGGATCCTCTTCGGTTGAAAATTCAACAACTACAATTAATATTTCCAATATTGGAAGCTAACCGCATTAATAAAAGATGATTATTGCTCAAAGTAAATTGAAAATGTATTCAACAACATATATTAGAAGCTGATCGCTTTGATTAAATGTTATCATACCTGGAAAGTCACCATCTCCATTTATAACATTGATTAAATGTTATCATACCTGAAAAGTCGCATTGATTAAATGTCGAATTTTTAAAGATATTTTTATTTTTATTTTGTTTAATAAGTAATACCACTCTTTTTGAAAAGTCAACATCTCCATCTATAGTATATCTTTAAAAAATGGACAGAAAGAGTGGTATTACTTATTAAACAAAATAAAAATCAAAATATCTTCCTATTCCTCAAATTTTATAAATGTCAACTGATGAATAAAGTTTGATGCTAAGAAAGGAAAGGGGATTTGTTACAATATTACATCAAACATAGAATATTAGGTCATCCCCGAGTTGTGATCGTAGCTTTCGGTCAGCCCTTTTATAGGAAAACTCATAGTTTCTGCCTGCGATAATGGTAATTGTTACCCCCTTATTTCATTTCTAGTCTCTTTCTTATACAAATTCTGAAAACTCTATGTATCTTGGACGATAGTGGCATTTTCATAATTACATTTTCAGATTCCGATTTCTTGATCAAACTTGATGATTTCTTAGTTACAAAATCCAATTTCTTATTTAACTTCTTGATTACTTTCATGAATCCGTCACAGTTGTTTTCAATCTCTTGTATCTCATGTTGTAGGTCAGTCAAGGATAATCCTTCACTGTTCTCACTTCCTGTTTCATAATCATCAAGTAGTGTTTATTAAAAAAAAAACGTGAATTAGAGTAATTTTGGCAGTAAATTTTTTTGTAAGTAGAATTCTAAATTAAAAAAAATAACATACATTGAATAATTTTTATACTAATAATAATGGTAGGTTACTTATATTTTTTCACATCGTATAAAAACTACCACATCATAAAAAAAACTACCAACTTATAAACACTACAAAAAAACACACATGAATAATTTTTTTATCTAATCATAAATGAATTTGAGATTCAAAATTTGTAATCATTCATAAATTCATGAAAGAAAACGCATTATCTAACCTTGTAAGGTGCTTGTGTTGTCAAAAAATATAAACCCACATTATTGATAAATTTTTTGGCTGATTAACTAGTGTGCATAAACCTAAATACATAAAAGAAAAAAAACTTAATTTACCTCAAGAGGCTGCTTAACATCTCTCATTTATCTGTCTTGATCAATTCGTTTAGTCTCGAACACCATAACAAAAACATAAAATTCAAAAGCAAGAATAAATTTTTCAACAAGAAATAGATAAAAAATGGTTCTTCACCAGAATATGTACTTAGACAAAATGAGAAAAGGTTTCAAGCACCTGATAGAGTAGATCTGGTTGCGAATTTTATCAGACTCTAATCTTTGTCCGGCGACAACTAAAAACCAAAGTGTAGAACACGTGAATGTCGCGGATAAAAGTTTCCATGACAACCAAATTTTTTAAGAAAATAAATTTTACAGAGGAAAATGAGTTATAATGAAGTAGGTTTGGTCGATTTTAAGAACTAAAACGGTTAATTGTGAAGCTCTTGTAAACACCCTGATTTCTAAAAATTATTATAGATTTACGGGAAATATTGTTGGGATTGAAGAATGCGAGCATCAAAGATGGCTAGATTTACTTCTTGTACACAGACAAAAAAAGACATCAATCAACCATGTTACCTTCATCTCCAGATTCCTCTATTCTCACCAAATAAGGTCATCAAAAATACTGAGAATAGATCTTGACTTGCAGTTGTAAAGGCATTCTCAAGGGTCTTGCAAGGTCAAGAATTATCGACCTTGAGACCTAGTTTTGCGGGCAACAATGAATTAGATCCATGAATGTGTACGTTTCACGTGGAGAAAACCTAAAATTTAAACAAAACATATTATATCCATATATTTTAGGTAACAAAAACCTTACCTTTAGTTAGATAAGAAAGAAATTGAAACCAAAGATAATGGAATTCAAATTTACACAATTCCACAAGAAAAGTCAGAGTAACATTCTTCACCTAGATTTTCACAATCTTCTTAATTTAGAAACATGACATATGTAAATAATCTAACCAATAAATCCAATTCAACCCAAGCAAACCGTCCCAAAAACTCTTCCATGCTTATGGCTTCTTCCTGCAAATGAAAAATATATATCACAGTTTTCCTATTCATCGCAGCGTAACTAAATTGCAAATGAAGATCTCAGTCTACAAATGAAGATTTTACTTTTAAAAAAGCACTTCTTGATCTGTGATAAAAATATAATAATTATGAAAAAAAAATCCTACTTCAATTTGTTGTTTAGCAATAGGCTTTTAACAAAAATTACCCGTTCTGGTGAATGTATTATCAAGAGTAACATCCGGCTTTGATGCCCTAAAAGGTAGCGAACCAGGTATGACCATCTTCTTTGCCTCATCCTCTTCTCCATTAATATCTATGTTGATGATCCTTCCATAATTCAAGATTAGATCAAAATCAGTTAAACGAACCAGTTCTTGGTAAAAAAAAATTAAGATTCCAATGAAGTAGGATACAAAATGATTTAGAGAAGTCTTTGATATCAATTTACAACAGTACGAAAATCTAAAAGGTAATTTAATTTAATTGACACTCACTTGAAATCGTATTCCACGACCATCAATCCTCATCATCCTCTTCTCTGTAATATATGTGAATACCCTTCTAGAAACCTCCATGCTTCCAATTTCTTCTGATCACTTCAGTGGATGATGTATGTGTTTCTAATCTTTGGGTACGCTGATAAAACCGAAAGAAAATATCAACATTTGAGTAGGTCGAATTAGAAGGGTGGAGACGGTAGGCGGATAGGTAATCGACGGATCCCTTAACTCACCGAAGGAGGCTTTCGCGGAGGCGGTGTCGCAGCAGAGAGATGTGGTGGAAAACGAAGAAGAAGATTTGTGAGATTGTAAAAAAAATGATCTATTCTCTATTTCTGGAGTAGGTCGTAACATTTAAAAGCAGCAGTAGAGTACGTGAGGCGGTGTAGAAAGGTTCCAGAAAAAGAAATCGAAACATGATCGGGGTCATCTATAGGTGAGTTTCGATGTGACCTTCTATCAGCAAAGGCGAGGAAAACAACGTATGAAAAGTCTGCAATCAGACCGGTGGAACTGAGGAGGTGCAACGAGGTCGCAGAAGGAGAGAGAAACACTCGACGCCGACGGTGGTAGGTCGCACCATCGGTAGCAGAAATATGAATATCCTCCTGATGAGAAAGGAAGAAGGAAAGAAATATATTAGATGATAAATGTAGATGAACGTTGGGGCAGTTACCATGGTTGAAACAGAAATCAAATCCCTATTGGTGGAGAAAAACAGTGAAAGAAAGAGAAGTGAACGCGTGGACACACAATGGTAAAATATACCCCTAAAAGAAATAGCCCTCCAATTTGTTAAAGTGGACATAGCTAGATGACGAATTCTGCCAAAAAAACAGAGTTCACTCTTCCGCACAAAATATTGGTGTTGACATAAAATGATCCAAAGACAGATTTGAACAATTTGGAATAAACCAAGGACGATTTTTGCCAAAAAAAAAACCCGTCAAATTAAGGTGTTGTTTGTTTTTTTGAAATTAAAATGTCTGCAGTCTGCGGACCACATTTGCAAGCCTCTGCGGCAGAAGAGGTGGATCAAATGTCTGCAGTCTGCAATAAGAAGACTGTTTGTTTTAACGTCTGCGGGCTGTTAAAATAAATTAAATTTTAAACTTAATTTCATGTCATAAATATTAAAAATGCATTTTTAACAAAAAAAAAATGCACCGTGGCCATTTTTTTTTTTTTTTTTTAAGGTTAAAATGATATCCGAAGACCTTTGAAGACAGTAACCCATGTTTGCGCCAGGAAGACCTCGCGCAGATGTTTTCTGATCTGCGTACTTCCAAAAAACAAACAATCTGCGAGAGCATATGTCTGCGCGTTGTCTGCGCGGCGCAGACAAAAGTGGTTGTGCAGATCTTCATACAAAAAACAAACAACCCCTAACTGTATAAGGCAGAAGAATTTTACATATATCTTACTTTTTAATTGCTGTCAAAAATATTATTTTCAATATTTTTATATTAATAAAGACTATGATTATATACTTTACCATCATTTTGCAACTTTAGTAGGTTTCACAAGAACCGAAGAACCCATATTTAAATGATATATATGAAGTTTTCAAAATTTCAATGTCATTTACAGAGATTTAACATTTAGTTACATGCAGTGAGTTTTGTAAAATTTGTATATTCGACTTCTATCTTTTCAAACCTAATACTACTTAACATTAAAAAATTCATCTCATGTTTTTAATTCTTTTCTATCGTTTTAATGTGAATCAGAGATACAATTTTTTTTTTTTTTTTTTTTTTTTTTTTTTTTTTAACCATCAAATGAATCAACTAACAAAATTCTTGATCCTCTAAAGCATCATACACTTGATTTACTTCACGTTTCACGTGTTTGAGAGTTAGTATGATTTATTTGAAAAAATTTTGAGTGTTAAATCTTGAAATAATAGTAACAAATTTTACTTAATTTAAAATAAAATTCATTACTTAATCCTCGGAGAATTTATTTAGTGTTAAAGCTTGAAACGGTAATTAATATATTATAATCTTAAGAAAAAAATAATAATTTAAATATTTATCTCTTTAAATAATTAATAAAGTCACGTACACTATATTTTAATCTTTAAATAACTTTTTTTACCGGCAATTATATTAAAACAATGACCCTAGCAAGATGCTAGGGACCGGAAACATACATCATACAAAGAAAGCGTAACAACAAGATATTGTCCACTACATACAACTTATAGGTGACATATACCACTTATCCCAATCGATACTATCACCTCTATGCTTCCTATATATCCCCCAAGTAAACACAATAGTTTTTATAGAATAAAAAATCTTCGCCAGTTTGGAAATCACACCTTTAAATACCCGATAATTCCTCTCCTTCTAGAGACTCCTAGTGCTCCATATATGATACAAGAAGAAGAATTTTACTACAGTAATACTACTACGAGCCTATAATAATATTATTTGAGATATTCATTTTTATTTAAATCATGTTGTTCTGCTCCAATTGGTCTAGATGTTTGCTATAATAAAATAAAAGATTGTATATATCTTGACGTATTGATGTTGCCATTTGCTTGGCCCAATGATCAATAGGTTTTGGAAATAAATAAGAATTACTTATATAATTAATGTAACTTAATATTTAAATTATCAATATTCATAAGAAACGAAACATCTACTAACGCGTACCATCCTGATGAAACCAAACTTTATCAGTATAATTTTATAAACAAACATCAATATCATTTATCATTCAAATCATATACACACCATATTAATCATTTCAGTTCAAATGGCTGAGGATGGAAGCCGGTTAGAGATTTTGGCGGAGAAGGTGAATGATAGGTGGTTTTTTTTTGTTTTTTTCGAACAATTTTTTGTTTTTTGTAGATGATAGCTTTTATATTTTTATTAAATTTACACAAAATTAGTAATGTTAAATTTATTGGTAGACCATCATTATACAATACTATAAATGATAAATAAAATTGAAAAGCTTAAAAACCTACTATCATCAATGAAACTATGATTTATAGTCTTACAACTATAACTATCATTGTACACAATTTTTATTGTTTTCTAATTTTTCAAAAATTAATTAGTTTCTTACATTAACTTTTAATAATATTTAATAAATAACTATTATTTTATTGATTTTTAGTTTTTAATATAATATTTAAATTTAGTTTATTTTTTAGATTTTCAAATGCTAACGTTATTTATATTGTATTTTTTTTCTTTTCAAATTAAGTTATTGTATAATTTCCGTATTAAAGGTTTATTTTATCTCATTTTCAAAATGAACTACTATTAACGTTATTTTAGATTTTACTATTTCTTTTATTAAATTTTTATAATAACAGGAAATTCGCTTGTGATATGAATTATTCATATCATTATCAACGCAAGTAAAGTTTTTGACATTTACATCTTTTATTCTTTATGAACTTTCAATATAATTATCATCTTGATTTCTCACCGTAATGTCCATCAAAATCCAATCAGTTACAGAAATCGTACTTCAAGAAAATAAATGTTCATAAAAAGGAAACAATATTCAAAGAAAAAATCTATAAAAAAACATATGTATATATACAAAGATCTAACACACCACATTCAGAGTATTATACATAAATTGAAAATAACCATAAACCACCGAAAATAAGAACAAAAAGAAACTTTATATCTCGAACAAATAGGAAAGATAACAAAACAATTTAAAACATTTTTCAAGCAGAAAACCAAATCGTGAAAAATTGATTTCGGATTCGAAAAATAATCTCTCTCCCACTGTCCTCTTCAACCTCTTTTCGTTTGCTTCATATTTTCTCAGATCTCAATAAACGGATTCCAGCGGTGGTAAATGGCAGGAAAATGTCAGCAGGAAGGGTACCCGCGATAGAACACGACGGCGGAAAGTCAGCGGTTGGGTTTTACAGCAGCGCAAGGAGGGTCACAGCTCTAAACGGTGATGCTAAAAGCGGTGAGTAAACATTGTTTCAGATTGAAACAACGTCGGTGGAAGAGAGTCGGCGTATTTGGTGGTAAGGGTGAAGGTGGTGAAGGTTGATCAGTCGACGACGGATATCACGGTTGTTAGGGTGGTGTTCAGATTTGGTATTAGTTGCATGAAGAACGAATGATGATCGTTAGGTTAGGAGGTGCTTTGGATATGGCCGGCAGTTGCGCCGGAGGTGGCCGATGGTGACAGCATAAATAATGTCTATTGAAGCTTGTACATTCCCAGCTGTAGCTGGTTGTACATATGAACCCCGTCTAATACCCTCTCGTCTTTCATACTCCACGACTTGGTCGTCGGTCGAGTTAGTATGCAACTACACGCTGATTGAAGTTTCAACCAGTCATCTTTAATTCTAAACCAGATAACACGTCGACATAAATGTTGATGGAAAACTAAGTATATATAAATAGTCTCAATTAACTGGTTTCCAAATATATATGATTAGAAATTGGTCAATTCTCTAACAGAAATATGGGAACGAAGACGGGTGTAGTTGTTCTCATATATATTTCTTTCTTCTTACTCATCTCATCAAGTAACTTCAAACGTTCATGCAAACATACACACAATCTTTCATTTATGAAAGCGAAATACATAACATTCTCAGTACTTAATCTGACTCGCAAATTAAACCTCAAGGCCTTTGAGGTGTACTCCATCCTCCGACATCACCTAAACCACCACATTAAATGGGTGTACCCCCGCCGTTACAGTCATCACCACCCCCACCGAAACACCTATCCCCACCTCCACCTACCTCTGTGGGACGAGGATCAATCACCTATGGAGATCTTGTACCAGGACGCCCGGTCTGTAATGATGCGATATATGGCCATGGTGTAGGTAAATCCAACACGGGTAAGAAGTGTGCATGTAATGCTTACGATCATGAGAAGCTTTCATGTTTGAAGTGAATGTTAAAAACTTGCTTTTGTTGCGCTAGCTAGCTGGTATCGATTGTAAGTTTTGTAACAATATTATATTATCACATGTATACAGAGATATTCAATAGTACTCTTCGTTTCTTCATAATCCCATTCATGATCGAATAATATTCTTATTAGATTACGAGAAGAAGAAAAAAGTATATAGATTACGTTTACAAAGTGTTTCTCCATATGTATAACAAGAACAAGTGCAACTTAATCTTTAAACAGTTTATCATCGCCTCTCAGTCTCTCATTGGATCCTAAATAAAGAAATAGCTCACTAAAAGAAATGAGAAGGTATTAATGGGGATAACGGGTTACTTGTACGTGCAAAGTGTCAATCAACGCCAAATGCTATCCGTATGATCTAAATCTAATCCAAAGGTTGGAAATGAATAGATTGCATAATATTAGTGCCGACGACAATTGCGGCGACGTCCAACGCCGTTAATGCTAAAAAAAAAAAAAAAAAAAAACGCGTTGATTTTTCTCTCCGGGGGTGTCGCTGCTAAAAGCTAGTTGTCGCCACTAAACCCTACCGTCACCGCTAATACTTGTCGCTGCAAAAGACCTTCGCAAACAACCCCCCCTACCCGACTTCTGCTCTTTCCTGTCTTTGCCTCTTTTGCGATTTCTCCACTGTTGAAGGCGATTTCCTTAAATATCTTCTGACCGCCATCGATTGTTGCGACATTCTATCACCGACCAACCAGATTTACAGCCGACCACCACATCACCTCCATCATCGGCCCCAACAAGGCATCTCTGGTGACAGAAGCAGCTCACCGGTGAGCGATTCCGACCCAAAATGAACGGGAAAAGGTCCGAGTCCTCCCCTATTTTCTATTTCTCTTCTGTTTTGGTGGTATTCTACTGAATTTAAGCTTTTAATTTAACGATTTAAGGATTGTTGCCAGAAAAATCAAATTTTTGCCGCAATTGTTGCTGGAATTATGGAACCCTCGCTGGAAAACTTCGAAATTACACCACCACAGGTTCCCTTTCATATTTTTATCTTTCATTTTGTATGTGGAATGTATATATTGTATGTATATGATATGTATTTGTATGTTTATGATGCATGTATGTGTTTTTCCATGAGTATTTTTTTCCGTATATGTGTATTTTTGTGCAATGAAAAAAACAAAGTAGGATACTATAATGCATATGTATATATATATATATATATATATATATATATATATATATATATATATATATTATTTGTGTATGTGTATGTTTATGACTTTGGAAATTATATATCTAATTTGTGTATATATGTATGGATAAAATGAAAAAAAGTAGGTTGATATAATGGAAAAAAAGCATGATGCTATAATGAATATGTAATGTGTGTAGGAAAGAAGTTCAAGTGTATTTGTATGTATAATATGTGTATATATGTAGGTAATGTGTGGAAAAAATGGAAAAAAAGTATGGTGTTAGAATGAATATGTAATATGTGTAGGATGTATGTTTAAGTGTATTTGTCTATATTGTAATGTGTATGATATATGGAAAAAATGTGTGTATAATGAATAGATGTGTGGAAAATTGAAAAAAAGTAGGATGCAATAATAAATATGCAATATTTGTAGGAAGCATGTTTAAGTGTATTTATGTAAAAAGTATAATGCTATAATGGAAAAAAAAGTTTGTGTATTTGTATGGAACTTGGAAAGTACAATGCTATAATTGAAAAAAAATTGTGTATTTCTATAAAACTTAGAAAGCACAATGCTATAATGGAAAAAAAATGAAAAAAAAAGTTTGTACTTTACAAACTAATTTTTTTTTCATTTTTTCCATTATAACATTGTACTTTCCAAATTACATACCAATACCAATTTTTTTTCCATTATAGCATTGTACTTTCCAAATATATTGTAAAGTACAATTTTATAATATGATAAAATATGATACTATAAATAAAAAATATATGCAAAAGTACAATGCTCAAATAGAAAAAAAACAATATAATATTTAAAGTATAATGTTATTAAATAAAAAAAAATTGTAAATCACAATGCTATAATAGGATAAAATATGATATTATAAATAAAAAATATATATTCAAAAGTATAATGCTTAAATAGAATAAGCAATATAATATTTAAAGTACAATGATATTGTAGAAAATTCAAAACAAAATCATATGCCTTTTGTATAACAAAAATATACAAAAGTTAGATGCTATAAATGACAAAACATTTCCTCCAAATTCTATTCGTTTGCATGTCTTCTTTGTAATCATCTTGAGCCTAAAAATACCTGCCTGAAATTGATTTAGAAATTAATTTCAGGCTGTGCCCATTTTAGGACTGCTTTTTAAATACTTCATCCCATGTAGGATATGAACATCTATTACATGATTGTTTGTTTAAGGTTGTCATTTTATCTTTGCTCTTTGTGTGTGTGTATGTGTGTGTGTGTATATATATATATATATATATATATATATATATATATATATATATATATATATATATATATATATATTGTAACATCCAAAAACATGACCTAAAATTTTCATTTTGATTTAAGTAAAACAGTAATCCAAAACATGGTTCATACAACCCAATAAAATAATATGTCAAATGTAACGCTTGTGTTTCCGGGCTTGCTATTTTTAGCAATGTAATGGTCTAGGTTAACCTTTGTAACCCGTTTTGAAATAATATAAGTGTATTATATGAGTATTATGTGTTTTGTGCTTAATTGCTTAATTATGTGGTTTGATTAATTAAGAATAAAAATAAGCGTCAAAATTTAAGTGTAAAATAAACTTGATATCTTTAGATAATGTTGTAGTCGTTGAAACAAGGTTTCCGGAGATATAAAGAATGCCGAAATCCGAGTTATAACGAGTAAGTTATGACCTGTCGAAGTTTCGCGACAGAACCGGCAACGCTGAATAACGTAAAAAGTGAAATTTACGTTAAAGCGATATTTAGCCTTAGTGATCTAAACGAGAATCGAAGATCTCGTTGTTAGCATCAAAGCGATAAAAAGTTAGGCGAGAACGGACGTCAAACGAAGAACTTATGAATTTATAACGAAATTTTCTGTCCCGACCTATTAAAAATAAATAATAAAAATAAAGTCAAAATCAGCCGACGGAGTCTAAACGAAAGTCGTAGAGCGTAGTCTCACCTTTCCGTGGATATAAAGAACGTCAAAAACGGAGTTCGTATGAAGAAGATATGAATTTACGAAGTTTATTAATTAATTTGTATTTATTTTTAAATCAAAATTCGGAAGCATTATCCGAAGGCGAGTCACAGGTCTGATCCGACTTACGCGCCGCGTAAGTGAGTATGCCCCGCGTACTCCGAAGAGTGTCGACACTTCGGATGACGCATGCGTTTACGTTTCTGAGGCACGTACGCCCCGCGTACGCATGTACGCCCCGTGTACGAGGAGCTCCCAGCCTCCTATAAATAGGATGCGAGGGCAGCCGGCCAAATTGCTAATTTGCTCTCGTTTTTGTGCCAAAGCTCTGCGTTTTTACCCCCGAAGCCATCCCGAAGCCCCGGTAATATTCCCGAGTCCCGAAGCGAGTCCCGAGATCCCGAAGATCCCGAGAAGTGCGGTTTCCGAGCCGAAGCTCTACCCGCGAGAAGTTCGATTTTCGTAGAGATCTTCCAGATCTGCTGAGGATTACGACTTCTGCAAGCCGTAGTGCTGTCCGATCATCTTCTGATCAAGTGAGTGTATACTACCTTTCATAAACGCAATAATAATACAAGTATGGTTTGAGGGTATTAAGTTTATTGTCGTTTATACGTGTGAATGCGTTGTTACTTTATCCTAACGTATAACTATGAAGTATTTTACACAAGATACGTGTTATGTGTATATTTTGTTGTTATGTGTGTGAATGTATATTCACCTTCTTCTATCTTACAGATATGATTATTTCTATATGAAATACGTATTATGTGTGTGTGCCTCATCTATTATATGGAAAATGTATTGATCAAGCATGCTATACAGGTTTTGAAAATATGTATAATAATGTATGTTTTTATCTACTAATATGTTGGGTAGAACATGGGTAGATAGTTGGTGTGTAATAAACAGATGAGAGGCCTCGTTGTTGTTTGATCCAGTCATCTAGCGGAATTTAGATGACGACCACGGACTTTTCTAGATAGTCCAGTGGAACGCTATCAGGCTCATAACCTGTAGGTGTTAATGAACTTGGGTGTTCATTCGCTGTATTCCATCCCCCTCATGGTTGCCTTATTTGACTTATATTGCTGAGGAAACCCCGCAGCATGTGTTGTCACCCCGATGAAAATATTCTTAGATTAGGTCCCTTGTGTTAGTTATTTTAGGGACGTAAAGTGAGAATAACGGGAATGAGTAACTGCGTTATTGTTGGTTGATAATAATTAATTTAATTATTTGTTGTGGGTTGAAAACCCTATATGCTCACTAGGCTCCCAAGCCTGACCCACTCAGTTTTATTTGTATTACAGGAAGTGGCGCAAGGGCGTAAGATGGATGAACCATCAAGTTGTTTTGTTTAAAAGTCTGTATATGTATATATTTGTTGAATGACTTGTAATATTATCGTTTATGCTTATTGGTCTATATCGGAACATGACACCCCGAGTTTTGATTATATAATGATAAATACATTTCTTTTATGAATTGCTTTGGTAAACATTGTTTTATCATGTTTTGTTTTTGGGAACAAATTCCGCAACTCTTTCAAATCAAAAGGATTTACTCTGAAAATATTTAAAAGCATAAATGAAAATCGGTCTTTTCTGGCCGAGATTTTGGGGATGTCACAGTTGGTATCAGAGCATTAGTTTAAGCGAACTAGGAATTTTTAGGATTTCTAGACTTAAACTTAGAATGCTAAGTGGAATTTTGAGATGTGTGTCTGTTATGTTTTAGACACAAGCACTAGTTTATTTTAGGAAAGTTGCCTAAAATGCTTTATGTGCTAAATGTTATATGTTGCCATATATGATATTATTTGTTCGAATCTATGGTCTGTTGCCGACCGGATCTAGAAACTTTATGTGTGTAGGATTCTAAGCGTACGTCTACGATATTAGAACTAGCATGTAAACGTTTCGGAGTGATAAGGATGATTTGAATATCTATCGTGAATAAGGATCTAATTTCACCTTATTCGGTGTGTAGATAAAAAAAATGGTGAGAAGAAGAAGTGGAGTTGGAAATGCTGATGAAAACAGGAATCAACCACGAGTGATTGAACAAAGACCTGTTGTAGCAGCAACACCTGAGCCAATAACCATGGCTGGTGTGCAATTGATGATTCAGACGATGTTGGATCGTCAGATGGAGGAAACTAGACGGTTTCTTCAACAAAATCATGAAGAACTGTCGATTCGTGTGGAAGAGCCTGAATTAAATGAAGGGCACTCGGAAGGTGGAAACTTCAGTGGATCAGTTGGTCAAGCCAACCCACCGATAGTTAGGCAAGACAACCGTGATGGAAGGAATGATGGAATGGGATGCAAGTACAAGGACTTTCTAACTAGCAAACCATCGACCTTCAATGGAAAGGAGGATCCGATTGGGGTTATGGATTGGATCTCCGAAATGGAGCTAGCCTTCATGACGTGTGGCTGTAGAGGTAAGTTGCAAACTATCTATGCCGTGCGACAATTCCGAGGTGGAGCCGTTCGTTGGTGGAACACTCTAGGGAAGACTTTGAGCCCTAATGAGCCACTGCAATTGTCATGAGCAGAGTTCTTGGTGCAGTTTAAGCGCAAGTTCTGCTCGGCTCAAAATCTGTTGGAGTTGGAGAACAAGTTCCTGACATTGACTAAGGGCAGTATGTCAGTTGATGAATACACCAATAACTTCACCGATAAGATGGACTTTGCCTTGCGTATCGTTCCAGATGAGCTGACTAAGGTGGATCGATATGCGAAGGGACTTCCATGGGAGTATGAGGTGCCAGTACGTCAGGCACATACTTTAGAGGCAGCTATCTGGGCTGCCAAGTCTGTTGAGAACATGATAAAGGGGAGAACCACCAACAAGGTTGAGGTTGGTGAGAAGAGGAAGTTTGAGGGAACATCTGGTTCCGGTAAGAAAAGTAAATTTTCGAAATCTGATTCGAAAAGGTTTGGTGGGGGAAAAGGAGGCGAAGCAAAGTGGTGTGAAAAGTGTAAGAAAAAGCACTTTGGGAAATGTAGCGAGGATGTGACCTGCTACAAGTGTGGAAAGGTTGGACATTTTGCCAATGAATGTCTGAACAACAAAAGGATGTGTTTTGGTTGTAATGAAGAGGGGCACATTTTGAAAGACTGTCCGAAGAAGAAGGAGGCAGCTAAGCCCAACATTCCACCAAAGCCGAAGGCGAGAGCATTTCAGATGACACTGGAAGCTGCTAAGGATGAAGCTGATGTCGCTTCAGGTACCTTTCTCGTTAACAATTTGCCTGCCCAAATTTTATTTGATTCTGGAGCCAACTACTCCTTTATATCGCATGAATTTGGTAGAAAACTAGCTTTGCCTGTTGATAGACTAGATAATGCTTTATTAGTCGAAGTTGCTAGTGGCAAGTTTGTACCTGTTAGCCATCATATGAGAAACATCCTAATCGACTTGAATGGGAATAAGTTCCACGAGGAATTATTGCCTATCGAACTTAATGGTTTCAACATCGTGTTGGGAATGGATTGGCTCAGCGCCAATGATGCCGAAATTTTATGCAAGAAGAAGATAGTTAAAGTAAACCCGCCTGGAAAAAAATCGTTTATGGTGTATGGGGACAAACGCTGAGTGAATTCTGGAATCATTTCCCTAATGAAAGCTAGAAAGTGTTTGACCAAGGGATGTACATCATACTTAGCATTCGTGATTGATGCTAAGAAGGAGAAGAAGGTGATGCAGAGTATTCCTGTGGTGTGTGATTATCCGTAAGTATTTCCCGAAGATCTTCCTGGATTACCACCTGATAGACAAGTGGAATTCCGAATTGACTTGTTACCAGGAACCACGCCAATAGCAAAAGCACCTTATCGATTAGCACCGACGGAGATGAAGGAGCTAATAATGCAACTTCAGGAGTTATTGGACAAAGGTTTCATTAGACCTAGTTCATCACCCTGGGGAGCTCCGGTGTTATTCGTAAAGAAGAAAGATGGAAGCATGAGGATGTGCATTGACTACCGAGAGCTGAATAAGGCAACAATAAAGAATAGATATCCGTTGCCAAGGATTGATGACCTATTTGATCAATTGCAAGGTTTGAGTTATTTCTCGAAGATCGATCTAAGGTCAGGATATCATCAGCTGAAAGTAAGAGAGCAGGATATAGAGAAGACTGCGTTCAGAACTAGATATGGACACTACGAGTTCTTGGTTATGTCGTTTGGACTAACCAATGTTCCGGCAGCATTCATGGATTTAATGAATAGGGTTTGTAATCCGTTCCTTGATAAATCTGTGATAGTGTTCATCGACGACATCCTGATTTACTCAAAAATCCAGGACGAGCATGGCAGACACTTGCGAGAAGTGTTAGAAGTCTTGAAGAAGGAGAAGCTGTATGCTAAGTTCTCCAAATGTGATTTTTGGATTCGTGAAGTCCAATTCTTGGGTCACGTGGTCAACCAAGAAGGGATAATGGTTGATCCAGCAAAGATTGAAGCTGTAATGAAATGGGAACAACCGAAAAGTCCCACGGAGATTCGAAGCTTTTTAGGATTAGCCGGATATTACCGAAGGTTTATCTAAGGCTTTTCTTCGATTGCTAGTCCGTTGACAGCTTTGACCCACAAAGGAGCTACTTATGATTGGAGTGATAAGCATAAAGAAGCATTCGAGAAGTTAAAGAAGAAGCTATGCGAGGCACCGATACTTTCTCTACCCGATGGAGTTGAAGACTTCGCCGTTTATAGCGATGCGTCTGGGGTTGGATTGGGTTGTGTTTTGACCCAAAGAGAAAAGGTGATAGCATATGCGTCTCGACAACTGAAGGAGCATGAAAAGAATTACCCGACTCATGATTTGGAGTTGGCAGCGGTAGTTTTCGCTCTGAAGATATGGAGGCATTACCTCTATGGCGCTAAGTGCAAACTTTTCACTGATCATAAGAGTCTCCAATATCTCTTTAATCAGAAAGAATTGAATATGAGGCAACGACGCTGGCTGGAATTACTCAAGGACTACGACTGCGAGATAATTTACCACCCCGGTAAGGCTAATGTTGTTGCTGATGCTCTCAGTCGGAAAGTCAATCTTGAAAGGAAAAGGCCAAGAGCATTGAGAATTGAAGTTGTCTCAACCATTGTGGAAAGTATAAAGAAAGCTCAAGAGGAAGCTTCTGAGAAAAATGACCGAAAGGAGGAACGTTTGGGTAAAACGTTGGTGTTTGGTACAAACGGTCATGGACTGAAGGTATTCCAAGATCGTATTTGGGTACCTAAGTCAGGAGGAATTAGAGATCTTCTGATGGAAGAAGCTCACAAGACCATGTATTCGATTCATCCCGGTAGCACTAAAATGTATAGGGACCTGAAACCCTACTACTGGTGGCCGACGATGAAGCTTGATGTTGCAAAGTATGTGGCCGAGTGTGTGACTTGTGCGAGAGTCAAGACACAACATCAGAAACCGTATGGGAGTTTAGAACCTTTACCTGTGCCTATGGGTAAGTGGGAAGACATTGCTATGGATTTTGTCACTAAACTACCCAGAACAAAGAATGGTCACGACATGATTTGGGTGGTTGTTGATCGATTCACTAAGAGTGCGCATTTCATAGCAGCCAGGGAGAAATGGTCTATGGAAAAGCTTGCAAATTCTTATGTGAAGGAAATTGTGAGACTTCACGGTGTTCCGCTAACAATTGTGTCGGATCGTGATAGTCGTTTCACCTCAAGGTTTTGGAAAAGTCTACAAGAGTAAATGGGTACCAAGTTATGTTTAAGTACAGCTTACCATCCGCAGACTGATGGTCAGAGTGAAAGAACGATACAAACACTTGAAGATATGCTGAGAGCATGTACCTTGGAATTCCTAGGTAATTGGGATGAACATTTACCGTCGGTAGAATTTTCCTATAACAATAGTTTTCACTCGAGCATTAAGATGGCACCTTACCATGCTTTGTATGGACAAAAGTGTCGTACGCCGTCTTGTTGGCTTGAGGCTGGGGAAAAGCAGTTTATGGGACCGGAGATGGTTCATCAAACTGCTGAAAAGTTGAAAATAATCAGGGAAAGAATGTTAGCAGCTCAGGATCGTCAAAAGAGCTATGCTGACAAGAAGCGAAGACCGATGACTTTTGAAGTTGGGGATTCGGTTTTGATTAAAGTCTCGCCGTGGAAGGGACTTATAAGATTTGGTAAAAGGGGAAAGTTGAGTCCAATGTTTATTAGACCGTTTAAAGTTCTTCAGAGGATTGGGAACCAAGCTTACAAGCTCGAACTACCAGAAGAATTGAATGGAATTCATAACACTTTTCATGTGTGTTATTTACGGAAGTTCATGGGGGAAGTTCCCGACATGATTCCACTTTAGGAGTTGAGAATTGATGAGAACAAAAGGTTGATTGAAGAACCAGAGGCAATCGTTGACCGAAAGACTAAGAAGTTGCGACGCAAGATGGTCGAGTTAGTGCTTGTCCGATGGAAACACACGAATGGACCGAATCTCACCTGGGAGACGGAGAGTGACATGAGGAGTCGCTATCCGCATTTGTTTGTTGATGTGTGATTCCGGGGACGAAATCATTCTAAGGTGGAGAGAATTGTAACGCCTGTGTTTCCGGGCTTGCCATTTTTAGCAATGTAATGGTCTAGGTTAACCTTTGTAACCCGTTTTGAAATAATATAAGTGTATTATTTGAGTATTATGTGTTTAGTGCTTAATTACTTAATTATGTGGTTTGATTAATTAAGAATAAAAATAAGCGTCAAAATTTAAGTGTAAAATAAACTTGAAATCTTTAGATAATGTTGTAGTCATTGAAACAAGGTTTTCGGAGATATAAAGAATGCCGAAATCCGAGTTATAACAAGGAAGTTATGACCTGTCGAAGTTTCGCGACAGAACCGGCAACACTGAATAACGTAAAAAGTGAAATTTACGTTAAAGCAATATTTAGCCTTAGTGATCTAAACGAGACTCGAAGATCTCGTTGTTCGCATCAAAGAGATAAAAAGTTAGGCGAGAACGGACGTCAAACGAAGAACTTATGAATTTATAACGAAATTTTCTGTCCCGGCCTATTAAAAAAAAATAATAATAAAAATAAAGTCAAAAATCAGCCGACGGAGGCTAAACGAAAGTCGTAGAGCGTAGTCTCACCTTTCCGTGGATATAAAGAACATCAAAAACGGAGTTCGTATGAAGAAGATATGAATTTCCGAAGTTTATTAATTAATTTGTATTTATTTTTAAATCAAAATTCGGAAGCATTATCCGAAGGCGAGTCACAGGTCTGATCCGACTTACGCGCCGCGTAATTGAGTACGCCCCGCGTACTCCGAAGAGTGTCGACACTTCGGATGACGCATGCGCTTACGTTTCTGAGGCACGTACGCCCCGCGTACGAGGAGCTCCCAGCCTCCTATAAATAGGATGCGAGGGCAGCCTGCCAAATTGCTAATTTCCTCTCGTTTTTGTGCCGAAGCTCTGCATTTTTAACCCCGAAGCCATCCCGAAGCCCCGGTAATATTCCCGAGTCCCGAAGCGAGTCCCGAGATCCCGAAGATCCCGAGAAGTGCGGTTTCCGAGCCGAAGCTCTGCCCGCGAGAAGTTCGATTTTCGTAGAGATCTTCCAGATCTGCTGAGGATTACGACTTCTGCAAGCCGTAGTGCTGTCCGATCATCTTCTGATCAAGTGAGTGTATACTACCTTTCATAAACGCAATAATAATACAAGTATGGTTTGAGGGTATTAAGTTTATTGTCGTTTATACGTGTGAATGCGTTGTTACTTTATCCTAACGTATAACTATGAAGTATTTTACACAAGATACGTGTTATGTGTATATTTTGTTGTTATGTGTGTGAATGTATATTCACCTTCTTCTATCTTACAGATATGATTATTTCTATATGAAATACGTATTATGTGTGTGTGCCTCATCTATTATATGGAAAATGTATTGATCAAGCATGCTATACAGGTTTTGAAAATATGTATAATAATGTATGTTTTTATCTACTAATATGTTGGGTAGAACATGGGTAGATAGTTGGTGTGTAATAAACAGATGAGAGGCCTCGTTGTTGTTTGATCCAGTCATCTAGCGGAATTTAGATGACGACCACGGACTTTTCTAGATAGTCCAGTGGAACGCTATCAGGCTCATAACCTGTAGGTGTTAATGAACTTGGGTGTTCATTCGTTGTATTCCATCCCCCTCATGGTTGCCTTATTTGACTTATATTGCTGAGGAAACCCCGCAGCATGTGTTGTCACCCCGATGAAAATATTCTTAGATTAGGTCCCTTGTGTTAGTTATTTTAGGGACGTAAAGTGAGAATAACGGGAATGGGTAACTGGGTTATTGTTGGTTGATAATAATTAATTTAATTATTTATTGTGGGTTGAAAACCCTATATGCTCACTAGGCTCCCAAGCCTGACCCACTCAGTTTTATTTGTATTACAGGAAGTGGCGCAAGGGCGTAAGATGGATGAACCATCAAGTTGTTTTGTTTAAAAGTCTGTATATGTATATATTTGTTGAATGACTTGTAATATTATCGTTTATGCTTATTGGTCTATATCGGAACATGACACCCCGAGTTTTGATTATATAATGATAAATACATTTCTTTTATGAAATGCTTTGGTAAACATTGTTTTATCATGTTTTGTTTTTGGGAACAAATTCCGCAACTCTTTCAAATCAAAAGGATTTACTCTGAAAATATTTAAAAGCATAAATGAAAATCGGTCTTTTCTGGCCGAGATTTTGGGGATGTCACATCAAACATCATGAAATTCATAGTATGGCCCATAAGCAGAATCCATATGGTGTGTGCGATGCAGTTAATTCGAGCTTTTCCCTTTGGAACCGGAAGTACCTGAAACATAAACTAAAACCATAAGCACAAAGCTTAGTGAGTTTCCCCAATATACCCCATAACATACATATCATATAACAAGCCTCGCCCAAATGAGATACGGGCCTCGCCCAATGAGATACAGACCCCACCTATACTCGAATAATAATGAGATACCGCCCACACTCAGATAATAGTGAGATACGGGTTGTAACACCCCGACTCCAAGGTATAAGTTTTAAAGCATTATGTACATGTTTATGGACCTAATCGACGAGTTGGTTGCCCTGACTCGTCGTGTAGAGGCGGGCTAGCCCGCGTGGATTATATGACCCACTCGACGAGTCGGAGGACCTTGACTCGACGAGTAGGAGTTGTAAAAATGAAACCCTAATTTTTAGGGTTGGCACCCTATTTAAAGGACCTAAGTCCTTACCTCCAGCCCCTTACCAACTTTTGGCGGCCATAAGAAACCCTAATTTTTATAACCTTATTCTTGAGTGTTTGAGAGGCTAAAGTGTGCTTTTGGTGCTTTTTATTGAAGAAGCTTGGAGTTTTGAAAGCTTGGAACGAGAAGAAGAGTGTAGATCCAGTATCTAGATTGTCCTGATTTTGCATTTAAAGGTAAAAAGCCTCTACCTTGGTATTCAATTTATTAGATCCCTTCTTAAGTGTGAATATGACATTTTGGTAAAAAACGGAGTTATTTTCGGATTTGAGCTCATCACAAGGGTATAGTTTCAGATCTGGACTCCTCTAGACCTTTATGAACATAAAGCCTCAAGATTTATGAGGCTTTGGCTCTTCTTCATGTCAAAAACTTTCTTCTAAGGCAAGTTATGAGTGTTTTAGCTTCATGGAGCTTTGCATGCACGTAAAGTTAGCAACTTTACGTGATAATCACACCCTATGAACTTAGATCTATGGTTTGGAGCTTTGGTTTCATGAAAAGGCATCTTTATGAGAAATGGACTGAAGGGACTTGATGAGTTGCATGGTCGAATCGACGAGTCCGATAAAGATGGGTTGTTGTTAGCTTTTGCATGGACTCGGCGAGTCAGTGAGACAACTCGACGAGTCAATTAGGGTTTTCCCGACTTTTGGACACACATGGACTCGATGAGTTGTTTTGAAACTCGACGATTCAACTAGGGTTTTTGCGATATCTCGAGTTCTGGAAGGACTCGACTAGTCAGTGAGCTGCACTCGACGAATTGGGTCAACATGGACTGTTGACTTTGACTTTGACTTTGACCGAGGGTTGACCAGTTTGACATCTAGGTGTATTTTAGTAAATTGAGAATTTATGGAAGTGGTTATATGGTGAATATAGGTGGTGGAGTTCATGGCTGCGATTCGAGAGTTTGATCTTATCACTACAGTTCGACATTGTGAGGTGAGTTGTCCTCACTATACTTAGGGGTCGAAGGCACCAAGGCCAGTCCATTGGATCTGATATCCTAGTAGTTGATGATATGTTGAGTATGAGATAGTTATGCATGCTATTTTGTTATGCCGGTTTGGTAGATTTGTAGGACTACCTGTGTTACTGTTTAATTATCTGTATGTGCATTTAGTTGTTATATGTCAACATGTTGTGTGGGTAGGGTTAAGGTTGCGCTGCTTCGTGCGGTGACCAAAAACCCTGAAGTATGCCAGCTATGAGCTGAGGAATGGGAGAGTATACCAGACTCATACTGAGGACTCCTAGGCATTCCACTTGCGAGCTGAGGGCCAGGGGAGCATGCCAGACTCATACTGAGGGATGATCGGTTATATTTCAGTCTTAGGACTGAATGGGCAAGCTAGTCATAAGTTGTAGGCTCGAGAGTAAACCAGACTTATGTTGTGGGCTCGGAAGCATGCCAGATGTGAGTTGTGGGCCTAAAAGGCAAGCCAGACTCACACTGAGGGCTCAGGGGTAATCCAGTCTGTAGAGCTATGGACCTATTACATGTTGTTATTGTGTGTATTATTTGTTATGTATTGGTATTTTGGGGGAACTCACTAAACTTTGGGCTTACAGTTTCATATTTGGTTTCAGGTACTTCAGATGATCGCAGGAAGGCAAAGGCATGATTGTACAACTCCTTACATTTTATGACCTTGTTTCTAGGATACTATGATATGGAACTATTTTGAAATTTTTTTTTTGTAATAACTATTGGTTTTTGAATGATTTAAAAAGTTTTAAATTGACATGATTTTTATGGATGTTATGCGAACCCCACCCACGCTCACATAACGGACCCCCCCCCCCCCAATAAACATATGTATACAAGTACATACATGTATCACACAGACAACAAGTATAATAACATAGCCAAACGAGGGCCAGCCTTGGTGCCTTAGACCCGCTAAACTAGTGAGGAAACTCACCTCGAATGCTGAATGATAGCTGAATAGGTCTTGGCTCCGAATATGAGCTCTACCCATCCCCTAAATAGAAACAATTCCTTAGATACAACTACAAATACCTCAACACCCCCCCCCCCCCCCTTTATAGGTCAAACTTGGTCAGAGACCAAAGTCAAAAGTTAAATGATATCTTGAGGAAGATGTCAATATGGAACAACCTAAGGGTTTTGTCAACCTAAATAAGCTAAAGAATGTATGAAAACTGAAGAAGTCCATTTATTAATTGAAACAAACATCTAAGACATGGTATCACCGTTTTGATGAGAACATCAAAAAATATGGTTTCTCAGAAAGCCCCGATGAACCATGTGTATACATCAAAGCAAGTGGGAGCCAAACGGTTTTTCCAATTCTATATGTCGATGACATATTTCTGATCGGGAAAGATATCCCAACAATGAAAGAAACCAAAGTTTACCTTAGTAAGTTCTTTCAAATGAAAGACCTGGGGGATTCTGCTACTCGGTATTAGGATCTATAGAGATAGATCCCAAAGACTCACCGGTCTGAGTCAGAGTACATACACTGACAAAGTCTAAGAATTCTTTTCAATGGATAACTCGAAATGAGGAATTGTACCAATATTTCCTAACACCATTATTTCTAAGGCAAACTACTAGTACCGACAATGAGATCAAAAGAATGAGTCCCAAACTATATGCTTCAGTAGTAGGTTCAATTATGTATTTTATGAGATGTACAAGGTCGGGTGTTGCTTATGCTATAATTTTTACTAGTATATAGCAAGCTAATCCTAGTGCAATATTGGATGGTTGTACAGAACATACTTAAGTACTTAAGAAGGACTAAAGATATGCTTCTACTTTTTGGAGGAGTTAATGAAGAGCTTGATGTAAATTGTTACACTGATGCTATCTTCAACATTGATCGAGATAACTCATGATCACAGTCGGGATACATGTTCACACTTAATGGAGGATCCATTTCCTTGAAAAGTTCAAAGGAAATAGTGGTTGCACTTTCTACAACAGAATATGAGTATATAACTACGTCTGAGGCAACTCAAGAAGTTGATTGGATGAAGAAATTCATTGGTAATCTGAATGTTGTTCCAATCATCAAAAATTCCATTGAGATGTTTTTTTGACAATACTGGTGCTATCGCTATCGCAAGAAACCCAATGGTTACCAATAAGACTAGACATATTCAACTAAAATTCAACTTCATTCGTTAGGAATTGGAACTGGGAAATATGTGCAGTGAGAAAGTTCATACGGATGATAATCTAGTAGATCCATTCATGAAGCATCTTTCTCAAAACAAGTTTAAGGGATATAAAAAAAAGGAATCGGTCTCCGATTAGCTAGTAATTGGATTTAAATATGTCATTTACTAATATCTAGATATTTTGAACTATGTAGCAATAATATGTAATCTCTTTTGATATATAAGATATGTCTTTTGTGTTAAATATTATTATGTTCTATGTTAGCATGTTATTTAATCCTTGAATAATTTGATTATTCAAAATTGTCTATAGTTAGTCACTATTGTGGGAGCGGTTCTGAATTAAGACTAATATGAATCAGATTGGTTGATTTCAAGTGGTGATCTAGCAAAGTGTTAAATCCAAATTCATATGTACTTGTTAGAGAACAACTATTAGATATAAATCACATCAAGAATCACTTCATGGATCGTTATCATAAGTGAATCTTCAACACTAGTAAAGATCTTTATGTCTTTCGACCTGAGATGCATATTGGAGACTCAAGTATAGGAATTGTTGCACTTTAACATAGTTAAATGTTGTTTGTAACCATGTAGTCATAAAGGCCTTTGTTTGATATATCATGAATTATATGAGTATATGTATATAGTCAAGATGGGATTTTTTTTTCATCCTATGTGTTGAGAGTTAGACATCTAAGGCACCTTACTTAAAGTTGGATGTAAAATAAAAATGATTACATTCCATGTATATCCAACATGATGTCTGTAACAAAGAGAATATTGATACTGTTGGATTAGTATCTAAGTCCATAACTATTTTGGTATGTACTTGACCCGATTATGAGCATGGTCCTTTTGGGTTGCCTTCACCATAGCAATATGTAGGATCAATTAAAGAGAAAAAGGTTTAATTATGATTTATTAATATATTATAAGAATAATATATTAAAGGAGAAATCATATTGTTTAATTAATATTAGTCAAGAATTAATTCAGAGTTAATTTTATGGCTAAAAGAAATTAAATAAACTTAGGGGACTGGATTTGTAATTATAAGATAATTACAATTGGGCTGTGGATTACCTAATAATATATAGGTTGGATGAATTCTATGGGGAAGCCCATTAGAAATCGTCCAAGGGATATGTTAAAGGAATCCATGGGTTGCTTAGGGATTAAGTAGTCATATTAGGGTTTCCTAGCTGAAAACCCTAATAGCCTACCTATATAAAGGAACCCTATGGCCCCAAAAACATGGCTAATGATTCCCTTAGGGTTTCTGGACGTTTTTAGGTGCTCCTCTCTCTTCTCTCTTCATCCAAGTTGCTTAGTGGTGTTTGTGACTCCATTAGAGGTGCAACACTTGAGGCACTAAGTTTTCTGAAGCCAAGGATTAGATTGTTATTGCTATATAACAATCAAAGGTAAGATCTAAACCCTATTTTATGTTAATATGATTAATTGTATGCTAGATATAGGGGTTATAGCTTTGGATAATCAATTGCATGTTCATTAGACAAACTAGATCCAAAAGCTATTAGGGTTTGCATGTACACCATTGGAATGATGTATTGCTTAAAACCCATCAGTGGTATCAGAGCCTAGGGCTGGTTGTTAATGAATTTGATGCTTATTTGATTGAATATTAACTGAAAATCAAAAAATTTGAGTTTTTAGGGCTGGACTCGCCGAGTCCAGTGCTGACTTGACGAGTCAGCGAGTCTGCTAGCTGATTTTCGCGATTTTCTTGCTATTTTGGCTTAGGATTATTACCAAAAACCTTTTTGATAAATAAAATCCGATTTTTATTGATTTTGGGTGAATATCCTTACCAAAATAGAAGATAATTACCAATTAATCAAATATGTGTTGCCTTATAAGATAATGTTTAATTATTTGAGTTATTTGATGAATTATCTTGCAAGAAATTGGAGTAGGTTAAAAATTAGATAACCACCAATTAATAGTTAATTGCCTTATTTGAATTTTTGATCTAGAATGTTCTTGATATAGTTTGAAAAAGTTTCAAATTAACCCTTCAGGTTTCATAGTTTAAATTTGAACTTAAAAGTTTTGTTTTTGAAATTTAAATAGTTAAACCCTAATGTTTTTGAAAAGTTACAAAACTTTCCCTCAAGTTTTGGAATTAAAATTTTTTGATTAAAAGTTTAATTTTAAAATATTTAAATTATAAACCCTAATGTTTTGAAATGTTTCAAAAACTTGCCCTCAAGTTTTAAAATTTAAAAGTTGATTAAAAGTTTAATTTTGAAATGTTAAATTCTAAAACCCTAGTATTTTGAAAAGTTCAATTACACCCTTATGGTTTTATTAATTAATTAAGGTGTATAATTAAAACAGATTTAATAAACCCATAAAGTTTTGACTTACATTTAATTAAATTAAAAGTATAATTTATTAAATAAAACCACCTAGTATTTTAAAAGTGTAAAATACACCCTATACTATATATAACATTAAAAGTTTAATATTATATATATGTATGAGTAAACAGTCAGTCTTACCGTTAGTAGGCCTCATTCACGAAGCTGGTCTATAAGGGGTGTTTAAGGAAATTATCTATAAAATGGTGATTGAATGGGTATCCACTCTTACCTACTACACTCTTGATTAGTGGAGGGTCGTTAGCCAAACGGGTAGGATAGGACAAAAACCTTCTATTATAAGTATAATGAAGTAAAAAGTAACTAAATGCTTTTACAAATTCCCAAATGATAGTTACTTTAGGCAAAATGTGAAATTGTATGCTAATCCATGGAATTACACTTCGTACCCTTGTCAAACGTTAGTGGAGCGTGTGTGGTTAACCGACACACTAATTTGGGGATGACATTGGTGGCGAAGGGTGGCTCAATGTTTATCATAGATCAATGGAGCTTGTGTGACTAACTGGCACATTGATTGGGTGATAGTAGCATTGGGTGCACCAAGTGATTCGTATGGTTATTCACACCTTATTTTTGATCCTCAACATCCCATACACAAATAGAAGGGCATAATCGAGATTAAACATGTCATTGAAAAGTTCAATGAATCTCAAAAGATCTAGGAGTTTCAATTCATTTAAAACTTAAACCTCATTTTTGTTTTTCATGGTGGAAATTGGTAAATCGTCATTTACCTATCTTCAAATATTCTGCAACTAGATTATGGCATTCCTCTTCTAGGTTGTAGAGTATTGTGTTGGATCCTAGCCTTGATGTTTCATTTGGGTGTTACATCAAGGATTCCAATCAACTTAACTTGAATTTTCTCCCGTTTTGTAGATGTTTAGTTCTGACAATCATGGTTTTCCTAAATCCCTTGGAACAAGTTTTCCAAACGAAGATGATATTCCACGATATGATCGAGGAACAAGAAATCATGCTTCACTTCCTCCACCTCCTCCAATTGTTCTCCCTAACCCACAAGTTCAAAGGCTTGAAAAGTTCAAGCTCACTCAAGCCCTTTTGGCAAGTAAACATGAAGATGGGAAACCTATGTGTGTACACATCTTAGAGATGAAGTCACACATTGATAGGTTAAGGATGTTGGATGTCGATATTTCAGGTGAGTTGGCTGTTGACTGGGTTCTTCAGTCGCTTCCTGAATCATATAGTGAGTTCATTAGAGAGTACTATATGATGGATCATGACGTTGCCCTCATAGATTTGACCTATTTGCTTATAGCTGCTGAATCAGCGATGATTTGGTGAGCTGATCAAGCAAATTTGTCTGGTGAATCAAACTCCCAAACTTCAATGGACATGGAAAATGGTGACACTGGAGATCCAGAAACGGTAAATTCTGAGATAGTTCCTTGTGCCATTCCAAAAGAGTCCATCTGCTTTTATTGCCAAAAGAAAGGGCATTGAAGACAAAGCTGCCCTATTTACCTGAGAGATCTAAGAGATGGGAGAGTCAAGACGTATGGCTCTACTTCAGGTAAAATCCATTAACTAACTCTTTCAAGTTCCTATTCTAGATTCTTAATACATGATGTGATAAGATTACATTTTTATGTTTTGTAGGATCGAAGAAAAGAGAGGAAGCTTAAGGGAAGAAGTGAGTTGTATCTAATCGTGAAGAAATGGATTTCGATCGCATTACTTGAAGATTGGATTCTTGAGCTACTACTTGGAGTTAGAATAGATTGCTTAGGAATATGTAACAACATATTTTTTCAATTGAATTGCATTGTAAGGACAAATTTTTCTGCAATAAAACAAAATTTGATTTTTATATTATTTATTTATCCTTACAATGGAGTGTATAAAAAATTAATGTTTGAATATTTCTATTATTAGCAATAATAGATTTGATTCTTAATTATGTTATTTGTGGAAATGTCGAGAATTTACCAAATAGGGAGAGTTTCTCATCGCCCAAGTTTCAATTGGACAGAAACTTGGAATCATACAACTTGGTTGTGTGATGAATGAGAGACTTCGTATTTGGAAATTAGACTAATTCTTTGACAAAGTGTCAAGTGAAGGACTAGGAGATCGAGTACACTAGGTTGTGCGTTGATCAAGTCCACCACAAGAGTGATAAAGATATTCTTCATAATTTTCTAAAGTTTGGTAAATATGATTATGCTTATAAGATTGAGTATAATTCTGAGTTGATTGAAAAGGTTTCAATAAATAGTAGAACGAATAAGAAGAATTAAATAGGTAGAAAGATACAACTTTCTCTATTCTAAGAAGAAGGGAGAGTACCTTTTATTGTGTTTTATGATAACTCTTAATGATTAAGAACCATATCTAAATTGATCCTCTAAGTGAGTCTTAGTACATTTATATGTCTAAGAAGAGGAATCGAGAATTATGGAAATGGTTGAATCAAGAAGTCAATCATACTTCGTTCTGAAATCAAGTCTTAGAGTTATACTCCAAGATTGTGAATTGAGTGACAAGTCTCAAGAAGGTTTATAACACTCATTAAATGTGGAATTTGAAAAAGTTTTCTTATTCTTGCACATATGAAATTGGAAAGTTGTGATGTCTTGGATAAAACAAAGACCAACTAGGACCAATTTTTGTGAAGTGTTTTGTCTTGATAAGAACTACACTAACTCTTGAATATTTGTTTTGTCTAGGAAAGTTTCCTGATAAGAGAATCATATATGTCAAGAGGTTAGTGGGAGTTTTAATGATCTTGAAAAAGTTTCAAGAAAAAATCAAGAATAAACCTTATTGTTCATCACTAGCACACGACTTGAGGTTTACAACCTATCGTGTTGACATTATTTTGTTTTTGTGCCATTCCAATTGAGTTAATTATGCATGTGAGTTATATGAGTTCTCATTTGAATGCATAAAGACAAAGCACCTTGATCGATGGAAAGTACATTGATATGTAAGGATAAGTTGCTGAACTACTTGGAAGACATGGCGGGCACTCGTGTTACCATAAGGCAAGAAATCAAGATTAAAAAAGTTCGGTCCATATGAGTTTGGATTTGTCGCAAACTTTGGTTTTGACAAATTCACATGGATAGGAACACATACACCATAAAATCTAAGTGTCATAAGATTCCCTCCTTCATGAAAATGACTGTGAGGAAATGCTTTTACTAAGAGAGATTTTAAGAAGATAGTAGTTATGAAATTTGTATTCTCAAATTTGATTATGGTTACGACATCCCTTTCCATAGTTTGAATTGTGAGATTTAGCAATTAGTTTAAACATTTGGGACTTAGTAACATAAGTTCTAAATTTGTCTAGACACACATGTGAGCTTTCTAAGGAAAATGTGTATAAGTTTAAGAAGCTTAGATAAAGGCTTATCTAAGCATCTAGTATTAGAAATATGAACTTCAGAAATTCAATAGGTATTGTTTTCTGGAAGTTCAGCTGTTTTCTGAATACATGTCAAAGCTAGTGGGAGCATAAGTGTTATGCTTATATGATAATAATCATCATGATAGTGGGAGCATAAATGTTATGCTTTTATGATTATTGAGGCAAGTATTGCAAATTAGCAATATTAATTATAGAAAACAAGAGTTATACTTTGCAAAGTCGCAAGGGTTGAAAAGTTGTTTTGCTATAATTAAGGGAGAGAATATAATACTTTGTTTAAAAATATAAAGCTTATATTGATAAATTTTAATAAATTCAAGCAAAGGATACATAGTGTGTTCTTAAATTTCGATTATGATTACGACATTCCTCTTCATAGTTCGAATTGTAAGAACGTGACACATAAAATATTATGGCAGAACATTGATAGAGTATCGTATCTTTATGTAAGACATTATGCATCGTGTCCCATACACTTCGGGTATAAGATCGATTGCAAATGCTATAATATTTGACCATTCTAAAATTTTCCAAATGTCTAGCGCATTAAGAGGGAAAAAGGACTATAATTGGTTTTGACTAAAATAATTAAACAACTATTAAAGGACGATCCAAAGTTCGTTGATGATTGGTCGCTTGTGAGTAGTTGAAAGTATGGTATTGGATGGACCATATCGATATTATTATGAATATATAATATTCTATTAAGAATGAGTTGTCATATGGAAAATATAGAAATGTTTCCATATTGGGAGTTGGATATTGAGAGTCTATGTCTAGATTAGAAACTTCTATGGAAGAAGGATGTTCAAAAGAATGTACTTTGAATGTGAGACTTCACGTCTATGGAATTGTCTTGTAACAATTTCCGATAGAATACCTTGTAATTTCATTAGTCGGGTCTTGGTTAAGACTGTTCAGTATTCGGATAAAACCGAATTATCCAATTGGACAATTTGGATTCGACTATTTGGTTTGGATTTTTGGATTGGTTCTAATAAAAAACCGAATTAAAATTTTGGATTTTGGATTGGTTTTGGATATATAAAAATAAACCGAGTAGTCCAAAAAAACCGATTAAATTTTCTATATTTATTAATTTATATTTTTTATATTTAATATAGATCTTTAAATTTAATATCTATATCTTATATATTTTTATACCATGTAATAAACTTTATTTGGTTTTTCATATAAATAAAGATATAAAATGTCAAAAGACTCAATATCCTCGTGAGATGTAATTATCCCAAATTCCCAAACCTTATCCCACGCCCCTGCCAACTGCCGTCTATTCCTAATTCCATTTTCCAATTTCAATCTATAATGAAAAAAAATACTCAATAGATGGAAAGAAATTAAACTTCGACAAAGGAACTCAAACGCCAAAGGAAATCAAACGCCGCTTATGATCTGATCCTCATATTTAGATGCGATCATCTTACATTTATCATAAAAACTCCAAAAAATCAGACTAGTAACACACAAAGCGCACAAGAAGCATATGAACTTTTGAATCGGCAATTGATTCAGTGCTTTCTTTAGACCTCCATTGATTCAATCATTTATATCATATCAGGTTCATGTATTTTGCAATTTTGAGTTACGATTATTGATTATTGTCTAAGATTACATAAGCTAATGTTTAACATAATTTGTTTCTTTTTTTTCATTTATGCAGATAAACCAAAATGAATCAAGAACCAAGTTCAACTAAAGATGCAACAATTAGTCCAGATAAGCCATCGAAAGATACAGTCAAGCGAAAGCAAATGAGATCAAGTGGTTGGGATCATTTTATTAAGTACACTGACAAAGATGGTTTCTCACGAGCAAGATGTAAGTATTGTCCTAACAAAACCTTTGCTTGTGATAGTATAACCAATGGAACCTCTAATCTTCTTAAGCATTCTAAGTCATGTCCCAATAACCCCGACCATGCTACGCAACAGACTATTTTGAACTTACATTGCAATAAGGGTGAAAAAGAAGGAGAGGGTTCACTTTCTTGTCGGAGATATGACTCTGATGCAATTAGATCAGGCCTGGCACACATGTTAATCATAGATGAGCAATCATTTTGATTTGTTCAAAAAGTGGGCTTTAGGCATTTTATGTCAATTGCTTGCCCTAGAGTTCACTTTCCTTCTTGAATTACTATTGGTAGAGATATTTACCAGATGTACCTAGATGAAAAAAAGAAATTACATGGATGGTTTGCTAGGAATGGCCAACGTGTATCTATCACTACTAATACTTGGACTTCATTACAGAAGGTCAATTACATGTGTCTAACTGCACATTTTATTGATCCTGAATGGAATTTACACAAGAAAATTTTGAATTTCTGTCCTATATTGAGTCACAAAGGGATTCAAATTGGTGAGATGATTGAAAAATGCTTGTTGGATTGGGGGACTGATAAATTGTTAACTATCACAGTTGACAATGCAAGCTCTAATGACACTGTTGTAGCTTATATGAAAAAAAGAGTAGAACAATGGGGTACTGATATACTAAAGGGAAAACATCTCCACATGAGATGTGTTGCACACATCATTAATTTGGTGGTGACAGATGGGTTGAAGGAAGGAAGTCTTTCAATCGATAGGGTTAGAGCAGCTGTTAAATATGTCAGAAATTCACCTTCTCGGTTGACAAAGTTCAAGTCTTGCATTGAATTTGAAAAAAATTCAAAGTAAATTCTCTTTGTGCTTGGATGTTTGCACTAGATGGAACTCGACATACTTGATGTTGAGTAGTGCTTTAAAATTTAAAAGAGCATTTGTAAGATTCAAATTGGTGAGATGATTGAAAAATGCTTGTTGGATTGGGGGATTGATAAATTGTTAACTATCACAATTGACAATGCAAGCTCTAATAACACTGTTGTAGCTTATATGAAAAAAGAGTATAACAATGGGGTACTGATATACTAAAGGGAAAACATCTCCACATGAGATGTGTTGCACACATCATTAATTTGGTGGTGACAGATGGGTTGAAGGGAGGAAGTCTTTCAATCGATATGGTTAGAGCAGTTGTTAAATATGTCAGAAATTCACCTTCTCGGTTGACAAAGTTCAAGTCTTGCATTCAATTTGAAAAAATTCAAAGTAAATTCTCGTTGTGCTTGGATGTTTGCACTAGATGGAACTCTACATACTTGATGTTGAGTAGTGCTTTAAAATTTAAAAGAGCATTTGTAAGATTTAAAAGTGAAGATCCTCAGTTCTGTTTTGAACTCCAAACATCAGGTGTTCTAGTTGAAGAAGATTGGAAAAAGGTTGAGATGTTTGTCACTTTTATTAAGAGTTTTTATGACCTTACTCTTAGAATTTTAGGATCTCTATATGTGACATCCAACACTTTATTTCATGAGATTATCGATGTTGATAGTCTTTTGAGAGGTTGGATTGAAAGCACTAACAATGATTTTGTTTCAATGGAAAAAAAGATGAAGGATAAATATGATAAGTATTGGGGGGACATTAGGAAAATGAACATGTTGATTTATGTATCAGTTGTACTTGATCCCTGTCATAAACTAAGATATGTGGAGTTTGTTTTCTCTGAGTTGCATAATCAAGATGACGAATCTGAGATGAGTAAGAATGTTAAGGATGCAACTTATGAAGTATTCAATGCATATCAAAGAATTGCTACTGCTGGTAAGTCTAATGAGAAAAATCCTCATATAAATAAGCGTAATGTGCAAGAAACTCTTGTAAGTGACATGAAAGAGAAGTATAAAAAGTTCAAGAGCTTATCAGGAAATGTGGATGGGAAATCTGAACTAGAGAAGTACTTAACTGAAGAAAATGAGGCTTATGTAAATGGATTTTGTATCTTGACTTGGTGGAAAATAAATACCAATCGCTTTCCTGTTCTTTCGCAAATGGCTTGAGACATACTAGCTGTCCCTATTTCAACTGTTGCATCAGAATCATCTTTTAGCACCGGAGGTCGAGTTCTTGATTCTTTTAGGACTTCTTTAAGCCCTAAAATGGTTCAAGCACTTATCTGTGCCCAAGACTGGATCCGAAAATCCCATAATACTTTAAATTATGAAGATGAGATACATGAAAATGAAGAACTTGATGAAGGTATGTATTGTATTTTCATTTTGATGTTTTTATTCTCATTTTGTAAACTTTAATTCACAACTTAATCATGTGTTTCTATTTTTTTTAAGTTGAATAAGATGACGGGGGATTTCAGCATGCTCGATCTATAAGCATGGACTTTAGTGGAGATGAAGAAGTTGATGAAGTTATTTTGCTGGGTTGTTAAATAATTCATCTCCAATACTTTGAATTTCCATTTGCTAAAATGTATTTTGTTTCTGTCATGTTTTTATGCCCATTACTTTTAATGTGCATTTGCTGAAATGTATTTTGTTTTTGTCGTGTTTTTATGTCCTTTTGATGAATTATATTAATGATTGGTTTTATGATAGCCATTTGTTTTTAAATTAATCCAAGTTAACTTTATTTTTGATGTTGAGCTTAATATAATTAACTCCTAGAAACCGAATTGCAAAAACCAATCCAACCGAGTTGTAATTCGGATGGTTTGGATTGGATTTTAATTTTATTTGGACTATTTGGATCAACATATAAAAAACCGAAATTTATTTGGATTTACTTAATTGGATTGGATCAAACCGATCCATCCAAACGAACACTCCTAGTCTTGGTGACGTTTGTGCTATGACATTACGAAAAGATCATTGCATAAAATGTTAGAATCTAGCATATTCTAATAGTGGCAAGAACCTTTTGTTCTTACACTAATGATAAGGATTGGGAATTATGAAATGAACATCGTTGGAAAAGTTTTTCAATTGATCTATTTCACAAAGCATGGACCATAGGAAACAAAGTGTGCATGCTTGGAGCATGGGACAATTGTTGTTGTAATTCAAGTAATGATTTGATTATCCGAAACATTAAATAATAACTAATGAGTAATCAATATGGTGGATAAATATAAGTGTTTTATTTACTCTCACAAGTTTGGGGCCATATAGGATTAAGTATTATTGTTATGTTCCAATTTGCATGTTTTGACTTCCAGAATAACTGGGTTATTCAAACCTCCACAGTCGGTCATACGTTGGAAGTAGGTATGAAGGAATACTGTCATAAAGAGTCTATATATTGTCCGAAGAGTTTAGACATAGCACAAGTTTGTTGCAAAGTTCATGAGTTCTTTGATAAGATTAGAGTATTGGATTAAACCCACGCTCACGTGAATCACTTCATGGATTATATCGCGAGTGATTGTGAGTCGATAATATTGTATATTCTTGAAACCGAGACGTGTGAGTTGTTATTTGTTGGTCGGTTACACATTGATAATAAGTAAACGCACCAGTAAGGTGCTGTTATAAAACTTATTGTTGTGTGTGATTCAATCAGTAAATGCAAGCGAGCATTTGAGTCGATATTTATCCATTCCTTTTACCCAAAGTGGGATAAAAACGATATATGTGGGCCTCTCGATGATTTAGTTATGACACCTAAGAGCTTGGCCAAGCCAGGACTAAGTTGATGTGTTCAATTGTAGTCTGTTCTCAGTCGTCATAAATCGGAAGTCGGGAAACTTATATAAAGAGAATGATTAAAATTCATGTCTTATGTCTGTATGATATCTTGAGAATTGAGGAATATATGATCCCTTATCTAAAGGACACGCGTATCTGATAAGATCAGAGTTGACAACGGCTTTTGAAAGCTACTATTGTTGATTAGGTTCTGAAGTTATGCAAAATAGTTATTAGACTTATCCAAGTGGGAGACTGTTGGATTAGTGTCTAAGTCCATAACCATTTTGGTATGTACTTGACCCAATTATGAGCATGCAAAATAGCTATTAGACTTATCCAAGTGGGAGACTGTTGGATTAGTGTCTAAGTCCATAACTGTTTTGGTATGTACTTGACCCGATTATGAGCATGATCCTTTTGGGTTGCCTTCACCATAGCAATATGTAGGATCAATTAAGGAGAGAAAGGTTTAATTATGATTTATTAATGTATTATAAGAATAATATATTAAAGGAGAAATCATATTGTTTAGTTAATACTAGTCAAGAATTAATTAAGAATTAATTTTGTGGCCAAAAGAGATTAATTAAACTTAGGGGACTGGATTTGTAATTATAAGATAATTACAATTGGGCTGTGGATTACCTAATAATATATAGGTTGGACGAATTCTATAGGGAAGCCCATTAGAAATCGTCCAAGGGATATGTTAAAGGAATCCATGGGTTGCTTAGGGCTTAAGCAGTCATATTAGGGTTTCCTAGCTGAAAAACGTAATAGCCTACCTATATAAAGGAATCCTATGGCCCCAAAAAACATGGCTAATGATCCCCTTAGGGTTTCTGGATGTTTTTGGGTGCTCCTCCCTCTTCTCTCTTCATCCAAGTTTCTTAGTGGTGTTTGTGACTCCATTAGTAGTGCAGCACTTGAGGCACTAAGCTTTTTGAAGCCAAGGATTAGATTGTTATTGCTATATAACAATCAAAGGTAAGATCTAAACCCTATTTTTTGTTAATATGATTAATTTTATGCTAGATCTAGGGTTTATAGTTTTGGATAATCAATTGCATGTTCATTAGACAAACTAGATCCAAAAGCTATTAGGGTTTGCATGTACACCATAGGAATGATGTATTGCTCAAAACCCATCAGATACACTTACATTATATCTCAATTTCATCTTTTGAGCTCTTGTATTAGATGTTGATTGATGGCACCCCTTCGTGTGTTGTTAGGGGTAGTAGCTTGTTGCTAGACGCTAACTACTATCTATGGAAGTCCTTAATGAATCTTGTGTATGTGGGAGACTGTTGGATCTATATGTTCAAGACTCGTTATTAAGTAATGTTGTCAGAAACATATGATCCTATAGGGTCACACCTTAATCCAGTTGGTGCTTATTGAATATTTATTATGTATTTGATTATTAATAAATAAATTCAACTATTGTATTTAATTAGAGAATAATTATTATTTTATGAAAATAATGACAAAAGAAAGAAGAAACTAATTATTATATCATATTGTATGATTAATAAGTCATGTACAAATGTTTTGGATACTTTGGTTAACCATGGACTAACTATTTAGCTTCCTTTATCATTAAAGTAACTAGTATAAATTTTTTCTTCTTCTTTCTTTTATCCAATAGATGAAAATGATCTAGAAACATGAGAGGTTTCTTGTTAACATCTCTTCTCTTATTCCCCATGCTCCTTTTGCTTTATATTACTTTACAATATAATATAGGGTTTGACCTTACTTGCGTGACAATACATAAGGGACTCTTATGCATAAGAGTTACTAGTTCTTTTAGTCTTGAATTCTCTCAAAAATCGTAAGTGTCATACTCTCTCTCCGTCTTGTCTTTATTTTGAAGCTACTTATTTGGTTTGGTGCTCTTTTATGTTTCTCCTTTAGTGATTATTTGTTATAAGCACTTAAGGGCTTAATAAAACTCAAGAATACAAGGAACTAGCATTTCAAAGTATCTTAATCTTGGTGGTGGATACTTCTAGAGAAGACCATAATCTTTGATCTTGACATCTACTTCATCACACCAAAACCAAATGGGTTCAAAGGCTCCAAAGGTTGTCATTCTAAAACACTCTATGGTCGTGTTTATATCATTCTAACATATGTAAAAAGATACTTGATGGTTTTGTTTTAAAATACTCTAAAATAAACTAGTTATTTTTATAATGTTTCCGTTGATGTTTTTATGATGAACACTTTATTTTATGTATCAAAACCCATCAACTAATGCATGTGTGATAGTGGTGAAGATAACCCAAGCTTCTCAAAAGCATGTTATGGCTTCGTCATGAAGTTTTATGGCATCAAGACTTGTACTTAACGTCACGCTTTAACAAAATGATGTCTTAAGTCATATATGTATATAAATATGAATAATAGTAGAATATATATATATATATATATATAAATTGCCGCCTTAAGTCATGTCTTACAAACAATATAATTTGCCACGAATTTGACATTATTCCCATGTTACGCCTTACGTTATTTAGAACATTTAGATAATCTATAGACTTGGATCATACTTTTTAAATAGTTAGCATGTGATGTAGTATCGAATTGGAATTATGGGTACGTAAAGATTATTTGGATTTAGAATATTAAAATATTAAACCCCTTATTAGATTATGGGTACCTAAAATGTTTTTAAGACTATATAGGGTTGAAGTTAACCTTACCATTATTGAAAATTTTAAGTTATAGGAATCATTTATTCCAAAGATGATAAAATGATACTTTTATATTATATAACTAAGTGTGAGATCCATGTATTATACGAGTTTTTTTTAAAATAAATATTTGATATATCAGTTGGATGCATATGTGTTATATCAATTGGATGCCTATATGACTATGCATGATATCAGTGATTTAAGTTTTAATTGTAGGAGATTTGAAATAGGAAGGAAAAAAACAGTTGTAGAACATTTATTCTGGAATTTAATCAAATAATGTACTTTAAATATATAAATCCTTAGTAAAATGTGAATTTTAAACTTAAAAAATGAAAAACACAAGTAAATTACATGCGTCAAATTCAATAAGAACGTGATATTTAGCAAAAATAGTTTTCATTTTTTAGGTTAGATCGCGTGAAAAAATCAAAATATATGTGTTTTATGTTGAAGTAATATTTAGCAAAAATAGTTTTCATTTTTTAAGTTAGATGCCTGAAAAAATCAAAATATATGTGTTTTATGTTGAAGTAACGCTGAAACTTTCTTTTAACAATATAGTGACGTTAAGATATTGTTTGTAGATCTTTGTTTAATGTCACTATTAGATGTACGAAAAAAAGGTGAGGGATGCGTTAACAGGGGCTAATTTAATTTTGCAGCCGATTTGAGCATAAATTTAGTTACAAGGCGACGCATTAGAGGTGCACTCACTTGTTTTGCAAGAGCTTCTTCATCTCCCGCATAAACAATTGCAACCAAATCATCAAACAATTTATCATTCCCTCGATTGGATCCTATGTTCACTTAAAATAAAATAAAATTGTTGAAAATGTTCAATTGTCTTCTTACAATCTCATATTTATTTTAAGAAAGTTGTGAAGGGTATATTGTGTAAATAATGTATTCTGTAAGGTTGGTAAGTGTATGCAGGGTATTGAAGACACGCGGGTTGAATCTGGATCGAGTCTGGGTCGGTTTATATTCGTAGGTTTTATCCGAGGTATAAATAGAGAAAGAGAAGGTTCTGAACTTCATTCTTTAGGTCATAAGAAAAAAGATCAGATCAAGGGTTTCGTTCGTTCTTATCTCTCGAGAGTTCTTTGTGTTAGCTTGATATATATGTTTATGTTGAGTATGAAAAAGTGTGTAATCAGCTCTCTTGTATTTTTTGTTTGTTAGAAGTAGATTAGGTTGAGTGACGATCTGAGTGTTTTGTAGTGAGTTTTGATTTGTAAGTAAATTGAAAACCACCTGTTTCTTGATCTTAAAATGATATGAGAAATGGTGATGTTGGGAAATTTGTCTTCTGAGTTTTTTTAACATGTTATCAGAGCCTTAAGGCTCGTCTTCGCTGATCCTAGCGGTCGCTTCTTGTTCGTCTTCTCGTGTTTCTACTTTTGACGATCTGTGAAAGGTAGACTTCCTTTCTTGTTTTTTTTGTGATTGAACGATTTCAGTTTAGTTTTTTTTGTTTTTATTTTCCTAAATCTAGAGTCTAGTTGTTGAGATCTTGGTACTGCGAGGTTTTTTGGTTTAATCTTTCAGGGATGTTGTGATTTGAGATCTCACTGAGTGTTGCTGTGAAGAAGGTTAAAGCTCGCTAACGAAATCGATCAATCCCTATTAATCTGAAATAATCCTCTAGGGGTCAGATTTCATCACTGATAAACCCTTGCAGGAAACGGATTTAGGGAGTCGATACAGTCAATCTTATTTGCCTATTGCACTGTGAGAGTTTCTTGTTCCCTTCTTTCTATTTTCTAGCTTACATCTGGACGTTTCTAATGTGTTTGAATACATCTGTTAGTTGTTGGTTGCTTCTTGAAGCTACTCTGCTATTCTGTCTTTTTTTCTTTCACACTGTGTTGATTGTCTTGGGCCCCGACATACTGTGGTGACCATCTGGACTTTAAGTCAACACTAGTGGTGTTTTTTGTTCTTGATCTTTTTTGTTATTTACTATGGCTGGTGAAACTTCTGATGGAAGTGGTGTTCCTAAGGAAACTCCTGTAGATTTTGATGATCCTTTATATGTCCATCCTTCTGATAATACTGTAACGTCTATTATAATTGTTAAACTGACTGGTAATGAGAATTATCGATTGTGGCGTAGTGCTATGTCTAGAGGTCTTAAAGCTAGAAATAAATTGGGCTTTGTAGATGGTACTATTACTCTTGAAGGTACTGAGAAATCTAAAGCCTCTAAATGGGAACGTGTAAATGCTGTTGTCTGTAATTGGATTCTAGGGTCAATTTCTGAAACTATATATGCTAGTCATGTGTATTCAGATAAGGCTAAAGATATTTGGGATGAATTGTTTGAAACGTATAATAAATCTGATGGGTCAGTAATTTTTAATATTCATCAGCAGATTAACACCTTAAAACAAAATGGTTCCTCTCTTTCTGATTATTTTAATAAACTAGATTCTTTGTGGAAGGAGTTTGATGGGTTAACTAGTTTAACTGAATGTGTGTGTGAGGCAGCTACAAAACTTAATGATCATTCAAAATTGATGAAGCTAATGCAATTTCTTAGTGGACTTGATGATGTTTATAATCAAGTCAAGAGTCACATTCTTTTGATGGAACCTTTACCCAATGTTAAATCTGCCTTCTCTATTCTTTCTAGAGAGGAGTCTCTTCAAAAGAATGGGTCTCTCGGGTCTACTGTTTCTTCAAAACCACAAGTTTCTGTGTTTAATAGCAAAATTAATGATTTTAGACGAGGGCAAAATCAAGTTAGGTTTAAGAACCAAGGATTACAATGCAAACATTGCAATCTTAAAGGTCACACGATTGACAGATGTTATAAACTAATTGGTTATCCAAAAGATTTTAAATTTAAAAACGAAAGTAATAATCAAAACAAATCTGTTTCTGTGAATTCTTCTTTTGCTAGTGCTAATAATAGCAAGTCTGTTTCTTCTGAGTCTGGTCTTGGGAGTGATGCTCATTTTCTCACTAGTGAGCAATATTCTAAGTTTTTGCGTCTTATTAGTGAGAATTCTGCTGGTGATGATGTATCTGCTACTGCAAATATGGCAGGTATGTCTGTGTTTCAATGTTGTAATTCTTGTGTTAGTTCAAATGATTCTCAAAGTTGGATTGTTGACTCAGGAGCTAATCAACATATGATAGCTTCTGAGTCATAACTTAAAGATGCTATAGATGTGTCTAAACTTAATCTGTCTGTTAAACATCCTAATGGTTCATCAGCTTCTATAAATAAAATAGGGAATCTTCAATTGTCCTCACATCTTACTTTATTTGATGTCTTTGTTGTTCCTGATTTCAATGTTAATCTTTTGTCTGTCCATAAACTTTGTAAAGATAGTGGTTGTGAGGTTGTTTTTTCTGAACATACTTGTAAAAGCCAGGATTCACTATCAAAGAAGATGGTGGAGAATGGTAGAGAGTCTGGGGGTTTATACTATCTTGATTGTGTTCCCTTAGGTATTTCAACAAATAATGTGTCTAAATGTTGTGTTTCTAAACTGACTTGGCATAGTAGACTTGGTCATCCAGCAGACCAAGCTTTAATATCTTTAAAAGGTGTTCTAAAACATGGAAATGAATCTCTTCCTCCTTGTGATGTTTGTCATAAATCAAAACAAACTAGAGAATCTTTTCCACATAGTCAACATACATCAACCAAGTTAAGTGAGTTGGTTTACATAGATGTCTGGGGTCCTTATAGGCTTGCTTTTGTTGAGGGGTTTAAGTACTTCCTGACTATTGTGGATGATTTTACTAGGGCCACTTGGGTGTTTCTTTTAAAATCTAAAATTGAGGTTTTTAATTGTTTTAAATCTTTTGTTAATATTCTTTTAAATCAATTTAATGTTAGTGTTAAAGTTGTGCGTTCAGACAATGGTACTGAGTTTGTTAACAATCAAATGAAGTTTTTTTGTTTTGAAAAGGGTATAATACATCAAACATCATGTGCTTATACTCCACAACAAAATGGAGTTGTAGAAAGAAAGCATAGACATATCCTTAATGTTGCTCGGTCTCTTTTATTTCAATCAGGAGTTCCTATTAAGTATTGGGGAGATGCTGTTCTGACTTCTGTTTTTTTTAATAAATAGAATGCCTACTTCTGTTTTAAATGGTCAATCACCTTATGAGCTTGTTTTTCAAAGAACTCCTAGTTTTGATTATTTAAGGGTGTTTGGTTGTTTATGTTTTGCTGCTAAGCAAAATGTTTCAGATAAATTGTCTGAACGTGTTGAAAAATGTGTTCTTTTAGGATAATGTTCTGATAAAAAGGCTTATAAACTTCTTAGTTTGGATACTAATTCTTCTTTTGTATCTAGGGATGTGAAGTTTTATGAATCTGTTTTTCCATATAAGTTGAAATCAACCTCTGTTGATAAAGTTTTAAATGATTTTGGCCCTAGTGATCTCTTTTCCTGTGATGAATTTGATAATAATAAATATATAAATGATTATATTAATCTTGATGAGCTGAGAGTAGAGTCTCATTTGGATGGTACTAATGCAGCCATTGGTATGGATGATGTTGATTCTAGTAGTTTTGTCAACCCTGGTGGCGAGGCAGATGTGCCTCCTACTGATAACTCTGTTCCTTCTTCTTCGAGTGTATCTGAGGAAAGTAGTCAGTCTGTCTTAACCCCTTCTTTGGATCAGTATATAGGTGTCTCTAGATCTAGGCGTGAGTCTCATATGCCTGTTAGGTTTTCTGATTATATCGTTGAAGGTAAGTATAAATATGGTGTTGAAAGATCTGTTAACTATTCTTTTCTTGATTCTGAAACTAAGTGCTTTATTTCTAATCTTGATAAAACTGTTGAACCTAAAAGTCATAATGAAGCTTTTTGTGATCCAAATTGGATTAAAGCAATGAATGATGAAATGGAAGCACTTCATCGAAATAATACATGGGAGATAACTGATTTACCTAAAAATAGAAAACCGATTGGATGTAAATGGGTTTATAAGATTAAATACAAATCAAATGGTGAAATAGATAGATATAAAGCTCGTTTAGTTGCTAAAGGTTATAATCAAAGGTAGGGGATTGATTTTGAAGAAACTTTCTCTCCTGTTGCAAAAATTGTAACAGTTCGTATTGTTATTTCTCTTTCTGTTCATTATTCCTGGCCTTTATATCAGTTGGATGTTAATAATGCTTGTTTATATGGAGATCTTACTGAAGATGTTTATATGTCACTCCCACCTGGTTATTACTCTAGTAATGATACTAGAGTATGTAAGCTTACTAAGTCTTTATATGGATTGAAGCAGACTCCTAGGAAATGGAATGAAAAGCTTTGTGATTATTCATTGTTCATTAGAAAAGTTGAAGATTCAATAACTGTGTTACTAGTGTATGTTGATGATATTATTTTAACTGGAAATAATGAAACTGAATTAAAAAAGGTAAAGTCTTTTATGAGTAGTCAATTTTTAATCAAAGATCTTGGAACACTTAAATATTTTTTAGGGATTGAAGTAGTTAAATTTGACAATGGTTTATGTTTAAACCAAAGAAAATATTGTCTTGAGTTGTTGCATGAATATGGTATGCTTGGGTGTAAGCCTGTGACAACACCTTTGGAAACAAATTTTGTTATAAATTCTGATAATTATGATGGGAAAAATGAATTGTTGGAAAATAAAACTGAATTTCAGAAACTAATAGGTAAACTCATATATCTTACTGTTACTAGACCTGATATTTCTTATGCAGTCCAGGTCCTTAGTCAGTATATGCATAGTCCTAGAAAGTTACATTTAAATATTGCTTTTAGATTGTTAAGGTATTTGAAAAATAGCCCTGGGAAGGGAATTGCTTTAACCAGGTCAAGTGTGTTGGAATTAAAAGGCTTTGTAGATGCAGATTGGGCTAAATGTTTAGCAACAAGAAGGTCTGTGTCTGGGTATATGGTATATCTTAATAATTGTCTTATTTCTTGGAAAACTAAGAAGCAGTCCACTGTTTCCAGATCCTCTACTGAATCTGAATACAGGGCTCTTGGGTCCATCACATGTGAGATAATTTGGATTTTAAAAATTTTGTTTGAACTTGAGGTTAAAAATCTTATTCCTGCTTATGTTTTTTGTGATAATAGTTCTACAATTAAGTTGGCTCTTAATCCTGTGTTTCATGAAAGAACAAAACATTTTGAAATAGATCTGCATTTTGTTAGAGAAAAATTTTCTAATGGTGTTTTGAAACTTGTAAAAATTGGTTCTGATGAACAAAATGCTGATATACTGACAAAATCTTTAAGTTTAAAACAACATGAATTTTTGTCTAATAAAATGGGTCTTATAGATATTTTCAGAAAATAAATATTTCGATTGAGGGGGGATGTTGAAAATGTTCAATTGTCTTCTTACAATCTCATATTTATTTTAAGAAAGTTGTGAAAGGTATATTGTGTAAATAATGTATTCTGTAAGGTTGGTAAGTGTATGCAGGGTATTGAAGACACGCGGGTTGAATCTGGATCGAGTCTGGGTCGGTTTATATTCGTGGGTTTTATCTGAGGTATAAATAGAGAAAGAGAAGGTTCTGAACTTCATTCTTTAAGTCATAAGAAAAAAGATCAGATCAAGGGTTTCGTTCGTTCTTATCTCTCGAGAGTTCTTTGTGTTAGCTTGATATATATGTTTATGTTGAGTATGAAAAAGTGTGTAATCAGCTCTCTTGCAATTTTTGTTTGTTAGAAGTAGATTAGGTTGAGTGGCGATCTGAGTGTTTTGTAGTGAGTTTTGATTTGTAAGTAAATTGAAAACCACCTGTTTCTTGATCTTAAAATGATATGAGAAATGATGATGTTGGGAAATTTGTCTTCTGAGTTTTTTAACATAAAATAAATCCAAACTAATTAATTGTTAGGATTTTTGTAATATGCACTCTAAAAACAGAGATAAGAAGTATTAAAAATAAAAAAGTAATCATAACCAAATACAAAATACATTAATTATAAGAAATATTCGTTATTGAAAATATGAAATTTATTAATTATATAAAATATTCTTTATAACTAATGCATTTCATATTTAATTATTTTAATTTTATAATTAAAGTTTATTATGTGTGTCTTAAATTACATATTAGAAAATCCCTTAATTGTTTTCATAAAATTACTTAAAAATACCGAACATGACTAGATAGAAAATCAAGAGTAAACTACATTTTTGGTCCCTCGATATATCCTAATTTTTTTTTTTTCAATTTTAGTTTCTTCAAAATTTAGTCTTTATTTGAGGTTCCAAATAAAATAACTATTGGACCAATTTTTAAAAAATCGTTACAAGAACCCCAAATGATAGACGTCCTATGGAGACCAAATTTGCAAAAATGGTTTTTTTTTTTTTGTTAATAACCCGGGATGCCTTACCAACACTTACTTATATCGCAAGAAAATCTGGCTATGCGGGTCATTTTAATGAATAGGTTTGTATTTGCAAATCACTATTATTTATATAAAAATATTTGGTTTTATAACATTTTTTTTTTTTGAACTATCATGCATTTTAATATCATTGTGTAATCGAGTTTACAAATTTACATGCGATGCTATGGAGTGTATTTAGTTCTAACTTTCTATTTCGTTTTATTATAAGTTCAAGACTTGAATACGTTTACTTCAATCTTATATTTATTAGAAGTGAAGAATATTGAATATATGCCAAAGGTAATACCATGTATTTAGTAATTTAACTGCGTATAATTAACGCTTGTACATTCCCTACTGTTAGTTGGTTGTACACTTGTACATATGAACCCTTTCTTCTTTAGTCCCCTCCCAGTACTTGATACTCCACGACTTGGTCGTCGGTTAAGTTATCCTGCAAAGAGCCAAAGACTACGTGCATGGTCCATGGGATTGACGTTGAACAATATTTATTTTATTTTCAAAAGTAGATAACAAGTCGACATAAACGTTCTCTATAAATAAATAGTCACAGTTAACTGATGCCAAATTATGATTTGCAATCTTGTAGTTCTCTGACAAAAAGATGGGAAAGAAGACCGGTGTAGTTGCTCTCATGTTGATTTCTTTCTTCTTGATCATCGCATCAAGTAAGTTCAAACCTTCCCATATACATTAATTTATCTTTCTATCATATTTATAAAAGTGAGACTGATCATAACATTCTGTTTAATTAATCAGACGTGAGAATAGGTAAACAACCTTCAATCCTTCGAGATGTCCATGGTAGCCCATCACCACGTGCACCAACATATAAGGGTGTACCCCCACTACAACGCCCATCCCCACCCTCACCTACCCGTGAGGGACGACAACCAATCATCTATAAAAGTCTGCAGAGATCGACCCAGGCCTGTAATGCCGGAATAAATGGCCAATGTAGAGGTACATACAACGTCGGTAGTAGGAAGTGTAAAAATGATGTGTATTGTAAGGGATCATAATTATAAGCTTTCATGCATGTTAATTTCAAGTGAATGTTAAAAACATGATTTTGTTGAGCTAGCTGGGATGATGATTGTAACAATATTGTATTATCACATGCATGTATACAGATATTCGGTAGGACTATTCGTTTCTTCATCCTTTTTAGACGTGTCTATGATTCTTATATAAAATCAGACGGAGGCATAGGAATCAAGGAATAATATAAGAATATACTTATATTATTATTTTTATTTTTTTATTTTTTAAAAAAACTAAATGAAAAGTGGCGTCCTAAAAGAGAACCCCAAACTTTACACCAGTGATGAAAGCAGTGACAGGTTTTGGGGCATCGTTTTTTACATTGTCTTTAGGCAAATATATATCAAGTCTGCAAATAAAGATTCAGTTAAATGAAAATAATAGTAATGAGAAAGTGGAATAATTGAATAATTAAGATATTAAGACATACTTATTCCTTGGTTGATCACCAAAAACAATGTCTCTGCGAACTTGACTTGAGAAATAGTAGTAATAAGCAACTGCAGTGATTAAGGAGTTATATGTCATTTAGGAAGTTTAGTGAATTGAGAATTTTAAGCTAAAGGGTATAAAGGGAATCTTGTAGTTTGTTAGTATTAAACATGGGATTGGGAGGAATGACCTGAGTCACGAATCACCGACTTCACAAACCTTGAAGGACACCTGGCATTGTGTAAAAATTACATTTTTTTTTGGTCTTTGTATAAACTTAAAACAATTATAGAAATAGTTTTTTGTGTAAGACAAAGTAAAAGAAATATTCCTTATGTAATAAAATTACAAAGGATTGTAGGTCGTTCCAAATATATTTGAAGTCTAGGGCGAAAGAAAAAAAAAAGCTAGCCCTTAAAATACATAAACATCATTATGTTTTTTATAATAATTCAATAATTGAAAAAAAAAATTACTTGTATTATCTTCTAAATATAATAATTTTCATAACAAATTTAGACCATTTTAAAAGATGGACCCTACACGGTCGCTCTTATCGCCTACCCTCTGGGATGGGCCTGGATTGTGCATGGTAACACATTTAATAGGATGAGCTATTTTCAAAGTAAGTTGAGGTTAATATAACTGTCACTCCTACGACTCTTTTAAAAATAGAGTAAATTACACGAATGGTCATTTATCTTTATAGTTTTTCCTTGAAATGGTTCTTACAAAACTTTTTCCTCTCAGATGATTCCTACAGAACAAACCTTGCATATAAAAGATCCTTATGACTAACTTTGTTAACAGATTATGTTAAGTATATATGTGAAAAGACGAAAATCCCCTTGGTTTTTATTTTTTTATAGAGAAAATTACAAAAATTGTTTAATCCCTTAATTACTTTGTGGAAAATAGTCAAAAAAAACCTAAATTACAAAAATAACCACCAAAATCGCAGATTGACTCGGTCCATTTGCGATTTTACTAGTCCATCTGCGAAAGTACAAGTCGCTAAAGCACATATGTGCTTTAACGGCTTGTACGTTCGCAAATGCAGTCAATCCATCTGTGATTTCCTCTTTTCAGGGGTATAAAAAGATAATTTTTTTCTTTCATTTTTCAAACTTTTTTTTGGAGAACTCTCTCTCTACAGACATTATGGATGATTTCATTTTTTCAAACTTTTTGTTGGAGAATTCATTTTATTAGAGATGTTTTAAACAAATTTTCCAAAGAAATAACAACTAAATAAGGTTGTTTCTGTAACATCCCGAATTTCAGAAGTATGATTTAAGGGTTTAAAGTGTAATTTTGAAGAAGGGACTCGACAAGTAGGTATGCTTACTCGCCGAGTCGGAGGGGGTTTTGGGTCGCGAATTAAGTGACCAACTCACCGAGTCGGAAGCTGGACTCGACGAGTTGGTGCTGGAATGAGAAAAACCCTAATCTTAGGGTTTGTACCCTATTTAAAGGACTTTATGTCCTTCTCTCATCCTCCTTATTGCCCTTGAGAGACAAAAATCCTAAACTCGTGTGTGTGTGAGGCCATTGGAGGGAGATTGAAGCTTTTAAAGGTGTTCTAGTGGAAGAAGCTTGAAGATCAAAAAGGCTTGCATCAAGAGAGTGGTGTAGATCCAGAATCTAGTGTAGTTTGGGCACATCTTGGAGGTAATAAGTTGTTACCTTGCCTTTGTTGCTTCTAGATCTATTCTTGAATGAGATTTGGGGCTATTTTGGTATGATTGAGATCTATTTCGGGTTTGGAGTTTAGATATGAGGTTGCTACTCCAGATCTAGACTTGTGATGGTCTAGAATGTCATAAAGCATCAATCATTGAGTTGTTGGTGAAGCCCCTTTGTCTTAAACCCTAGCCCTAGAGCGATTTAGACCTTTAACTCCTTGGTTTCACTTAAAGTTTGCAACTTTACGTGGTAGTTATGCACTAGAAGAGTGGATCTACAGTTTGGAGCCCCTGCATGGCTCGAAAAGCTTCAGTATGGATTAAGTACCGAAGGAACTCGACGAGTCACATGGGTGGACTCGACGAGTCTATTGAAGATGGTCATGGCCTTGACGAGTTAGAAGAGCAGCTCAACGAGTCTATTGAAGATTGTCGTGGAATCGGTGAGTCAGATCGCAAAACCCCAACCTCTTTTGGTTAAAACCTCGGATTAGTGAGTCGGTTGGCGACTTAGTGAGTTAGGCAGGATGGAACTCAGAGATCGTTCGACTCGACGAGTATTGGGGTGACTCGGCAAGTTGTGTCGTGCTGTGAGAGTTTTCTGAGTTTGAGAACTCGGCGAGTCGACGGGTTGACTCGGCGAGTAAAGTCAATCAGTAAAAATGCATTGCCTTCATTATACTTCTTGTTATGTCCATAAGTGTTTGGTTTCTTCGTTCCATAATTTTGTTTTGTTGTGGAGAGTATGGGGCGGTAAGGTGGCGTTTGACTCCGTTTTGATCACAAAAAGAATTAAACTCGAGAAAAGTAAACTCACCTCCTTGATCACTTCTAAACACTTTCAAAGGCTTTCCAATTTCATTCTCCACCAAAGCTTTGAATTTTTTTAAAGTGTGTAAATGCCTCACTCTTTTTCTTTCCTAAGATAAATCCACATAAATTATGAAAAATCATCAACTAGTGTAAAAATATATTGATTTTGACCCTTGGTTGCCGACGTGATCGGACCGCATAAATCACTGTGAACTAGTTCGAATGGTCGTTTTGCTTTATATGTCGTCATGGCCGGGAATGAATTTCTTGTTTGCTTGCCCACCAAGCAAGACTCACACAATTGATTCTCATGATCAAATTGTTGGAATAGTGTCTAAGGCTGCAACTATATTAGGCAAGTATTTGATCCGGTTGTGCATGATCCTTTTGGGTTGCCTTCACCATAGCAACTTGATGGATGATTTGTTAAAAGAGAGTAAATATTATAAGGAATAATATATGGTTATTTGATTAATATAAGTCATAAATTAATTGGAATTAATTTGGTGACTTAAAGAGATTAATTAAATAAGAGGGTATAAACTGTCAATTGTTTGATAGTTAAACTTTGGACTGTAAATGCATTTGGATATACTTTGGACGGATTCTAAGAGCTTTAGGATAGCTAAAATCGTACATGTGCTTATCTAGGAATGGATTTGGATAGCCTTAAGAGAAGATTATCTGATAGGGACTTATCTGTAATCCTTAAGGAGTCTACAAGTATAAATAGACCCCATGGCATAAGGAATTAGCGTGATAACCTAAAGTAAGGAACCTCTGGCCGAATTCCTCCCCTCTCCTCTCTCCTAAATCATCTTGCTTGCTATTGGTGTTTGTAAGCCATTAGAGGAGTGACATTTGTGACTCTAGAAGCTCCAAGACAACAAGATCAACAAGGAACTCAAAGGTATGATTCTAGATCTATTTCAATGTTGTTATTTAACCTAATTAGCCATTAGAAGTCTTGGATTCAAAGCATGTTTAATTAGAAAGCCTAGATCCGAGCATTAGGGTTTTGCATGCGCACATAGGAAAGTTCTTATGGCTAAAACCCATCAGTGGTATCAGAGCCTAGCTTGGTTTTCTTTAAATTGTTGCTTGATTAACTGAAACAAACCTGCAAAATTCGATTTTTGGGTTTTTGAGTCACTGACTCAGCGAGTTCCAAGGTGGACTCGGCGAGTAGGCCTGACTCGGCGAGTCCCCTTGTGTACTCGGCGAGTCTGGGCGTCAGGATTAGGCAAAACCGGGATTTTTTCATGTTTATCTTATGGAAACTTACCTTAATCATATTAGATCAACCCTAATCCGAATTTTTGATATATATGATTATTATCTTGATCTAATTAAAGATATTTATCATCTAATAAAATATTTAATTTCCTTATATGATAATGATTAATTATTTTGATAATGATCTTAAAAGAAATCTTGAATAAATCAAATATAGATAATTAGGATATTAATTGTTAATTGGAATTATTTGTTATTTGATCCTCCATGTTTTAAATGTTTAAAACTTGCCCTCGAGTTTTGAAATTTATAATTGTGATTAAAAGTTTTAATTTAGACAACTTAAATTTCAAAACCCTAGATTTTAAAAGGTTTAAAATACACCCCTATACTAATATGATATTACTAGTATAATATATATATATGTATAACTAAATGCTAGTCTTACCGTTAGTAGGCCTCATTCACGAAGCCAATCTATAAGGTGGGTATAAGGTTGCGGCCTATAAAATGGCGCTTAATGGGTGTACACTCACACCCACCGCTTGCTTGATTGGTGGAGGGTCGTTAGCCGAACGGGTAGGATAGGGCAACCTCATCCTCTCATTAAAAGTATAATAAGAAATACAAAGTAACTACACGTTCTAAAAATTTCCCAATCTTAGTTACTTTAGGAAAAGTGAATTGATGCAATCCCATGAAATTACACTTTGCACCTTGCTAAGAAGTTAGTGGAGCGTGTGTGGTTTACCGGCACACTAATTGGTTCTAAGCGAAGGTGGAAAAGGGTGATTCATTGTTTATCATGGTTCGATGGAGTGTGTGTGGTTTACCGGCACATCGAATAGGTGATCGTTACAATGAAGGCACCATGTGAATTTGCATGGTTATTCACACCCGCTTTGTGATCCTCGGTATCCCAGTCACAAACAAGAGGGGCATATCGAGATTTAAACATGCCATTGAATAGTTTCAATGAATCTCATCCGAACCTAGGAATTCTCAAAAAACACTTAGGACTAATAGTTTAGGTTTTTGTGATGGAGAATTAGTGAATCGTCATTCACTTACCTTCAATTTATTTGCATGTTAGATTACGGCATCCCTTTTCTAGTATGTAAATGTTATTGTTGGATCCTAGCCCTAATTTTTCTTATTGGGTGATAATTAGGGATTCTTATTCTAATCTATCTTTGTCCTTTCTATAGATGTCGAACGCAAACAACGCTGCTGCTAGTTCTTTCACGTTGATGAGCCTTTGCCAAAAGGTCACCTTCGATGGAACGAACTTTAGAGAATGGATAAGATACATTCGCACCATCGCTCGCTATGAGGATAAAGAGTATGTCCTCGATGAGAAGCTCGAGAAAATCAACCCCGAAGTTGCTACTCCCGCCGAAATCACCGCCTTTGAAACTCATAAGCGAGATGAAACGAAGGTACATTGCATCATGATCGCCACCATGAACTCCGAATTCCAAAAGTCCTACGAGGACATGTATCCATACGAGATGCATCAAGACTTGTTGGAGAGATACCACCAAAACGCGAGACAAGAGCGTTACGAGATTTTCACTAACATGATCTCCGCTAAGATGGGTCATGGAGAATCTCTTACCGTGCACCTGCAAAAGATGCAAAGGTATGTCGACCGCCTTCGCAAGTTAAATGTTGACTTTGGTGAAGACTTGGCGATCGACATGGTGCTTCACTCTTTGCCTCCGATGTACAACCAATTTAGGATGACCTACCACATGAACAATGAAGAGGTCACCCTAAGCAAACTCCAAGGTCTCTTGAGGGTTGCTGAGAGCAACTTCAAGGACAAGTCTGTTGCACCTACTCCCAATGCGTCCGCTGCTCCTGTCTTGGCTATTGGTCATGGGAAGGGAAAGAAGAGGAAAGCTTCATCGAATAACTATCGCAAGGTGAAAGCCCGAGATGGTGCCTCTTCTAGTGGGACCAAAGTTGATCCCTCTAAGCCCTGCTCCAACCCAAAGGAGGCAGAGTGCCACCACTGCCACAAGATAGGACATTGGAAGAGAAGCTGCCCGGATTACCTGCAAGCCATTAAGGAAGGAAAGATCAAGCCATCTTTCGCAGGTATATACACAATCAAATCTAACGATTCCAATCATGCTATTTCTTGGGTTCTTGATACCGGTTGTGGTTATCACATTTGTTCTAATGTGCAGGGACTAAGAAGAAGTAGGGATGTAGAGCAAGGAAGGATCAATCTAATCATGAGGAACAGAAGATCGTCGCCTGTGACCAAGATTGGAGTGTATTCTTTAGTGCTTAGGAATAGTTTAGTTTTAAATTTGAACAATTGTTACTATTCGCCAGAAATGGCTAGAAACATCATTTCATTTCATGGTTTATATAGACAACGATTTAGATTTTCTTTTAATAATGAGAATGGTTCTATTTTGGCTTATCTAAATGGTGTCTTTTACTTTGAAGCTATACCATGTAATGGAATATATGAAACTGTTATGATTGTTGATAACTTAGGAAATGATGTTTTGAATATTGATTCTTCCACTAGTATGGATAAAGCATCCTTGTGGCATTGTCGTCTTGGACATGTCAACAAGAAACGCATAGCACAACTCCAAAAGGATGGAGTGTTGGAGTCATTCGACCTTAGGGAAGATGACACATGCGAGTCTTGTTTACTTGGAAAGATGACTAAGTCACCCTTCACGAGTACTTGTGAAAGGGGTGAGGGACTATTGGACCTAATACATACCAATGTATGTGGACCTTTTAGATCAACCACGAAGGATGGGAACCGCTTCTATGTGACTTTTACCGATGACTATAGTAGATATGGGTATATCTACTTAATCAAGCAAAAGTCAGACACCTTTGAAAAGTTCAAAGAGTTCAAGAATGAAGTGGAGAATCAATTGGGCAGGAAAATCAAGATGCTTCGATCCGATCGAGGAGGAGAGTACCTAAGTCTTGAATTCCACGATTATCTCAAGGAGTGTGGAATAGTTTCGCAATTGACGCCTCCTAGGACACCGCAGTTGAATGGTGTGGAAGAAAGGCATAATCGAATCTTATTGGATATGGTTCGCTCTATGATGAGTCGTGCTTCACTACCTATCTTCTTTTGGGGGTATGCCTTAGAGACTGCCGCCCATATCCTTAACCGAGTCCCTACTAAGAAGGTTGCCAAAACACCTCACGAGATGTGGACAGGGAAAGCTCCCTCGTTGGCACATATCAAGGTTTGGGGTTGTGAGGCTTTCGTAAGACGAGATACTCACGACAAGCTTGAACCTAGAAGTGAGCGATGTATTTTCATCGGCTACCCGCAAACATCCTTTGGATATCTCTTCTATAGACCGAAAGACAATGTTGTTTTTGTTGCGAGGAGAGGAGTTTTCCGAGAGCGAGAACTCATAAGCCAAGGAGATAGTGGGAGGCAAATCGAACTTGAAGAGATTCAAGAATCGATAGATGAAGGAACCTCTACCGCTGGCATTCAACCCGAGGAGGAAATTCCGGTTGAACCGATTGACGAATCCTCACCTCTTAGACGTTCCGATAGAGTTAGAGTTCATCCCCAGTTTTATGGTTTTCATATTACTAATGAAGGGGACACGTATATTAGTGATGGTACACTAGTAAATCTTGATGAACCTAATAGCTATAAGGAAGCCATGGCAGGCCCGGAGTCTGCGAAATGGAAAGAGGCAATGGATAGCGAGATCCAATCCATGTACGATAACCAAGTTTGGAATTTGGTTGATTATGTGCCCGAACGTAAGACCGTTGGGTGCAAATGGATCTTCAAAAAGAAGACCGACGTGGATGGGAACGTACACACATATAAAGCGCGATTGGTCGCGAAGGGATTTACTCAAACTCCCAGAGTTGACTATGATGAGACCTTCTCACCAGTTGCGAAGATTAAATCTATTAGAGTGATGCTAGCAATTGCCGCATTTCATGATTATGAGATTTGGCAAATGGATGTCAAGACCGCTTTGCTTAACGGAAAGTTGGCTGAGGATGTTTACATGGCTCAGCCAGAGGGGTTTGTGGATCCGAAGCATCCGAATAGAGTGTGTAAGCTTGAGAAGTCCATTTATGGACTTAAGCAAGCGTCTCGCAGATGGAATCTTTGTTTCGATGAGAAAGTCAAAGAGTTTGGATTTGTACGAAGCGAAGACGAACCTTGTGTATATGTCAAAGCCAGTGGGAGTATAGTAAGCTTTCTCGTTTTATATGTCGATGACATATTACTCATAGGAAACGACATTCCGACTCTGCAGGAGGTCAAGTCCTGGCTCGGGAAGTGTTTCGCTATGAAGGACCTCAGAGAGGCTTCTTACATTTTGGGAATAAGGATAGTAAGAGAAAGAAGTAAGAGACTAATTGGACTTAGTCAGAATACTTACTTAGAGAAGGTACTAAAACGTTTTAGTATGGAAAACTCAAAGAAGGGAGAATTACCGATACAAGGAAATGCCAAGTTGAGTAAGACTCAAAGTCCGAGTACCGAAGCTGAGATAGCAGAAATGAGCCGAGTACCATACGCTTCCGCAGTTGGCTCAATCATGTACGCTATGACTTGTACTCGCCCTGATGTAGCCTTCGCTTTGAGCATGGTTAGCAGATATCAAGGGAACCCTGGCAAAGCACATTGGATTGCGGTGAAGAACATCCTTAAGTACCTTCGGAGGACGAAAGAATGGTTCTTAGTCCTTGGAGGGAGTGATGACTTGAAGGTGCGAGGGTATAGTGACGCCAGCTTTCAGACCGACAGGGACAACTACCGTTCGCAGTCGGGCTGGGTCTTTACCCTAAATGGAGGAGCAGTGACATGGAAAAGTTCCAAGCAAGAAACCGTAGCTGATTCAACGTGCGAATCAGAGTACATCGCAGCGAGCGAAGCGTCGAAGGAGGCAATATGGCTAAAGAACTTCATTGGTGATCTTGGAGTTGTGCCGGCCATAAAGGAGCCCATGGAGATTTTCTGTGATAACGAAGGTGCGGTTGCCTTGACCAAGGAACCAAGGGATCATGGTAGATCTCGACATATCGACAGAAAATATCACTTCATTAGACATCGTGTAGAAGAAGGACAACTCGTAGTGAAGAGGATATCATCAGAAGATAACCCAGCAGATCCGCTTACGAAGGGACTGAGTAGGGTTAAGCACTTGCAGCATGCTAGGAGTATTGGGCTGAAGGATGATATTAGTATAGATTAGATAGTATTAGAAACGTATAATAGATAAATGTAATTAACATTTGATGATTAAATAAAGGAGTTTTATTTATGAGTAAAGTTACTGTCACATGTTAATTGTTTAACTATTGTTTCACTTTGCATGTTTTGACTTCTAGAATAATTGAGTTTATTAAGAATAATTGAATTATTCAAATGGTCCACAATCGTTCATATGTTGGGAGTAGATATGAATGAAGATTGTCATGAATTGGTGTGTAGAATGTCTAAATGGTGTTAGACATAGCAAGGGTTGCTGCAACGTTCATGAGTGCTTATGAACTGGTTTTGAGCATTGGAATAAACCCGCGCTTGCTGGAATCACTTTATGGAATACGATATAAAAGGTGATCGCAAGACGATAATATCATATAGTCTTAAAACCTAGATATATGGTTTATTATTTGTTAATTGATTGTGCATTGATAATGCGAAAACGCATCAGTAACTTGGTGTTATAAAACGCATTGTTGTGTATAGTTGGTTAATGAATAAGTAAATGCATATAAGTCGAAGTTTATCTATAAATTTTATCCTAAGAGGGTAGAAGAGATATCTTGGCCACTCGATGATTTGATTTGACTTATGTGTCGGGCCCGGTCAGAACTGAATTGATGTGTTTGATTAAGTTCTATGTCAAATAAATCAGAGATCGAGAAATCTAAATGCTTGACTAACCATTCCATAGGATTGTCAGCATGATATCTAACAGAGGACTGTACGATCCCTTATCTAAAGGACAAGATTGATTAGATCAGAGTTGACAGCGTCTTTGAGAGCTACGATTGCAAACCGAATTGTACTTGTATAGTTACTAGACTTATCCAAGTGGGAGACTGTTGGAATAGTGTCTAAGGCTGCAACTATATTAGGCAAGTATTTGATCCGGTTGTGCATGGCCCTTTTGGGTTGCCTTCACCATAGCAACTTGATGGATGATTTGTTAAAAGAGAGTAAACATTATAAGGAATAATATATGGTTATTTGATTAATATAAGTCATAAATTAATTGGAATTAATTTGGTGACTTAAAGAGATTAATTAAATAAGAGGGTATAAACTGTCAATTGTTTGATAGTTAAACTTTGGACTGTAAATCCATTTGGATATACTTTGGACGGATTCTAAGAGCTTTAGGATAGCTAAAATCGTCCATGTGATTATCTAGGAATGGATTTGGATAGCCTTAAGAGAAGATTATCTGATAGGGACTTATCTGTAATCCTTAAGGAGTCTACAAGTATAAATAGACCCCATGGCATAAGGAATTAGCGTGATAACCTAAAGTAAGGAACCTCTGGCCGAATTCCTCCCTTCTCCTCTCTCCTAAATCATCTTGCTTGCTATTGGTGTTTGTAAGCCATTAGAGGAGTGACATTTGTGACTCTAGAAGCTCCAAGACAACAAGATCAATAAGGAACTCAAAGGTATGATTCTAGATCTATTTCAATGTTGTTATTTAACCTAATTAGCCATTAGAAGTCTTGGATTCAAAGCATGTTTAATTAGAAAGCCTAGATCCGAGCATTAGGGTTTTGCATGCGCACATAGGAAAGTTCTTATGGCTAAAACCCATCACAAATTGGGGTAACCCTTTGACTAGACCCTTGTTGGAAATCTTTTTTATTGACTCAAAATTGATGTGCCTAAGTCTTGCATGCCATCACCACATATCTTCACTTACACCCTGTTCCCGAGTTCAATTTAAGGAGAGAAAGGAAAAGAAATGGGTGGAAGTGATAGGAAAGTAAAAGAAATTGGTGTTCCTAAGTTTCATTAAAGGAATGAAGTGGAAGGAAATGGAAGGATCACTTTCCCTCCTAACTTTCCTTCTAATTTGGAAGGATTTAGAGAGAAATAACAAAATGTTTAACTTTCCTTCCACTTCTCTCCAACTTAGGAACACAAAAGACAAATTTTTGTTCCTTTCTTTTTTCTTCTTTTTTCTCCTTACTTTCTTTCCTCTTCTTTTCTGTTCTTCGCTACAAGTCGGGAACGAATGAAGGCAAATAAGTTCTCCAATTTGTAACTTTATTTTATAAAGGCGGTTTGAAGTTCTTTGTACTTTCATTAATAAGCAATTATCGGCATCATGCATGGTCAAATAGTTGTTTTTCATTCGAATGTCACACCCGACTTCGGTTCTTGTCCGAGACTAACAATATTGTTCTTGAGATCCGGTATGTAGTAAATCTTCGTCATCAGCCTTTGTTGACCTTTTCTTGCCTTGGAAAAGTATAACACCTTTTCCCTTGATTTTTACACACGAATTATCTCCAAATTTAACCCTCCCAGTTAGGCCTTCTTCAAGTTCGGAGAAAAATGACTGATTTTTGGCATGTGATTGCTTGCCCCGTTATCCAAATACCACACATCGTTATCTTGTGAGTCGTATCGGGATGGTATCACATTTTCTTCATATAAAAAAATATGGTCTCATGTAAAAATACAGTTTCGTCGGTATCGTTAACTTTGGTAAAATTATTTTCTTGTACTTTTTGGATTCGGTCTGGACATTGAGACGCGAAGTGGCCCAGTTTATCTTACCGATAACAAATAATTTTGGATCGATGCTATTTTGTTTTATTATTATTTGGGTTATTATTGGAATTGGGCTGATCAAAATTGGACTTGTTTCCACGATTGGGCTTGCTACCTTGCGAGACTCGATTAACATATTTAGACCCAGTTTATCCATTCAGTCCATTTGACCCTCCTATCCCGTTAAATCCCTTCCACCCTTTTCCTTGCGTTCTACGATTACTCGAACCACCTCCACTAGAAGTCTTCGTAAATAGCGCGTTCGCCTGGCCATCTCCGTCGTCCTCCTCCTCCCTAATCCGTTCTTCATACGCCTTATGTCTTCCCACAACATCCTCGAAACCGATTGTCTTCAAGTCCAAGACTTGCTCCAAGGAAGCGACAATTTGGATGAAGTTTCTCGGTACCAATTTTAGAAATTTCTTGACCATCTTGTGTTCTTCAATCGATTCACCAAGGGATGCTGCTTTAGTTGCGATTCTAGCTAGTTTCCCTGCAAAAGAGTTGATCGATTCCGAGTCAGACATCCTCAATCGGTTGAATTATCCCATCCTTGCCTCCTTTACATGATCTACACCCACATGTCTCGTTTTGATTGCTTCCCAAAGTTGTTTTGCAATCTCCACATCTCTGATTTGCATAATCAACGTCTCTAGGATCGCCTGATACAATAGCCCCATCGTTAGGTAATCTTTTTCTTCATTCTTCTCTGTTTCTAGATAGATTACGGTCCATGCCTTGTGAATCCGTAACACTACCTTCATTCTTAGTGCCTATACAGTGTAGTTGGTTGAATTGAGCATGGGATACTGTACCGAAGTGGCTCCAATCTCCTTCTCCCTCACCGGAGCACTGCCTGAAGACCCTTCATCTCCTACCATGTCGACCACTATGTTCAACAAGTAAGTAATTCGATCTCAAAGTTTTATGTTCTTGGCTTTGATACCAATTCAAGTCAAGAAAGTATAACACAGAAAATTAATTGAGCTATCTCTTTGATTAAATGAGAAAATAACGCAAAACTCAATTTGTGAATACAATCTATCTTAACCCTACACGACTAAACAAGATGTGTGTGTGTGTGTGTGTGTGTGTGTATATATATATAGGACAATTCAAATAAAAACAGTATATTATGTGACAACGTAAAAACACTACTTTTATGTTATTATATATTTTGCAATGAATGTTTTATCCACAACTTTATATTATTATTCAACAATAAATAAATGAGTATTCACATGTTTACTATAAAAATGCACATACATAAATTTATAATAGAATAATAACATTCTAATAAATATATGAATAATCAATATATAAATAATCAAACGTTAATATTCATATTAGAATTACTTCAACAATATACATATACAACATTCATTACAGAATAATAACATAAAGATAGTGTTTTCACGTTCTCACACTATTTATTGTTTTTATTTGAACTTACTTCTCTCTCTCTCTCTCTCTCTCTATATATATATATATATATATATATATATATATATATATATATATATATATATATTGATGGGTTTGAGCCAAGAACTTTCCTATGTGCACATGCAAACCCTATTTCTTGGATCTAGGTTTCTCTAATTGAACATGCTTTGTATCCAAGACTTTGAATCATAGATCTAGTGTAAACAAACAATTTATAACATATGAAATCAGATCTAGAATAATACCTTGAGTTACTTGCTTGAAAACTTCTTTTCCTTGGAGCTTATAGTCACAACTGTCACTCCTCCAATGGCTTACAAACACCTACTAGCAAGAAGATGATATGAGAGAGTGAGAGAGGTGAGAAATCGACTCTAGGGTTTCCTCAAAACATAGAGTGGCTGATTTCTCCTTCCCTAAGGGTCTATTTATACTATAAGCTCCTAGGGTTTTACCTTAAACCCTAATTGGACAACTTAGCCTCAAAGCAATCCAAATATCCTTCTAGATAGGGCCTTGGACGATTTCTAGGATATCCATATCCTTAAAATCGTCCCTTCCCATATCCATAAGGATTCATAGCCTAAAACACAACTATCACACATTTGACAGTTTATGCCCCTTTATTTAATTAATCTCTTTAAGTCACCAAATTAATTCCTAATTAATTTTTAACTTATATCAATCAAATAATATTATTATTCTTTTAATATATTATTCTTATAACACATTAATAATAATATTTCTCCTCTCTACATAAATCACCTTGTTAAATTGCTATGGTGAAGGCAACCCAAAAGAACCATGCACAACCGGATCAAATAATTATGAAATATAGTTACAGCCTTAGAAACTAATCCAACAGTCTCCCACTTGGATAAGTCTAGTAACTATAAATGTAAACACAATCCGATTAGCAATCGTAGCTCTCAAGGACATTGTCAACTCTGATCTCATCAGTAACCTGTCCTTTAGATAAGGGATCGTACAGTTCTCTGTTTAGATATTGTGTGGACAATCTCATGGAACTAATTGTCCAGCAGTTGGTTTCTCGATCTCAGATTTATTTGACATAGAACTTAATTGAACACATCAATTCAGTCCTGACCGGGCCCGGTACATAAGTCAAATCAAATCATCGAGCGGCCGTGATATCGCTTTTACCCTCTTAGGATAGAAGTAACAAATAAACTTCGACTTATATGCATTTACTTATCCACCAATCAATTATATAGAACAATGCGTTTTATAACATCAATTTACTGATGCAGTTTCACATTATCAATGCACAACCAATTAGCAAATAATAAACCATATATCTAGGTTTTAAGACCATATGATATTATCGTCTTGCAATCACTTTTGTCACATTCCATAAAGTGATCCCAGCAAGCGCGGGTTTATTCCAATGCTCAAAACTTGTTCATAAGCACTCATGAACATTGTAGCAAACCTTTTCTATGTCTAATACCATTTAGACAATCTACACACCAGTTCATGACAATCTTCATTCATGTCTACTTCCAACACATGAACGATTGTGGACTATATGAATAATTCGATTATTCTTAACAAACTCAATTGTTGTGGAAGTTAAAACATGCAAATTAAAACAATAGTTAAACAATTAACATAAGACAGTAACTTTACTTATAAATAATACTTCTTTATTTAATCATCAAATGTCAATTACATTTATCTATTATATGTTTCTAAAACCATCTAATCTAAACTAATATCATCCTTCAGCCCAATGCTCCTACCATGTTGCAAATGATTAACCCTACTCAGTCCCTTCGTAAGCGGATCTGCAGCGTTATCTTCTGATGATATCCTCTTAACCACGAGATGTCCTTCTTCTACTCGGTGTCTAATAAAGTGATATTTTCTGTCGATATGCCGAGATCTACCATGATCCCTTGGTTCCTTGGTCAAGGCAACCGCTCCTTCATTATCACAGAAAATTTCCATAGGCTCTTTTATGGCAGACACAACTCCAAGGTCACCAATAAAGTTCTTCAACCATATAGCCTCCTTTGACACTTCGCTCGCTGCAATATACTCTGATTCCCACGTTGAATCAACTATAGTTTCCTGCTTGGAACTTTTCCAAGTCACTGCTCTTCCATTTAGGGTAAAAACCCAGCCCGACTACAAACGGTAGTTGTCCCTGTCGGTCTGGAAACTGGCGTTCTATTAGTCTCTTACTTCGTTCTCTCACTATCCTTATTCCCAAAATATAGGAAGCCTCTTTGAGGTCCTTCATAACGAAACACTTCCCGAGCCAAGACTTAACCTCCTGCAGAGTCAGGATGTCGTTTCCCATGAGCAGTATGTCATCGACATACAAAACGAGAAAGCTAACTATACTCCCACTGGGTTTGACATATACACACGATTCATCTTCGCTTCGTACGAATCTAAACTCTTTGACTTTCTCATCAAAGCAAAGATTCCATCTGTGAGATGCTTGCTTAAGTCCATAAATGGACTTCTCAAGCTTTCACACTCTATTGGGATGCTTCTTATCGACAAAACCTTCTGGATGAGCCATGCAAACATCCTCAGCCAACTTCCCATTAAGGAAAGCGGTTTTGACATCCATTTGTCATATTTCATAATCATGAAATGCAGCAATGGCTAGCATCACCCTAATAGACTTTATTTTAGAAACTGGTGAGAAGGTCTCATCATAGTCAACTTTGGGAGTTTGAGTAAATCCCTTCGCAACCAATTGCGCCTTATATATGTGCACATTCCCGTCCATGTTAGTCTTCTTCTTGAAGATCCACTTGCACCCAACCGTATTACGCCCGGGCACATGATCAACCAAATTCCAAACTTGGTTGTCGTACATGGACTGAATCTCATTATCCATCGCCTCTTTCCATTTCACAGACTTCGGGCCTACCATGGCATCCTTATAGCTGTTAGGTTCATCTAGATTTATTAGTGTACTATCACTAACATACGTGTCCCCTTCTATAGTAATATGAAAACTATACAACTGGGGTTGAACTCTAACTCTTTCGGAACGTCTAAGAGGTAAGGATTCGTCAATCGGTTCAACCGGAGTTTCCTCCTCGGGTTGAGCGCCAGCGTTAGAGGTTCCTTCACCACTCGACTCTTGAATCTCTTCAAGATAGATTTGCCTCCCACTATCCCCTTGGCTTATGATTTCTCGCTCTCGGAAAACCCCTCTCCTTGCAACGAAGACAACATTGTCACTCGGTCTATAGAAGAGATATTGAAAGGATTTCTGTAGGTAGCCGATGAAAATACACTGCTCACTACAAGGTTCGAGCTTGTCGTGAGTTTCTCGTCTTACGAAACCCTCGCAACCCCAAACCTTGATATGTGCCAACGAGGGAGCTTTCCCTATCCACATCTCGTGAGGTGTTTTGGCAACCTTCTTTGTAGGGACTTGGTTAAGGATATGGGTGGCAGTCTCTAAGGCATACCCCCAGAATGAGATAGGTAGTGAAGCACGACTCATCAAAAAATGGACCATGTCTAACAAGATGCTTTATCCATACTATGTGCTTCTTGTTAACATGTCCAAGACGATAATGCCACAAAGATGCTTTATCCATACTATTGGAAGAATCTATACACAACACATCATTTCCTAGGTTATCTACAACCATAACAGTTTCATAAATTCCATTACAAGGCATTGCTTCAAAATATAAAACACCATTTAGATAAGCATAAATCGAACCATTCTCATTATTAAACGAATATCTAAATCCTTGTCTAAATAAACCATGAAAAGAAATGATGTTTCTTGTCATATCCGACAAGTAGCAACAATTATTTAAATCTAAATTCAATCCATTACTAAGAACTAAAGAATACACTCCAATCTTGGTGACAGGCGATGATCTTCTGTTCCCCATGATTAGATTTATTCTTCCAAGCTCCACATCCCTATTTCTTCCTAGTCCCTGCAAATCAGAACAAATGTGGTAACCACACCCTGTATCAAGAACCCAAGAAATAGCATGAGATGAGTCATTAGATTTAATTGTGTATATACCTGCAAAAGATGGCTTGATCTTCCCATCCTTGATGGCTTGTAGATATTCCGGGCAGCTTTGTTGGATTAGTGTCTAAGTCCATAACTATTTTGGTATGTACTTGACCCGATTATGAGCATGGTCCTTTTGGGTTGCCTTCACCATAGCAATATGTAGGATGAATTAAGGAGAGAAAAGTTTAAATATGATTTATTAATATATTATGAGGATAATATATTAAAGGAGAAATCATATTGTTTAATTAATATTAACTAAGAATTAATTGATAATTAATTTTGTGGCTAAAAGAGATTAATTAAATTTAGGGGACTGGACTGCAATTATTGGATAATTGAGTTATTGGGCTAAGGAATGCTAAAGGAATAAGGGGTGAACGAAATTATGATAGGAGCCCATCATATTTTCGTCCATGGCCTTATCCAAAAGGTTCCATGGGCTACTTAGAGTTTAAGTTGTCCATTAGGGTTTTGACTGAAACCCTAGCAGCCCACACAAGTATATAAAGGACCCCTTAGGCCCCAAAAACGTGGACAACTGATTCTCTAGGGTTTCTAGTCGTTTTTGGGCAGCCTCCTTTCTTCTCCTCTTCATCCAAGTTGCATATGGTGTTTGTGACTCCATTAGAGGTGCAGCACTTGAGGCACTAAGCTTTTGAAGCCAATCCAAGCAAGGAATTGATTGTTATTGCTATATAACAATCAAAGGTAATTCTATAAACCCTAATTCAGTTTATAATATGTTAGATCTAAGTTTGTTAGTCTTGGATTCAAAGCATGTACAATAGAGAAACCTAGATCCAAGCATTAGGGTTTGTATGAGCACATAGGATTGTTCTTATGCATAAAACCCATCAAGCTTCTCTTCTAATGCCCTATTTTGTGGCAATGATGGCACTCTGCCTCCTTTGGGTTAGATTTGGGCTTAGCAGGATCAACCTTGGTCCTACTAGAAGAGGAACCATCTTGGGACTTTCCCTTGCGGTGGTTCTTTGGCGGAGCCTTCCTCTTCTTGCCCCTTCCCTGCCCAATAGCCAAAACAAGAGCAGCGGGTGGATTAGGAGTTGGTGCAACAAACTTGTCCTTGAGGTTGCACTCAGCAGTCCTTAGGAGCCCTTGGAGTTTGCTTAGGGTGACCTCTTCCTTGTTCATGTGGTAGGTCATCTTAAATTGGTTGTAGCTTGAGGGCAAGGAGTGAAGAACAATGTCAATAGCCAAATCTTCCCCAAAGTTGACATTCAACTTGCGAAGATGATCAACATACCTTTGCATCTTTTGTAAGTGCACGGTTAGAGACTCTCTACTTCCCATTTTAGCAGTGATCATATTCGTTATGATCTCATAGCGCTCTAGCCTCGTGATTTGGTGATATCTCTCCATCAAGTCTAGATGCATCTCATAAGGATACATGTCCTCATAGGACTTTTGGAATTCGGAGTTCATTGTGGCTATCATGATGCAATGGACTTTTGTTGCATCATGTTCATGTGTCTCAAAGATAGCCATTTCTTCGGGAGTAGCAGTTTCTGGATTAATCTTCTCGAGCTTCTCATCAAGAACATACTCCTTGTTCTCATAACGTGTGATCGTGCAAATGTATCTTATCCATTCGCTAAAGTTCGATCCATCGAAAGTGACTTTTTGACAAAGACTCATTAACGTGATTGAATTGGCAGCAACGTTGTTTGCGTTCGACATCTACAAATAGAAAGTACAAAGTTTGATTAGAATTGAATCCCTAATTAAACACCCAAAATGAAGAATTAGGGCTAGGACCCAACAATATTATTTACATATTAGAAAAGGGATGCTGTGATCCAACATGCAAACAAATTGGAGGTAAGTGAACGACGATTCACTAAATCTTCACCATGAAAAACATAACCTTAAGTTTAATATGTATTGAGAACTCCTAGATTTTCTTGGAGATTCATTGAACTTTTCAATGACATGTTTAAATCTCGATATGCCCCTCTCGTTTGTGACTGGGATACCGAGGATCACAAAGTGGGTGTGAATAACCATGCTAATCAACATGGCGTCTTCATTGTTACAATCACCTATTCGATGTGCCAGTAAACCACACACGCTCCATCAAACTATGATAAACAATGAATCACCCTTCGCCACCTTTGCTTAGAACCAATTAGTGTGCCGGTAAACCACACACGCTCCACTAACTTCTTAGCAAGGGTGAAAAGTGTAATTTCATGGGATTGCATCAATTCACTTTTGCCTAAAGTAACTAGGATTGGGAATTTGGAAAAACATGTAGTTACTTTATAATTTAACATTATACTTTTAATGAGAAGAGAGAGTTTTCTATCCTACCCGTTCAGCTAACGCCCCTCCACCAGTCAAGCAAGCGGTGGGTGTGAGTGTACACCCATTTTGCGCCATTTTATAGGCATCAACCTTATACCCACCTTATAGACCGGCTTCGTGAATGAGTCCTACTAACGGTAAGACTAGCATTTTAATTATACTAATATATATTCATTAAGCTTTAATAATATAATAGTATAGGGTTGAATTTTAAACTTGTAAAACTCTAGGGGTTGAAATTTAAATTCTTCTAAATTAAACTTTTAATCATAAAATTTAAATCTCAAAACTTCGGGACAAATTTGAACTTTTCAAAACTAGAGGGATCAAATAACAAATAATTCAAATAACTAATTTCATAATTATCTATATTTGACCTAATCCAATTTTAGTCATTAGATAATTACCAAATAATTTTAAATAGCCAATATTTATCATATAAATAACCAATATTCAAAAGATTTGAAATTATCTATTGTTATGTCAAGGATAATCATAAAATTTAGTCAAAATTCAGATTTTAACATAGCAAAATGATTTAGGTATCAAATCCAAGACAAAACAACAACAAAATCCTGAAATATCCTCTGCCTGACACTTGGAAGTCAGCTTTGGACTCGCTGAGTAGGGCCAACTCTCCGAGTCCAAACACTGACTCGCCGAGTTGGGTCGGACAAAGGCCAAGAAAAACGATTTTCAGCAAGCAAAACAGTTAAGAATCATATTCAATTGAAACCAATCAAGGCTCTGATACCACTGATGAGTTTGAGCCATAAGAACTTTCCTATGTGCACATGCAAACCCTATTGCTTGGATCTAGGTTTCTCTAATTGAACATGCTTTGTATCCAAGACTTTGAATCATAGATCTAGTGTAAACAAACAATTTATAACATATGAAATCAGATCTAGAATAATACCTTGAGTTACTTGCTTGAAAACTTCTTTTCCTTGGAGCTTAGAGTCACAATTGTCACTCCTCTAATGGCTTACAAACACCTACTAGCAAGAAGATGATATGAGAGAGGGAGAGAGGTGAGAAATCGGCTCTAGGGTTTCCTCAAAACACAGAGTGGCTGATTTCTCCTTCCCTAAGGGTCTATTTATACTATGAGCTCCTAAGGTTTTACCTTAAACCCTAATTGGATAACTTAGCCTCAAATCAATCCAAATATCCTTCTAGATAGGGCCTTGGACGATTTCTAGGATATCCATATCCTTAAAATCGTCCCTTCCCATATCCATAAGGATTCATAGCCTAAAACACAACTATCACACATTTGATAGTTTATGTCCATTTATTTAATTAGTCTCTTTAAGTCACCAAATTAATTCCTAATTAATTTATGACTTATATCAATCAAATAATATTATTATTCTTTTAATATATTATTCTTATAACACATTAATAATAATATTCCTCCTCTCTATATAAATCACCTTGTCAAGTTGTTATGGTGAAGGCAACCCAAAAGGACCATGCACAACCGGATCAAATAATTATGAAATATAGTTACAGCCTTAGACACTAATCCAATATATATATATATATATATATATATATATATATATATATATATATATATATATATATATATATATATATATATATAGTCTAATTACCGACTTGTGAATTAGAATATGGAAACTAGGAACCCACATGAACATAGTTTCCCAAAACTAGGTTGCCTTAAATTGAATTGCTTGATCTCCAAGTCCTACTTGACTTAGGATTCCAACAAATTGTACATGGTAACACAGTTAATATGAGTTATTTTTAAAGAAAGTTGAGGTTAATATCGGTCATATAACTCTTTTAGATATATTAAAAATATAATTTTTAAAGGAAAAATAAGAATAATGAAGAAAATAAGAAAAAAATGTTGGTTTAAAGAATTGAACCTAACTGAATGAGTTTGATGAAGGACTTCGTGCCAATATGTAAAACGATGTTACCAGATATCAACAAATTTAAAATTGGTCCCAAAACTGCTATGGGCCTTCGGTGGTTGGCCAACTGGCCATCCCTTATGGTTCGGGATTGAATGTCTCAAAAGTTCTACCAATGACCTTTTGTGAGGAAAAATTTAAAAAAAAAAAAAAACAAAAACAAAAAACCATCAACATCAACATTAGTAATTATCAAGTAACTCCCGGTCATTATTAGTATCGTAAGATCAAAAGGCTTCTAGTCATTATCAAGGAACTCCCGGTCATTATTAGTATCGTAAGATCAAAAGGCTTTTAGCCCAGCGGTATCCGGTGTTGCCCTCCTTACTTGAGTTTGAGGTTCAAGTCCTCGCTATGGACATATGTGAATTTAAGGAGTAGTTTTGGATTAGGTTAGATTTGTCGTTTAGTATCGTAAGAAAATTTGGTTATGCAATAATGCGGATTATATGGTCATTTTAATTAATAATATCACAAATATTTATTTGAAAATTTTGGATATACAATGCAAATAAAATTTTAAACTATAATGAACTTTAAAATCATTGCGTTGCAATCGAGATTAGAATTTACATGCGATGCTATAGAGTCGTGTGTTTAGTTCCAACCTTCTATTTCGTTTTATAAGTTCAAGACTTGAATACGTTTACTTCAATCAACGTTATATTACAAACGAAGAATGTTCAACCTTCTATTTCGTTTCAGTGTACCATCTACTGAAATGAGTATTATATATCAAAAGTCTGTCTATTCTAGTCTCTAGTCCCCTCCCAGTACTTGATACTCCACGACTTGGTCGTCGGTTGAGTTATTCTGCAAAGACTACGTGCATGGGGTTGAAGTTATAACAAGTCGACGTAAATGTTGTGGAAAACTAAATATCTATAATTAATAGTCACAGTTAACCGATACTAAAATTAATAAGATTAGGAATGGGACAGATCTCTGACAGAAATATGGGAAAGAAGACGGGAGTAGTTGTTTTCATGTTGATTTCTTTCTTCTTACTCATGATCTTATCAAGTAAGTTCAAACTTAACGTTCATGCAAACATATATCCATATGTACAATCGTTCTAAATATTATATATGAAAGTGAAATGCATAACATTCTCTCTTAATCAGACGCGGAAACTCCACCTCCAAGCCTTATAGCAATACCCCACCCGCGGCAATCACCTAATCCACCACATAAATTGGGTTTGCCGCACCACCCACCCCCATCCCCATCCCCACCTAACCATGGGGGACGAGGACCAATCATTTATCGAGGTTTGCCACCGGTCTGTAATGCTGGGATAAATTCCCAATGTGCACCTAAAAGATACATCCATAGGGAGTGTACAACTTACAATCGTTGTGTGCAACACTGACCATGAAAGCTCTTTGAAGTGAATATTAAAAACTTGCTTTTGTACGTTGAGCTAGCTATCTAGGATCGATTGTAACAATATTATCACATATTCACATGTGTACACATACTCTTCGTTTCTTCATAATTGAATAATATACTTATCTAGCTTTTTTTGTACGACTGGTAGTTGTTAGATGCTAGATTCACCAAGATAATGATTTAATTTTTTTTGTGCACTCTTAACCATTAAACTTATTATTATTTTTTTGTTTAAAACATACCATGACAGATAATAGAAGGTTTTTCTGGTTTTTAACGTCTCTTTCTGGCCAAGTATGATTTTTCCGGTCATCTTTTCCGGCCAAAATAGTTTTTCCGCCGAGTTGAGTTTTTGACACATTTTTCAGATTTTTTGTTTCTCTTTTTCTCTCTCTTTCTTATATTTTGTTTCCAGATTCGTAGGTTTTTATGTGTTCTTGTCCTTGGAAATAAGTCTGAAACCCTAGAAATCAAAAATCAAAGCTGGTGAACAACTTGAACTCAAAGCTACCATGGAAATTGAGGAAAAAAACATCAAAGCTGATGAAAGGGTTGGTCTCGGTTTTAAAAACTCATCAGAGACAATTTCTTTTTGGTAGTTTGTAAAACCTAATTAGAAATCGAAGTTGATGAAGGGGTTGTGTTCATGGTTGAAAAACACACCCCAAAAAAGCGATTTCAATTTTTAATTTCTCCCACACAAACACCATGTGAAATCAGGTTCATCCATGGCAAATTTTGAGTTTATCCATGGTAGTTTTTCATATCTCGTTTCTAAAACCCTTCATCTTCCTCGAGTTTAAACCTTTCATCAATGGTTGATTTCGATTTTGTTTCTTGAACCTTTCATCTTCCTCGAGTTTGAACTCTAACTCACTTATGACGATCAACAAACTCTAACAAGAAATTAAGAATAAATTTGAATCATTTTGTATGTGTGTGTTTTTCAACCATGGACACATACAAAAACCCACAAATCACACACACACACAGATCTGAAAAATATGCAAGAACTCAACTCGCCGGAAAAGCTATTTTGGCCAGAGAAGATGACCAGAAATATCATATTTTGCCGGTATAGATGCCGGAAACCAGAAAAACCTTTTATTATTAGTTATAATGGTATGTTTTAATAATAATAAATAAATAATAATAATAATAATAATAATAATAATAATAATAAACAAGTTTAATGGTTAAGAGTGCACAAAAAATAGTGAAGTGACCAAATATGTACAAAAAGTATAATTAGTTACCCTCTCAAATCATTATCCCTTAATCCCCTTATGTCGGTTTGAACCCGGGACCTCCGATCTAAGAGGTTTTCACCTCTATCAAGTGGGTTAGTCCAACATTGTTACGTATCTAGCTAGCTAGCATGAACTATATATATATATATATTCTAAAAGGTTGCGTAAATATAAATACCATCAATCTTACAATAAAATTATAATAAAAATAAGTACTAGCTGTTTTTTTTAATCTAATCAAAGTTTTGAATGTTAAAAAATTAGTGGATAAAAGTAAATTATAATTCATATTTTTACATTAATAAAAAAAAATGTCACTTCCCCATGGAATATGAAAATCAACCTAAGAGAAATGTTCCATTACATTCCCTTGTGGCCAAAAAAAAAAAAAAAAAAAGATTTTTTTTAATTCTATTGTAAGATTGCAGTTTATTCCCTCTTCGATTCCTACACATTAAAGCGTTACCTATACCTTATGATTTTCAGATTGGTGGTTTATTCAGGAGTTACGTAATTCTTATATAAAATCAAAACGAGGAATAGGAATCAAAATATAAGTTTTTTCTTTAAATTTGTATGTATGCTTGGATTTTAACAAACATGAGGACATTAAGATATTTATAGATATGACTATGAGATGTACAAAAAAAAAATGTGTGGAACGTGTTAAAAGGGGCTGATTTTTGCCGCCAATTTGAGCATAAATTCAGGCACAAGGCGGCGTCTTGGAGGTGCACTCACTTGTTTTGCAAGTGCTTCTTCATCTCCCGCATAAACAATTGCAACCAAATCATCAAACAATTTATCATCCCCTCTCATTGGATCCTAAATACAAATACAAATACAAAACCGATAATTAATAATTAAATGTTCACATAAATTTTGCTTATTTGAGGCTTTTTTTTTTGAATGTTTTTTCATTCTTATTCCAAATAAAATGACTTTTTGGGACCAGATTTTTCTAAAATCAGCTCCATTTTTCTTCGGAAGAGGGACCAAAAACGCTATAAGAACCTCAAATCATGACCAAAATTACAAGAAAATATTACTCAGGGACCAAAAATGTAAATTTAATAAGCTACCTGAACAAACACATCGGTATGAGTTTTCCCCTCATACAACATCAACTCTGCTTTTGCTCCTACTCTTTGAAGTGTATCCACAAACGTTTTACTATAAACATCAACACACTTATATATTATTATTATTATTTAAAAAAAAAAAAAAAAAACTAAATTGAGAAAATAACAAAAGACTCATACCTGCAGTCTGCTGGAATGGAATAATCTGCAGTGCCATGAAAAAGAATAATTGGAGGCAAGAGAGAAACTGCTTTTTTATTGTTGGGGTCTTGAACACTAATTTCTGGAGAATATTTTCTCAAAGATTCCTCACCTCCCATAATACTGTATAAAAAAATTATATAAAGTTATCCTTTTTTTTTTTTAATATTAAAAGTAGACAAAATGGAAAATACCTATAAAAAAGTGACTTGTATGGGCCTCGAGTGTGTAAATGTTCAGCCAAGTTATACAAATTATATCTACATAAAGATTATAAACAAAACCAGTGTCAGTTTTGTAATATTAATTTTCAACTTTTCACATGTATGAACTGAAAATAACTAAACAAGATTAACAATCTACATACATACCCTCCAGATAAGCCCAAATAAGCTTTTATCTGTGAAACACTCCATGTAGTACTCTGTGTTGCATCACACTCGATAATTGCCTGCTCCACAAGTGCACAAGCTGCAATATGTGCACCAGCTGATTGTCCCATCAGGTAAATCCTTCAAGATTACCAGATTTCAAAACTCAAAATCCAAAAGGGTAAATTAGTAAATTAGTAAAAAGTAAAAAACATATAATATAACTACCTATTGGGATCACCACCATATTCAGAGATGTTATTGCATACAAATGAGATGCCTCTAGAAGCATCCTTAACCATTTCACTTATTGTAGCTTTGGGAAAGTTTCTGTAATCTATGCATGCAACTATAACATCTGTACCTGATAAGTGGCGTCCTAATAAAGAACCCCAAGCTTTATACCTGCAACATAAGTTCAAGATTTTTTTATGTTTCCAATTTTACCCCTGGTTTTGTTAGTTAGTTAGTTAGTTACTTACCCTATTACCCAAGCTCCTCCAGTGATGAAAGCAATGACAGGTTTTGGGGAATCGTTTTTTCCATTGTCTTTAGGCAAATATATATCAAGTCTGTAAATAAAGATTCAGTTAAATGAAAATAATAGTAATAAGAAAGTGGAATAATTGAATAATTAAGATATTAAGACATACTTATTCCTTGGTTGATCACCAAAAACAATGTCTCTGCGAACTTGGCTTGAGAAATAGTAGTAATAAGCAACTGCAATGATTAAGGATTTATATGTCATTTAGTGATTAAGCCATTTAGGAAGTATAGTGAGATTGAGAATTTTAAGTTAAAGGGTATAAAGGGAATCTTGTAATTTGTTATTAAACATGGGAGGAATGACCTTAGCCACGAATCACCGACTTTACAAACCTTGAAGTACACCTGGCATGATTAGGATTGCATAACATTGTAGAGCAAGAAATCCAGTGATTATTGAGTAACCTGACCTGAAGAAAGATTGTAATATTAACATACTTTCAAAGCATATTAATCTAAAAAATGTGGTAATAACAAGGATACTCCTCCATTAACTGAGTTTCTCTTTCATATTTAAGACACCAAGTCGACTAATTACACTTAAGGCACTTGAAACAGTTAAACAATCATTTATACATAGAAGACAAATTAACATAGCTTTCGAAATAAGATTCCATGAAGCAAGAAAAAGAAAGAGAATTTCAGAAAATCCAACAAACCATTCTCAAATACACAACAAAAGAAATATATTCAAATTCGCCATTTACAATTAATAAATTTAAAATCATCAATGAGAGAGTGGTTTATACTTTATACCAAATGAATGAAGGATCAAGAAAACAAAATTCATTGAAGAGTGGAAAGAGGAAATTTACCTAATACGTGCCCACAATTTAGACCCAAACCGGGTGATAAAAAACGAATCCCCATCAGCCCGGCCTGCATTGTGACAAAAAAACCGCCGCCGGCCACCAGGAAAATCGGATAGATTCGAATCGCTAGCGGCACGACGACGTCGTTGCTGGTAAGAAACGGAACTCGTCACAGTTGACGCCATACTAGTACTGTTAACACTATCGTAACTTGAAACCCTAGGTAAAAAAGGTGTGGTTTCAAACTTTTTTCCATCTTCAATAGATGAATGGGCCAAATCATCTCCATCACCATCCTCCATGTTGAGGAACACTGCTCCAGCATGTGCGGCCGCAGAAGCTGGCATGATTGAAGATGGTGGTGTTCGATTTGGGAAAAAGGGATTGGAGATTGAGATCGAGATAGGGAGGATCTGCGACTGCATCTTGGATAGATATAGACGTGCGGATTTATTGAATGATTTGTGCATGGGTGAGATTCTGCAGGATGAATATGAGCGAAAATAATGGAAGAAATGCAGTCGATTGATTGCGAGAGTACAAAATTTTGTATTTGGAAGATGGAAGAGACTTTTGTTTGGTTTCATCGATGTGGACACGTGGCGACTTGTAATCGGATGATTAGGAAGTTTGGCCCCACTGGCAATATTGCGTGCTTGTATGGGTTACATGCTGTGCTCCTGTACAGTGGAGCCAGAGAGCAAGGAGTCAAGGACCTTTTTGAGCCCATGCTGAAAGCTGAATGGATGATCTATATAAATAATAGAGGAGTAGGATGGGCAATTTGTATCAAATTCCAATCTTGGATTGATATTATATCGGAAACGATATCGAATCATACCGAATTTAAAAATATGGGATGGTATTCGATACTCCAAATTCACGAAATTTGGGATTCAATACTGCTGGTACCGGTAATAGCATCGAAAGCCGAATATCTGGTATCAATATCAGTGATGTTAATTTGGTTTGGTATTCAGGATTGACTTTTGATTAAGTTCGGTTTTCGGATAATCGGGAACAGTACAGGTTGGTACTGGTTCGTCCTGCGCTTGGTTTCTGTTCATTGTTAAGGTTTTATAATCACATTCTCCCTAATTCAATTTATTGCTGTAGTTCAACTAATAATTAAATTTTCTAATACTAATTCACTTATGTTCTCCTAGTCTTCGACAACCTAGTCTTACCTCAACGATATACGCATTGGTACACTTGTTAAGTTGTGTAATAGTTCTAAATTTTTGCATTTCCTTATATAAGAAGAAGACTAGATTTAAACACATTGTATTGGTTTAGTCTTGGAGTTTATATAGTGGATGGAGTCTTTGGTTATTAACAATAAGATAAAACAGATAATCTAAACAATCATAGATACTATTTGGTGGGTGTTATGGTGCTATCGTAATGATTGCAATGTTATTATAGATTTTTGGATTGATACTAGAAAAAAGCAAGAGTGTTTCTAATTAGGTTGATTGGTTAAAAAATCCAATCAATCTTTTTTTTTACTCTAATGTCTTGTTAAAATGTTAATAAAAAGTCACATACATGTTAAAGCAAATATTATTTTTTTTGCCAAAAATAATATGTAATTTATTAGTTATTTATTGAAGATTTAAAACATCAATAAATAAAGATTTCACATGGTTTTAATGATATCAAAGTTGTGGATGTCACAATAAATACATGTAACTTATTATAAATATGTTTGTAATTTCATGTTACTTTTAAATTCTTATTATATGTTTTTCTAATATATGAGACACGTGATTATATTATTTATTTTTCTCATTTTAAAAAATACATCACTAATTCACTACATAAGTAAATATAAAAATGATTAAAGACAAATAAAACATAAAATTATTGTATTATCAGTTCGGTTGTAAAAGATGTATAAGCTCATATATGATATGATAGTATAGCATCTGAAATTTTTAATACATATAATATTTGCCGATGTTAAACATTTATAGTCGATACTTAATACTAAGTGTCAATTATGTGTTGCTAAAATTGATTTTGCAATGCAATCAAGTCTTACTCTTCCCCTTAATACAAGAAGTACTTTAAACATTTAAAACTTAAAACCGTAAACATAAAACTTAATGAGCTCCCAAAATATCACATGTCATACATATTAGTGGGTCCATCCTTACGGCTATATTCCAACCCATGTAAATGTTATGATCCAACCATAGTTTTACAATCATTTTCGTTGCTACAACATCTTCCATACAAGTCACAAAGACAAACAAGTGTTGTGATCCAACCACAGTCTTTCATATAAGTTTTGTGATCCATCCATAGTTTTTCATGCAAGAGTTACAAAAACTATCTAGTAACTTATCTAGTATAATGAGAATACCCACCTGATTTTAGCAAGCAAAATCCTAACAACGTTGTTATCGTGAGCTAGATGAGTTACTTCCACTGATTTTAGCAAGCAAAATCCTAACAATGTTGTTATGGTGAGCTAGATGAGTTACTACATCCCATACCAAACTCTATTTAGATCTTTTCTTAATAGTATACGTTTATACTTTTCTACAAGTATTAGGATATGTGTGTTTCCAATCACACTCTTTGCTTAGTCCATAGGAGGTATGTAGTTGCCTAGGTGCTGCCCCAAGGTGCTTAACCACGCTTAGGCAATCAATAAAGTTGTAGGAGCTAATAATTTTTTAGCATTGCGAAGAAATTGTACATTGATATAAACTTTTTGAGTAATCATCATTGTTTTATTAGTCAGATTTACATATTCTTTATGATATTAGTAATATTTGTCTATTTTGTTATGATATTAGTTATATTTACTTTTCTTAATATTAAATGTTTGTAATTTAAGGTCATCCAAGTCTCTAGTCTTCGGTCAAAGGAACTAGTATTGTTTATGGAATTTTCCAACTTTAATTTTATGCTAATTGGAGGCAATAATTGCAAAGAAAACGTGAATCTACAAGTACTTGTATATCAAATAAATAAATATTTTAAATCTCTTTTGTTTACCTATAGAAATCAAAATCCCTTATTATTCAAATAAAAACACTAATTTGGTAGACAAGAGTATTATGTATTTTTGGATTTTTCTATTTGGAATATCGAGTTGTAGGCAGCTAATTAGAGGTGTGCAACCATTAGGCATATGTGTTATGAGGTTTTCTCAGATTGAATTTTTATTATTCATACCGAAAACCGAACTGAACTAAATCAAATTATAAAATAATACATGCCAAACCAAATTACAATTTGGTTTGGAACATAAGAAAACCAATTATTATGTTCAAAAATAAAATTCATAATTCCAATTTTGCAAATGTAAAATCTAAAGTTTCAAAATACAAAAATCCAAATATAAAAACATTAAATACAAACATAAAATACAAAGTTCCAAACAAAAAATACAAAGTTACTAACTTGTCAATATCTTCAATGGGTTCCACATTTATAGAAGAAAGGACTACTTATCCTCAAACTTCTTAGGCCATGGGGTGTGGATTGGTTTTTAACGAATAATGATGACGTGTAGGGGGGTATTCACGCGTGAACAGCCCCCCCCCCCCCCCCCCCCACCGGTGAATGTGATGCGGATTGGATTCTCTTACAGACGTTCGCGCATGCTTTGATTGGGTGATTTTTTTTTGACCGTTTTTTCCTTTCATTTTTTGACCGTTGCTTTTAATTAACAAAAAAAAACTTTTCAATTTATTTCATCTACTATATATACACAAACACATAAACAAACTAAACACATATTTCTCTACAAATAATATCTCTCCACTATCTCATTTTCTCTAAAAAAATATGGAGCAAAATCAAAATATCTCTACTACTCTAAACACCCCAACAACCCCAACCACTCCAAATGATCAATATCAAGGTTACATTCGAATGCTAACATCCCAATCCAACATCAACCTCTATTTACCAACATTCCATTTCAACCAAACTACTTCCAACAACAATTACCACAATCTCAATTTCAAGGTTTTCAACAATTTCGACCCCAACAATTCCAAACACAACCATCTCAACAACTCCAAACACCACCATCTCAACAATTCCAAACACAACCATCTCAACAATTCCAAACACCACCATCTCAAGCCCCTTGTTCTCAATCCCCAACTATAAACTTGGACAACGACGAGGACGACCGGGTCGAAGAGACACAACCATCTAGGCGTAGGAAATCAAAAGGAAAAGCTACAAATAGAAGAGGAACAACTTGGATCGAAGAGGAGGAGGAAACTTTAGCTAAAGCTTGGATTTCTATATCGTGTGACTCAAGGACAGGCAACGCGCAAACGGGAACAAGTTTGTGGGTTCGTGTTTTAGATCATTTTCACTCGCTTTTGGGAAGACAAACGGGTCGAACGTATGACGCGGTCAACAGAAAATGGCGTGAACTACGAGCGACGTGCACCAAGTTTAACGGCATATTTGAAAATCTGAAAAATATGCATAAAAGTGGTAGCAACGATTTCAATATTTTATCAACCACATGCCAACAATTCAAAGTTACCACCAACGGTAAAGCGTTCGGCCACCAAAAAGCGTGGAAAATTTTTCGTAAGGGTCCAAAATGGGTCCTTAACCTGGAGACTTCGCATTCGTAATCAACCACCGGCTCCAACAAAAGGCCAAGAACTTCGGAATCTGATGTGGGTTTTGGCGTCGACCTCAATGACGACTTCGATGGGACCGAAGGGGAGGGTCCACCGGAAGTCCAACTTCGTCGACCACCGGGAAGGGATAAAGGGAAAAAAGCGGCTTCTTCAAGCGGAAAAGGGATTAACGAAGACGTGCTTGCGGACAAAATTGATAAAACTCTAAGTTTTTTACAACAAAAATACGAGTCAACAGAGAATGCTCGGCGCCGGAAACAAGCACTCACCGATCTTCAAATTTTAAACATGAAACCGCAACCAGATATCGACCCGGAAAATTTAGCCGCGTTTCTGAAAATCCAAAAAGAAGTTCGGGAAAAGCATGGATTTTAGGTTTTAACGTTTTTAATATTTATGTTTAATTTCTATGTTTTTTAGTTATTTAGGTTTTAAGTTTTATTTTTTATGGTTATTCGGAATCTAGATTTGAAATTTTATGTTTTATGTTTTTATGTAACGTGAAATATCTAATTATGTTATTAATTTAGTTTTTTTATTTTTTTATTTTAATCTAAATAGATAAAAAAAATATAAAAAAAAAAAAGAAATAAAAAACATTGTCTAGTGATAACCATTTCTAATTATGTTATTAATTTAGTTTTTTTTTAATTTCAATCTTAAAAAAAAAAAGAAAAAAACAAAAACATTGTCTAGTATAACCATTTCCAAGACTAGTGAATGTGTAGTAAACATGTAGTGGGGTGATGTGGCGCATATCTAGTATAACCATTTCCAAGACTAGTGAATGTGTAGTAAACATGTAGTGGGGTGATGTGGCGCATATCTGCATCACTTAACATCACGTGACCATACCCGAAACCATACCCGAAGCCTTAAAATGTTCAATGTGTTCTTTCGCATCGACCACGTTGTCAAACAGATCCAATCTTGACAATATATTAATGCTTGCAGAATTTAGGAATCAAATTTTGGCTATTTGGGAAATAGGGGCCCTAACTAATACATAAAACAAATTCATAATTCGGTTACCAAACCAAAAACCGAATTTGAAATTTGGTTTATTCCGAGTTTGATTTCTTTTTCGGCTAGTTTCAAACAAAATAATGGTAACCCCTATTGCTCATTAGATACTGATCTGCAAATTGGGGATTTCTCATGCTCAATGTGCTCTGTTTTATGTTGATACGATTTCATGAATAATAAATGAACAATTTTTTTTCTTGTATAGTTGATTCAACTAAACCTAGCGATATTTTGAACCTTGTCCAAGCTGTTGAATTCCCATGTAGTTTGATTTGATTGAATTTGAATATCATGCGTACATTTAAAAAGAATCATAGTAAATACAAGTGGAAAATGTATTTATATAGTAGTAGGGTAATAATAACATCAAAAATGTGGATCAAATTAACTCATGAAAACCAGTAGAACAGCGATAATGAATCCAACGCCTCCATTTTGAAACAGGGTTCTTCCATTGCTCTGTAATCAATAAATCAAATCGTCAGTTTTATGTTTTTCTTTTTTATTTTATTTTTTTAGATAAAAAGTGACATTTTTATAAATAAAATACCAGATCGAGTGTTGGTGATGGTGCTGGTGCTGTATCATCAGAATCTGTGGTGGTTACCGGTGCTGGTGGGCTCTTGGCAACCGGTGATGGTGCTGGTGCATGATGTTTCTTGTGTCTATGCCTTCTGTGCTTGTGTTTTGTAGGAGCGGGTGCCGGTGAGGGACTCATCTCCGGCGTTGGTGCTGGCGGAAGAGCAACCGGTGCCGGTGCTGGTGTTGGCGGTGGTGGAGCCGGAGCCGGTGCAGGTGGCGGAGGAGTCGGTGCCGGTGCTGGTGGTGGAGGAATCGGTGCCGGTGCTGGTGGAGGAACAGTAGGCGGTGAAGCAACCGGCGGTGGTGTAGGGGCTGGCAATGGCGGTGGTGTCGAGGCTGGCAATGGCGGTGGTGGAGTAGATGGAGCTGAGACGGGAGGAGCAGGTGGAGGAGAAGTCGGTGGTTGTGGTGGTGGGATAGGTGGGTTAGAAACTGGAGCGACTGGTGGTGGAAGTGGGGTGGTGGAAGGTGGCGGCACTATGGCGGGTGTAGTTGATGGTGACGTGGCAGGTGCTTGTCCTTCGGAAACCACCACCAGAAGGAAGATCAAAGCCGGGATAATAATAATCCTCAACATTTTTTTTGGTGAATTGTTGTTTTTGAATTGAAAGAATTGTTAATTTATAACACATAAAGCATGTTTAATTTCAAATGAAATCAAGAAAGTTGGTGCTACATGACCTTCATGTGGGTGGTGCATCTCATCCCAGATATGACTTAAAGACCAATCTTGATACTTTCATGATGTCAACTAACTACCTTAAAAGTAATAATAAATTAATAATCAAATGTCAAAAATTACAAAAATATTGTTTTAAGCTATAAACAAAAGATGATCTTAAAGGCATGCTGGATCTTGGATAAAAAGTCCGAATGATGATGGGAAACGGTAATAGATGACACCGGAATTGTTGATTCCGGTTCTGATGGAATTGGTGATTCCGGTTCCGGCGGAATCAGTGATTCCGGTTTTGACTTGTTGTTTCTTCTTAATCGAAAAAAATGTTTCATGATTCCGGAACACTCTTCCGCCAGTACTCCTCTTCTAACCGCCATGTTTTGGTGGAACGGGTGCACAGGAGCAGACAGGTTATCTGTTGGTGTGGCGTCTTTTCCTTCGTTCCCATCGGAAAATAGTCTGTAAAAGCATGAGAAAGTTACTAAAAATGGAAATAATTAGTTGATTCTAGTTACTCCATTATTGAAAAGTATTTTGCATACCTAATCCAGCTGCCATCAGCTCCTAGCAGCTTATTTGGAGCTCCCCATACAAGTGTGTCAATTCTGGCTTGTAAAATTGCTCCAGCACACATGGGACATGGTTCAAGTGTTACATAAAGAGTAGTATCCTGCAATTCATTGAGAGTAAAATTATTAATTACTTAAGATGCAAATATTGAAAATGGTAAGTGGATTATAATATTTGATCATATGTCGTTCTAATACATAAACCTTAATGTAAACAAAACATTTTTGAACAAGAAAGAGAATAATTAATTACCGAAAGTCTCCAAGAGTCAAGGATTTTTGAGGCTTCACGTATACAAATCATCTCTGCATGAGCAGTGGAATCATGTAATTTTTCTACCCTAAAAATTACATACATCAACTACTATACAAATATATATTCCATCATATGAAAACAAAAATAAATTCCAAAAAAAAAAAAACTTACAAATTATATCCACGAGCTATAATTTTACCATTATGCACAAGTACAGCTCCAACAGGTACTTCCCATACATCAGCAGCCTTTTTAGCTTCCAAAAGTGCTTCCCTCATAAACATCTCATCTTCTTTTCGTTTCTTAGCCTCAAAACCATACGCCTCTTCCAATTCATCAAACTTGGAATCATTCAAAGACACATGAGAAGTTTTATTGGTTGGGGGGAATGGAATCGGTGATTCTTGATTACAGGGAGTGGAATCGTTATTGGAATCATGACTAGAAAACCATGCTTCGCTAGTAAGAGACAAACATGAGGAACACTTTCCGCCACCTGAGTTTGGAATGTGGGATTCCGAACGTGGAGATGAACACCGGAATCGGATTACATCGCCGATAACTGTCAACAAGGACCTGATATTTTTCTTGACACTATCAACAATCTCACTTGAAGATGTTATGTCATGATCTGATGATGCATCAGTCATGTGCCACATCTCATCAGAAGGCCCTTTATGACCACTATCCGTGATTCCTTCCACCATTTTCATTTCTAAACTTGGATACAATTTTTGTTTATCAGATTTTTTTCTATGTGAAACTGATGAATTTTCACTATTTGTGACATGGGTATCCGAGATTCTTGATCTTTGTTGTGAGTCCTCACTGGATACTGTTGTTATTTTAATCAAATGGTTTGTTTTCTGATGTTTTTCTTCTTTGATGTCTTTAACCATATGACTAACTTCAGTAGATATCTCTTCACAGTTCTGAGGTTTTCTCACTTCTGAAATCACTTTTAACTTCTGAGAGATGAAAGTTGAATCAATAACACGGTTATCTTTATCTGAAAGTTTCTCAATTTGTTTACACTTCATTCTTGATCTTGATTTGTTAGTGACTCTATCAACCGATTCTTTATAATGTCCTTTTACAGTATCTTTCTTCTCCAGTATTTTCCCTTGTTCTTTATCACACCTCTGATCTTTTTTCACAACCCCAGAACTTACATTTTTCTTTTCCATGTTATCACATATAAAATGATTCTTATCGATCTTTTTACAGTCTTTTTCACCATTATACTCCAAACCCACCTCATCTGTTAATAAACTAAGCATAACGTCTACATCATTCACATAAGCATCACTAACATTACCCAAAAACTGTTTTTTCCTCTTGTGTCCAAAACCCCTCTGTCTGTGTTTCCTTCTATCGTTGAAAGAAGAAAGGTTTTCATGGCAATAATTTCCATCAGTAAAGGAAGAAACCCCAGAGGTATTACCATAAAACTGTCTACTGCTACCATGAAAGATTAATCGTTTACTAAGTGACCACTGAATCAAAGTTGATTGGCTTAACCCTTTACATAAAAAGCTAGGGTTTATTACAGTCAATCTATTACACATTGAAATATTAGCAGCAGAATAGCAGCAACAACATTTTCGTGATGAAAATAATAATGGGTTTCTTTCAAACATTTCATCGAACATGTAGGAGGCGTGATTGGATGGTAAAGATAAGAGAGGTCTAGAACTAAGTGATACATCTGGGTTGAAACAAATGGTGTGCATTATCCTTGTGTTCTAACTTCTAATGTGGTTGTGGGTGATACAGAGAGAGGAAGAGAAGAAAAGGGGGTTGTTACCTTGATGTTAGAAGCGACTTTTTCTCGCAGAATCTTTTTCGATCGGGAATGGTGACAGTATAGATGGAAAGGACGAGAGTGATAGCATGTCATGTGGACTGTGTTTTAAGATATTTGACCTGAGGTTAAAAATTATTTGTAGTCTTGAGTAGTTGGGAATGATGACAGTAGTTTACTGATAACGATGCCAACAATTCGATTACAGGTAATGTTGACAAAATATATTATACATGTAATGAAAAAGTAACTTATAAAAAATTAATGAAAAGGTAACTTATAAAAAATTTAAATCCATAAGTATCGATCAAATGCTTTTAATATTATCTTCTGAAATATAGATAAAATTAAAAAATATATACATATAAAAATAAATTAAATATATAATTTAAAAATAAATAAATCGATAAACATTTCAAATAAAAACCTTTAAATTCCGATCATTTAAAAATGTTCGTTATCATGGTTGTTCAACCCGAATCTAGAGCAAATAACAATGGGCTCCTAATCAAGCTTTGGCCCAAACTAACTATCTGCCAAATTAAGGTGTTGGGCCACAAGTTGTGGTGTAAATTCTAACTAGGGGTCATTGGTCACAATTGTAAAACAAATTAAACATTTAATATCTAACATCTTGACTTTTCTTTTGTTGCTCTGGATTGCTTTTTATACACAATAAAGTAAATGCGATTTCTATATGCATAAAACACTTATATCACGTGTTAATAACTATTACCTCTATCTTCACAAATATTATTTTCTTAGAGTTCGATTTTTCGTAGATGGAATTAAATTAAAGACTGTAACTGGTCATAAAAAAAAAAACCAAGCCCATGTTTTAAATCTTGTCTTCGAAAGGACAGGCTACACAAAGTAATTACGTTTGGAAAAACCTATACTGAATGAACAAAAAAAAAAGTTGTATGGTAGAAATTATTGTTGCATTTATGTTTGTTTTACATGTTAACAAAACTGAAGGGTCTGACCTATGACCAATTAATTGAGTCGAAGACTACTTTACACATATTTAGATCAAATAAAAATATTATTAAAAGCTAACATGGTATATGATTATAGTTGCATAAAATCAAGTTCCAAATCGGTTTTAAAAACCAATCACACTTAGGTCCAGCCCAGGTTAATAAATATATTGACCATATGGTTTTTAGTGATATTCGGGTTGCGAGGCATAAGCAAAAAACCATGGCCCGTTGCAACTGGCCCAAAATTGAGTCTTGAAAAAGTTGTTCATGAAAAACAAAATATTTTGTATATTTGTGAAAAACTAGTAAATGAAAAAGTTTTGGTCTTAAGTAATATAAAAGAACTACAAAACGCCATAATTAACGCGAGTTCCCACACGATTTCTTGCCGTCACCTTCATCTTCGCCACCACCTACCATGATCGTGACCACCACCACCCACCAGCCTCCACCGCTACCATCGACACCCAACATCACTGCTAGGGATGAGTAAAAGGATCGAACCGGCCCGAACTAGACCGGAACCGGGAACCGGCTTCGGCCAAAATCAAGAACCGAACCGGCCCGGCGGTTCTACTAGTTTTCGGTTTCTACCGGTTCTTGTTGCATCTTCAAATGTTGGAACCGATCCTCGAAAAATAACATCATACGGTTCCGGTTCTTGCAGGTTCTACCGGTTTTTGCCGGTTTCTACCGGTTCCTGGTTCCAAAAATCCACAAAAATAACATCCCGATCCTGGCCCGTCCGGTTCCATCGGGTTCCGGTTCCGGTACCAGTTCCGGCTGGTTCCCCAGTCCATATGCTCATCCCTAATCACTGCTACTACCAACACCACCACCGCTTTTACCACCACTATCGACATGAATTCTCAATTAATAAAATAAAATTTTACTATTTTTATAGTTTATACTTTATACAATATATTTTTACATGTAAGATAGAAAACAGAATAAAAATTAAGAAAAAAAGACAAAAAAAAAAAAAAAAAGCTTTATTATTTCATTTTACATTGATTGCAATTTCATTTTCCGCTAACCAAATAAAATATGAAATTAATTACAATTTCATTTCCTACCAACCAAACAGATATGAAATTGGATTCAAATTTCTAACATATCCTTTTTTTAATTTCAATTCTAATTCGTTTAGAAACATTTTACAAATCAAACAACACCTTAGTAACCTATATTACTGTAACCGGGGACACATAATTGAAATAGCATTCTATATTTGTATTTCCGTGAACATTACGCTAATTACTAAATTTATGTTCTGAAATAAGTAAAATAACATTTAAAGTGGATATCATGTTTATTTGTTATAAGGCTAAGAAATTTACTTGTTAGGGTAATTATTTTTTCGTTTTCTTCACACATGGGTAACTTTTTTTGAACACATTTAGATAACGAACTTGTTAGAAGTGTTCACATGTGATTATTATGAATGGTTGTAACTTGCTACATCCAGCCATAATGGTAATATGTGAACACTTCCAACAAATTCGTTACTTAAATATGTAAAAAAAAAAAAAAAAAAAAGTTACCCAGATGTAAACAAAATGAAAAACTAAGTAACCTCATAAATCAATTTTTTCTTATAAGTCTTTTTTTTTAAATAATTTTTGGGAGGGGGGGGGGGGGGGGGGGTGTGGAGTGGCTCATACCTTGACATTGTTGGGTATGTTGAGCTAAACAAATGGATTGGCAAACCACAGATGAGAGAGAAAACTAAGTTTAGAAAAGTATATATATTTTTAATTCAAATTTTCAAATCTTTAACCACTTGTCAACCTTTAACCTATAATGTTGAACTTACTTCCCTCAAACCTTAACACTTATCTTACAGCTCTCAATTTTATTTTTGCAAAAATGTCTTCCTCAAATGCTCAACCTGGTTTACATTGGAGCACGATAGAACATGTAGTTTGGCCCCAGGGCCGATCCAGACGGTGGGCAACCTGGGCGACCGCCCAGGACCCACGACTCAACGGGGCCCAAAATTTCTGGATATAATCCTTCTAGTTCCCCCGAGCTTCATTAGGGCAAGGGAGGGGGGGGGGGGCTGTGCCCCCCCTGGTTTTTTGGTTAGTTATAATCCTTCTAGTTCCATTTTATACATTTTAGACCAAAAAATATAAAACTTTGGCTGTGGCCCCCCTGCTTACCAATTTTTATACATATTATATTTTTGGCACCCCCGAAGCTCCGCCCCTGTTATATATAAACCAATTATTACCAAAATGATTTTTAGGGCCTAAATTTGGTTCAAACTCAAACTAGCTCAAAAGATAAACAATTTAACTTGCTTGTTATTGCTAATTGAACGTGATTATAGTGAAGAATAAATGATTTTTTTTAATCTTTATTATATTTTTCTTAAAGGGGCCCTTTTTTTTTCGCCCCGGGCCCCATATACGTTTGGACCGGCCTTGTTTGGCCCTTGTATGAGTTGATATAGAAGGATCCGAGAGTTGGCATCAACGAAAGTGAGTCATCTTTTTGAAGTGAAATCACCAACTTTTTTATTAACAGAATGAATCGAGGCCACTACTGAACTTAAGATCAAATATACATAAAAAGAGAGGAACATGAACACTGTTGTAATAGAGTTTGACACACTGTTTAATAAAGTAGAACACGATTGGCCAAATGATGAATATGATGCAATGGTTTTAAACACTGCTCTTTGGAGTGGTGTATGAAATAGCATCAAATGTAATACATGATTTTATTTATTTATTATTATGTTCTAATTGAAGTGGTGTTATGTATTTTTAATTTAAATTAATGGAATTTCTAGTTTATTCTATTTAATATTATGTAAATTGTTTTTCAATCTAATAAAAAATAGTGGCAACCCCACACACACATAACGACAATAAATTGAAATGGCAGGACAAAAATGAGGTGATGTTGTGAGGAAAAAAAAAAGTTTCCCCAACTTAACTATTCCGATGGTTACTTGTTTCATCCAAACCTAATTGATCTTATATGATCAACTCTGTTATAAAAGCAAGCTGAAGAACAATACAAATTTAAATACATTATAATAAAAGTAAACCAGAGTGTTTTGATGAACCCGTCGATTGAATGAAGCATTATGTATAAACACCCATGATTAAATATATATCTATTTTATAAGGGAGAGTTTGAGATTGATTATTTGAAACTACTTCTGTTTTTTCTCGTAAAAATACTTATTAGCTTATCTGGTGTTAAAACGATGTTTCACACTTATACGACACTAAAATGTTATAAAACCAAATTAAAGAAGAATACAAATTTAAATACATAACAATAAAAGTAAACTAACGTGTTTTGATGAACCCATGAACTGAACGAAGCATTATGTATAAAGACCCATAATCAAATAAACATAACTCTTTTATAATGGGGAGTTTGAGATTCATTATTTAAAACTATTTTCATAAAAATACTTATTAGTTTATCTGGTGTTAAAACGAAGTTTTACAAAATTTATTGGATTGGCTTATACAACACCAAAATATAATAAGTTGATAAGTTATTCTTTAGTGCTGAAAAAGTATGTTTATACATGTAATAAAAAAGTAAATTATCAAAAATTTAAGTCAATAAGTATCGGTGAAATGTTTTTAGCATTATATTATAGAACGGTATCAAGTGGTCTTACCCTTTTGAAGTTGAGGGTTCAAACACTCTTTCGGATATAGATACGATTAGAAATAGTATAATATTAGATTAAATATGAAGTTCAAAAATAAATAAATAAATACACATTTGAAATAAATAATTTTAAATTCGGGTCACTTAAAAACGTTCATTATCAATCGTTCTTCAACCAAAATTTACAGCAAACAGTGGGCTCCTAAAATCAAGCTGTGGCCCATAACATGAGTCCAAACCACCGTGTGTGTATGGGCAAAAGTTGTGTTCTAAGTTCTACCTAGTGGTCACAATTGTAAAAACAAATTAAATATTTAACATCACTTTTCTTTTGCTCTATAAGAAAGTAAATGAGATTTCTAGATGCATAAAACACTTATATCACGTGTTAATAGTTATTACCTCTATCTTTACAAATATTATTTTCTTAGAGTTCGATTTTTCGTAGATGGAATTAAATTAAAGACTGTAATTGGTCATAAAAAAAAACTAGCCCATATTTTAAATCTTGTCTTTGAAAGAACAGGCTACACAAAGTAATTACGTTTGGAAAAACCTATACTGAATGAACAAAAAAAAAAAAGTTGTATGGTAAAAAATAATTGTTGCATTTATGTTTGTTTTACATGTTAACAAAACTGAAGGGTCTGACCTATGACCGATTAATCAAGTCGAACTTTACACATAAGCAAAAAACCATGGCCCGTTGTAACTGGCCCAAAATTGAGTCTTGAAAAAATTGTTCATGAAAAACAAAATATTTTGTATATTTGTGAAAAACTAGTAATGAAAAAGTTTTGGTCTTAAGTAATATAAAAGAACTACTAAAACTAATAAAACTATTTAAAAAATAAACACTAGTATACGGATTCTAAATTCGGCTTAATGGTAATATCGGTAGGTTTACAGAGTCAACTTTGTTTTTAAAATGGAGTCTTGTATGATTTAAAAATGTATATACGTGTAAAACCATGGATTGACAGGGAACTATTTTTGTATCGGTGTGTATGAGCCAAGTCGATAAGAATGAGTCAACTTCATCAGCGACTTGTAAATCACGATTTGATCTTGTGGTTCAAGTGATAACATTTTGGCTTTTTCTAGGTAAACAAAACAAAAAATTCAATAGCAGTTATTTATCGCTTTCAAAGTTCTAACATACGTGTTTTTCTTGTCCTAAAGGTTTTGTTGATGTGGGTTGTTGATTTAAATTATTTATGTGTGATATAATTATCTTATAAATTAGTTTTTTAGTTATTTTGAAGTTGTTATGTTTTGCAAGTACAAACTAGTTTAAAAAATACTTAAAACTAGTATTTCAAATTATTTTTTTAAACCACCATATCCTTTAGACCAGGGACGGACGCAGGATTTCTCGGTAGGGGGTGCATGAGAAAGTTAGGGGTTGCACGATAGTAGAAAAAATAAAAATTTTAAAAATTTTCGAAAATTTTTCACTACGCCCGGAAAAGTTAGGGGTTGCCGGTGCCACCGGTGACCTACCCTAAATCCGCCCTTGCTTTAGACCATCCGGTATGAATAGCACGACGGTCATCGTGGTTGAGCTGGACCACGACCACGGCGGTGCACACCATCATGGCCGGTCATGGTCGTTCGTGGTTGTTATGGTCCGTGTTCGCAACGATGAAATGAAACAACCAATCAAATCGTTTCCAATCGATTTCCTTTCTTTTGATCGTTCAACGGTCAATTTTTTAAGTTTTAATTTTTTTTCAAAAACTTAATATCTATATAAATCTAGTAAAATCATCCAATTTTACTCTCATTCTAAACCAAAAAACACATGGGGGATTTGGAAGTGTTAAAATTATTTGATTCGGATGATGATGAAGAATTCATTTCGACATTCTTCGATGTTGTGCAACACATTTACGATGAAGAAAGTTCAAATGTTGCTTGTATAAGGGCGGTCGTCAATCGTGATTGTCAAACCGCACACAACTTATTGGTATGCGATTACTTCGCCGATAATTGTCTTTACAATGATGACGCATTTGAACGTTGTTTCTGTCTAAATAAGTCGATATTTTTATGTATTAATAATGCTTTAGAAGCCCGTTATGATTTTTTTCAAACAAAAAACCGACGCTGGAGGAAGAATGAGTTTTGTAGTATACAAAAGTATGCAGCTGCGCTTAGGTATTTGCGATACTGTATAACATTTGATGCATCATTTCAAAATATCCGCGAGGACCGCAATTGATTGTGTATATTGGTTTTGCACATGTGTGTATGAGGTTTTTCATCAAGAATATTTGCGTAAACCAACTCCACGTGATATTGAGAGATTATATTTGGCTCATGAAGAGAGGCATGGATTTCGGGATATGCTTGTCAGTCTAGATTGTACGCATGTGGCTTGGGAAAATATCCAAATGCATGACATGATCAATTCACTTGAGGAGATATAGGTGAACCAAGTATAATCCTAGAAGTTGTCTCATCTTAGGATTTATGGATATGACATTCTTTTTTTGGAGTTGCAGGGTCTAACAACCACATTAACGTTCTTGGTCAGTTTCCACTTTTTAACGATATTTGGACCGGCAAGGCACCTGATATGGCGTGTACGGTGAACGAATATTCGTATAAATACGGTTACTATCTTTGTGATGGGATATACCCAGATTATTCTACACTTATGAAAGAATATTTGGTTCATCGAAGTGAAAGTGCACAGTTGTTCACAAAGAGACAAGAATCAATCAAGGGCGTAACTACTCATGTATAAGGTGGGTCCTAGGACCTACATTTTTTCTTTTTTAATAGAAAAATTATATATAAAAAAACATAAGGAACTATCTTATTTTTGCCAAAAGACCTATATTTTCATACTTTTTTCCTTTTTATTTACATAAGGAACCACGTTGATTTTGGTTCTAGATTCGCCACTGGAATCAACGATGAAGGATATCGAGAGGGTATTTGGAGTCCTCAAGTAGACATGTCATGTAGTGAAACACGTTACACGACTTTAAGATAAGGATAGAATTAAACGAATGGTCCTAGCATGTATTATAATGCATAATATGATCATTGAAGATCAAGGTCGAGCGATTTGTATGTACGATCCGGACGACGTCGTCATCCCGCTTGAAGAGTTCGTACCTGGAATGAATGAATTTTTATCACAAGTTATTGAAATTTATAACAACGAAATGTATTTCAATATTCGAGAAAATGTCGCGGATCTTTTGTACCAACTCAACATGAAAGAATATTAGTTTTTTTTAACTTATGTTTGTTTGCTTTTTTTTTTTTTTTTTTTTGTTTTTTTTTGTTTTTTTTGTTTGTTTGTTTTTTTTTTTTTTTTGTTTTTGTTTTTTTTTTTTAGGTTATTTAAGTTAATGTAATGTTTTTTTATTCAAGGTTAATTAAGCAATGTAGTTTGAAGTTTTATTTTTATTTTTAATGTATTTTTATTTTTTGTATTTTACTTAATGTAATTTAGTATTTTAAATTAATGAATATTAGTATTTTAAAAAAATTATTTGCTTTTTTTTTTATATATATTTTCTTATTTAAATTTAATTAAAAAAATAAGATGGAGTAGTGTATTTAGTGGTATGTATCTCATGGTTAGTGGTAGAGAATATAGTGATGATGTACCACCCACCATTATAATGATTAGTAATTGATATAACGGATGATTTATATTTAAATTCTATATATTTAAATTCTAGGCACCACGAGATCAATAGTAATTACAAATTTATTTTTGTTGATGAAATATTAATTTATACAAGGGCATTAGACTATTAAATACTTAAATGTTCAAGTAACTTCACAATTGGATATACGTTAAAGTGATACACTCATCATAAATATGTTAGTATTAAACAACGTACGTAATTAACAAATTAAATAGAAATACTTAAAGAAAAAACATAAAATAAATAAATAAATATGGTAATTATTGTGCTTTAATGCAAAAATAATCCATAAATATTAAAGTACGTTTTAGTGTTCGTGTTTAACACTCTCGTTTAGTAAAAACATGAGTCTTTTATTGTGGCTCTTTGATATTAAGATGTTTGGGGAATAGGTTCGACTTTAGTGATGTATTAAGCCACCATTTTAAAGATGCTTTGTTCATCTTTCTTATGATCATCTCTTGATTGAAACTTCTATTGTTTGAACTTGAGACCTCTCTTAGGGTGCATAGAGTAGTGGTAGGTAGAGGAGTTTGAGGTGAGTAGGGTTGTAAACCAAACAAACACAAATAAGGATTGTTATTAAAACATATAAATGCTCTACAAATTATGAGTGATAATTAAATTGTATTATTTTATTTTATTGTATTGTTGGTTTTTCTCTCCCTATAAATAGAGAGAGATGATCATTGTAAAAAGAAAGTTTACCGAAATGTAATTTTCTCAAGAGAGAAAGTGTGGTGGGATTTCTCCCACCAAGGGAGAGTTATGTCTCCCAATCATGTTTTTCATATCTTATTTTACCTCTTTTATAGTAAAAATTATGGAATTACTCATCTCTTTTATGTTCTTCATGTTTTATCGTTACATCTCAAGATGTTCTTATTATTCCGCATCAATCGATCATCAAAATGAGTTTCGACAATTGGTATGAGAGTCGTACCTTGAAGGTTCAAGCGACTAGTTCAAGAGAACGACTATCGATTGGTGATTATCGTGAAGATTGTTCGATTTTTGCAAGAATTTTCAGGTTCAAACCGGAAATTTTTATGATTAGTTTTTTCTGTTTTTGAGTGTTGATTCAAGCTTAGAAGAATAAGAAAGCTGTTGATGTTCGTTCATTTTTCTGCTGAAAATTTGGGTCTACTAAGGCCTTATTATGCTGTTGAAAAAGAATAAGAAAGTTGTTGATGTTCGTTCATTTTTTTTCCCACCAACTTGTGTTCATCTAAGAGGTATGAAGTTCCTTTATTCTCCAAAAAAGTTGTTGTGAATCTTTATTAGAATTATTTGGAGGTAATATGGTGTTTACAAAAGCCACTTGTCATCTTTACTCTTTTTGGAAAGAGTATTCCACACTTATTTTCTCTCCAAGACAAAAATCATGTGACTTTGATCAATCCTATCACCTTTTATCTCTTAATTCACCTGTGCACTCCACCTTTTTCCATTGACCAAAGCCTTTTATCTCTTAATTCACCTGTGCACTCCACCTTTGATCAATCCTATCACCTTTTATCTCTTATGACCTTTTCGGTATCATTTTTTAATGAAAAATAACATTTTCATCGTCAAAATACCCCTCCACGGTTCCCAGAACCGAAGACCAAAAACTGCCCTACTCGAGGTCTCCTGAGAGGCCTCTGCAGTACCCCTCTCAGTCTTGGTACCAAAGACCTTCTCAGTTACCGGTGACCCTCTTAGACTTGCTACCAGAGACCCTCTCAATCCTAGTACCGAAGACCTGCTCATGCATTATATCGAAGTCCTGATCCTCTGACCGTAGACCTTGCCAGTGCACCCTACCCAGAGACATCCTCTGACCGCAACCCTCTTACATATATTTGAGGTACCGCAGACCTCCCTACCACAGACTTCGCCCAAGCCTTGACTACATCCTTCGCTTCTTCTTACCTTCCTACCGCAGTCTCCTTGCTTCTTTGCATCGCACCATAGATCAACCCCTGCACCTCGCACCACAACTTAACTCCTACCGCAACCTAACCTCTTCATTGCGGTTTGACTAAAGTTGGGTTTGGTGGGCTTAGCAAATCCACCAAAGGAGATTTGGGCTTAAAAGCTAAAGGCTTAGATGAAGTGGGCTTGTGAAGATGGGTCAAGGATTGTCATTTTGGGCTTGGAGCATCCATATATGAAGCTAAAGGATGATTGGTTAATTTGAATCATGTGGGATATGGAGGGGACCAAGGAAATCTTGGGTAGTGGAGGAAAAATGAGCCAATAGCATTCTAACAATATTTGCGCATGTGGATTCTCACGTGCATGGGTACCAGCGAAACTGCCCAGTTTTGGGCATTTTGGTCATTTGGCTTACCATTTACCTTGGGGGTTGGATCTTTCAGCAATCACTTCGATTTTCCACCATTAGAGACCAGAGGAGGTGATTTTTGGAGCTTGGATACACATTCTTCTTATCTTCCAAAGTAATGGTTAGTTTCTTGATGCAGTTAGTCTTTTGTGATTATTATTCTATTGCCATGAGTGGTTAATTTCTCTATTTTGTTTAACTTTGGCTAAAACCTTTGAATGTTTGTGGGTTTTTGAAGGATTCATGCTTATTTATCATTTATATTATGTCTATGATTCTAGTTCATATTTCCTATGTGTTGTTTAATGCTTTGATCATGAGCTTGGTACTTGAATAAGCAATTATTGGTTTATTTCCTTGGTTTAGCATTGAATCATTGAATTTACTTAGAACAAGGGCTTTATGATGGTAGAAATCATCTCTAGCTTATGAAACATAACTCCTTTATGGATGTGTAAGCATTGACATCCTCTAGGATTGGGGATTCCTTCATTCTTAAGGCTAATCAACTTCTTGGGTTTAATTGCTCAAATTGGATCCTTTATTTTGATTAAGAAGGTTTGTTATGGGCTTCCCCAACCTCCATACAACTTATGAGGAATCTTGACATATCATGCTTCATGATTAATATAGCCAATTTGGGATGAATGATAAGCTTCATATTGAATCCTAATGATAAACACAAAAATGTTCATTGTGTTGAATTGACTTGGTTAACCAATTCTCTCCAATATTTGAGCATCTTACCATCTTGCTTAGTTGGAAGCTTTTTAGTTATTCAAGTCTTTTAGTTTTCAAGCTATCACAACACCCCCTAATTTAATTGTAGTTAGTCAGTTTATTTACACTAGTTCTATTAGATTGCATTGGTGATTGAATACAACCATTTCCCTGAGGACCGATACCCTTTTTACCATTATATTACGTTTTATTTGCAAAAAAAGGGTGTAATTTGATTTGTGGACTTGACATCCCATCAAATAATAATGTAAAGTATCGCAGACAGTTCATCTTCATCCGAGATGAACCTAACAACATTAATTTGTTTGCTGCATTATCTAGTATTGCACAAGTTAGGTTTCAGAATAATTCCAGTTCAAGAAACATTCATAAGAGAAACACAATATACATAGATAGTATAGATGTTAAACAACTACTGATTTGTCATTACTTTGCTGGTGATTCAACTTTTGTGAACAAAAATTCCGTAGAAAGTACCGTATGAGCAAACATTTTTATGCATACTACTGGTGACTTAGAAAGGAATTATGCATTTTTTCAAATATCATGCGACACAAGTAATCAAAGAAGTTTTAGTGCACTTCAAAAATGCAAATCAATAGTACGTCAAATAGCGTACGGAAGCACTTGGGCTCGTTAGATGAGCTACGTCATAAAGAACTTCAAGTGAATGTATTCTAAACTTATTTTATGGTTTTATCCAAATGTATAAGGATGAATATTTACATCCAACATCCAATGACATTCAACTTTTATATGAAGCACAAGAAGCTAGACATGGATTCACTGGATTGCTTGGTAGCTGTAACACTCATTGTTCAGGTATTTTCGCTTTTGGCCTAAAGCATACATTTGCTGTGAATTTGGTCCTTATACCATGCGTACTTAGGGCGTACGCATGATGTAGTTCATTAAATGGAACGTGGGTACATATTAGTACATCGAGCGTACTCATGAAGTAGATTTGCAAACCTTAATTGTTTTTAGGGTTTGAACATTATTGAAGCAACCTTAACCCTTAAGACCTTTTCCACCTCCAGCCTCCATCCTCCCAAAATGACCCTTTGCAAACCCTAGTGTTCATTGTGGGTTTTTGAGCCATTTTATGTGGTTTGTGTCCATCCTTGAAGGAAGAAGATCTTTGGAGTGCTTTTGGAAAGCTTCAAGCTTTGTAGATATGAGTTTTCACCTTGCAAGCAATCTCTAGAAAGTATGAAGTTATGAACTTGATGAATGTTTCCTTAGATCTTTCTAGTTCTTAAGCTTTTATGCATTTTGGTCCCATAATCTTAGTATTCATGAGTATGGATTAATCTAAACAATAAGAGCTGTATTTTCAGACATTTTTGAGTGCTAAGAACCATTAAATGTGATCTTGGTCCCTTTTTCCCTCCACGCAGGTGTTATGATGCATGGATTTGTGTATTAAGTATGGTTTTAGTTTTTAGACTCCTTCTAGCCATGGTAAGTCATAAAGTTAGAAACTTTATGACTTAGAATGATATTTGGGACTAGATCTGAACTTTGGAAGTACTGTATTAATGGAATAAGCACTTTCTGAAGAAAAGTGGAATAAGGTCATGTACATCGGGCATACATAGTGGTATGCAGCGCGTACTGGGTAGATTCCCCATAATCTGCCAAAGGATCTACTACGCCCAACTAGTGATTGAGTACGTAAGGCGTACTCTGTCTGTGTTACCCATTTTGACTTTTTGAATTTTTGATTTTAACTTTGACCAAATTTAACTTAGGGGTATTTTGGGTAATTTGAATAGTAGTTTGAGACTACGCCACTGTTTATGGTATAGGTGACCTGTGGAGACAACATTTGGAGCAGTTATCTGTTCAGCTGTATTTCGGACTGTAAGGTGAGTTTTCCTTACTATACTTGTGGGTCGAAGGCACCAATGCAGCATTGGTGCCTTCGAACCACGAGTACAGTGAGGAAAAATCAACTTACCGTCCTGGCAATTGGGTTGGGTTCGGGTTGGCGGGTCACGGGTTTGCGGGTCAGAATACATTGACCCAACCCAACCCATATAATATACGGGTTGGTGGGTTGGCGGGTTGACAGGTTGAAAACATTCACCCAACTTAACCCATATAACCTGTATACGTATATGGGTTTGTGGGTTAGTGGGTCGGACCCAACCCGTATAACCCATTTAATAAGGAACACATTTTAAAATGAAATTAAAAAATAAAAATAAAATGAAGTCATAAAGTCTTAAATATTCAACATAAAGTGAATAACATAATGTCATAAACAGGATTGACGAAAACGAGTGGTGTACGACAGCCGAAGGACGAGAAGACGAGTGGTGTGCATGAGACATTGCGGTAGTCGATGACTCGATGCCTTAATCGCGTGAGTTTGGAGACTAAAGACTGGATTTGTTTTTTTATTAGGAGCTTCTTAGGGGCTAGAGGCGCTAAGTTGACTCAAAGATGTTTTACAGTTTTGGAATTCGGAAAACGATTAAACGATGATAAAATATTCAATTAAATATATTTTTTAAACATTATATATATATATATATATATATATATATATATATATATATATATACATATATATATATATATTCGGGTTGGCAGGTTGACCCGCGAACCCAAACAGGTAACCCAACCCAACCCATGAAATAAACAAGTTGGCGGGTTGGATGGTCAAAAATCTCAACACAAACCCGTTTATTTTCATGTTGGGTCAGTGTTGGGTTACGGTTTGGGTCAAGGATCGCCACCCCTACCAATGCTGGCCTACTAGGTTATGTATCCTGGTTAGGACGTTGTTATGCTGGAGTGATCTGTTGGATCTGAATGATTATCTGTTATTTGATGGATATTTATTTATGTGTATATGTCAACATATTGTAATGGTTTGAGTTGAGGCAGTTCTTACTTATGGTAAAGACCAAGAAACCGGGAGCATTCTAGACATGGGTTGAGGACCCTGTAGTGGTATACCAGACCCATGGTAAGGGCTCGGGAGCATTCCAAACATGGGCTGAGGGTCTGGAAGGGCATTCCAAACTCATGTTGTGGGGTCGGGGGTAATCTAGACTTATATTGAGGACCCTGTTAGGGTATTCCAGACATAGGTTGTAATTCTAGTGTACATGTTTGTTTATGTTTCGTGTGTGGTATTTTGGAGGAAATCATTGAGATTTGGCTTAAAGTTGAAGTGTTGTGTTTTAGGTACTTCAGATGACCGGGATAATGTGAAGGCATGATCGTGCACATCCTTCGGTGATGTATTTTGGAGATTTTATGATACTTTAATTTTGGAATAATTGTTTCTAATACTTGGTCTTTATGACTTGGGATTTGACTGAAACAATGATTTAACTTTAATTGAAAAATGAAAAAAATTATCATGATTTTTGGGATGTTACAAGTTGGTATCAGAACCCTAGTTTGAGAGAATTGGATGAGCATCCATGTGAATTCAGACTCAAACTAAGGATCTGCACATGTTTTTAAAATTGTTTTCAAAAATTATTTATGAAAGTAACTAAGGAAGGTTGAGATGTGTATGATTAACTAGAGTAAGAAAATATACCCCAAGATACCCATACTTTTAATGATTTTTGATGATTATGATAGAACTATGTGCTAGTAGTAGGCTAGGGATCTTTAGGAATTTCATGATAGAATTTTTTGATGTATGATGCATGACAGCCTAGGAGGATTTCTTGTATGTTAGATGGAATTGACATCATACTGTAGTTGCTTAGTGTGTGCATCATAGTTGTACATAACAAAGATTTTATAGCCTGAGAATGTTTGATTTAGCCTTATTTCATGTTCCATGTCTGGTTTTGGGCTTAGGTTAGAATCAAGTATTCGACTATTTATGGAATCCAACGTTATGTATGATTAACATGCATGAGCGGCTGCAGAGTTAGTGGAAGTTTCATGAGTGAGTGTGGATGTATTAGGGCAACTTGAATGATGATCATCCATTCTCGAGGGAGTGAGTATAGGATGTATGCATATCCTAGTCATTGGGTTTTGTATCCGGGTGGTATGTGACGACCCTTGAGACAAATACGGGTAGGTGTGGAAGGTAGTATGAGCAATACTATCGGAAGCACAAGACTAATACACGTGGCCTAGAAGTCACAAACCCCAAGGGTTAGTCTTTCCGTGATGATTTTAATAGTATGAATTATGACATTTCTGATACATTTTGGTTCATTTTAAGTATGGTGTACACGATAGGTTCTGGATCAGGAGTTGGCAGCCCGGAGATGCCAGGTTTGACGGATAATTGCATTCACGAGATGATCGCCACTCAGGTGGACAAGGCTGTTTGGGAGGCGATCCTGAAGTTCTTTGGGTCTATTAAAACTGTAATGATTGAGTTGTTTGATGTGCGTTATGTCTCTCTCACTGAGACTACTACTACTGCAGTCACCGGCTCATCTCTGCTACGATAGGATAAAAAGAGGGATCATTTTAGTACCGAGACTTCAGCAATACGAAGCCCCCAGTGTTCAACGGGGTCAAGGACCCGATCATTTCTATGAGGTGGTTATTAGATGTGGAGGTCTGTTCCTTCACTTGTTCCTATTCAGAGGTCTGGAAGGTCAAGTGTGCCCTGGACCTTCTTGGATTCGGCCCAAAGGACTGCTGGAACCTGGTGACCGATTATTACACTCCTGAGTAGAGGATTTTTGTTACTTGGGGGCAGTTCTCTGAGATGTTTTTTCACTATGTATGTTCCCTTGGTGGGGGGGGGGAGAGAGAGAGAGAGAGAGAGAGAGAGAGATAGAGAGATAGAGAAAGAGAAAGAGATAGAGATTGGCTCAGGGGTATCTGTTATTGAAACATATTGGCAGAGTCAGTGATGGAGATTACCAAGATCTTTACTAAGATGACCCTTTACTGTCTGAGTATTCTGTCTCAGAGCAAGCCTAAATGGCGCGATACTTGAGCATGCTCATGACTGAGATTAGGCAGTTTGTGTCTACCTAGCGATACAGTACCCTCTTCGAGCTTTAGGATGTCGGGTGGAGGTGGGAGATTGAGATTGAGACTCAGACGAGGGAGGAAAGTTAGGCTCCGATTCAGTCACAGCTTGTAGCAAAGCAGTTCAATCCCCCTGATTCACCATTTGGGGGTCATACGGGTCATACTTGTGGCAAGTACGACAAGGTTCATAAAGGTGTTCGTTGATTTTCTTCTAGTTGCCACAAATGCAGTAAGGAGGGTCGTTATGCGAAAAAACTATCACCAAAAGCCTCCTTCGAGTATCAGAGTTTGCTTCTACTGTGATCAGGTTGGCCATATAAAAGCCAACTTCCCAATGTGTGCCTCTAAATTAGTGCATGCACCAACTACTTCTACCCTTCGGATCATAGATGTATGCTAGGGCAGGGCGGATCCCATGAGGGCTCGATTTCGTGCTTTCCAACTCACAGCAGAAGAGGTCAGGGCAACACCTGACTTTGTTACTGGTATGTTTTCATTTATGATTATGTCAAGTAATTTTATTGTATGCTTATGATTGTATTTTTTAGGTACCTTCTTAGTGAACTCCTTGCCTACTCTTGTATTTTTTGACTCGAGTGTGTGTCGGTTCTTTGTGTCTCGGTCCTTTAGTAGGAGTTTTTTCATGTCTCTTGAAGAGTTGGAGTGCCCATTGTGAGTTTGCATCGCCAACAAGAATGGGGTTTCTACATCGAGGTTTTTTCGAGATTGTACCTTAGAGATCTTCGGGGCGTCTTTCCCAATCGATTGATTCCTATCCCAATGGGGGATGTATGCGTGATAGTAGGGATTGACTAGTTGAGCAGGTTTGGTGCCATGATCAATTGCGAGGGGCAACAAGTGGTGTTTCAAACCCCGATTAGGGGAGAAATGACTATTTATGGCGAGGGTCAGCCTTTTGTTCTATTGCCAGGGTTCGACAATATCTACAACATGGGTATGACAACCGAGAGGATTCCGTCACTGATTACCATTAAGAAAGAGTAGGAAAAATAGATGTAATAGCTTAATATTGTAATATTTGATTTTAAGATAATAAAAATCAAATGTGACATTACATTTATTGTTAAAACAACTATTAGGCTCAAAATTAAGCATCCAAAAAGTTGTACCATCTTTTACTAGTTACCATGATTGGAAAGTACACGTTAACATGATCCCAAGAATACAAGATTCACAACCAACGACGGAAAAACATCCCCAACCATCTTAGAGATTGGGATCTGTATGAGAGCGTCACACCCCCAACCAACGATGGAAAAACATCCCTCGGTGTAACGTCATTCTTTGTATCACAGTTATATGACATATATTGAACAGTACAAAAGATTTTTATAAACTACATAACTTTATTGATGATAGAAAGTTACGCTATTCTTGTTTCCTAGTATTTGCTATTTCACACGTCCTAATAGATATATATCCCATACGAAAAAATGATAATAGTAAAACTTCTCCTGTTCGAGTAACAATCATGCTTATCAAGTTCCTAAAAACACATGCGTTTTGAAAATACGTCAACATAAAGTTGGTGAGTCCACAGGTTTTGAGTATGAGAAAATAGTATTTTTCCAAGTTCGAAAAGTATAAAACGTAGTTTGAAAATGTATTTCATACTCATACCTATCTCTAACATATTGTATATATATCCTAGGTATACTGGTTTACCTAAGTGATATCTATAATATCCATATACTATGAGTATAGGTTTTTGTAATCCTAAACCAAGGAAAGTTACTACGCATGAATGTTATTTCAGTTCTATATGAGTATGTGTGCTAGGTATAATTGTCTACTTAATGAACAAGTAGTATACCTACAAGTTTCTTGTACCTAGAGTATACTTGTTTTGGAAACTTATTCTTAACATTCATACTTGTATATGGACAAAGTATAATGCTATTAAAATTGTGCTATCATGAGTCCGTAACCGCTGCTATATGACATAAAGACCTCTGATTAAAAGATCCCACCAATGGTTCCATCATTTGTGCGATAATAAATCCATCGTTGGTGCCATGAAGGATTCCACCAAGGTAAATACTTCCCCCGTGCGCTTCATCGATGCTGGGTCCAAAACAAAACAATCAATGGGATAGTTTGTCACCCGCAAACCGTTGGGTTGCAGCTAGCAACCATGAGTGGGTGTGCCAACCCATATAGATCTATAGTCCCCCGTAAAACCATTTGGGTTGTAGCTAGCAACCACGTATGGGGTATTAACCTATATAGATCTGTACGGTAACATCTCGTTTAAAATAGAATAATTAAATAATAAACCCAAAACCCCGAGAAGTAATTATTGTTATTGTCCAAAATCAAATAATAATTTGTGGGGTGTTGGTTTCGGGAAGCCAAATGATAATATTTGAATCTCCAGGGGTTACAGTGTAATTTCGAGATTTATTTTGAAAAGAATTTCAAAAGTCAGTGCGTGTTTGGTAAAATATGGACTTATTATGAAAGGATTTTGGATGGCTGGGGTTAAAAGGATAAGTTATGTGCCTAAGTTGAAAAGAATTTGTAAAGGAAGGGCCATTTAGTAACTTTCAAGATTAATTTGAAAGAAGAAGGAGAAGGAGGGACTGGAAGTGTCATTATGGGAAGAAGTTTGTATGAACCGGGTGTTTAACCTCCAAGTCCCGTAACCTTAACCCTAATGCTCCATTCGGCCACCACCATCACCTCATCCATCTCCGGCACCGCTACCCTCTTTTTGTCGAGTCGCACACCACCTCGGTTGGGTCCCAAACCACCGGAGTAACCCCCTCGTGCTCATCCTAGCGCTCAGAAAATGAATTCACGTGTGTTGTTGTTGTTGTTTGCTTGTGAGAGCTCCTTTCAGTCGTCGCCGCTGCCGAAGTCGCAAACTTCCGTGAACCACAACACTTTACTTGGCTAATGAAGTGAACACCATGATTGAAGTCGTGCCTATTGGGAGGTTTGAAGTTGAAGACCTGAGCTACTACCGCCACTGCCCGCTTCTGTTAAAGACGAGGCTGTTACCAGACATTGCGATGACTAGGGTTTCTTTTTCGACCCATTCTCCTTCTCCACCTTCTACCGGTGTTGCGTCGCCACTACTACCCCGACAACTAATCCTTTTTTATGACGTCTTATGACCGCTAGCGATGTTGCCATTCATAAGCTCAACCCACTGCCACCACGTACACCACCAGGTAGGTGGTTATTTTTTTGTTCTGGGCATATAATGTTGGTGTGTGTGTTATTTTAGTGAAGTAGGGTTGGATTTGTGTGGCTAGAAAACCAAGAAGGCCACCACCACCACCGTGAGGTGGTGGCTGCCACCATCTACCATCACCGGCTACCACGAGGTGGTTGTGTGTGTTAAGCTTAGTGTGTGTGTTATTTGAGATTTGTATTGTAAAACTATAATAGGGTAGGAATAATCAAAAGAAAACTCATAACCACCACCGTAAGGTGGTGGCTGCTGCCTCCTGCCGCCACCAGCCGTCGTGTTGGGTGGCGGTGTGCCGCGTTTGCATTTTGAATTTTTTGGGATGCTTGGATAGAATGGGCCAAATGAAACCCTAATGGGCCCAATGAAGCCCTAATTGACCTAAAAGCCCAACCATGTGACTAATGGGATAGTATGGGTTTGGAAACCCTAATTAGGGTTTGGAGAAAACCCTAATGACATAATACCCTAATTTTGGGAATTATCGGGACCCGCACTTGAATTAATTACGAAACTGAAAATGTAAATTAATAATCATTTGAAAATTAACCTAAGGAAATATTGGACTTAATGGATTAAGTCCTTAATGGGTTAAGTAGGAACACTTAACCCTAATCGTCATTTCATGTGAAAACCCTAATTTTGCTTGGGCCTTGAGTTGGGCCTTTCTTTTGGGCCTCGGTGATTAGGTTATTAATGGGCTATCCAAGAACAAGTAAATGGACTAAAATAATTGGATGGGTTTTAGGATAAGGCCCATGTGAAGGACTTGGGCCCATTTTGGAAAATTGGGCCATATATGGTCCATAACTTGGCCTTGATGATTATGAGATATTGGGCCATTGGTATACCAATAGTTTGGACTGGAATTAATGGATGGGCCTTAAGGAAAGACCATGTAGAGGTATGGGCCCAATTTGGAAAATTGGGCCATATGTTGGGCCTTAACCCATTACTTGACTATTGGGCCTTTGGATTGTGAGTTGGACCTTGGGCTTGGATCCCAATTATTGATTTGGTATTATTTGATGTTCGTAGTTTGGGAATCTGTCAACCAGCAGCTGGAGTTTCATCCGCGAGACTTCAGCAGTGCCAGATGAGTTATCCTCACTATACTTAGGGTTCAAAGGCACCAATGTCGGTCCATTGGATATGTTATCCTAGTAGTTGGTAGTATGTTGAGTATGAGTTAGTTTTGCATGCTAGTTGCTATGCCAGTTTGGTAAATCTGTAGGATTACGTGTGTTATTATCTGATTATCCGTATGTGTATTAGTTATGTTATATGTCAACATATTATGTGGGTTGGGTTGAGATTGTACTTCTCCGTGTGGTAGCCAACAAACCATACAGTATTCCAGATATGAGCTGAGGGTTGGGTGGGGGATGCCAGACTCATACTGAGGATTCGGGAGCATTCGAGATACGAGCTAAGGGTCGGGTAGGGCATGCCAGACTCGTACTGTTGGCTTGTGAGCATTCTCGATACGAGCTGAGGATCGGGCGGGGCATACCAGACGCGTACTGTGGGCTCAGAGGCGATCTATATGTGAGGTGTGGGCCCAGAAGGCAATCCAGACTCACACTGTGGGCCAGGGGTAATCCAGTCTGTAAAGTTGTGGACCCAATACATGCTGTTATTCGTATATGTGTTATTTGCAGTGTATCGGTATTTTGGGGGAACTCACTAAGCTTTGGACTTATAGTTTCAGTTTTGGTTTCAGGTACCTCAAATGATCGAGGGAAGGAAAATGCATGATCGTATAGCTCCTCACATTTTATGACCATGTTTCTGAGAGACTCTGATATTAAACTATTTTGAAAACATGATTGTGTCAAGGAGATCATCCGGGAGGAGGTGATTGGGACTGTCCGGGGTCAGATTCCAGAGATGTGTGGGTCTAACAAGACCGCCATGGTTGAGTATTTCGGTGAGCGCTATGCAACTATTGCTAAGATGGCTATTGCAACAACTTCAACAACTATAACGACGGCAGGGGGAGGAGCTGGTCGAGCTTTCCAGTACCGGGACTTGTTACTGGGACATATTCTAATGAGTAGAGGGCTCAAATTACTTAGGATCAGGGAGATGTTATGTACTCGTTACATTCCGTGGGTTAAGCGTGAGAGGGTAGCATATGAGTTTCTAGATTTGAGGCTTCGGAGTTGCTCGAGGCCGGGATGTGAGTTGCGGGACTCAAGAAGGGAGTGATGATTATGTTCAGCTCGAGTGTTGCAGCTAGGAGTAGAAGGATTGATTATATGATCTAATGCACTTTTGGGATTAGGGACTATGTCTTGGGAGTAGTTGTAACCCGGTTTAGGACATAGGTTGCTTCAGGTATTGCAGTTCAGATGTGTACGATTGAGCTGGTGAGTAGGTCAGGGCGCGAGACCTTGAATGATATGATTTATAGAGAGCGAGATATTTTTTGGAGCACTTTGGGAAGAAGGGTATTATGTGGGAGGTCTGCGGACAAGGCCCCACATGATGATTATTCAGCATTGTCAGGATTCAGTAGTTTTAGTAATCGTTATTGATTAGCAGATGAAAGTGCCAAGGGAAATAGCTCGTGGCTGAAGTATTAGTTGGAGCATCTATATTTTGGTCTTCAAGATCTGAGTGTGGGATCATTCAAGAATCAGGGATTGTTAGTTAAGTTATGTTTGGGTTTAACACCAGTGGGTGGTGGTTAGTGTTCTAAGTGGGGGAGAATTGGAAATTTTCAGGTTGAGCGTCAGCCATTGAAGGTTTTGTCTGTTGCTGTTTAGATTATGGTTTCCAAAATGGTCGGACAGGCGTTAATCGGTGAACCTTTCAGGGAGCGGGAATTCTCCGAAGGAATTCAAGAGGCGAAAGTTGAGAAGCTAGGCACGCATCACCAATTCCCTTATGCAGTGTGTTTATGTTTCCTAAGTCTTTAGGGTATGTTTCCCGTCGATGATGTAATAGAATTTTGATTCGTATCGGACTCGGATTTCGATAACCTTTGGGATAATTATGGAAGTTTTCTCAGACTACTTTTTTATTAGTAGAATCGGATCCTTCTTGATCAAGTATGGGCTTTGTGGCGAGTAAAAAATGTAGTTAGGGATTCCTAAATATGTGCATAGCAGTGATTCTTCGTGTGTATCTGTGGGTATTCAAGGTGGTAATAGGGTTGGTTCAGCTTACATGATTGATCAGGTCTGGGTTATAGTCTGTAAATTGGATCTAGAGTTCGACTATCATCCTATTTCGGGGTCACATGCGACCATAGTTTTCTAAGATTTTTCTTGGGTAGCAGCTTGTTTTATTGGTGAATCGTGCATGGTGGGATTTCAGCATCGTGACACTAGTTTATGTTGTGAAGGATGCTAGTTAGGCCTTTTCTTTTGGATAGTGTTGATAGTTTATCAGGAGCATTCCAGTCATGAGCTGAGTGCCAGGTAGGTCATAACAAACTCATGTTGTGGGCTCAAAGGAAATCCAGACCTATTATGAGGACCTTTTAGGGGTATTCCAGTCATAGGCTGTGGGACTAGTGATCTTAGTAGTTCATTTCTTATGTTGGAGCGCTTTCGGAATGGACAAATTGTTGAGGGTCGGGCGAGCTGTAATCGATTGCGAGGAATCAGAAGATTTTGTACGAAATACACGGGCAAGTCCTTGAGCCTCAGGTTATAAGTTTAGACCCGAGTTTTGTATGTAGTGGTATTCTGATCTAGGGTATTCCATCCCGAGGATGAATGAACCTTATGATTAATTTGATTTGATGTGTGTGGTATTCCAACCCGAGGGTTGATTGGGCCAAGCATGTACATGATACAAGGGTATTCCATCCTAATGATGATCGGACCTGTCGTAGGCATGCTTGGTATTCCAGCTTGAGGCTGATTGGGCTAGGTATGATTGTTCATGCTTATGAGCCGGTTATTATATGTATGTGGTCCTGGGGATAAGTAAAGCATTGTCTTGTCAATCCTAAAAGGGTTCATCTCCCAGTTTACATTATGTTGTTCATTATATCCCGGGGAATTGGTTATCAAAACAGATTTCTCTTGAAGGAGTACCTAATCTCTTGTCAAGAAAAGAATTATAGGTAGCAATATGTGATTTGTGATTACGTTTTATGGTGGGAACCTCAGGTTATCAGAAGTTGAGTATCCAGTTGGGAGTTAAGTACACGAAGCATGTTCTCAAGAGTCTGAATCGTCCTCTCGCTCTCTCTATCGGTCTGGGGGTGGAAAGCGGTGCTAAAGTGGAGACGAGTACCCATATTGTCGTGAAATCGCTTCCAAAATATGGAAGTAAAAAGGACATCTTGATTTCACACTACTTAGACAGGCACTCTATGTCGTGCCACCACCTCTCGCACATAAATCTCTACCAACTTCTTGGCCAATATACTCTCCTGGATTGGGATAAAGTGAGTGCTCTTGGTCAACCAATCCATGATGATACATATCAAATCGACCCTACGTGCGGTCCTAGTAAGCTTAGTAAAAAAATCCATAGTGATGTCCTCCCACTTCCACATGGGAATGTATAATGGATGCATCTTGCCATGAGGCGTTTAGAGCTCTGCCCTGACCTTCCTGCAGGCCATGCATCTCTCCACATACCTGGCAACATCCCGCTTCATACAGGGTCATCGGTAATCGGGTCGAAGATCTATGCACATCTTCGTTGACCTGAGATGGATAGAAAACATGGACTTGTGGGCCTCATCCATCAATATCTTCCATACTCCACCCTAGTACATTACCCAGAGCCTTCCATGTAGGGTCAACAATCCACGATTGTCCTAATCAAAGGAGGCCACCTGGCCTATGTTCCGCTCGCACTTACTACGCTCCTCCTTTAGGCCCTTGACCCGTGCCTCTCATATATGCTCTAGAAATGGAGTAATCATTTTCATCCTTAGACAGATGTCTCAGATCGGGGCCATTACTGTCTTGTGGCTCAGGGCATCGACCACTATGTTGGCCTTGCCCGGATGGTAAAGGATTTTACAATCGTAGTCCTTCATCACATCTAACCACCGATGCGTCCTCATATTTAGATTTGGCTGATCCCTGAGGTACCTCAAACTCTTGTGGTCTGTGTAAATGTTATAGTGGACCCCGTAAAGGTAATGCCACCAACTCTTGTGGGTGAACACCACATCCCTAAACTCTAAATCGTGCATCAGATAGTTAGCCTCGTGAGGCTTTTGCTATGTCGAAGCATAAGCTATCACATGACCTCGCTGCATCAAAACTGCTCCCATGCCTGTGATCGAAGCATCATAGTAAACCAAGAAATCATCTATACCCTCTGGCAGAGTGAGAATCGGAGCCTCGCACAACCGTTGCCTGAGCGTATCGAAGGCCGTTTGCTGTTGTTGAGATTAAAACCCTAATTTAGATTTGATGAACAAGATGTGGAAAATAAGAAAAAACACAAATATGAAGATTATGTCGAATGATCACTCGATTTATTTAAATATGAGGAATAAATTACACTTTCAGCATAAACTAAATAATCTAACACTACATAAGAAACCTCACGTGGCGGCTACATTTTGCCCACTCTTAACCCTAATAATGAATAATACATGACTATTTATAAGGAAAAGACAAGTCTTGGGCTTTTAACCTACACTTCGTCAAAGGGGCCCATTGCCATCATCCATGGAGTGCTTTGAAACCCTACAGCTGCTCATGTCCCCATCGAAAAACCACCGACTTCTTAGTCAGTCGGGCCTAAGGAACTGCAATCTTGGAGAAGTCATGAATAAATCTGATGTAATACCCTGCTAGACCCAAGAAACTCTGAATCTCAGTTGGAGATCTCAGAATCTCCCACTGCATCATGACCTCTATCTTGTCCGGATCGACCAGAATACCGTTCTGGTTGACAAGATGCCGAAGGAATTGCACCTCGTGCAACCAGAACTCACACTGGGAGAACTTCGAAAAAAGTCTCTCCCTCCCCAGTGTCTCCAGAACCTCCCTCAGGTGCTCCTCATGCTGCTCCTGAGTCTTGGAGTAAACCAAGATGTCATCGATGAAGACTATCACAGACCGATCCCACATCGTTCTGCATACGCGGTTCATGAGGTCCATGAAAAAGGTTGGAGCACTGATGAGCCCAAACGGAATCACCACAAACTCATAATGACCATGGCAAGTCCTAAAAGTTGTAATCTGCACGTCATCATATCTGACTCGCATCTGGTGATACCCTGACGCCAGATCAATCTTGGAGAACCAAGATGCTCCTTGAAGCTGGTTAAATAAATCATGTATCATCAGAAGTGGGTAACAGTTATTCACCATTACCTTATTCAGCTCCCGGTAGTCTATGCACATATGATGTGACCCATCCTTTTTCTTCACAAATAGGACCGGGGCTCCCTATAGTGAGCTATTCGTCCTGATAAAACCATTGTCTAGCAGCTCTTGCAGATGCGTAGACAACTCCTACATCTCGGGAGGAGCCAACTGATATGGTGCCTTGGCTATCGGAGCCGCATCAGGGACCAGGTCCATCCTAAACTCAACCTGTCTCTCCGGAGGTTGTTAGATAAGGTGTCTAAGTCCATAACTATATTTGATGTGTACTTGACCCAGCTTGGCATGGTCCATTTGGGTTACATGGCATCTAAACAATTTGATAGACAAAATGAGAATAAAGACACTTATGATTTGTTAATATATTCTAATATATTAATATGAAATCATATTGTTTAATTAGTATTGATCAAAAATTAATTTGGAATTAATTTTGTGATCAAAAGAGACTAATTAAATATACAATGATTGATTATGTAAATCTTTCATTCTTATATAGTGGGCTTAAAGTCCATGATTCACCAGATTGGGCTAGGACCCATTGGGTGCTCCATGGATTCTCCATGGAGGTTATAAAACCATGGATCATGGGGGAATGAAAAGCCATGCACATTAGGGTTTACATGATGTAACCCTACATGTGACACACTATATAAGGAACCTCATATGGAGCAAAATCAGCCAATAAGACAAACGGAGTGAGGGCTAGCCAAATTTGTACTCAAGTGTACATCTCTCAAGTTATTCCAAGAGTTGTGGTGTTGTGTGAAAGCTTTGGAGGCATCACATTTGGGGTGCTAGCCTCACAAGGTCCTTAGGAATCCAAGCAACAACAAAGGTATGTCATTATACTAATTTTTATATTAAAAGTACCCCATGCTATGCGAGTTAGAATGAGAACCTTGGAAAAATCATATTTGCATGTATATTAGTGAAAACATAGATCTAAGGTTTTTAGGGTTGCATGTACACCATAGGAGTGTTAGAATGCTCAAAAACCATTAGTGGTATCAGAGCCTAGGCTTGTTTTCTATATACTTGATGCAAACTACTTGAAAAAAGTCAAATTTCTTCTAACTGTTCAGTGAACTCGCCGAGTCCATGGGGGGAATCGATGAGTCCAAGTGAAATTTCATCCTACTCGTCGAGTAGTTTCTTGCACTCGACGAGTAGGAGGCCCTGTGTGCAGATTTTTTAATTTTGCTGCTGGAAATGGACTAGAATCATTACCTTAAACTATTTTGGACTTATAAAACCTATTTTTGATGTGGTAATGATTATGCTAATCCATTTACAATGGTTATTATCAAATTTTCAAGTTTAATATATGTTTATATGATTCTTGAAATTGTTGATTTAAATGTTCATGCTTATGAGTTTTAGTAGATCATAGTAATTATTTGCAAATTGTTTGTTTGTGTAATTCTTGATCTTAATGCCAATTAGTGGACTCCATAACTTGTCCTCAAGTTATGGAATTCAAAAAGTATTTTCTATAAAGTTATTAAAAACTCATAAGTTATTGAATATGAAAGGTTTTGAATAGTTTCAAAACTTGCCCTCGAGTTTTTGAATTTGTAAAGTCACTTTAGAAAACTTTAATTCCAAACCCTAGAGTTTTAAAAGTTAAAATTCAACCCTTATACTTTATAGTATTATAAGTTAGTTTTACCGTTAGTAGACCTCATTCACGAAGCCAGTCTATAAGGAGGGTATAAGGTTGTTGCCTATAAAATGGCAGCTTAATGGGTGTCCGCTCTCACCCACTGCTTCCTTGACTGGTGGAGGGTCGTTAGACGAACGAGTAGGACAAGGACTATAATTATCATTAAAAGTATAATGATAAATATAAAGTAACTAAACCTTTTATAAATTCCCAATCTTAGTTACCTTAGGAAAATGTGAATTTGATGCTATCCCATGAAATTACACTTTGTACCTTACTAAGTCGTTGGTGGAGTGTGTGTGGGTAACCGACACACTAACATGGACTAGTAAGAGTGGCAAAGGGTGACTTGATGTTTATCATAGATCGGTGGAGTGCGTGTGGGTAACCGGCACATCGATTAGGTGATAAAGATTAAGGGTACAAAGTTAATTTGCATGGTTATTCACACCTTGTTTGTGATCCTCGGCATCCCAGTCACGAACTTGCGAGGGCACAATCGAGATTTAAACATGTCATTGAAAAGTTCAATGAATCTTAAAAGATATAGGAGTGTCAATCCAATTAAAACCTAATAATTTATTTCGTTTTTCATGGTAGAAATTGGTGAATTGTCATTTGCCTACCTTCAAATATTTTATAGCTTGGATTACGACATCCCTCTTCCAAGTTATAAAGTATTGTTGGGACCTAGCCTTAATATTACATTTGGGTGTCTTATTAAGGATTCCATATCTAATCTAAACTTGTCTTTCTTCTTTTCAAATTTTTTCCAACAATGCTGCTTTTAGCTCAAACCCTACCGACTCCTTCTCTCTCATGAAACTTTATGGGAGAGTCATATTTGATGGTTCAAACTTTATGGATTGGATCAGGAACATCAGGATGGTCATGCGTTATGAGGACAATGAATATGTTCTTAACAAGAAGCTAAAAGAAATTGATGAGTCTACTGCTACTCTAGAGGAGATCACTGACTTTAGGGCACATGAGAGAGATGCTACCAAGGTGGCATGTATCATGTTAGCGACAGTCATAGCTGAACTCCAGAAGTCCTATGAGGATTTTTACCCTTTTGAGATGCACATGGACATGATGGAGCGCTACCATCAGAGTGCTCGTCAAGAGAGTTATGAAATCATCTCTTTAATGATAACAACCCAAATGAAGGATGGTGAATCCATCACAGGACACTTGCAGAAAATGCAAAGTTATGTGGACCGTTTGCTGAAGTTGAATGTGAACTTCTCTGAGTGTTACACCCCGAAACCGATGGCGGAAACGTTTCGGGGCGGAGGACGTCATGTAAAGTATCAGAATCAATGTACATAGTAAGCATAGTAAACACGAAACATTACATTACATAGATTCATTACATTTGTTTGAAAGTAGAAAAGCAAAGTAATACATATTTGTAGATACGTAAGTTTTAAACAAAAGTTAGACGTGACTTCCATCTGCTCCGTCTTCTGCAAAAGGACGTGGGATACCTGTCTAAGGAGAACCTGAGAATAAAAGCAGTTTAAAAATTAGCATAAAGCTGGTGAGTTCATAAGCTGTTTGTTTTTGTAAAAAGATTATGTTTCCTTTGGTTTTCTGAAATGTTGTTATCCAAGAAAATCCCATATTTTCTTATCGATAGTTTAGTTATAGTTCTGAGTTTTTGTTTGATATAATAGTAGATAGTTTTATATATAAAACTATAGATTTAAAACCACTGGGAATACCATCCAGTAAAAATATAGATTTAAAACCACTGGGAATACCATCCAGTAAAACTATAGATTAAAGAAGATATAGATTCAAAACCACTGGGAATACCATCTAGTAAAACTATAGATTAGAGAAGATATAGATTCAAAACCACTGGGAATACCATCTAGTAAAACTATAGATTATAGAAGATATAGATTCAAAATGTAACGACCCAATTTTCACATCAAAATTTTTTTTTGTTTAAAAACGTTACTTTAGAAAATATTAATAACTAAAACATCATTCGATCATCCATAATATAAACTGAACCATGTCTGAGAACCAAAACATACAACTAATCGGAATATCAGAGTATCAATCCCAGAAAGCTCGTAAACGCGGAAACCGAAGAGTGTGTGTGTGACATGCTGCTACCGCGCCGGCTCCTTTCCCCTAGCTGAGGAGGTACCTGAAACCAAAACTGAAACCGTAAGCACAAAGCTTAGTGAGCTCCCCCATAATACCCCATACCATGCAAGCATTTAACAAACAACATGCAATTAGGAGATAAGGGCCACGCCCACACTCGTGAAGATACGGGCCCCGCCCACACTTTGCTTTCTGAGAGATACGGGCCCCGCCCACACTCGTGAAGATACGGGCCCCGCCCACACTTCGCTATCTGGGAGATACGGGCCTAGCCCACACTCCATTCTCGGAGAGATACAGGCCTCGCCCACACTCACCCGCCAACTCATATCATACAAGTATCGCACAGACAACAAGTGTAAAAAATTCTATCATACTGGCATATATCATAATCAACTCAACTAAGAGATACAGGCTCGGCCCACACTCTAATACTAACGTCTCGTCTATACGGGCCGGCCTTGGTGCCTTAGACCCGTTACTACTGGAAGGAAACTCACCTCGAAATAGCTGCTGGTCTGTGTGGGAATTGATCACCTACTACTACTGCTGCTGCTGCTCCGGAAACTCCCCGGCTGTAATTCCCAATACTTAATCATACACTGCTAACTGTCCTTTGGGTAAAAAGACCATTTTACCCCTGGTCTAGCCCTAAGTCAATTCGAAGTCAACTTTTAGTTGACCCGACTCGCTGAGTGGATCTCCACTCGCCGAGTCCCTGTCCAGACTATTGTCCTGGGTCCCTGATTCTACTCGTCGAGTTGGGCTATGACTCGACGAATTCATCTTCTAAACTGACATTCAACTCCTTCATCCTACTCGCCGAGTTGTATGAACAACTCGTCGAGTTCATCTTCATCCGAAGAACACATATGCTAAGACTCGCCGAGTTGTATGAACAACTCGCCGAGTCTGTTCTTGATCTATGAAGATTGCCTTGGACTCGCCGAGTCAGGGCATTGACTCGTCGAGTCCTAACATGGGTGAGTTCAACTCCCAACTCACCAAGTCACCCCCTGTGACTCACGGCTCAACTCGACACATCATAAAGGGACCAATTCAGTGACTCGCGACCAGACTCGTCGAGTCACATATACGACTCGCCGAGTCGCAGCCATGCATCCATCAAATACACTGATTTGCTCGATTCCAGTCCATGCCATTCACAGATCTGGGCTTCTAGGACACAAATCACACGTAAAGTTTCCAACTTTACGTGTAGATATTCACCAATATGGATTTTAAGGCTCAAAGTGCACTAAAAGAGGTAGATCTAGGGCTTTCATGCAATATGACCCCATAAAGGCATTAGATCCAAGCTCCAGGGACTAAATCATACCTAGATCTAAAGGCTAACAACTTATTACAACCCACAAAGCACAAACAAGCTAGGGGAAGAGCCCAAGAAGGACTCCTATGAAGCTAAAAGAGATTACAAGCTTGAAAATAGAGGGGAAACGAGCTATACCTCAAGGAAAACGTTGAGATGACACAAAGATGCCTGGTCTCCTTCTCCTCTTCTTGATCTACTCTTCTTTCTCCTCAAAATCTTCAAGAACACTCCAAAAACACTTCAATCTCTCAAGGAAATAAGGGAAAACGATGTTGGTAGTTCTGGGGGGTGAATGGGGACGAGTTTGGGGCGGAATGAGGGTTTAAATAGGGTGCAAACCCTTGAAATTTAGGGTTTCATCCAGCAGCGGTGACTCGCCGAGTCCGGGATATTGACTCGCCGAGTCGCCAACTTAAACGTGTCCTGAGTCTCGTCCCTACTCGGCGAGTCGGACCTTATGACTCGCCGAGTCCAAGGCTAAAATAGGGAAATGCTCAAATAAAATTCACATACCGGAAACCAGGTGCTACACAAAACCACTCGGAATACCATCTAGTAAAACTATAGATTAGAGAAGATATAGATTCCATGAATAAACTTATATTTTTATATTAATACGTATTGTGAGTCGGATAACCATGCTAATATGACAACGAGACCTCCTTGACGTTCTTCAGGCATCAGACGATATCCAGAATTTGTTGGATTAATGTCTAAGTCCATAACTATAATTGGTGAGACTTGACCCGACCCGGCATGGTCCATTTGGGTTGCATACCATCATGCACTTGGATAGACTATAATGAGAGAAATAAGACACTTATGGTTATTAATATATTATAAGTTCTAGTATATTAATAATAATAATAATAAGATTATTTAATTAGTATTGATCAAGAATTAATCTAGGATTAATTAAGTGATCAAAAGAAGACTAATTAAATATATGGGTTGATTGTGTAAATCATCCATACTTATATAGTGGGCTAATGCTCCATGGATAATCAAGTTGGGCTCAAACCCATAGGATGGTCCATGGATGCTCCATGGTGTATTTGAACCCATGGATCCAAGGAAATGGAAAGCCATGACAATTAAGGATTTACCCTAATTGTAACACTATATAAAGATCTTATTCTTGACAAAAATCGGACACTAGTGAGAGTAAGAAAGGGCTAGCCGATTTCATGAAGTGTAGAACTCTCTCAAGTTATTCTAAGTGTTTTGATGATTGTGATTCCATTTGAGGCTTCCACACTATTGGGGCTAGGCACTCAAGCTTCATGAATACTTTCTACATCAAAGAGGTATGTATTCTATCTTGTTACACTCATTGTTTTGTATGCTAGATTAGGATAATACCTTGGATGTTCTTATTTGCATGTATAATAGAGAAAACATAGATCCAAGGTATTTAGGGTTGCATGTACACTTAGGAGTGTTAGAATGCTCAAAACCCAACAGTGGTATTAGAGCCTAGGCTTGTTTTCTTGTTATACTTGCAAATGGAGCTGAAAAATCGAGTTTTGATGCTGTCAGCCCAACAGACTCGCCGAGTCCAAGGCAAAATGCATCCAACTCGCCGAGTTTTGTTCATGCCCTCGACGAGTTGGACCCCAGATAGCACATTTTCGAGGTTTTTGGCTAGAAATGGACTAGGAACATTACCCTAAGTTGTTTTTGAACTTATAAACTTGTTTTTTAATGTGGTAATGTTCATGCTAATCCACTTTCAAAGATAATTGTCAATAGATTCATGTTTTGTATTAGTTTAAGGTTTAGACTAATTACATGAGAAAGTTTGATTTGAATTATCTTGTTCTTATGAGTTGCTTAGATTAATAGAAAAGTTAATCGAAATAGTTGTTTTCAATCCATTTTAATCTAAGAGTTGAGTATAAAATGTGTTTGTGTAACTTGTCCTCAAGTTACATGAAGAGTCACATTAAAGACTCATAAAACTCATAAAATTTGGTAATGGTTACAAAATGAAGAGTCTTGTGTCATTGAATATTTTTTTTTATGACTCTATAACTTGTCCTCAATTTATGGAAATTCAAGAATCACTTCATTAATAAATAAATAAATAAAGTGTAACCTTAATTAATTCCATAAGTTATAAAAATAAAGAAAAGTTATTTCTTTTATTAGTTTAAAGTCTCCCATAAGTTATGGAACTTGAAGAGTTTTTGGATTAAAACTACTTTAAACACATAAGTTATGGAATTAATTAGTTTTGAATAGTTTCAAAACTTACCCTCAAGTTTTGGAATTTGAAAAGTTTTCACTTATGAATACTTTAATTCCAAGTTAGCCCTTAGAATTTTAAAAGAGTTAAAATTCAAAACTTATACTTTTATAACATTAATGGTTAATTATTATATATATGTATAAAAACAAGTCGTTTTACCGTTAGTAGGCCTCATTCACGAAGCCGGTCTATAAGGTGGGTATAAGGTTGTTGCCTATAAAATGGCGACTTAATGGGTGTCTACTCTCACCCACCGCTTGCTTGACTGGTGGAGGGTCGTTAGCCGAACGGGTAGGATAACGACTTTAAAATCCATCGTGATATCTTCCCATTTCCACAGTGGAATGTCCAACGGCTGCATCTTGCCATGCGGTCTCTGATGTTCGGCTTTGACCTTCCTGCAGGTCAAATACCGCTCGGCGTACTATGCCACATCCCGCTTCATGCAGGGCCATCAGTAATCCGGACGAAGATCCCTATACATCTTCGTCGCCCCGGGATGAATAGAGAATCGGGACTTGTGCGCTTCCTCCATCAAAATCTGATGCACGCCTGCGTGATACGGCACCCACACCCTACGGTGTAGTGTCAAAAGTCCTCGGCCATCATAATCAAAGGAGGAAACCTGACCCACCACACGCTCGCTCTTCTGATGCTCCTCCTTGATAGCCTCCTGTTGAGCCTCCCGAATCTGCTCCAATAGGGGAGTCACCACGGTCATCCTCAAGCAACCGCCCCTGATCGGCACCGTCTTGCGGCTAAGCGCATCGGCCACCACATTGGCCTTCCCCGGGTGGTAAAGGATCTCGCAATCATAATCCTTCACCATGTCCAACCACCGACGCTGCCTCATGTTCAGATTCGGCTGGTCCATGAGGTACCTCAAACTCTTGTGGTCCGTGTAGATGGTACACCGAACCCCGTAGAGGTAATGTCGCCAAATCTTGAGGGCAAAGACCACCGCCCCCAACTCCAAATCGTGCGTCGGGTAGTTCGCCTCGTGAGGCTTGAGCTGCCTTGAAGCGTAGGCAATGACATGACCCCTCTGCATCAGAACTGCGCCCAACCCCGAAATGGACGCATCACAATAAACCACAAAATCCTCTACGCCCTCAGGCAGGGCTAGGATCGGCGCCTCACACAATTTCGGTCTCAGCATCTCAAACGCAGCTTGCTGCTCGGGTCCCCACCGAAATGATGGGTTTTGGTCATAAGACATCCTATGTGCTCATACAAACCCTAATGCTTGGATCTAGGTTTCTCTATTGTACATGCTTTGAATCCAAGACTATAAACCCTAATTCTAGTGTATGAAATCGATATTAACATATGAATGGGTTTAAGAACATACCTTGATTGTTATGTAGCAATAAAAATCCCAATTCCTCCTTGAATTGACTTTGGAAGGCTTAGAGTCACAAGTGTCACTCCTCTAATGGTTCACAAACACCATAAGCAAGAGGATGAAGAGGAGAGAGGTTGGAGGCTACCAAAAACGTGTGTAAACCCTTACAAGAAGCTTGGCCACGTTTTTGAGCCTTAAGGAGTCTTTATATAGTTGGGCTATTAGGGTTATCTAACAAGGAAACCCTAATTTGGATGCTTAAGCCCTAAGCAACCCATAGACTCCTTTAATTAAGCCCATGGACGATTTCCTTATGGGTTTCCCATTAGAATTCGTCCATCCCTTAATACAAGGCAATCCATGGCCCAAATTGCAATTATCTTATAATTACAGTTCCAGTCCCTTAAGTTTAATTAATCTCTTTTAGTCACAAAACTAATTACCAATTAATTACTGACTAATATTAATTAAACAATATGATTTCTCCTTTAATATATTATTTCCATAATATATTAATAAATCATATTTAATCCTTACTCTCCATAATTCATCCTATCAAGTTGCTTTGGTGAAGGCAACCCAAAAGGACCATGCACCATCGGGTCAAGTACATACCAAAATAGTTATGGACTTAGACACTAATCCAACAGTCTCCCACTTGGATAAGTCTAATAACTATTATGCATATGACTTCAGATCCCGATCTGCAATCGTAGCTTTCCAAAGCCGCTATCAACTCTGATCCTATCAGATACGCGTGTCCTTAGATAAGGGATCATATATTCCTCCATTCTAGATATCGTATGAGATATGATTTCTAATCATTCTCTTTGTACTATATCTCGATTTCTGATTTATGACGACAGACTAATTGAACAAATCAAATTAGCCCTAGCCCGGCCGAGCATTTACGTATGTCATCACTAAACCATCGAGGGGCCCAAAGATATCGCTTTTATCCTACCTTGGATAAAAGGAATGGATAAACTTTGATACAATACTTGCTTGCACTCACTAACCAAATCACACACAACAATATGTTTTATAACACCAAGTTACTAGTGCGTTTACATATTATCAATGTGCAACCGATTCGCAAGATACAACTCACACATCTCGGTTTCAAGAATATAAGATGTTATCGTCTCACTAATCACTCGAGATACAATTCATGGAGTGATCCAAGCGAGCGTGGGTTTAATCCAATGCTCAAATCATATTCATAAGCACTCATGAACGTTGCATCAAACATTTGCTTATGTCTAATACTCTTTTAGACAATCCACACACCAATTCACGATAAGCTTCATTCATATCTACTTCCAACATATGAACGACTGTGGCCCGTTTGAATAATTCGATTATTCTTAATAAACTCAATTATTCTGGAAGTCAAAACATGCAAGGTGAAACACAAGAATAATACTAATCCCATATGGCCTCAAACCTTTGAGTATAAACAAAACACGTTTTATTTATCACCATATCGATTACTCATTATTTGTCGTTTCGAGTAATCAACTTTTTACTTGAATTATTACACTTGTCCCATGCTCCTAGCATGCACACAATGTTTACCTATGGTTCTTACTTTTGTGAAATAGACAAATGGAACACATTTCCAATCATTCTCATTTTACAACTCCAAATCCATTTTCTTAAGTGTAAGAATATCAAATTCTTGTTACTTATAGAATATACTAGATTGTAACACTTTATGCAACGATCCTTTTGTAATGTCACTGCACCAAAGTCTCAAAGACTATTTCCAATGATATTACAAAGTCCTCTAACGTAGATTGTTACAAGACAATTCCTTAGATATGATGTCTCTCACTCAAAGTACATTCCTTTGAACATCCTTTTGCATAAAGGTTTCTAATCTAGTCATAGATTTTCAATATTTACTTCCCAATATGGACACGCTTCCATATTTTCCATATGACAACTAATTTCTTAATAGAATCTTATCTATTCGTAATGATGTCGATATTGTCCATCCAATATGGAAACATTTCCATAATTTCCAATACTATACTTCCAACTACTCACAAGCGACCAATCCTCGTCGAACTTTGGATTGTCCTTTGATAGTTGTTTAATTATTTTAGTCAAAACCAATTCTAGTCCCTTTTCCCTCTAAATGCACTAGACATCTGGAAAATTTTAGAATGGTCAAACATTAAAGCGTTTGCAATCGATCCTATACCCGAAGCGTATGGGACACGATGCATAATGTTTTATTTTCTATGTTCTCAAAATTCGAATTGTGAAGAGGAATGCCGTAATCATAATCGAAATTTTAAGAACACACTATGTACCTTTGACTAAATTTATTAACATTCCACAACCTAATCCTTTAGATTTGAAATGAAGCATAATATTCTCTCCCTTAATTATAGCAAAACAACCTTTCAACTCTTACAACTTTGCAAAGTATGACCCTTGTTTTCTATAATTAATATTGCCAACTATGCAATACGTGCCTTAATAATCATACAATCATAACATTTATGCTCCCACTATCATGATGATTATTATAAAACATAACACTTATGCTCCCACTAGCCTCGACATGTATTCATAAACATCTTAACTTTCAGAAAAACAATACTTATTGAATTTCTTAAGTTCATGTTTATAATACTTAGTGCTTTGATAATCTTTTATCAAGGCTTCTTGAACTTATACACTTTTGCCTTAGATAGTTCATATGTGTGTCTTAACAATTAAGACTAATTGCCAAACCTCACAATTCAAATTATGGAAAGGGATGCCGTAACCATGATCGAATTCGAGAATGCAATTTTACAATCACTATCTTTTAAAATCTTTCTTAGTGAAAGCATTTTCTCACAATCATTTTCATGAAGGAGGAAATCTTATGACACTTAGATTTAAACGGTGTATGTGTTCCTATCCATGTGAATTTGTTAAAATCAAACTCATATGGATCGAACTTTCTTAATCTTGATTTCTTGCCTTATGGTAGCACAGCTGCCCACCACGTCTTCCAAGTAGTTAAGCAGCTCACCTTTTCCTATCAATGTACTTTCCATTGAGCAAGGTCCTTGCCTTTTATGCATTCAAATGAGAACTCATATGCATAATTAACTCGATTGGATTGACACAGAAACAAAATAATGTCTTCATGATAGGTTGTAAACCTCAACTCGTGTGCTAGTGATGATCGATAAGGTTTATTTGATTTGTTCTTGAAACTTTTCAAGACTATTAAGACTCTCACTGACTCCTTGACATATAAGATTCTTTTGTCAATAACCATTTCTTGACAAACAAATATTCAAGAGTTAGTGTAGTTTTTATCAAAACACTTCATAAATTGGTCCTAGTCGGTCTTTGTCTTATCCAATACATCACAACTTTCCACAATTGATGAATATTATAAACCTTCTTAATACTATTCACTCAATGTCACAATTTTGACTTTAAGACTTGTTTTGGAACGAAGTATGATTGACTTCTTGATTTGACCATTTCTTCAATCTTTGATTCCTCTTCTTGGACATACAATTGTACCAAGACTCACTTAGAGGATCAATTGAGATATGGTTCTTAATCATTAAGACCTATCATAAAGCATAAAAGCTACTCTCCCTTCTTCTTAGAATGGAGAAACTCTTATCTTTCTTCCTACTTGATTCTTCTTATTCGTTTTGCTATTGATCTAAACTTCTTTAATCAATTCAAAATTACACTTAATCTTGTAAGTGTAATCATATTTACTAAACTTTTAGTAAATCATGACGAATATCTTTGTTACTCTTATGGTGAACTTGATCAACACACAACTTTGTGTACTCGATCTCCTAGTCCTTCATTTGACACTTTGTCAATGAATTAGTCTAATTTCCAAATATGAAATTTCTCAGTCATCATGCAACCAAGTTGCGTGATTCCAAGTTTCTGTCCAATTGAAACTTGGGCGATGAGAAGCTCTCCCTATTTGGTAAATTCTTGACTTTCCATAACACAATAAGAAACAAATCCATTATTGCTAATAATTTTAACATCAATTTTTTATACACGCCATTGTAAGGATAAATAAATAAAATTTAAAATCAAAAATTTATTTTATTGCGGAAAAATTGGTCCTTACAATGCAACTCATTGAAAAATTTATGCTAATACATCTTTCTTAGCAATCTAATTCTAACTCTAAGTGGTAGCTCAAGAATCTAATCTTCGAGAAACGCGATCGAAATCCATTCCTTCACGGTTAGATTCTGCTCACTTCTTCCCTTAAGCTTCTTTTCTTTTCTTTGATCCTTCTAAACATCAATTGTAATCTTATCACATTATGTATTCAGAATCTAGAATGAAGCTTAAAAGAGTTAGTCAATGGATTTTACCTAAGTTAGAGCCATACGTTTCGACTCTCCCATCTCATAGATCTCTTAGGTAAATAGGATAGCTTCGTCTCCAATGCGCCTTCTCTTGGCAATAAAAGCAAATTGACTCTTTTGGAACAACACATGGAACTACTTCAGACATCGCCTTTCTCTTATGATCAAACTTTTCGATCATTGCATGTCTTTCATTGCCATTGTCTATATCCATAGAGGTCTTGAAGGCATATTCACCAATCAACTTTGCTTTTCTATTGCGCCAAATCATTGCAGATTCAGCAGCAATAAGCATATAGGTGAGATCTATAAGGGTCACGTCGTAGCTTATCATATAGTACTCTCTTGCGAACATACTATATGAGTTAGGAAGTGACTGAAGAACCCAATCAACATCCATTTCTTCACAGACAATGGATCCCAACATTCTTAACCTATCAATGTGTGACTTCATCCCTAGGACGTGTGCACACACGGACTTTCCCTTTTTACGTTTACTTGCCAAAAGGGCTTGAGTGATATTGAACCTTTCAATTGTACAATCTTGTGGGTTAGGGAGAATAATTAGGAGGAGGAGGAGGAAGTGAAGCATGATTTCTTGTTCCTCGATCGAATCGTGGAATATCATCTTCATGTGGAATGCTTGTTCCACGGGATTTAAGAAGACCATAGTTGTCGAATTTTGACATCGGGAGAAAAACGAATTCAAGTTAGTTGATTGATTGAGTCCTTGGTAAATCACCCAAATGAAATTCCAAGGCTAGGACCCAACACAATATCCTACAACTCGGGAGAGGGATGCCGTAACCCAAATTGCAGAACATTTGAAGGTAAGTGAATGATGATTCACTAATTTCCACCATGAAAAATGAAAAAGAAATTTAAGTTTTAAATCTATGAAAACTCCTAGATCCTTTGAGATTCATTGAACATTTCAATGGCATGTTTAAATCTCGATATGCCCCTCTTGTTTGTGACTGGGATGCCGAGGATCACAAAGCGGGTGTGAATAACCATGCAAACTACATGGTGCCCTCACATGTTACAATCACCTATTCGATGTGCCGGTAAACCACACACGCTCCACCGAACTATGACAAACATTGAGTCACCCTTTGCTACCTTTGCTTAGAACTATTTAGTGTGCCGGTAAACCACACACGCTCCACTAACGTCTTCGCAAGGGCACAAAGTGTAATTTCATGGAATTGCATCCATTCACTTTTGCCTAAGTAACTAAGATTGGGAATTTGAAAAACATTTAGTTACTTTGTATTTCATTATACTTATAATGGAAGGTTTCGTCCTATCCTACCCGTTCGGCTAACGACCCTCCACTAGTCAAGAGTGCGGTGGGTAAGAGTGGATACCCATTCAATCGCCATTTTATAGGCAACCCCTTATAGACCAGCTTCGTGAATGAGGCCTACTAATGGTAAGACTGACTTTTACTCATACATATATATAATGTTAGACTTTTAATGTTATATATAGTATAGGGTGCATTTTACACTTTTAAAATATTAGGTGATCAAATTTAACAATTATACTTTTAATTCAATTAAATTGTTAACCTAAACTTTTATGGATTTATTAAACCTCTTTTAATTAGATCAAGAATATAGTCATATATATCATAAAATCGGATTAGATCAAGAACAATTATCTTGTTAATTGATAATTATCTTTAATTAGATCAAGAATATAGTCATATATATCATAAAATCGGATTTATATTGATCTAACATGATAAGGTAACTATCCATATGCAAAAACAGCAAGAAATCCCGAGATAAGCATTATCTGATGAGTTGACTCGTCGAGTCAGGCATGGACTCGTCGAGTTTGCATGGACTCGGCGAGTTCAGCCATGGACTCGGCGAGTCCAGCCTCCATAAGCCAAAAAATCGAATTTTTCAAACATATAATGCATCAATACAATAGAAACCAATCTAGGCTCTGATACCACTGATGGGTTTTGGTCATAAGACATCCTATGTGCTCATACAAACCCTAATGCTTGGATCTAGGTTTCTCTATTGTACATGCTTTGAATCCAAGACTATAAACCCTAATTCTAGTATATGAAATCGATATTAACATATGAATGGGTTTAAGAACATACCTTGATTGTTATGTAGCAATAAAAATCCTAATTCCTCCTTGAATTGACTTTGGAAGGCTTAGAGTCACAAGTGTCACTCCTCTAATGGTTCACAAACACCATAAGCAAGAGGATGAAGAGGAGAGAGGTTGGAGGCTACCAAAAACGTGTGTAAACCCTTACAAGAAGCTTGGCCACGTTTTTGAGCCTTAAGGAGTCTTTATATAGTTGGGCTATTAGGGTTATCTAACAAGGAAACCCTAATTTGGATGCTTAAGCTCTAAGCAACCCATAGACTCCTTTAATTAAGCCCATGGACGATTTCCTTGTGGGTTTCCCATTAGAATTCATCCATCCCTTAATACAAGGCAATCCATGGCCCAAATTGCAATTATCTTATAATTACAGTTCCAGTCCCTTAAGTTTAATTAATCTCTTTTAGTCACAAAACTAATTACCAATTAATTATTGACTAATATTAATTAAACAATATGATTTCTCCTTTAATATATTATTCCCATAATATATTAATAAATCATATTTAATCCTTACTCTCCATAATTCATCCTATCAAGTTGCTTTGGTGAAGGCAACCCAAAAGGACCATGCACCATCGGGTCAAGTACATACCAAAATAGTTATGGACTTAGACACTAATCCAACACGAAAGACCACGGCTTTCTTCGTCAGTCGCGTCAGGGGTACGGCTATCTTGGAGAAATCTTGGATAAATCTCCGATAGTAGCTCGCCAATCCCAGGAAGCTCCGAATCTCGGATAGAGACTTCGGGACCTCCCATCTCATCACGGCCTCGACCTTGGCCGGATCAACCAGAATCCCGTTCTGGTTGACGAGGTGCCCAAGAAATTGCACCTCGCGCAACCAAAACTCACACTTGGAGAACTTGGCATACAAGCTCTCCTTCCTCAGGGTCTCCAATACCTCCCTCAGATGCTCCTCGTGTTCCTCCTGAGTCTTGGAATAGACCAAGATATCATCGATAAAGACTATCACAGACCGATCCAGCATCGGTCTGCATACGCGGTTCATGAGGTCCATGAACGCGGCAGGAGCATTGGTGAGCCCAAACGGCATCACCACGAACTTGTAATGACCATAGCGCGTCCGAAACGCGGTCTTCTGCATATCCTCCTCCCTGACCCTCATCTGATGATAACCCAAACGCAAATCAATCTTGGAGAACCAAGATGCCCCCTGAAGCTGGTCAAATAGGTCATCAATCCTCGGAAGCGGGTAACGGTTCTTCACCGTTACCTTGTTCAGCTCTCGATAATCTATACACATCCGATGCGACCCGTCCTTCTTCCTTACAAACAGAATCGGGGCTCCCCAGGGTGAACTGCTCGGACGAATAAATCCCTTGTCTAGCAGCTCCTGTAGCTGCGTAGACAACTCCTGCATCTCGGGAGGGGCCAACCGATACGGCGCCTTGGCTATCGGAGCCGCGCCAGGGACAAGGTCAATCCTGAACTCCACCTGTCGCTCTGGAGGTATCCCAGGAAGCTCCTCCGGGAAAACATCTGGAAAGTCTCGAACCACCGGAACCTCGCTCACTGTCGCCTTACCCGCCATCTGGGTATCTATCACATATGCGACATATCCTGCGCATCCCTGCTGGAGGTAGCGCCTAGCCCTCGCAGCTGAACATACAGTGGGTCCACACTGAGGCCCCTCTCCATGAATCACTAACTCTCCCCCGCTTGGGGTCCTGACCCGTACTAGCTGCTGCGCGCAATCTATCACTGCCCCATTGGGGCTCAGCCAATCCATGCCTATAATCACCTTGTTCCCAGGCAACGGAATGGGAACCAAATCTACCAAATAGCGCTCCTCGAACAAATGCAGCACACAATCTCGGAATATCATCGATGCTCGCACCGATCGATCGTCAGCAATCTCCACTTCCAAAGGGCAATCTAACTCGCCCGATGGCTCATGAAACTTCTTGCTAAGTGCAAGGGAAACGAATGATCAGGATGCTCCTGAATCAAATAACACTTGAACTGGGAGGCCGTTCACATGGAACGATCCTAAGGCATACATATACATATCGAGCACATATCAATAACATAACATCATCATAATAAAAACAAAGGGGAATAATCATACCCATCACCACATCGGGTGCGGCGCGTGCCTCCTCGGCAGTCAACTGAAATGCCCGACTCCTCACCACTGGAGCCTCTACCTTGCCTTGCCGACCATCCGTGATCCGCAGGGTCGTTGGAGCTGGCGCCTTCACTGGCGCTGCAACTGTCAACTGGGGGCAATTGGCCTTCTTGTGGCCCCTCTGGTTGCAGTGAAAACACAGCAACTCGGATGTCTGAATAGCTGAAACTGGAGCAGTACAATCCCTGCTAAAGTGCCCTATCTTGCCGCACTTGTAGCAGCCTCCTGATCCCATCCTACATATCCCCACGTGCTTCCTGCCGCATTTCCTGCAACGGCTCGATCCTAAATGACCTTTCGGCCTACCGTCTGATCCCTTGGGCTTCTTCCCCGAAGCCCCTCCTACCTGACCGTCCTCTAGTTTCCGTTTTCGGATGTGCTCCAAATCTATCTCCCTCTCCCTAGCCCTGGCAATCATCGAGTCCAGGGTAGGGCTAGCCGAAAAGCTAACATGCTCCCGGATGTCAGCTCGTAGCATATCATGGTAACGAGTCCTCCTCATGTCCTCGTCACCAGCATACTGGGGCACCAATAAATCCCTCTCCCGGAACTTGGCGGTGATCTCCGCTACAGTCTTCGTCGTCTGCCTTATGTCTAGAAACTCCCTGGCCAGCTGCTGAAGCTCGACCGCCGGTGCAAACTCTGCCCTGAACCTAGTCACAAAGTCCGACTAGGTCATTGCCTCGATAGCTGAGGCTCCCAACGAGTCACCCACTGACTCCCACCAATCCCGGGCTCGGTCTCGTAAACACCCTGCTGCGTACCTCAGCTTCGACCCCTCGGGGCAGAAGCTAGTCAACTGGGCAGACTCGATATCTGCAATCCACCGCCTGGAAACAATGGGGTCCTTCACCCCATGGAAATCCGGCGCACCACTGCCCCTGAAGTCCTTGAAGGACAGTGTGCGAGATCCTGACTGGCTAGAGGCTAAATCGCTCCTGAATGCCCGTAGGCGATCCTCCATCAACTCCATGATCCCTTCCTTGATCGACCCAAAGAGAATGGGGGTCGACTCAAGGATGCCTCTGGTGATCTCCGACGTGATGAACTCACGTAGCCTCTCATCAATCGGCTCGGAGCCTGATCCCGAACCTGACCCCTCTCCTGAACCGCCATCTGTCGGTCTCGGTCGAAGTACCACCATTCTGCAAAACATCATAATAATCATTAGTGATACTGCTACTTTCTGAGGGATCTCAACTACTTACAGGTTCCCTGGTCTCATCTTGGCCTTCCTCGGTTCGGGTACGGATCCTCTGCTTTCAGTAGTACGGGCCCATACTACCTTCCACGTCTATCCGTACCTTCTCCAAGGAATTCCTCGACTTCACCAGATCCCCTTCACTACCGCTGATCAAAGCTATACTCATCCTAGGCTTGCCTTAGGGAGATCTCTAATTCTACTCTAACCAGTCCTCAGCTGCTGCAGGCCTCATATAATGCCAATTGGCCATTACTCGAATGCCATCACACGTGACGAGGCTCAGATAATCCTTCGAGTACCGGACTCGCCCCTACAACGGTTGGACTCAAACAAGAGCTACACTGTAGGATCAAATTCGGCACTCTAAGATTATCTAATACTGGTTACATGTGATGTGATGCATTCGACTAATGGCTAACTCCCATTATTCAGAGTCCCACGAAGCACGAAGCAAGCAACATTCAGACAAGGGTAACAGTCTCAATTGACTCTATCCACTCTCAGGAACTGAGCTAGCATATAGTGCTAAGCTCATACTACCAGGCATAACCTATTCAGGCCATCCTACTTACTGTCTAGTCCGTAACTAGCATGCAATTTCTCATACAACTGAAACACAAATAGTAGGCACATAAGGCATCACTCCTAGATCCTTAGTCCTATTCTAGCATGCGGTTCTACGAAAGCTGATAAACATAACATAAACTTGTATGGGTACTATGGGGAATACTTACTTGAGCTCGGCCGGTCGCGCACGTCACACACTTCGCTCTTTCTTATGACATATTTTCCGAGTTTTAGAGAACATTTTCTTTTAGAAAATCTTTCAATCCTTCGATTTGAGTTCAGACACTCCCGAAGGCGTGTCCGAATCCCTCAAACCAGGGCTCTGATACCAACTTGTAACGACCCAATTTTCACATCAAATTTTTTTTTTGTTTAAAAACGTTACTTTAGAAAATATTAATAACTAAAACATCATTCGATCATCCATAATATAAACTGAACCATGTCTGAAAACCAAAACATACAACTAATCGGAATATCAGAGTATCAATCCCAGAAAGCTCGTAAATGCGGAAACCGAAGAGTGTGTGTGTGACATGCTGCTACCGCGCCGGCTCCTTTCCCCTAGCTTAGGAGGTACCTGAAACCAAAACTGAAACCGTAAGCACAAAGCTTAGTGAGCTCCCCCATAATACCCCATACCATGCAAGCATTTAACAAACAACATGCAATTAGGAGATACGGGCCACGCCCACACTCGTGAAGATACGGGCCCCGCCCACACTTCGCTTTCTGAGAGATACAGGCCCCGCCCACACTCGTGAAGATACGGGCCCCGCCCACACTTCGCTATCTAGGAGATACGGGCCTAGCCCACACTCCATTCTCGGAGAGATACGGGCCTCGCCCACACTCACCCGCCAACTCATATCATACAAGTATCGCACAGACAACAAGTGTAAACAATTCTATCATACTGGCATATATCATAATCAACTCAACTAAGAGATACAGGCTCGGCCCACACTCTAATACTAACGTCTCGTCTATACGGGCCGGCCTTGGTGCCTTAGACCCGTTACTACCGGAAGGAAACTCACCTCGAAATAGCTGTTGGTCTGTGTGGGAATTGATCACCTACTACTGCTGCTGCTGCTCCGGAAACTCCCCGGCTGTAATTCCCACAATATACTTAATCATACACTGCTAACTGTCCTTTGGGTAAAAAGACCATTTTACCCCTGGTCTAGCCCTAAGTCAATTCGAAGTCAACTTATAGTTGACCCGACTCGCCGAGTGGATCTCCACTCGCCGAGTCCCTATCCAGACTATTGTCCTGGGTCCCTGATTCTACTCGTCGAGTTGGGCTATGACTCGACGAGTTCATCTTCTAAACTGACATTCAACTCCTTCATCCTACTCGCCGAGTTGTATGAACAACTCGTCGAGTTCATCTTCATCCGAAGAACACATATGCTAAGACTCGCCGAGTTGTATGAACAACTCGCCGAGTCTGTTCTTGATCTATGAAGATTGCCTTGGACTCGCCGAGTCAGGGCATTGACTCGTTGAGTCCTAACATGGGTGAGTTCAGCTCCCAACTCACCGAGTCACCCCCTGTGACTCACGGCTCAACTCGACACATCATAAAGGGACCAATTCAGTGACTCGCGACCAGACTCGTCGAGTCACATATACGACTCGCCGAGTCGCAGCCATGCATCCCTCAAATACACCGATTTGCTCGATTCCAGTCCATGCCATTCACAGATCTGGGCTTTTAGGACACAAATCACACGTAAAGTTTCCAACTTTACGTGTAGATATTCACCAATATGGATTTTAAGGCTCAAAGTGCACTAAAAGAGGTAGATCTAGGGCTTTCATGCAATATGACCCCATAAAGGCATTAGATCCAAGCTCCAGGGACTAAATCATACCTAGACCTAAAGGCTAACAACTTATTACAACCCACAAAGCACAAAAAAGCTTGGGGAAGAGCCCAAGAAGGACTCCTATGAAGCTAAAAGAGATTACAAGCTTGAAAATAGAGGGGAAACGAGCTATACCTCAAGGAAAACGTTGAGATGACACAAAGATGCCTGGTCTCCTTCTCCTCTTCTTGATCTACTCTTCTTTCTCCTCAAAATCTTCAAGAACACTCCAAAAACACTTCAATCTCTCAAGAAAATAAGGGAAAACGATGTTGGTAGTTCTGGGGGGTGAATGGGGACGAGTTTGGGGCGGAATGAGGGTTTAAATAGGGTGCAAACCCTTGAAATTTAGGGTTTCATCCAGCAGCGGTGACTCGCCGAGTCCGGGATATTGACTCGCCGAGTCGCCAACTTAAACGTGTCCTGAGTCTCGTCCCTACTCGGCGAGTCGGACCTTATGACTCGCCGAGTCCAAGGCTAAAATAGGGAAATGCTCAAATAAAATTCACATACCGGAAACCAGGTGCTACACAAAACCACTCGGAATACCATCTAGTAAAACTATAGATTAGAGAAGATATAGATTCCATGAATAAACTTATATTTTTATATTAATACGTATTGTGAGTCGGATAACCATGCTAATATGACAACGAGACCTCCTTGACGTTCTTCAGGCATCAGACGATATCCAGAATTTGTTGGATTAATGTCTAAGTCCATAACTATAATTGGTGAGACTTGACCCGACCTGGCATGGTCCATTTGGGTTGCATACCATCATGCACTTGGATAGACTATAATGAGAGAAATAAGACACTTATGGTTATTAATATATTATAAGTTCTAGTATATTAATAATAATAATAATAAGATTATTTAATTAGTATTGATCAAGAATTAATCTAGGATTAATTAAGTGATCAAAAGAAGACTAATTAAATATATGGGTTGATTGTGTAAATCATCCATACTTATATAGTGGGCTAATGCTCCATGGATAATCAAGTTGGGCTCAAACCCATAGGATGGTCCATGGATGCTCCATGGTGTATTTGAACCCATGGATCCAAGGAAATGGAAAGCCATGACAATTAAGGATTTACCCTAATTGTAACACTATATAAAGATCTTATTCTTGACAAAAATCGGACACTAGTGAGAGTAACAAAGGGATAGCCGATTTCATGAAGTGTAGAACTCTCTCAAGTTATTCTAAGTGTTTTGATGATTGTGATTCCATTTGAGGCTTCCACACTATTGGGGCTAGGCACTCAAGCTTCATGAAGACTTTTTGTACATCAAAGAGGTATGTATTCTATCTTGTTACACTCATTGTTTTGTATGCTAGATTAGGATAATACCTTGGATGTTCTTATTTGCATGTATAATAGAGAAAATATAGATCCAAGGTATTTAGGGTTGCATGTACACTTAGGAGTGTTAGAATGCTCAAAACCCAACAGTGGTATCAGAGCCTAGGCTTGTTTTCTTGTTATACTTGCAAATGGAGCTGAAAAATCGAGTTTTGATGCTGTCAGCCCAACAGACTCGCCGAGTCCAAGGCAAAATGCATCCAACTCGCCGAGTTTTGTTCATGCACTCGACGAGTTGGACCCCAGATAGCACATTTTCGAGGTTTTTGGCTAGAAATGGACTAGGAACATTACCCTAAGTTGTTTTTGAACTTATAAACTTGTTTTTTAATGTGGTAATGTTCATGCTAATCCATTTTCAAAGATAATTGTCAATAGATTCATGTTTTGTATTAGTTTAAGGTTTAGACTAATTACATGAGAAAGTTTGATTTGAATTATCTTGTTCTTATGAGTTGCTTAGATTAATAGAAAAGTTAATCGAAATAGTTGTTTTCAATCCATTTTAATCTAAGAGTTGAGTATAAAATGTGTTTATGTAACTTGTCCTCAAGTTACATGAAGAGTCACATTAAAGACTCATAAAACTCATAAAAGTTGGTAATGGTTACAAAATGAAGAGTCTTGTGTCATTGAATATTTTTTTTATGACTCCATAACTTGTCCTCAATTTATGGAAATTCAAGAATCACTTCATTAATAAATAAATAAATAAAGTGTAACCTTAATTAATTCCATAAGTTATAAAAATAAAGAAAAGTTATTTCTTTTATTAGTTTAAAGTCTCCCATAAGTTATGGAACTTGAAGAGTTTTTGGATTAAAACTACTTTAAACACATAAGTTATGGAATTAATTAGTTTTGAATAGTTTCAAAACTTGCCCTCAAGTTTTGGAATTTGAAAAGTTTTCACTTATGAATACTTTAATTCCAAGTTAGCCCTTAGAATTTTAAAAGAGTTAAAATTCAAAACTTATACTTTTATAACATTAATGGTTAATTATTATATATATGTATAAAAACAAGTCGTTTTACCGTTAGTAGGCCTCATTCACGAAGTCGGTTTATATGATGGGTATAAGGTTGTTGCCTATAAAATGGCGACTTAATGGGTGTCTACTCTCACCCACCGCTTGCTTGACTGGTGGAGGGTCGTTAGCCGAACGGGTAGGACAATGACTTTAAATTCTCCCTTCATTAAAAGTATTAATGATAAATACTAAGTAACTAAAATCTTAATAATTCCCAATCTTAGTTACTTTAGGAAAAACGTGAATTTGGTGCTAGCCCATGGAATTCACACTTTGTACCTTACCAAGTCGTTGGTGGAGCGTGTGTGGTTAACCGGCACACTAACTTGGACTAGTAAGGATCATGAAGGGTGACTTAATGTTTCTCATAGATCAATGGAGCGTGTGTGGTTAACCGGCACATTGATTAGGTGATAATATTAAGGGTACCAAGTGAATTGGTATGGTTATTCACACCTTGTTTTGTGATCCTCGGCATCCCAGTCACAAAATTTGAGAGGGCACACTCGAGATTGAAACATGCCATTGAAAAGTTCAATGAATCTCAAAAGATCTAGGAATTTCAAATCCAATTAAAACCTAATAAATTATTTCGTTTTTCATGGTGGAAATTGGTGAATCGTCATTCGCCTACCTTCAAATATTTTATAGCTTGGATTACGGCATCCCTCTTCCAAATTATAAAATATTGTGTTGGGTCCTAGCCTTAATATTTCATATTGGGTGTCATATTAAGGACTTTAAATCAACTATCTTGAATATCTCCCAAAACATGTCTAGTTTAGACATTTATGATCTTCCCAAATCTCTTGAAGATGATGTTCCTCAACATCATGCTTCACTTCCTCTATCTCCTCCAATTATTCTCCCTCACCCACAAGTTCTTGAAAAGTTTAAGGTCACTCGAGCCCCATTGGCAAAGTAAAGGTCTAGGTGTGGTCACATCTTGGAGATGTAGTCACATATTGACAAGCCGGGAGAGTTGGGTGTCAAAGTCTTGAGAAAGTTGGTGGTTCAATCACTTTCTAAGTCACATAGTGAGTTCTTTTGGAACACCTATGAAAAAGACTATGACAAGACCCTTAATGATTTTATCTATTTGTTAAGATCAAACTTCCTGAAAACTTGATGGACATTGACAATAGTGACATAGGAAATCCAGAAAAGCATTCTCTTCCCAATGGAAAGGGACCGGCCATAGTCAACTCGGTTGACCAAATGGTAAAGAGAAAAACTAAGTATGTGATAGTCCCATGTACCATTATCAAAGGCTCCATATGTTTATATTGCCAAAGAAAGGGGCATTGGTTGCAAAGCTGCCATAATTTACCTAAGGATGTTGAAGTCGATAAGTTTGACTCTACTTCAGGTAAAGTCCACTATCTAACTCTGCTAAGTTTCTATTTGGAGATTCTTATTACATAATGTGAATGGGTCACATGCTGATGTCTTTTAAGAATCAAAGAAAAGGCAAAGAAACTTAAAGAAAGAATATGTTGAATCTGATCGCGTAGATGGATTTATATCGCGTAGTTTGAAGATCGGATTCTTGAGCTACTTCTTAGGAGTTATAATATATTGCTTGTGAATAGATAACAACAAGGTTTTCATGTGGATTGTAAGGATAAGTTTTTCCGCAAAGTTTTAAAATAAAAGAAAAAAGGGTTTTTAATTTTATTTATTTTAAAAAATATCCTTACAATGGCATCGGTGGAAAATTATTGCTTATATGTTTCCAGTAATAGCAATATTTGAAAGTGGATTTGATTCTTTCATTTGTGGTAGTGTCTGAATTTACCAAATGAAGAAAGTTTTTCATCACCCAAGTTTCAATTGGACAGAAACTTGGAATCATACAAGTTGTATTGTATGATGAATGAGAATTTTCATCTTTGAAAAATTAAGACTAATTCTTTGATCACATGTATATGTGAGTTAATTGAAGGACTAAGGATTTAGGTACACTGGGTGTGCGCTGGTCAAGGTCCACCACAAAGATTGATTTTTCATGATTTACTAAAGATTAGTAAATATGATTATACTTATAAGGTTAAGTATAATTCTGTAACATTGGAAAGGTTACAAAACAAATGGGAAGAATTAAATTAGGCAGAAAGATAAAAGTTTCTCAAATCTGAAAAGATGGGAGAATACTTTAGTATCAGTTTTATGATCATCTTAATGATTTTGAAACCATATCACAAATTCATACTCTAAGGACGTCTTAGTGCATTGTTATGGCTAAGAAGAGAGGTCATGAATTGTTGGATTGGTTAAGATCAAGGAGATGAGTCATACTTTGTTCGAAAACAATTCTTAGAGTCATACTCCAAGACTGTAACATTGAGTGACATAAAGCAAGGTTTAAAACACTTATCAAATGTAGTGTGAAATGTTTCTACTCTTGTACATTTGAGATTGGTAAGTTGTGATGTCTTGGATGAGACAAAGACCAACTAAGACCAATTGTGTAAAGTGTTAGTCTTGATAAGAATCCACACTATCCCTTGAATATTTGTTTTGTCAAGGAATGGTTCTTGACTGGGGAAACTTATATGTCAAGGGGACAGTGGGAGCCTTAAAGATCCTGAAAGAGTTTCAAGATTTAATCAAGAGTAAAACCTGTAATTTATCACTAGCACACGACTTAAGGTTTGCAACCTATCGTGTTGACATAATTCTCATTTCTGTACCTACTTCAAATAAGTTGGATTTGCATGTGAGTTATCAGAGTTCAACTTGGAAGCATTGGTGGGCCTTGTGCTACCAAGGTGACAAGAAATTATGATTGGACAAGTTCAATCCATATGAGTTTGAATTTGTCACTAACCTTGTCTTGTGATTATGGTTTTAACAAATTCACATGGATAGGAACTCATACACTTTTAAAATCTAAGTGTCATAAGGTTTCTCTCCGATTCATGAAAATGATGGTGAGGAAACGCTTTCACTAAGTAGATTTTACGTAGATAGCAATTGTGTTATTTGCATTTTCAAAAGTCATTAGTGGAGTGCGTGTGGTTAACCAGTACACTAACATGGACTTGTGAGAAATGGAAAATGCCTAAGCAATTGAGACTATGATTACGGTATCCCTTTTCATAGTTCTGAAAATTGTTTAGACACACATGGGAGCTATCTAAGAAAGGGTGTATGAATCTAAATTTCAGAAGTCCAGCAGATTTCTGGAAATATGTCAGAGCTAGTGGGAGCATAAGTGTTATGCTGATAATCATCATGTTAGTGGGAGCATGATTATTATGATTAGTATTGCAAGCTAGCAATGTTAATTATAGAAAACAAAGTTTCAATCCGTGAAGTTGCAAGGGTTGAAAAGTTGTTTTGCTATAATTAAGGGAGAGGAAATTATACTTCATTTCAATTCTAAAGCTTAGATTGAGATTTTAATCATCTTTAGTCAAGAATATATATGAATTTTGTGTTGGAATGGTTCAACTTTAAGAAAATTCTATATATATTGTGTTCTCAAAATTCAATTATGACTACGGCATCCCTCTTCATAGTTAAATTTTGAGAACATGGCAAATAAAAATATTGTAGCAAAAGACTGGTCTAGTATCATGTCTTTATGTGAAACATCATGAATCGTGTCCCATATGCTTCGGATATAGGATCGATTTCATGTGCTATAATATTCATCTTTTCTAAATTTTCCAAATGCTTAAGGCATTGAGAAGGGAAAAGTCTAGAACTGGATATGACTAAAGTGATTAAGCAATTGTCGAGGACAATATGAGGTTTGCCAAAGATTGGTTGATCAAGGACAATTGGAAGTATAGTGATAATTCTGGAAGGACCATATTGACATAATCTGTAAAGAGGCAACTCTTGTTCAGAAGTGATAGTCAAAATGGGATCTGGAAATGTTTCAAAGTTAGAAATTATTCAATCTATGTAAGATTAGGAAACTTAATGCAAGAAGGATGTTCCCAAGGAGCTGATCTCCTTTGGAATGCTCTGTAATGGTTGTTGTCAAGTCTTTCTGACTTCGTGCATAATCATTACAAGAGGATCAATGCATATAAGTTTAGAATCTAACAGATTTCAGTAAATGACATGAATTTGGAATTCTCACATTTACAATAAGGATTTGGGATTGTGAAATGAGTATCAATGGAATCATGTTCAATTGATCTACATCACAATGTAAGGATCATAGACAAACATAGTGTGCATACTTGGGGTATGGCATAACTATTGTTTAGAAAAACAAAGTGTACATGCTAGGAGCATGGGACGACTGTTGTTTTTATTCAAGTCTTAAGTTGATTATTTGAAACATTGAATAATGTGTAATCAATATGGTGATAAATAAAAAGTGGTTTTATTTATATTCAAAAGGGTTCTGAGACCATATTAGATTCGATTATTATTGTGTTTCACTTTGCATGTTTTGACTTCCAAAATAGCTAGGTTATTCTTTCTGAATGACTAAGTTATTTAAACACTCCACAATCGTTCATATGTTGGAAGTAGGTATGAATCAAGACTGTCATGAATCGGGTTTGTAGATGGCTAAATGGGTTTAGTCATGGCAATGGTTGCTACAACATTCACGAGTGCTCATAAGTTATGAGTATTGGAATAAACCCACGCTCACTTGTATCACTTCATGGAATTTATCTCGAGTGATCGTGAGATGGTAATATCATATAAATCTTTAAACCTAGAGATATGAGTTGTTACCTATGAATTGGTTGTGCATTGATTGCACGTAAACGCATTAGTAACTTGATGTTATAAAACGTGCCTTTGTGTACAATTCAACAAGTAGTAGAACAAGCATATGAGTCGAAGTTTATCTGTTCCTTCTAGAAATAGAAGCGATATTTGGGCCCCTAGATGATTTTGTTGTGACCTATGTACCGGCCGGTCAGAACTGAATTGATGTGTTCGATTAAGTTCTTTGTCAAACAAATCGAAAATCGGGAAACAAACTGCTGGACAATAAGTACGACGTTGTTCCATGTATTTGTCCGACTGATATCATGAGAACAGAGGATTATATGATCCCTTATCTAATGGACAAGTCATTGACAAGATCAGAGTTCATCTACAAGGTCAGAGTTCGACAGAAGCTTTTGAGAGCTACGATTGCCAGTTGGTTCCTGAAGTCATACGCAATAATAGTTTTAGACTTATCCAAGTGGGAGACTGTTGGATTAATGTCTAAGTCCATAACTATAATTGGTGAGACTTGACCCGACCCGGCATGGTCCATTTGGGTTGCATACCATCATGCACTTGGATAGACTATAATGAGAGAAATAAGACACTTATGGTTATTAATATATTATAAGTTCTAGTATATTAATAATAATAATAATAAGATTATTTAATTAGTATTGATCAAGAATTAATCTAGGATTAATTAAGTGATCAAAAGAAGACTAATTAAATATATGGGTTGATTGTGTAAATCATCCATACTTATATAGTGGGCTAATGCTCCATGGATAATCAAGTTGGGCTCAAACCCATAGGATGGTCCATGGATGCTCCATGGTGTATTTGAACCCATGGATCCAAGGAAATGGAAAGCCATGACAATTAAGGATTTACCCTAATTGTAACACTATATAAAGATCTTATTCTTGACAAAAATCGGACACTAGTGAGAGTAACAAAGGGCTAGCCGATTTCATGAAGTGTAGAACTCTCTCAAGTTATTCTAAGTGTTTTGATGATTGTGATTCCATTTGAGGCTTCCACACTATTGGGGCTAGGCACTCAAGCTTCATGAAGACTTTCTACATCAAAGAGGTATGTATTCTATCTTGTTACACTCATTGTTTTGTATGCTAGATTAGGATAATACCTTGGATGTTCTTATTTGCATGTATAATAGAGAAAACATAGATCCAAGGTATTTAGGGTTGCATGTACACTTAGGAGTGTTAGAATGCTCAAAACCCAACAGAATTTGTCACCCCGGGCGTGCCTGCCTAACTATAGCTATCAATTTAGGTGTGGGATTGTCAGTCCCGAATAGATCTATTCACAAATTCCACGCTCTCCCTCCAGGAGACTCTGGTTACACTTCCGGAGAGGATTTACTGATAACCCGAAGGGTTTAATGAAGATAATCTCACAAGCTAGTATTAAATTATTCATGGTGTACTCGTTCATTATTAAACATAATAATCGTTTTAAAACATAATACAGTAAACACAGTGTAATACAACAAAAGTATCTGGTATGATACTTTAAATTAAACAGAGATAAACTGAATCAGACATAGTTTATCTATTAACTTTGCATAAAATCTGTGTCCATAAAACAAGAACTAAATATCCCAAATTATTCCCATAATAATTTGATTGGTTTGATTATTTCCTTTACTGTAATTGAAATCTACTTAGTTATATATTCAGTAAAACATCCCTTATGCTCCGCATGATACAAAAGGGGTAATGATATCTAAAAGTTTGCCATATATTTATAGCATTGCATTAGTTTTAGTTTTAGAAAACATTTATAGTTTGCTTGTATTCCCCCCCCCCAAAAAAAAAACATTGAAAAACATGGAAAAAGGCGTATGGGTATGAACTCACCAGTCGAGAAGTGTGCCGGTTTGATGCTAATTGTCCGTTCGGGGATTGAAAACACGCGAGGTTCCTATGTAATATGAAGAGATACATAAATTGTATCTAATTAGACCTTGATCTATTAATTAGATAAGACTAAACACTTCTAGACGCGAAAACACTTCAATTCAAGTGTTTGGAGTGACCCGGGTGGCATCTATGGATGTGTATGGTTTGGATATGGAGTTTAATCCTCAAGAGTAAACTCCTTTAGGAGTTTATGATCCAAATGACCAAATCCACATGATTTTATGGCCGTAAACTCATGGTGGGGGTGTTCTTGGTTGCTAAATGGCCTTATAACACTTTAGGGGTGATGCTAAACTTGGTTTTGTGGCATTGGAAGGGAATTTGGGCATCCAAAGGACCATTTGAGGAGTTTACAGCAGTAAACTATGAGTTTACAGCCATAAACTCTTATGTTGCATGTCTTAATGTGTTTTGATGGTCCTAGGTTAATTACAATGCACAAAGGAAGGTTCTAGGGTTGATTCAATGGCTTAGGAAGTGATTGGGACTTAAATTGACCTTGGAAAAGGAGTTTACGGTCTATGAAGATCTTCTTGGTGAGTTTAATAGCTTAAACACATGATTTTACGTCAGTAAACTCATGTTTGTCCATGATTCATGTGATTTGGTGGTTGAAGGTTAGGCATGCTAAGTTCTAGACCCATTTCTAAGCCATACAAGGTGTTTAGGGCACTTTAACACCCATTGGAGGAGTTTAAGGTCTAAGAATAGGTGTTTACGGTCCAAGAATGTTCTTGGGACGTAAACTCAAGTTTGACCCATTTGAGTGTGTCTTGGTGCATCTCTTGAAGGATTATAAGGTTCTATACTCTCATGGAAGCTTTTTGGAGGTGTTTAGGGGGAAACTAACACCTTAAATGATGTTTATGGTACATGAATAAGGTTTTATGGTCCAAGAAGAAGTGAGGATGTGTCACTCCTTCGAAGGGTACCAAGGGTACCAAGGGAAAGTCTCTTGATGGCTCCTCTTCAAGTTGAACCAAAGGTGGTTCTGTGACTCCTTCCAACCTAAAGGAAGATCAATACTTTTATTGTCAGAAAAGGGGCCCTGGAAACAAAACTACCCCAAATACCTAAAAGATGTTAAGGATGGGAAGGTCAAACCTACCCATGTAGGTATTTACACTATATTTTCTAATAACTCACCACATACTACTTCTTGGGTTCTTGATACAGGTTGCGATATTCATGTATGTTCTTATTTGTAGGGCCTAAGAAGAAGTGAGGATGTGGAGCATGGAAAGATAAACTTGATCATGGGGAATAGGAAAGCTTTACCTGTCACAAAGATTGGAGTTTATTCTTTGTTGCAAAGTAGTGGGTTAGAGTTAGATTTGAATAAGTGTTATTACTCGTCCGAAATAGCGAGAAATATTATTTATTTTCATGGCTTGTACAAACAAGGTTTTACTTTTTCGTTTGATAATGAAATCGGTGCTATTAATGTTTTTTACAATGATGTATTTTACTTTAAAGCATTACCTTGTAATGGTGTGTATGAAGTTGTGAATGTTGTAGATAACTTAGGAAATAATGTTTTACACGTTGATTCTTCCACTAGTTTGGATAAATCATCCTTGTGGCATTGTCGTCTTGGATATGTTAACAAGAAGCACATAGACCAACTCCAGAAGACTGGAGTCTTGGAGTCATTTAACTTAAGGTCAGATGATAGTTGCGAGTCTTGTTTGCTTGGAAAAATGACAAAGTCACCCTTCACTGGTACATGTGCTAGGGGTGAAGATTTGTTGGACCTCATACACAGAGATGTGTGTGGACCCTTCAGAACCGCCACACGGGATGCTAATCGCTTCTATGTGACTTTTACTGATGATTACAGTAGATATGATTATGTCTAATTAATTAAGAATAAGTGAGAAACCTTTGAAAAGTTTAAAGAGTTTAAATAGGAAGTGGAGAATCAGTTAGGCAGGAACATTAAGATGCTCCGATCCGATCGAGGAGGAGAGTATCTTAGTACAGAGTTCCTTGACTATCTTAAGGAATGTGGAATTGTTTCACAATTGACACCTCCCAGAACACCACAATTTAATGGTGTGGCTGAGAAGCGCAATCGAACCTTGTTATACATGGTTCATTCCGTGATGAGTCTAGATTCGTTACCAATCTCATTCTGGGGGTATGCCTTAGAGACTGCCGTAGATATCCTTAATCTAGTCTGTACCTCTAAGGCATTCCACAAGAATTAGGAATCCACCTAAGCAATAGTGTGGTTTTCATATTACTACAGAAGGTGATGCATTTATTAGTGATAGTACACTGGTAAATTTGGTTGAGCCTAACAACTTTAAGGAAGCCATGGCAAGCCCTGAGTTCACCAAATGGAAAGAGGCCATGGACAACGAGATTCAATCCATATATGAAAATCAAGTTTGGAACTTGGATGACAATGTACCGGGTCGTAAGACGGTCGGGTGCAAATGGATCTTCAAGAAGAAGACCAACATAGATGGGAATATACACACTTATAAAGCGCTACTGGTTGCGAAGGACATTACTCAAACTCCGAGAGTTGACTATGATGATACCTTCTCACTAGTAGAGAAGATTAAGTCTATTAGGGTTTTGCTAGCCATAGCTGCATTTCATGATTATGAAATATGGAAAATGGATGTGAAAACTGCTTTCCTTAATGGAAAGTTGGCTGAGGATGTTTACATGAGTCAGCCAGAGGGTTTTTTCGATGCAAAGCACCCTAATAAAGTGTGTAAGCTTGAGAAATCCATCTATGGAATGAAACAAGCATTTCACAGATGGAATCTTTGTTTTGATGAGAAAGTTAAAGAGTTTGGTTTTTCGAGGAGCGAAGATGATTCCTGTGTATACATTAAGGCTAGTGGCAGTATAGTTAGATTTTTGGTATTGTATGTAGATGGCATAATACTCATAGGAAATGACATCCCAACCTTGCAGGAGGTTAAATCATGGCTTGGGAAGTGTCTCGCTATGAAGGATCTTGTAGAATCTTCCTATATCTTAGGGATAAGGATATTGAGAGATAGGAGTAAGTGACTAATTGGACTTAGTCAAAGTACCTATTAGATAAGGTGCTGAAATGGTTCAATGTGCAGGATTCCAAGAAAGGTGACTTACCAATCCAGAGTAACGCCAAACTGAGTAAGACTCAGAGCCCAAGTACAGAGGTTGAGATAGTTGAGATGAGTCGAGTACAGTATGCTTCCGCTATATGATCGATCATGTATGGTATGACTTGTACTCGCCCTGATGTAGCCTTTGCTTTGAGCATGGTCAACAGATATCAAGGGAATCCATGCAAGGCTCACTAGATTGCGGTGAAGAATATTCTCAAGTACCTACAAAGGACTAGGGACTGGGTCCTTACCCTTGGTGGGTGTGATGACTTGAGAGTAATGGGGTATAGTGATTCCAACTTCCATAATGATAAAGATAATTTCTTCTCTTAGCCGGGCTGAGTCTTTACCCTAAATGGAGGAGCAATTACTTGGAAAAGTTCCAAGCAAGAGAAAACAGATGATTCAACTTGCGAATCCGAGTACATAGCAGCAAGCAAGGTAGTAAAGGAGGCAATATGGATAAAGAACTTAATTGGAGACCTTGGAGTTGTATCAGCTATTAAGGAGCCTATAGATATTTTCTATGATAATGAGGGTGTAGTTGCCTTAGCTAAGGAAACAAGGGATCACGATAGATCCAGGTACATTGACAGAAAATACCACTTCATTAGATATCGGATTGAAGAAGGACTCCTCGTGGTAAAGAGGTATCATCAGATTAGAACCCAACAGATCCCCTCACAAAGGGACTATGTAGGGTTAAGCATTTGCAACATGCGAGGTGCATTGGGTTGATGGATGATATTAGTTTTACATATTATATAGCTATTTCTGAAAGTTGTAAAATGTAATTGACATTTGATGATTAAATAAAAGTTGTGGTTACTTTATATGTAAAGTGTTGCTATCTTGTGTCAATTATTTACTATTGTTTCAATTTTGCATGTTTTGACTTCCAGAACAATTACGTTATTCAAACTCTCCACAGTCAGTCATATGTTGGTAGTAGGTATGAATCACGATTATCATGAATTGGGCTTGTAGATGTCTAAGGTGTTAAGCATAGCAAAAGTTGCTACAACATTCATGAGTGCTCATAAGTTCTGAGTATTGGATTAAATCCATGCTCACTTGTATCACTTCATGGAATTTATTTCGAGTGATCGTGAGACGGTAATATCATATGAGTCTTCAAACCTAGAGATATGAGTTGGTTATGCATTGTTTGCACGAAAAAGCATCAATAACTTGATGTTATAAAACGTGCTTTTGTGTATGATTCAACAAGTAGTTAGTATAAGCATATGAGTCGAACTTTATATGCTCCTTTTAGTCCTTTGAGTATTAAAAGCGATATATGGGCCCCTCGATGATTTTGTTTTGACCTATGTGTCGGGCCTGGTCAGAACCAAATGGATATGTTCGGTGTAGTTCTATGTCAAACAAATCGGAAATCGAGAAACAAATTGTTGGACAATAAGTACGACATTGTTCCATTTATTTGTCCGGATGATATCTAAAAGAGAGGATTATATGATCACTTATCTTAGATGGCGCATCATCAACTTATTTCCGCGAGACTTTGAAAGAGCTACGATTGTGGTCGGATCCTGAAGTCATACATGTTGCTATAGTTATTAGACTTATCCAAGTGGGAGACCATTGGATAAGGTGTCTCAGTCCATAACTATATTTGGTGTGTACTTGACTCGATGACATGGTCCATTTTGGTTTCATGGCATCTCAACAATTGGATAGACAAAATGAGAATAAGGATACTTATGATTTGTTAATATATTCTAATATATTAATATGAAATCATATTGTTTAATTAGTATTGATCGTGAATTAATTTTGTGATAAAAAGAAACTAATTAAATATATAAGGATTGATTATGTAAATCTTTCATTCTTATATAGTGGGCTTAAGGTCCATTATTCATTAGATTGGGCTAGGACCTGTTGGGTGCTCTATGGATTGTCCATGGAGGTTATAAACCCATGGATCACGGGGGAAATGAAAAACCATGCACATTAGGGTTTACATGGTGTAACCCTACATATGACACACTATATAAGGAACCTCATATGGAGCACAATCGTCCACTAAGACAAAATGAGTGAGGGCTAGCCGAAGTTGTGCTCAAGTGTACTTCTCTAAAGTTATTCCAAGAGTTGTGGTGTTGTGTGAAGCATTTAAGGCATCACATTTGGGTTGCTAGGCTCACAATGTATTTAAGAATCCAAGCAACAACAAAGGTAGTTCATTCTACTAATTTTTATGTTACAAGTACCTTATGCTATGCTAGTTAGAATGAGAACCTTGGAAAAAAAATCATATTTGCATGTATATTAGAGAAAACATAGATCCAAGGTTTCTAGTGTTGCATGTACACCATAGGAGTGTTATAATGCACAAAACCCATCAGAGTTATCCCAGGTAAATCCTCCGGGAATATGTCCGGGTACTCCCGCACTACCGGTACATGATCGACTGTGTGCAACCCTGCTGAATGTGGCACCTTACCCTCACTACTGAACAGAACAACGGTCCCCGCTGTGGTCTCTCGCCTTGGATCACTAACCCTCACCCGTTAGGAGTGCGAACCCTCACCATCTGATGCTCACAATCAATCACTGCCCTATTGGGGCCCATAACCACTATAACATTATTCCCACACAGGGGAATAAGAACCAGATCTACATAAAATTGCTGATCAAATAACTGTAGCGTACATCCTCAGTGAACCCTAGCAACCCTGACAGTCGTGTCTTCTACTATCTCTACTATAAGTGGGCAATCCAAATCCCCCATAGCTCCTACAAATCGCTTGCTGAGTGTGATCGACACAAAAGTTCGGGTGGCACTTGAATCAAACAATACCAAACCTTGTATACCATTCACTAAGAACGATCCTATAACAAAACATATAAACATAAGTAACAAACAATATCAATAAAGAGATAAGAGAAAGATACATACACATCACCACGTCAGGAGCTGCTCGTGCCTCCTCTGCAGTAAGCTGAAAAGCCCTGCTCCGCATCGTAGGTGCCTCAGCTCGACCCTGACGACCATTTGTAATCCTCAATGTGGCAGGAGAAGGTGCTACCACCTTCCCTGCTACTGCTAAACTCAGGCACTGGGACCGCTTGTGTCCCCTCTGAATGCACTGAAAGCAAATAAGATCTGATGCTGTCGTGGTGGTGGTAGTGGCTATACAGTCTCGGCTCATATGACTAGTTCGGTCGTAATTGTAGCAGCCCGAACTCAATGCCTTGCACTTTCCCTCGTGCATCCTGCCGCATTTTCCACAATGACTTTGGCTCTGATGGCTCCGAGATCTGTGATCTGACACATTGGGCTTCTTGCCCGAACTCCCTGACTGACCCCCTTGGGTTTCCTCTTCCTATCCATCTCGAAATTCAACTCTTTCTTTTTCTCTCTCTCTCTCTCTCTCTCTATATATATATATATATATATATATATATATATATATATATATATATATATATATATATATATATATATATATATATATCTAGCTCTAGAAATCATATCTTCCAGCGTCTTGCAGCTGGAGCGGCTCACAAACTGGCGGATATCACTCCACAACATCTCATGATACCGGGCCTTTTTCATATCCTCGTCCGCTACATACTGTGGAATGAGAAGGGCCCTTTCCCTAAACATGGTGGTGATCTCCGCCACTATCTCTATCGTTTGCTCAAGATCCTGAAACTCGCTGGCAAGCTGCTACACCTCTATCACAGGTGAAAACTCGGCCCTGAATTGAGTCATAAAATCACTCCAAATCATCGCATCAACAGCTGCATCGTCGCCAATGGCATGTTTGACCTCCTCCCACTAGTTACATCCAGTTACATGCCCTGTCCTTCAGGAGACAGGAAGCAAGTATAACCTTGTCCCCCTCAGGACATCTGCTGGTGCACAATGCGTTGGCGACATCTGCAAACCATCTAGTACTCATGATGGGGTCCTGAGCCTCATGGTATTCGGGAGCTCCACAAGCTCTGAACTCCCTAAAAGTTAGTGTACGCGACCCCATCATGGTCGCTACCTCAGTGCGAAAAGCACTCAATCTCTCATCCAAAAGCTCAAGAATGCCCTCCCTGATCTTGCCAAAAATCATAGGATTCTGGTCTAGTATGTTGCGCATGATCTCTGAGGAGATGAACTCCCTAGTCTGCTCGTCTAGCTGCTCAGCTCCAAAGCCAGAGACTGAGCCTGATCCCTCACAGGCACTCGAACTGCCAACTGCTAGTCTAGGGCGTAAAACCACCATTATGAAAAACACATCATAACAAACATTAAAATACTAAACATAACTCGAGGGATCACGTACACTACAAGTTCCCTAGATTCATTTCATCCTTCCTTGATTCGAGTACAAATCCTCTGCTTTCAATAGTACGGGCCCATACTACCTTCCACATCTATTCGTACTTTCCTCAAGAAATGCATTGACTCCACCAAGTCCCTTCTAAAACTACTACTTCACGCCCTACTCTCATCCTAGGCCTACCCTAGGGTAATCACCATCCCACTCTTCACCATCAGGTGCATACGAAGTCCTTGCTATCTTCCCCTAACTAACTCGTGGATACCTTTACATAACACTAAGACTAGATACTTCTTCGAATGAGAGATCCTACCCTACAACGGTTGGACTCAAACAAGAGTTGCGGAATAGAGCTAGACCTAACCTTCTAAAATTATTTATTCCTCACAATATGTAACTTAACATATTCGTTTACTAGTTAGTAAAACATAGCTAGAACTCCTAAAAGCACAAAGCAAGTAACATTCAAGCATTGAGTACACATAATCAACATATACTAATCATGTTATCATACTTTCTAATCTATACTAGCATGTAGTTCCTAAATCTGATACATATATAACAGTCACATAAGGCGTCCTTCCTAGATCCTGAGTCCTAATCTAGCATGCTGTTCTCATAAAGCTGATAAACATATCATAACATAAACTTGTATGGGTAATTTGGGAGTACTTACTTGAGCTCGGCTGATTGCATGCACCACACCCTTTTCTCTTGTTCAAAACCCTTTTCTTTTTTTACTTTTTGTAAAATTCTTTTCTTTTCTCAAAAACCTTTTTATAAAAATGGTTTTTCTTTGAAAATTCTATACCAATTCCTTAGTTTGAGTTCAAACACGCCCGAAAGTGTGCCTGAATCCCTCAAACCAAGGCTCTGATACCAACTTGAAACATCCTAAAAATATGGTCCAATAATTTTGTTTTTAAAATCATTATTAAACCATAAACATCATCACCATAATATAAAATCATAAACCATGTATCTCAAAATATCATAATATATGTCCACATATCAAAATCTCATATCAAATATCAGAGTAAATCTCCCAGGCTAGAAAACTATGGTGTGTGCCATACGATCATCCAGAGCCCTTCCCTTTGCTAGTTGAAGTACCTGAAACCAAACTGAAAACTGTAAGTACGAAGCTTAGTGAGCTCCCACAAACAACCACATACCATACACATAACATTTAACAAATAACATAACTGTGGGACTACTCCCATCTGCATCGGGATGAATCCGGCATCGGCTTACCCGACATCAGACTCCTGTCCGACATCGGGCTCACCCCGACATCAAACCACATCTGGCATCAGGCCCAGCCGGGCATCGGTCTTGCCTCGGCATCGGGCTTACCCCGACATACACACTGCATAACATATATCATAAACACATAACATAACATATAACATACATCGGGCTTGCCTCGGCATTGGGCCGAAGCCCGGAACACATAACTCATAACATATAACTAGTATACATTGGACTTACCCCGACATCGGGCCTAGTCCTTGTTCACATAACACAGAACATGCATGAATCACAAAGACATCAAGCATACACAACTACTTCTCAGGACAGACCTGACATTGGACCTAAGTCCGAAACACATACTCTACATCGGGATAGCCCCCTCATTGGACCTAAGTCAGGTACATGCTAATATACCTAAACGGGCTGTCATTGGTTCCTTCGACCCGTTCCTATTGAAGGAAGACTCACCTCTCAAACTAGATGTTGATCTCCTGCGTGAGGAATCTCAGTTGGCTGCTCCCACGACTCCCCGACTAACTCTATACAATAATACTTAGTTAGAAAACTGAAAATCCATCTAAGGGTAAAACGAGCATTTTACCTTGGTCAAAGTTAACTCTTCAGTCAAAGTCAACCTTCTGGGTTGACTAACTCACCGATTCAACCCTTCAATTCATCGAGTTCAATAACTTAGAAATCATGGAATCGTAACTCAACTCACCAAGTCATTCCCCCGACTCGTCGAGTCCTATCGAGCTGCTTAGTCGCGACTTGGCGAATCAACTCGCCGAGTCTCTCTTCAGACTCTTCAAGTTGTAACATACTAAAATCAGGAAAAAACAACTCGAATCGTCAAGTTCCCATATGGAATCGACGAGTCCCTTTTTCTGCTTGGCCATCTTAAAAGATTAAGCCCCTATCTTGTAGATCCAAGATCCTTAGTTTAGTTACTCTATGGAATGGCATTTCTAAGGGTAAAGTTTCTAACTTGGTAAAGTTTATAACTTTACCCATTCATAACTCTTCTTAAAGGGTTTAGACAAAACCCTAATTCCTTTAGGACATGGACCTTATCCAAAAAGCCATAGAATCTCAAATCCATGCATGTAAACCTAGATCTAGGGCCTAGATATCAGATAACCATGAAAAGTCTCAAGCTTGATTCCATGCATGGCATTTTTGAGCTTAAAAGGCCATAAATACTTCTTTAGCACTTGCATGTGGGCTCTAAGGGCATAAAGTTTGAACCTTAATGTCCTCACAGCCTCTCAAGGCACTAGACTTGGAAGAGCAACTATTAGGTCAATCCTTGCCCACAAGTTAGCAAATCATGGACCAAAAACCCTCAAAAAGAGGCCATAAATAGATCTAAGAAGAGAATGATCAAGTTTGAGGATTTATTACCATAAAATGCAGCTAAAAGGATGAAACTTCTGGATCTACTGTATTTCTCTTATGTCCTCTAACTTCTTCTTCTTCGACAAGCTTCAAAAGGCACAAATAACACTCAAAAGTGGCTTACACACTTAAAAAGCACTCTAGGTTTTCGTAGCTGAGGGGTTGGGACAAGGAGGCTGCAAATGAGGCTAAGGGGATGGGGATTAAGGTGTTTAAATAGGGTGCAAAACCCTGAAATTAGGGTTTCACCCTAACTGAGCTACTCGCCGAGTAGACAACTTAAACTCCACGCATAGTCTGCCTTCTACTCGATGAGTTAGGCTACCAACTCGTCGCATCCTTCTCTTAAAATAAATAAACAATTAAATTAAAAGCGTACCAAGGAATCGGGAGTCACATAGACTATGCTTTAAATGTTACTCCTAATTTCTATAATACTTAGGCAGTACAACAGTTATAACTTGAAGTAAAACCAAGTTTTATTTAACATGAAACCAATAACAACAACACACTTAAAAATTAGTATATAGAACTCCTAAGTATAACTCTGAGGCTATTGCACACATAATATATAGAACTCCCAAGTATAACTCCGAGACTATAACACACATAGTATATAGAACTCTCGAGTATAACTCCGGGTCTATAACACAGTTAATATATAGAACTCCCGAATATAACTCTAGGTCTATATTAGTAAAATCTATAATAACGACATACTAAGAAGTTTAAGATAGTTGTATGATTTCAATATATCAGATATATTCTAGGTATATATGATAAAAAACAACTATATCCCGATTAATATAACTATTAATGTTGATACAAATGTACTATCATATAAACTTAATATTAACTTGTATACAATATTTAGAATGCATTTTCCCATGAAAACATTAAAAAGTGGGGCTGTGAAACTCACCCTAGCAACATGATTTTATAGAATCTAACTAGAAACGGTCAGCGGCTCGTGATCGTCGGGATTGGGACAAGGAATGCCTTCAACAAACGAGAGAGAGAGAGAGAGAGAGAGAGAGAGAAAGGAAAGAGATTTTGTGTAATTGAGAGCAAGGGTCAGAATTTCTATTTATAGGCAGTCTAGGGTACTCTCACATTGTGAGCCACACATGATCACATCATGAGCCGTGTATGCATCACTGCGTAGACTTGCCATTTGCGTTTCTAGCTTCGAAAGGTGTCCGGATGACTTCTCACGTCGTAAGAATGACATGCTCACATCGTGAAGTTCCATGAGTTATCCCATATCATTACCAGGTGTTTTATAGCCTTGATTGGTGTCGTAGAACACTCTCACATTGTGATAATACATGATCACATCGTGAGCTCTGACAAATTAGGGTTTATGCTACGTGTTATGCTCTCAGACTAGTACAACTACAAAAGATCATAACTTTTGCATACGAGCTCCGTTTTTGATGTTATTTATATCAACGCATAGGTATTTCCATGTACTACAACTTTATTTCAGATTCCAATAGCTAATTATAAGTCTATTTTAAATTCCTATTGTTATAGAGGCTATAGTGTTAAAATTTATCATAACTTCTTCATGCGAATTCAGATTTATATGTTCTATATATATTTGGAATCGTATGGACGTGTAGTTTGATTTATACCATAAGGTATGTATGAAATTAAATATTTGAATTAGAATTTGAAATGAAATACAAAGTAAGTTTTCTATATTATAATCATATGCGACTGTTGTTGACCTATTTTGACGGTGTTATAGAGAGAGATCTGATTTTTGTAAAATAATTTATTTTTAACCTCGTTAGGCACAAAAATAAAAACTCAAAACTAGCTAAAGCAACCTAAAGAAGAGTTGCAGTACCCCTTGATACCATGACATAGATATAAAGAGGACTTGGATAGGAGCTCACATGAAAAAGTTATGATTTTTACAAAATCATTTCGTGTGGGCGAGGTGTGCGCATATGCCGATCGCGCACACACCACCAGATTTGAGTAGATTGTCAGTGACATGGCCAATTGGGGAAGTTACAAATGGCCTTCTATGGATGATGCAACGATGATCACGCGTGACGTGCCCATATACTTGCGCTGCGTGCACCCTAAATACATGCATATAAATAGAAGGTAGTGTCGATCACTTTTGCACAGCTTCCATTCTCTCACTCTCTCTGGATTTATCGAAGGTGCTGCCCTTGGAGTGGTCGCTGAAGTTCCTAGCTTGATTCAACACTAGACCAACGATCTCACTCGACTAGGGCGGGTTTACGACCCCATTTTCCTATTTTAAAAGTTTTTTTTAGGGGGGGGGGATACATGCTTATCAAACTGCTTTATCAAAAATTATTTATATCAATAAATATAAATCGTTTCATAAAGCATAAAACCTTAGGATAATGTAGCTATAGATACTATACCTTGTTTTAAGCTATGATATTATACCAATGTGTTATGATACCCGATAGTCTAGGAAGAGATATAGTATTACCTGGGTGTTATAATGGACAATTTCCTAGGATAACATAGTATCTAGAAGTAATGTTGGTCAAATATAGGGATATACACTATACCTAATCATTACCCTGGAAGGGTGTAATTCGCTTCAAGAAGAGGGGAAAGTTGGGTCCTCGATTCATCAGGCCATTTCGAGTAGTGGTCAGGGTAGGCATGGTGGCCTACCGACTGGATCTGCTTAAGGAACTCACTTAGATTCACAACACCTTCCATGTTTCTCAACTTTAGAAGTGTGTAGCTGATGATTCAACAGTGGTTCCTTTGGTTTATATTTAGGTTAATGATAGCCTAAACCATGTTAAGAGGCCAATGGCTTGAAAATAAAGATGAAGACCTTGCGTAACAAGGTGGTCCCATTGGTCAAAGTTCAGTGACAACATCGTAAGAATTTCGAATGGACTTGGGAACCCGAGGAAAATATGCCAGAGCACTACCCAGAGGTGTTTGTAATAGCAAACTTCAAGGACGAAGTCTATTTCAAGTGGGGAAGAATCATAACACTCATTATTCAGGTATTTTTCACTTTTGGCCCAAAGTATACATTTGTTGCAAATGTGGTCTTTACATCATCCGTACTTGGGGCGTGCACATGGCGTAGTTCATTAAATGGATCGTGGTTGCATGTGAGTACATTGGAAGTACTTATGAGGTATGTAGGGCGTACTCAATAGATATGCAAACCCTGATTTGTTTTGAGTTTGAGCTCTATTTAAGCAACTATAACCCTTAACACCCTTTCCACTTCCAACCTCCATCCTTCCAAAATGACCCCTTGCAAACCCTAGTGTTCATTGAGAGTTTTTCAGCTATTTGTATGCTTTGTGTCCATACTTGAAGGAAGAAGATCTTTGGGGTGCTTTTGGAAAACTTCAATCTTTGTATATCTGTGTTTTTCACCTTGCTAGAAACCTCTAGAAGATATAAAGTTATGAACTTGATTTAATGTTTCCTTAGATCTTGCTAATTCTTAAGCTTTTATGCATTTTGGTCCCATAATCTTTGTATTCATGAGCATGGATTACTTTAAACCATAAGAGCTGTCCTTTTAGATGTTTACGAGTGCTAGCAACCATAAAATCTGATCTTGGTACCTTTCTTCACTCCATGCAAGTGTTATGATGCTTGGATTTGTGTATTAAGTTAGGGTTTTTTTTTTTGGATTCCTTCTAGCCATGGAATGTTATAAAGTTGGAAACTTTATGACTTAGAATGATTTTTGGGAACGTATCTGAACTCTGAAAGCAATGTCTTAATGGAATAAGCACTTAATGCAGAAAAGTGGAATCAGGTCATGTACGCTTGACGTACATAGTGGTACATAGTGCGTATTGGATAGAGGTCCCGTAATTTGGCTAAGGATCTACGACACCCTACGTAGTGACTGTGTACGTATGGCATACTCAGTTTGTGTTGACCCCATTGACTTTTTGACATTTTGACATTGACTTTGATTAGGATTTTGACCAAGTTTGACTTAGGGGTATATTGGGTAATTTGAATAGTACTTTAAGACTAGTTCACTGACCGGTGGAGACAACATTTTGAGCAGTGATCTGTTCAATTACATTTCAGACTGGAAGGTGAGTTTTCCTTATTACACTTGTGGGTCGAAGGCACCAATGCTTTCCCACTAGGTTATGTATCCTGGTTAGGATATTTTTATGCTGGAATGATATGTTAGATCAAAATGATGATCTATTATTTGATGAATATTTGTTTATGTGTATATGTAAACATATTGTAGCATTTTGTGTTAAGGCGATTTTGAATTATGGTGAAGACCAAGAAACAGGGAGCATTCTAGACATGGGCTACGGACCCTATAGAGGTATACCAGATCCATGCTAAGGGATCAAGATCATTCCAGACATGGGATGAGGGCCTGGAAGGGCATCCCAGACTCATGTTGTGGGGTCGGGGGAAATCTAGACTTATATTGAGGGACTGGTAGAGGTATTCTAGACATAGGATGTGGGACCATCGTACATGTTTGTTTATGTTTCGTGTGTGGCATTTTGGGGAAAGTCGTTGAGCTTTAGCTTACTATTTAAGTGTTATGTTTGAGGTACTTCAGATGATCGAGGCAAGGCGAATGCGTGATTGTATACATCCTTCAGTGATATATTTTGGAGATTTTATGATATTATAATTTTAGAATAATTATATCCGATAGTTATTTTTATGACTTGGGATTTGATTAAAACAATGATATTAATTTAATTGAAAAATGAAAAAAAAAATTATCGGTCTTTTTGAGATATTACAATAGCATTGAATGCAAACACTGGAATTAGAGGAGTTGTCCAACGAAATTGAGAGGCCAATACATGAGAGGTGATCATAAGTATCTAACAACAATTCTAGAAGCGGTGGCCGCACAAAATTTAAGGTTTTGGTATGTATATTGTAAAATCTGATTCCCGGGTAAGAGTTTGATGCTTTGCAACAATTTAATTTTGGATATTTTCCCGACATTAGGGGTGTGTGGGGCTTGGGCCACGACGTGGTGGTGGTTGTGGCTCAAAAACCTAGATCTCGGACCTTGTTACCTATAAAAAGGAAGTGATGTCTAGTATCTTGAGAGTAAAATCTTAGCCTCTTTTTTCCTGACATTAGGGGTGTTGTGGGGCTAGGGTTTGTCCTACCTTCATCCTCCATTACCTCCAAACTTGAGAGCAAAATCTTAGCCTCTTTTTGAGACTTTTGATCTTATTCTCATGTTAATTATGTGCAAGAAAGAAGAAATAGTAACTTTTGTGGTGTAAGAGCTCTTAAACAAGTCATGTCTAGTATCTTGAGCTCTTTATGGAGTTTTGTAAGCCTCCAAGTTCTCAAATTTTTTATTCATCTATGTTAGATCTAGGAAAATGACTTGGTTTCTTCTTTATTCTAAAACATTGAATGAATGGTTGTAATAAAGGTTGCAACTTTATCATTACCTGAGGTCCTAAGGACAACAAATATTTCAAATATGGATCTCTAGCTTATATTGATGCGATGCATGGGATTTAACCACATTTTATCATCTTTTGACCTTAGTGGGTGTGTGACATGTATTGGACATGAATGTCCATTGTCAAATCCTGAATCAGGAGGTACCAATCTATTTATTTATTAAATCAAGTATTGAGGATTTCCGGCTTACATGGGGCATAATAACCATGTACACCGGACGTAAGTCTTTAATTGAGTATGGCGTACGCGAGCTGATGCCAAACCCTAATTTTAGGGTGTCACCCATATTTAAACACATTATCTCACCCTTGGACCTCCCATAATCAACCTCCATTCCCTTTAAACCCTAATATCAAACCCTATCCTTGAGAGTGAAGATCTTGGATCCTTTTTGGTAATTCTGTACATTCTTGCTGAGGAAGAAGGATATTGAAGAAGGTGGTGTTACATGCAAGCTTGTGGATCCAGAAACTGCCTCACCTTCTACATCTTTTGAAGGTATAAAGTCTATACCTTACTGATGTTCTTTCTAGATCTCTTTAGATGGGTATTTACGAGCTTTTTGTCCCAAAGCGTGGACCTTTGTGAGTATGGGGTACTCAAGAGCATTTTGGTTGTTCTTTTAGATGTTTTAGAGTGCCTTCATTCATAAAAATGGTTTCTTGATTGGTTTTGTTTTGCTCATACATGAGTGAAGTGACTTAGAGTGTTGTAAAAGTTAATATTTTGTGTTTTGTGCCCTATCTAGCCATGCAAAGGTTTAAATTTAGTGACTTTATGGGTTAAGACATTATACAGTACTTAGATCTGAAGTTGGAATAAGTGACTTAAAGGATTAAGACATAAAAGTTGGGGTTTTGGGACTAGGAAAAGTACGATGGGCATACTCCTAGCCATACCACGCGTAGCCAGGACCGTACCTGATTTTTGTTGGTTCGAGCAGTACACCCCGTGTATGTACCGAGGCTATTGACTTTTGTTGACTTTTGACTTGTGGTCAAACATTGAGGTTTTGGGCCATAAAGGGGCAAAATGTTCTTTTTGCCCCTAAGGGGGTGTAGTTGTGGGAATTAGACTGGTGAGTCGGGTTAATAACCTTAATTGATTAGGGTTACTTGTTGTGTTATTAGGCGGAGTCTAGTTCCGACAGTTCGGGAGTGAAATTTATAAGTCATTAGTATTAGGTGAGTCTTCTCACTTATTCTTACCTATATGGTAGAATAGTTGTATATATTTACATGTGATGACTAGCTGGGTCTATGTGATATTACTGTGTATGTGTTTTTGTATGTGTGTTGAGACTTCGAGTAGTCTCCACGGTTGCTGATAACCCACAGGGCATGTGGTTTGCCCACCGAGACTTCGGTTAGTCTCTAGGGTTGCTGATGACCCATAGTTGTTTATTTTTGTTGTGTTGTGTGTGGTAGTTTGGGGAGCTCACTAAGCTTTGTGCTTACCGTTGTTGATTATATGTGTTTCAGGTACTTCTGAGGATTGTGGAAAGTGAAAGTCTGATTGTACACACTCGTTGGGAGACTTTGTTACTAGGCATTATATGACACTCTGATATTTACAGTGATGATTTGTATTTGATACTTGTGATTTTCTGATGGTTTGGTTTATGAACAATATTTTGGGTAAATTAAAAATGAAAAGTTTGGTTTGAAATTTGAGGTGTTACAACTTGGTATCAGAGCCATGGTTTGAGGGATTTGGATGAACTCTAGGGGAATTCCAAACTCAAACTAAGGATTTGTAGATTTCATAAAAAGTTTTCAAATAAACAAATTTTTTACAGGCAAAAAACTTAGTGAAGCAGTGTGTACAATCAGCCCGAGCTCGAGCAATAGTTTCCTAAAATATCTCATATTACTTTATGCGTAGTGTAGAGATGATATCTTATGAACTGATAGGATTGCATGCTAGTGATAGGCTAAGGATCCTACAGGAAAGATGTGATAGGGATTGCTTGATTTGTGATGCCTTTAGCCTAGGAGTTTGCTTTTATAAGATTGAATCTGTCATTTCTATTTGCTTGGTGTATGCTGCAAAAATTGTACATAATTAGGATTGATAGCCTTAGAATGTCTGATTTAGCCTTTCTTCCTATTACTTTTTTGGTTGTGGATTTGAGGTGGAATCATTTATTTGAATGTCTATTGATTCTCGTATTGTGTACGATTGGCATGCATAAAGCAAGTGACACGGATAACGGAGATCTTGTGAGGTGGAGCGTGCTGGGGAGCTATCTAGACGGGGTACCTAGATGCTTAGTAGTGGTAATTAGGAACCAGTAGGGTGAGTGTACAACTGATCTTGAGAAATAGAGTCCTTGTGACTTAGTATCTTGAGAGGAAGACTTAGGACAATTATGGTTTGGTATGGAAAGGAGTATTGGGCCCATATTACTGAAAGCATAGGATCCGTATCCAAATCAAGAAGGAATCTTAAGGAACTAAGGAGCTTGCAGGAGTGTATGGATGTTATGTATGCGCTTTAGCTTGTTTCTGATAGTTTTTCTTGTGTGTTTGAGTATGGTGGTTACCCGAGGTTTAGGCTCCAGCGACCCTGAGAGGTCGAGTTCTAGTGATGATGAGTTCAGTAGGATTGTGGCCGCCGAGGTGGACGCATTAATCAGAAGGGATATACTAGAGATGTTTAGGTCTATTAAAAACACACTAATTGAGAATCTAGACAGGTGTTATGCCGTTGTCACTGAGGCTGCTGTTGCCGCAGCCATCGTAGTCGTTGCTGCTGCGAGACCGGGGGGGGGGGGGGGGGGGGGACGGGTGATTCGTTTTGGTATAAGGAGTTCAACAACGTGAAGCCAATAGAGTTTGATGGGACCATGGTTTGATTGTTCCGATGAGATAGATTTATGATGGTGAGGGTTGTTTTTACACTTGCTGCTGTTCGTAGAATCTCAGGGTTCGTTTCACGCTCAATTTGCTTCGCTTGGGAGCGAAGGATTGGTGGAAATTTGTGACAACTGATTATATTCTTGCAAAGAATTCTTCATTGACCTGGGAGAGATTTACTGAAATATTCATAGATGAGTTTGTACCAATGGTTGAGAGAGAGAGGTTGGCCCAAGAGTTCCTGTCTCTCAAGCAGAAGACAAAGACGGTGACTGAAATCACCAGGATGTTTCATGAGAGGGACCTGTTTCTTCCTGAGCATGTTTCAACTGAGTAGGCATGTGTGAGTTGGTACCTGAGTATTTTGAGGAAGGATATATGTGATTTGGTGGTGAACACCTTGTATCAGACATTAGTTGAGATGTAGACCAACACCAAAATGAGAGATGTCAAGTTGGAGACCCAAGTGAGAGAGGAGAGGGAGACTCAGGTAAGATATAGAAGACTAGTGTAGTTGCGACCAGAGACTAAGTGACCAAAGCCTATTGACTCGAGAGTTGAAGGCCAGAAGGCCTGCAATTGTAGCAAGTGCGGCAAGGAACATGAGGGATCATGAAGACCGGGGCCCATTTGCTACATGTGTGACAAAGAAGGGCATCTAGCAAAGGATTTCCCGAAGGGATTTCGGGTTTTCTTCAATTGAAATCAACCGAGTCATTTGAGGGACGAGTGTCCTCATCTTGCATCTAGAGTGTTTCAAACTCCAGACCCCATGACCTTGCGTATTACTGATGGCTGACAGGGGAAGGCTAAGGCTCTGAGGGCTCGCTGGAGATCATTTTAGTTGAAAGCAGAGGAGGCCAGAGCAGCTCCAGACATCGTGGCTAGTATGTGTTCCTTATTTATTTCTATTGATTTATTTATGTTGCTTATGATAATGTTCATGTTAGGTACTTTCCTTGTGAATTATGTACCTACACTTGTGCTGTTTGACTCGGATGTGAGCCGATATTTTGTGTCATCAATTTTTTTCGTGGTTTTAGTATTGCGGGGGAGGACTTGACAGGCCATTGAGAGTCACTATACTTGATTAGCATTCAGTCTCCACTGCTGACATCTATCGGGTTGTGTACGAGAGTTTTTTGGTATTGAATATCCGATAGATCTTATCCCTATTGCAATGGGCAATGCCAATGTTATCGTGGGTATGAATTGGCTGAGTTGGTTTAGGTCTTTGATTAACTGTGAGTGGCAGTTGGACACAGTTCGAGATCCTAGTTGGGGAGTGATGACCATCTATGGTAATGGTTCTAAGTTAGGATCAACTATTTGTTCTGCCGCCAAGGCGAGGCAGAGGTTATAGCATGGGTGTATGGGTTATCTGGCATATGTAGTGGACACCCGGGTTGATGAAAAGAGATCGTTTTTCGTTTTTGATGTTCCTATTTTGCGTGATTTCCCTAACGTTTTCCGAGAGGAATTATCTAGTGTACCTCCTAAGAGGAAAGTAGATTTACAAATCGATCTGAACCTCGGTGAGGTGCCAATCGCCAAGGCACCATATCGTCTTGCACCTCCTGAGATGCAAGAGTTATCCTCATAGCTTCAGGAGCTGTTAGGAAAGGTGTTTATTTGACCAATTAGTTCTCCATGGGGAGCACCGATCCTTTTTGCCAAGAAAAATGATGGTTCACACTGAATGTATATTGATTAACAGGAGTTGAACAAATTAACGGTGAAGAGCCACTATCCATTACTGAGGATTGATGATCTCTTCGATTAGTTATAGGGGACATCTTGTTTTTCCAAGATTGATTTGAGGTCTGGCTACCATCAGACGAGGGTGCGAGAGGAGGATATTCAGAAGACTATCTTCTGAACTCGTTATGGGCATTATAAGTACGTGGTGATGCCTTTTGGACTCACCAACACACCGGCGATGTTCATGGATCTCATAGACCGGGTGTGTAGGCCTATGTTCGATCGGTCGGTGATCGTCTTCATTAATGACATTCTAGTTTATTTGAAAGACCAAAGAGCACATGAGGAGCATTTACACGAGATTATAAGAGTTTTGAGGATGGAGAGACTATATGTTAATTTCTCCAAGTGTGAGTTCTAGTTACGCGAGGTTCAGTTTCTGTGATACATCGTCAATCAGAACAGTATCTTGGTCGACCCAGCCAAGATTGAGGTGGTAATGGGGTGGGAAGTGTCGAAGTCTCCATCCAAGATTTAAAGCTTCCTCAGTTTAGCAAGATATTATCAGAGATTCATTCGAGACTTCTCCAAGATTGCAGTTCCTCTCACTAAGTTGACAATGAAGGATGTTGTGTTCCGTTGGGGGCCTGCGCAATAGGCATCATTTGGGACTCTTCGCGAGAGACTTTGTGAGCCATCAGTACTTCCCCCCTGAGAGAGTAGAGGATTTCATGGTCTACTATGATGCATCCATTTTGGGGTTGGGCATTGTGTTGATGCAGATAGGCCATGTGATAGCATGTGCTTCAAGGCAGATGTAGCCTCATGAAGCAAAGTATCCCGCCCATGATCTGGAATTCGGGGAGATGGTTTTTGCTCTCAAGATTTGCTGCCATTATCTTTATGGAGTTCGATGTACCATCTACACAGACCATAAGAGCCTGAGATATCTTATGGATCAGCCTAACTTGAATATGAGGTGGAGAAGGTGGTTGGATGTAGTGAAAGATTAGACTGAAAGATTCTATATTACCTAGGCAAGGCCAATGTTGTGGCCGACGCCTTGTGTCGAAGAACAGTCAGTGCCCCGATTCGGGAGACATGTTTGAGGATGACAATGATGACCCCAGTCTAGGAAGCGATCAAGGAAGCACAGCCAGAGGGCATAAAGGAGGAGAACTGGAAGAGTGACAGGGTGGTCGGTTAGATTTCAGCCTTTGATATTGACAGTAAGGGGCTTTTGTAACAACCCATCATTTTCAAGTCAACAAAAGTCTAAACGACAACCATGTACAAGTGAATTCAACCCATACCATTATTACAATAAGAATTTGAATGCCAAGAATACTTGTATATATAATTTCATATGATAACTCAGGGGTTAAATTGAAACCCTTGTTGAATTAAGTTGTTATAAGTCGACAAAACTTACACTAGTTCAAAACTAAGATTTAATATTTAACTTAAAATCATAATATAATTTATCTATATATGGATTTTGGTCTAGAATTAGGCTTGGCTGAAAACACATGCTTTTGGGAAAGGCTTGACCGAAAACACATGTTTTTGGAAAGGCTTGGCTGCAATCCTTTTTCCCTTTAACCATTTGACCAAAAACTCTTTCTTTGTTGACCCTAAGACCGCAAACCCTTTACTCTTTGACTTTAAGGCCGAAAATACTTCCTTTATGGAAGTTTAGGACCGAAAACCCAAAGGTTTAGGCCCATTAGGACTGACAACCATCCCTATATATGTGTGTTTAGCCGTGAACCCAGTTCATTTCTCAATTTCCTAACCGTAAGCACCGTTATTTTTCTCTCAAAAGTCATACATAATCTTCATATCTTCCAGATTTTCTACCAAGATCATCATAATTCCACCTAGAACACCAAAAACAATATTCAAATCTTCATAATTTCACCAAGAACACACTAACCGCCCAAACCCACCGGAAACTTCTCAAACCCACCGAAAACTCCTAACACACTCCAAATAATTCTAAATAATAATTATAAGTATTTCTTATGTAATTAGGGTGTTATCTAACACTTTAATTATTATTTAATTCATTATTCAATCTGTTATTTAAATTAATATCTTATTAATTTAAATACGACGTCGGATATAAATATTTTTAGGATACGACAATCTCCACAAACGTTAGCCCGAGGATCGCTACTATAGTTTGGCTATTCAAACACAAACTTACATTCGAGGTGAGTTCATACCCATATGTTTTCACTATCTTTCAATGTTTTTAGAGGGGGGGGGGGGGAATACAAGTAACAAACAAGAACTCTTGTGTCAATCTTTAAACGATTTCAAACCGTTTCAAACCATTTGCAATTGTTTCAAACTGATTTATCGCTACATTTTATCTATACACACACACACACACACACACACACACACACATATATATATATATATATATATATAACCTTTTGTGACGTGTCGAGCAAAAGGGTATTTTTCATGAATCTCTTACTATCATTTTATACGTACTGTTGAATTACAAAGATTTCAATCCATTACAGAGCATACATTTAAACTATAATAGGTATAGTCTGTGAATCATTACACTATTTTGCTAAGTCAATAAATGAAACAAGAACATACATTTAAACTATAATAGGTATAGTTTGAAACACACTACACTATTTTACAATTTCAAGAACGCTATACCGAAACAAATATATAAACTATAATAAATATAGTTAATGGAACACTAATCTATCTCACTAGTTCAAGGATACACTAACAAATATTTGTTTAAATATAATTATTTTACATTACTTGGTAATATATATAGTTTCAAGTACAAGAAAACACTATAACACTACACGTAAACTAGTTAATACAGGGTTGTGAGGCACTAGTTCATTGTACCCATTAGAGTATAGGTTTAAGTCCTATAAATTATAACCAGATTCTCCTAAAGGGAGAGCAAGACTTTGTGTATAGATCTATACGGGACTAACAATCCCGCACCTGGGTTGCTTGTAATAGCTAGGCCAATAGGCCTGGGGTGACAAATGTCATAACATTCCGACGCCTGAACAACGCCGTAAAGGCCACTAGGTCGTATTCGCATTGTTATATGAAACTCAAGATAGTATTAATTAAAACATTGTTTACGGAATTAACACTACTTCAATGGTTTTATTTTAAATAATGAAACTAGAATACAGTATTTTACACTACTGCTGGTGGTTTCCAGGCATTCATACAAAGGGTTTTCATACAAATACTACTACGACATACTATTTCCCAGCATAGAGTAAACTAGTACAAAATACAGCTTAGGGAAACATTCATGATATGGTTTTATTCATTAATAAGACTACATTATACTATTACAGAGTACAGTAACAAACATACATTTTGGTCTTATTTTCCAAAGATTACATTTAATTTACTAAAGAAGATATTGGATTTTTTGAAGGAACATACTAACGTTTTTCAAAGAACAAAGACATGTTTTCCATCACAAAAACATACTTATAAACTCACCAACTAAAATGTTGATACACTTTCAAAATCACTTGTATTCTCAGGGAACCAGTAAACAGGTACACTACAGGTTTTTGAGAAGAAGGAGCACTCATGATGTTTCGTACATAGTTTTTGGTATACGTTTTGGTGTTATACAAACAATGTTGCAAATACAATATAAACACTATATTATCAATGCAATGATTGGTGTTACTTTAATTACTATTATTCAATTGTTTTGATACTGTGCATGACATCTTCCGCCCCTGAACGTTTCTGTCGTTTCGGTTTGGGGGTGTGATAGATTCGTATCAGAGCATTGTTTATAGTGAACTATGTATATCAAACCTTGTAAGATATACAACTATAAATACAATGAGGCCGAAGTGCTCTGACTAAAAGTATACTTTTAAAATATAAGTATTTTATAAGAAGTATACGAACATCCATATATACCAGAAACATTATCACAGTAAGAAACTACATAAAAGTATTTGGATGAGTTGGACACTACGGTTAAACCTGAGTAGTTATGTAATCATATCTGGGATAAATATAACCTGATCAACTATATTTATTTAAGATATGACCAACATTTTTTTGGGATTCATTGTGGTGTTGCAACAAGTGTGAAACTTACCAATTGTATACAAACGAATACTTTAACTAAACATAAAAGTTAAAATACTATAGGAGTATTTTATAACACTATAATACTAGAATCAACCACATGAAAACAAAGAACCCTTGCTTATAGATCTATAATTGCTAAGTGTATACATACAATTTATATATAATTAAGATTTTATAGACCTAGAATAAGTGATTTAGTTTTATTTCCTGTTCCTTGTAGAGTAGGATTACGTATTCGAAGGACATTTTAGTTTTAGTTATATATAATTTGTGTAAACTATGTGATTATAGGGAGATTAGGAACGAATCACACTATACAAATTCAATTCAATTGTTGCTATTAATTTCATGGAATGAAATGGCGATTAATTACTTATGTTAGTATACTTTCACTGTAAATCGCTTAATAGAACACTACAACTGTCAGGATAAGATATACCTTGTTTAATATCACATGACTCATGACCACTATAGAGGACTTATCATCATTTTCTCTAAAATCATTATAAATAAAGATGCCTCCAAAGAAGTCCAACAGAAAGAAAAACAACCCACCGATGAATCCACCACCACCTCCTCAGTATGACCCTACTGTGTTCCACACAGCAGTAACCGCCGTTGTAGCAGCAACCATGATGCAAATCAATGTAAGTGGAACTAGTGAGGCGGGTAGTGGTGCCAACCCTTCTAACCACGGAGATAGTCATGGAAACCCGATGGAGTGTTCTTATAGAGACTTCACGAATGCTAAAACCAGATCCTTTGATAGCACCAGAGGTGTCATTGCTTTGACATGCTAGTTCGAGTAAATTGAATAAGTATTTGAAATCTGTGCGTGCCCCAAAACAAGCAAAGTGAAAATTTCCTCATGCACTTTTATAGACAGAGCCTTCTCTTGGTGGAACAGCCAAGTCAAGTTGTTGACTCTCCTGATAGCCAATGCAATGAGATGGGATGACTTAAAGGGAATTAATGCTAGCAAAATATTGCCCGGGGGCGAGGTGTAAAAGCTAGAGCAGGAGCTCTAGGGTCATATGATGAAGGACTCCGATATTGCTGCATACACTGCCAGATTTAGTGACCTGGCTACTCTGTGCCCCGGGATGGTCACCCCGGAAAGCAAGAAAGTAAAAGATACATCAGGGGACTCTCTCCTCATATCCAAGGAAATGTAATAGTTGTAAGCCCACTTACATTCGACAACACTAAGTGTCTAGTACATACCCTCGTAGATCATGGGGTTCGTCAAGGATTCATAACAGCCGCCCCCAAGCAACCCAAAGAAAGTGGTGGCAAGAAGCAATTATGGAACAAAAGAAAGGAGAAATCATCTCAGGAGCCCTCAAAGAAGCAGCAAATCGTAGCCGTTCATGCTGCAACTACCCCTACCACCCCATCACCCGTGAAGCAATATGCTGGGAACCTACCAAAGTGCAATAAATGCAATTTCCATCACCACATGCCTTGCCGAGAGATACACTGCAACAATTGCAATAGAAAAGGGAACATTGTCTGTTTCTGTAAGGCACCAACACAATCCAACACCCATACCCTCAGAACTGGAGTAAGCCAAGTCTGCTATGGGTGTGGTGAAACTGGGCACTACAAGAGGGATTGCCCGAAGACAAAGAATATTGGCGGTGTAGGAACAGTGTTAGACATGGGACAAGAGGAAGCAATAACGGATCCTACAATGGTTATGAGTACATTTCTCCTCAATCACTCTTATGCATGCATACTATTTTATAGTGGTACTGAGAGGAGTTTCGTGAGCCACAAATTTAAACACCTTTTCAAAAAAAAACCACAATCTCTAACTAAAACATTTACCGTCGAGATGGTCAATGGGAAAATTGAAAGCACTAACGACATATACGTAGGCTGTACCCTCACACTAAACGATAATTCTTTCCTAATAGACCTTATACCGGTATCAATAAAACGTTTCGACATCATCATCGGCATGGATTGGTTAAGTCCTCGCCGTGTCGATATTCTATGCTACGAGAAGGCTGTTCGCCTCAATCTGCCAAATGGCAAAACCCTCGTCATCTACGGTGACAAACCTAGTACGAGCCTTCACATCATCTCTTGTGTCAAAGCCTAAAAATATCTACGGAAGGAGTACCATGCATTCTTATCCCACATTATGGACGAAAAACAAGAAGTAAAAGACCTCTAGAGCATTCCCGAAGTCTGTAATTTTCCCGACGTCTTTCCAGAGGATCTCCCAGGAGTTCCTCCTGAACACCAAGTCGAGTTTCGAATCGACTTATTTCATGGAGCTACCCCTATAGCCAATTCCTCGTATCATCTAGCACCTATAGATATGCAAGAATTATCCAGCCAACTAAATGAACTACTCAGTAAGGGATTCATCGGATCGAGATTCTCACCCTGGGGAGCACCGATCCTATTCATGAAGAAGAAGGATGGATCTTTCCACATGTGCATAAACTACCATGAACTAAACAAGCTTACCATTAAGAACCAATACTCTCTATCGTGGATAGAAGATATATTTGACCAACTCCAAGGAGCGAGCTACTTTTAGACGATCGACTTAAGATCGGGGTGTCACCAATTACGAGTCCATGAAAGTGATGTTCCCTAAACAACATTGCGAACTCATTATGGTCAGTACAAGTTTGTAGTGATGCCCTTCGGTCTGACAAATGCACCCGTAGTATTCATGGACTTAATGAATCGGGTGCGCCATCCTTTCCTAGAAAAATTCATGATAGTATTCATAGATGATATACTTATCTATTCACGAAGAAAAGAAGAGTAGAGTCAACACCTGAGAGAAATTCTAGAAACATTAAGGGCGAAGAAGCTATATGAGAAATTATCAAAGTGCAAGTTTTGGATTAGGAAAGTAAATTTCCTTGGTCACGTGGTCAGTGAGGAAGGCATACACATTGACCCTTCCAAAATAAAGGCAATCGAGAATTGGTCTGCTCCAAGAACACCAATAGAGATCCGTCAATTTTTAGGACTTGCTGGCTATTACCGGAGGTTCATACAAAACTTCTCTAGAGTTGCTAAACCACTTACCACCCTGACTCAGAAGGGTGTAACTTTTAGGTGGGGAGAAAAACAAGATACAACATTCCAAACACTGAAGCGGGTCCTGTGCAGCTCACCTATTTTGTCTATTCCAGAAGGGATAGAGGATTTCATTGTATATTGTGATGCATCCAATCAGGGGCTAGGTTGTGTGCTTATGCAGCGAGGAAAGGTTATTGCCTATGCCTCGAGATAGCTAAGGACAAACGAGGTTAACTACACTACTCATGATCTTGAGTTGGGAGTAGTAGTATTTACTCTGAAGATCTGGAGGCACTACATCTACAGTACAAAGTGCACCATCTTCATAGACCATAAAAGTCTTCAACATGTACTCAACCAAAAGGAGCTTAACATGAGACAAAGATGATGGGTAGAACTACTTAATGACTATGAATGCGAGATTCGTTATCATCCCGATAAAGCCAATGTAGTTGCAGATGCCCTCAGTCGAAAGGAGTACACATTTCGTAGAGTAAAAGCACTAACCATGAGTATCCATTCACATCTGTCCACACAAGTCAAAGAGGCTCAGCTGGAAGCCTTAAAGAATGAAAATGTGGTGGATGAAGCCTTAAGAGGAATGGAGAAGAACTTAGAGATCAAGGGAGACAGAGTTTGTTATTTCATTAACCGGATCTGGACCCTAAAGTTTAGTGGTTACAAGGATGTGGTCATGAATGAAGCACACAAGACTTGATACTCCATTCACCCAGGTTCAGACAAGATGTATCTGTACCTCAAGAAACTTTATTGGTGGTCGAACATGAAAGCAGAGATTGCTACCTACGTGGGAAAATGCCTAACTTGCGCCAAAGTCAAGGTAGAATACCAGAAGCCCTCAGGTCTACTTCATCAGCCAAAGATACCTAAGTGGAAATGGGAGCGGATTAAAATGGATTTCATAACCAAGTTACCTACGATTACGGGTAGTCATGGGTAATCGTTGACAGATTAACCAAGTACGCATACTTCCTACCAATCAAAGAAACAGACAAGATGGAGAAAATGACCAGAACTTACATTAGAGAAATATTAAGACTGCATGGCATACTAATATCTATTATCTCTGATAGAGACAGTAGATTCACCTCAAGATTTTGGCAGTCACTTCAGAAAGCTCTGGGAACTAGGTTGGACATGAGTACAACCTACCACCCACAAACTGATAAGCAGAGTGAGAGAACCATTCAAACACTAGAAGACATGCTGAGAGACTATGTGATCGACTTTGATAAAGCACAGGATACCCATTTTCCACCTGTCGAGTTTTCATATAACAACAACTATCACACTAGCATCAAGGTTACCCCATTTGAAGCCCTTTATGGTCGCAAGTGCAGATCCCCTCTGTGTTGGGTTGAGGTGGGTGACACGTAGTTAGCTAAAGGACAAGTTCTTGACAGCACTCTCATCGGCCTGGAGATCATCAGAGAAATAACATAAAATATTATTCAAATCAGAGAACGATTGAAAGCCTCTAGAGACAGACAGAAGAGCTACATAGACAAGAGACAAAAACCCTTGGAATTCTAGGTTGGTGACCAAGTTTTATTGAAGGTCTCACCCTGGAAGGGCAGGATACGTTTCGAAAAGCATGAAAAACTAAATCCAAGGTACATTGGGCCATTCGATATTCTCGCTAGAATAGGCCCGGTAGCTTATAAACCCTGTCTACCACAAGAACTTAATAACGTACACCCTATCATCCACGTGTCAAACCTAAGGAAGTGTCTATTTGATGAGACTCTTGTGATTCTAATCGATGAAATCGAGGCAAACGAGAGTCTACAATTCGTGGAAGAACCAGTAGAAATCATGGATAGGGAAGTCAAACATACAATACAAAGCCACATACTAATAGTGAAGGTTCGCTAGAACGCCGAGCGGGTACCTAAATTCACTTGGGAGCGAGAAGATCTGATGTAACAAAAGTGCCCGCATCTTTTACCTAGTCGATGATGAACTCTCTATAGAAATAATTTCGGGATGAAATTCCCTCTAATGGGGGGATATTTTAATAACCCGTCATTTTCAAGTCAATAAAAGTCTAAACCACAATCATGTACAAGTAAATTCAACAATAACATTGCTACAATAAGAATTTGAATGCCAAGAATACTTGTATATATATAATTTCATATGATAACACAAGGGTTAAATTAAAACCCATGTTGAGTTAAGTTGTTATAAGTCGAAAAAACTTACACTAGTTCAAAACTAAGATCTAATATTTAACTTAAAATCATAATATACTTTATGTATATATGGATTTTGGTCTCGAATTAGGCTTGGCCGAAAACACATGCTTTTGGGAAAGCCTTGACTGAAAACACATGCTTTAGGAAAGCCTTGGCTGCAAACCCTTTTCCCTTTGACTATTTGGCCGAAAACTCTTTCTTTGTTGACCCTAAGACCCCAAACCCTTTACTCTTTGACTTTAAGGCTGAAAACACTTCCTTTATGGAAGTGTAGGATCGAAAACCCAAAGGTTTAGGCCCATTAGGACCGAAAACCATCCCTATATATGTGTGTTTAGCCGTGAACCCAATTCATTTCTCAATTTCCCAACCGTAAACACCCTCATTTTGCTCTCAAAAGTCATACAAAATCTTCATATCTTCAAGAGTTTTCTACCCATATCATATAATTCTACCTAGAAAACCAAGAACACCAAGAACAATCTTCAAATCTTCATAATTTCACCAAGAACACCAAGAACACACCGAAAACCCCCCAAACTCACCAAAAACTCTCCAAACCCACCGAAAATGCCTAGCACACTCCAAATAACAATTGTAAGTATTTCTTACATAATTAGGGTGTTGTCTAACTCTTTTGTTATTATTTAATTCATTATTCAATCTATTATTTAAATTAACATCTTATTAGTTTAAATACGATGTCTAATATAATTGTTTTTAGGATACGACAATCTCTACGGACGTTAGCCCAAGGATCGCCACTACAATTTTGGCTATTCAAACAAAAGCTTACATTCGAGGTGAGTTTATACCCCTATGTTTTCACTATTTTTCAATGTTTTTAAGGGGAGGGGGAATACAAGTAAAACACAAGGACTATTATGTCAATAATTAAACGATTTCAAACCATTTCAAACAATTTGCAAACTGATTTATCGCTACATTATATATATATATATATATATATATATATATATATATATATATATATATATATATATATAAACCCTTTTATAACATATCCAACAAAAGGGTATTTTTCACGAATCTCTTACTATAGTTTTATACACACTGTTGAATTGCAAAGATTTCAATCCATTACAGAGCATACATTTAAATTATAATAGGTATAGTTTGTGAATCACTACACTATTTTGCTAAGTCAATAAATGAAGCGAGAACATACATTTAAACTATTATAGGTATAGTTTGGAACACACTACACTATTTTACAAGTTCAAGAACGCTATACGAAAACAAATATATTAACTATAATAAATATAGTTTATGGAACACTACTCTATCTCATTAGTTCAAGGATACACTACCAAATAATTATTTAAGTATAATTATTTTACATTACAAGGTAATATATATAGTTTCAAGTACAAGAGAACATTATAACACTACACGTAAACTAGTTAATACAGGGTTGTGAGGCACTAATTCATTTTACCCATCAGAGTATAGGTTCAAGTCCTATAAATTATGACCAGAGTCTCCTTAAATTATAACCAGAGTCTCCTGGAAGGAGAGCATGACTTTGTGTATTGATCTATATGGGACTGGAAATCCTGCACCTGAGCTGCTTGCAACAGCTAGGCCGATAGGCCTGGGGTGATAAATGTCATAACATTCTGAGGCCTGGGGTGACAAATGTCATAACATTCTGACGCCTGAAAACTATTGTAGAGGCTACTAGGTCATACTAGCATGGTTATATGAAGCTCATAATAGTATTAATTAAAACATTGTTACGATATTAACACTACTTTAATGGTTTTATTTTAAATAATGAAACTACAGTACACTATTTTACACTACAATTGGTGGTTTCCAGGCATTTATACAAAGGGTTTTCATACAAATAATATTACTACGACAGACTACTTCCCTAGCATAGAGTACACTAGTATCACACCCCCAAACCGGAATGACGGAAACGTTCGGGGTGTAGGATGTCATGTATAATATCACAACAATTGAATAATAGTAATCAAAGTAACAACAACCATTTTATTGATAATATAGCATTTACATTGTAGTCAAATCACATATGATTGACTCCGAATGTAAAATAGCAAAATAAAGACTTGAAGCGACTATGCTCCGTCTTCTAGAACCTGTATATGTACCTGTCTACTAGTACCCTGAGAATACAAGTGGTTTTGAAAGTGTCAACATTAAAGTTTGTGAGTTCATAAGCATTTTATTTTAGAAAGATTTTTCTTTGTTATTTGAAAATGTTATAGTGTACTTCCAGAAAATCCAGTATTTTCTTTAGTGTATGTAGTGTAGTCTTAGGCCTTAAGACCAAAATGTATGTAACCACTGTATCCTATAGTAGTAAACTATAGCCTTATTAATAATAAAACTTTTTCATGCATGTTTCTTGTAATTGTATGTTGTATTAGTGTACTCTGTAATAATAAAGTAGTGTAATATAATTTTATTCGTATGAAAATATTTGTATTATTTCTTGGATACCACCAGTTGTAATGTGTAGTAGTGTATTGTATGAAAACCTTTGTATGAATGACTGGATACCACCAGCTGTAATGTATAGTAATGTATTGTATGAAAACCTTTGTATGAATGCCTGGATACCACCAGTTGTAATGTATAACAGTGTATTGTATGAAAAATCTTTGTATGAATGCCTGGATACCACTAACTGTAATGTGTAGTAATGTATTGTATGAATTTTTTGTATGAATCCTTGGATACCACCAACTGTAATGTATAGTAGTGTATTGTGTGAAAACCTTTGTATGAATGCCTGGATACCACCAGCTGTAATGTATAATAACGTATTGTAGGAAACCTTTGTGTGAATGCTTGGATATCACCAACTATAATGTATAGTAATGTACTGTAGTTTCATTAATTAAAATAAAACCATTAAAGTAGTGTTAATCCCATAAACAATGTTTAGTTGATAGTATTGAGAGTTTCATATAACCATGCTAATATGACCTAGTGACCTCTATGATATTCGTCAGGCGTTGGTATATTATGACATTTGTCACCATAGGCCTTCCGGCCTAGCTGTTGCAAGCAGCTCAGGTGTGGAATTGTCAATCCTATATAGATCTATACACAAATTTCACGCTCTCCCTCCAGGAGACTCTGATTATAATTTATAGGACTTGAACCTGTACCCTGATGGGTACAACGACGTAGTGCCTCACAACCCTGTATTAACTAGTTTACGTGTAGTGTTATAGCGTTATCTTGTACTTGAAACTGTATGTATTACCTTGTAATAGTGTATTTTGTAATGTAGAACAATTATACTTAAATAATTATTTAGTAGTGTATCATTGAACCATTGTAATAGAGTAGTGTTCCATAAACTATACCAACTATAGCTTATATACTTGTTTCTAAATAGTGTTCTTGAATTTGTAAAATAGTGTAGTGTCTTCCAAACTATACTTATTATAGTTTAAATGTATGTTCTTGTTTTGTGTATTGTACTTTGCAAAATAGTGTAGTAGGTCACAAACTATACCAATTATAGTTTAAATGTAATGTTAGTAATCTACTGAAAACCTTTGCAATTTACTGTATGTATAAGGTAGTAGTAAAAAAATTGTGATAAATACCCTTTTCCTCGACATGTTACAGAAAGGGTAAAAAATATATAAACATATGTTTTTAAATGTAGTGATAAATTGGTTTGAATCAATTATAAATGGTTTTGAAATCGTTTGAATATTAACATAAGAATCCTTGTGTTTTACTTGTATCCCCCCTAAAAGCATTGAAAAATAGTGAAAAGGTAGGGGTATGAACTCACATTGAATGTGTGTGCTCGGTTGAGTCGCGAATGGCTAACGATGATCCTCGGATTAGAATACGTGACAGTAGTCGTATCCTAAAAATAATTATTCCCGGCATCGTATTTAAATTAATAAGATATTAATTTAAATAATAAATTAAATAATGATTTAAATAATAATTAAAGTGTTAGACAACACTTTAATTATGTAAGGAATACTTACAATAATTATTTGGAATAATTCTAGACGTTTTCGGTGCACAATGGAGTTTTCGGTGGGAGCTCGAGTGTTTTCGGTTGGAGGCTTGATGATTTGAAGATGTTGATGAATGTTCTTGGTGAAAATAAGAAGATATGGGTAGAAATCTCTTGAATATATGGGGTTTACGGATGATACTTGAGATCAAAAGTGGGAGTGTTTATGGTGTGAAAAGTGAGAAATGAATTGAGTTTACTGCTAAACACTTATATATAAAGAGGGTTTTCGGTCCTTAACGGGATGTTGGGTTGTGTTTTCGGTCCTATTGTGCCTAGAATTTGTGTTTTCGGTCATGCCAAGACCTAAAGCTCCTTTGATTTGTTTGAGGTGGCTGAAATCTCAATTGTTTCTAGAACTCTAGACCGTAAACTCTTTTGGTGTTACTTTCCTTGTCCGCAAACTACTTTTGATTAAATTCTTTGGACTGAAATCTCAATGTGGGGTTTATTTTATGATTTAAACCTTAGTCTTTTAGCTTATGTTAAGTTATACTAATCAACTTAGGTTTCAAACCATGCTTAGTTACTAGTTTATAAACATGTCCTTAAGAAAATAGAGGATACACTGCAACAAGGATTGAAATATGGTTTCACTTGTACTTGGTTAGGGTTTATATTTTGTTGGATCTTAAAATTTTTGGGTTGTTACAACTAGTACAACATACAGCTTTGGGAAACATTCATGATATGGTTTTATTCATTAATAAGACTACAATATACTATTACAGAGTACATTAACAAACATACATTTTGGTCTTAAGGCCTAACACTACATTTCATTTACTAAAGAAAATATTTAACTTTCTGGAGGAAAACAAGCTTTCCATCACAAAAACATACTTATGAACTCACCAACTTAAATGTTGATACACTTTCAAAATCATTTGTATTCTCAGGGAACCAGTAGATATGTACACCACAAGTTTTTGAGAAGGCGGAGCATTCATGGTGTCTTGTCCATAGTTTTTGCTATACATTATGGTGTTATAGTAAATACAATGTAAACACTATATTATCAATGCAATGGTTGTTGTTACTTTGATTAATATTATTCAATTGTTGTGATATGGTACATGACGCCCTCCGCCCCCGAACGTTTCTGACGTCTTGGTTTGGGGGTGTGACATCTTTTGACTCTTAATGGGTGGGTTTGGGTGCCATATGTAGGTTGGATTCGATGTGTATTGATGGAGGAGGCACACAAGTCAAGATTCTCCATTTATCCAGGAGCTACCAAGATGTACCTTGATCTGAAGCATAGTTATTGGTGGTCGTGTTTGAAGAGGGATGTGGCCTGGTTTGTGGAGCGATGCTTGACCTATTGAAAGGTCAAGGCCGAGCACCAACGCCCTCACGAAAAACTGCATCCTTTAGAGGTTCCATTGTCGAAGTGGAACCAGTTCATTATGGATTTTAGGGATGTCAACGGGGGCAATCGGGACGGGGAATGGATACCCCGCCCTGCCCCTAAAATTTCCCTGTTCCCCTGCCCTCGCCCTCACCCCCGAAATGTTCATCCTTCCTACCCCCGCCCCCGCCCCTAATCCCTTTTATTAACCCCACCCCCGCCCCCGTTCCCCCGCCCGGAATCCCCTTTATTTTAAAATTTTACATGTTAAAAATAAAAATGTTATGGCATATTAAACACATTATTAACAACTTAAAAACATGTTTTTTTGATGACTTTTGGAAGCTCAAAATCATGTTATTGTTTATTATATTTATATAATTAATATATGAAAATATATGTGTAATTTATTAACGGGGTCCCCATGGGGGTTTCAGGGCGGGATTGCCTACCCCCGCCCCCACCCCCGAATTAAAACGGGGGTTAACCTTGCCTCCGCCCCCGTTCCCGCCCTCAAATTTATTTAAAAACTTACCCCAAACGGGATGGGGTCCCACGGGACTATTTGACATCCATAATGGATTTCATCACAAAATTGCCCAAGACTGCAAAGGGTTTCGATGATATCTAGGTGATAGTGGATCGTTTGACAAAGAGTGCTCACTTCTTAGCCATAAGTGAGGGATCTTTTGCAGAGAAACTATCTGAGGTTTATGTTCAGGAGGTGGTGGCTCGACATGGGGTGCCGACTTCTATTGTGTTGGATCAAGATGTTTGTTTCACTTCCACGTTTTGGAACATGTTTCATGAAGAGTTGGGCACCCGGTTGCATTTCAGTACCGCCTATCACCCGTAAACCAACGGGCAGAGCGAGTAAACTATTCAGATGCTCGAGGATATGTTGCATGAATGCTTCATTGATTTTGGTGGGAGTTGGGACTCCTATCTTCCCTTAGTTGAGTTTTCTTACAATAATAACCATCATGCCAGCATTGGTATGCCTCCCTTTGAGCTTCTATATGGAAGGAAATGTCAAAATCCTATTTGTTGGGGCTAGGTCGATCAGTAGGTCATGGGGAGCACTGAGATAGTGCTCAAGAAGACTGAGCTTATCCAACAAGTCAGACATAGATTGCTAACTACCCGGAGCCGCCATAAGAGTTATGCGGACTGACGACGCTCTAAGCTAGAGTTTCAGGTTGGAGATTTGGTGCTTCTGAAGGTATCACCCTGGAAGGGTGTTATTTGCTACATGAAGAAGTGGAAGCTGGGCCCTAGGTTTATTAGCCCTTTCATAGTGTTAACCCGTGTGGGCAAGGTGGCTTACCGGATGGAGTTACCTGAGGAGTTAAATCAGATTCATGATAACTTCCATGTTTATAAGTTGAGGAAGTATATAGCGGACGAGATAGATGTGGTTCCTTTGGAGGACATTTAGGTTAATGATCGCCTGAATTACATCGAGAGGCTAGTGGCGCACCTGGATAGGAGAGTGAAGACCTTGAGGAACAAGGCAGTGAACTTGGTCAAAGTTTAGTGGCAACACCGGAAAGGCTCAAAGTGGACTTAGGAGCCTAAGATTGAGAAATGCAAACACTACCCTTATCTATTTTTTGAGGCTGACTTCGAGCATGAAGTCTGATTCTAGTGGGGGAGAATTGCCACATCCCGAATCCCGAGGTACCAATCTGTTTATTTATTAATTCAAGTATTTAGGATTTCCGCTATACACAGGGTGTACTAGCCATGTACGTCGGCCGTAAGTATTTAATTGATTCGGGACAGCTACAATGTATGCGAGCTGATGCCGAACACTAATTTTTAGGGTTTCACCTCCATTTAAACACATTATATCACCCTTAGACCTCCCTAATCAACCTCTATTCCCTTTAAACCCTAATATCAAACACTAACCTTGAGAGTGAAGATCTTGGAGCCTTTTAGGTAATTTTGTGCATTCTTGTTGAGGAAGAAAATCATTGAAGAAGGTGGTGTTGCATGCAAGCTTGTGGATCCAGAAGCTACCTCACCTTCTACATCTATTGAAGGTATAAAGTCAATACCTTGCTGATGTTCTTTCTAGATCACTTTAGATGGGTATTTATGATCTTTTTGTCCCAAAGCTTGGATCTTTGTGAGTATGGGGTACTACAGAGCATTTTGGTTGTCCTTTTAGATGTTTTAGAGTGCCTCGATTCATAAAAATGGTTGCTTGATCGTTTGTTATGGCTCATGCATGAGTTAAGTGACTTAGAGTGTTGTAAAAGTTAAGGTTTTATGTTTTGTTACCTATCTAGCTATGCAAAGGTTTAAAGTCGGTGACTTTATGGGTTAAGACATTCTATAGTGGTCATATTTGAAGTTGGAATAAGTGACTTAAAGGATTAAGACATAAAAGTTGGGGTTTTGGGACTAGGCACAGTATGATGGGTGTACTCCTGGCTATGCCCCGCGTAGCCATGTTCGTCCCCAATTTGTATTTGATACTTGTGATTTTCTGATGGTTTGGTTTATGAACAATATTTTGGGTAAATTAAAAATGAAAATTTTGGTTTGAAATTTGAGGTGTTACATCCATAAAGTTATGATTTTTATGGCTCATTTTCGAGTGGTAAAAGCCTTCTGGAGAGTTTAAGGCTTGGCCTTAACAAACTATGGACTTCATGAGAAGAATAAAGTTTTTACAGAGACCACGACATGGCCAGGGGCTGGGCACGACGTGGTGGGAAAAATCTCGCGACTGTTTTGTTGTCTCACCACTATGACATGACATGGGTTGGCTACGTCGCTGTAGCTGGAAGTTGACTTTGATCGTTCACTTTTGGCCAAGTTTGACTTTACGGTCAAACTTTAGGGTTTCATACCTTTGGATGAGAATTGACTTTTTATAAAATGGATATGTGGTTATTTTACGTGTTTTTGCGTATGACAAGCTGTAAGGGTTTCTACTACTACTGTGATGTGAGTTTTCTCACTGTACTTTGTACTACAACATGGATCCTTTGTATGATAGGATGTTGGTATGTTGTAGAGATTCTGATAATAAGGTAGTTTTGTTATAATTACACTTGTTAATTTGTTGTTATATGTATATGTCGACATATTGTGGATGAGTTGAGGGTGGTCTAACTGTGTGTTGAAGTTCAAGATACCTGGGCGGCCCATCTTTACGCTGAAGGCCCAAGGGAGAGGTCCAACTTTATGTTGAAGGAACAAGGGGGCGGTCCAACTTTATGTTGAAGGTCCGGCCTCGTGCTGTAGGCCTTATGTGTACATGCATTGTATGTGTATTGTTGTCTGAGGTATTTTGAGGAACTCACTAAGCTTTCGCTTATAATTGTGGATTTAAATGTTTTAGATACTTCTATGGATCGGAAAAAATGCGAAGACATGACTGTACACATCATTCAACTGTCTTCATGATTTATGAGAGATGTTTTGTTATGATACTCCAATTTTTAGTTTCATGTTTTGTTATGATACTTCTATGAAACAGATGATTTGGTGATGATGATTTTATGAAAATGACTTTTATTTATTTTTTTTAAATTGAAAAAAAAAATCTATGATTTTCGAGACGTTACATATATAATAATGAATAATAAACTGGTCCCTCTATTTAACCGGTCATTGCCGATTTAAACTAAGATTGTATTTTGTGTGCAACCTAAGAAGATATCTCGAACACACTCGATGACTACTTGTTAACATATAAATTTTTGGAAGTCAACATTGAATGTGGACGCTAACTTATAAAAGTATCATACAATGTCTAACTATTTCTTAGTCTACATGATTGTTAATCTTATGTAAATGATGAATATGAATAATAAATAACTATGTGAATGATTGTTAGTATAGTAATATTAAATTTACAGGTGATTTCGAATAAATGTTTAAATTTTCACATTTATTTTAGTATTTTAACATTTTGATTACACACAAGTAAATTTATTGGGATTCATATGTTTATTAATCACATTACATATAAATTTAGTGAGAATCACTTGCATCAAAGATTAATCACATTACATATAAATTTACTTGAGAAGTGAGAATCACATGCATCAATGATTAATGCTTCATTCGCAAAAAGATATGAATTCAATCAAATAATTAAAAAAGAAGAAAATCTTTTAAAAACATGCATAACTTCAAATCCTGTACTTGGTCGTGTCATTAAATACAATTTGACCAAAACCTATTTTCTTATTAGATAAATAATCACAAGATGAATGAGTCGGATTTGATGGTCAATAAAAGAGTCCGACATGCATGAACATGAATGGTGGTGATTTTGCAACCGAAATTGCACAAATACAAAGGAATTGACCATCTAAGATTATTCTAGAACATTGAAACAAAAAGCATAGAGTGCCTTCAAATCCTCATAAAGGATTCTTCTCTAGAAGATAACCAATATTCCTTTTGTTTCTTTTTATACTATTATTTAGATTACTTTTTCTTGTTTTGAATTTCGAAATTGGTTTTAAGTTTTAACCTAAGACGTCAATATACTTTTTTCGTCAAAACCTAGATTCTTTTATTTAAAGGATAATGACTTAAAAATGTAGTATATTTTTCGATTTGTACACATTTAATCACTGAGTTTTTTATCATCCACATCTACCTATTAAACTTGTTAAACTGTACACATCCAGTCTTTATGACCGGTTACTCCATGTTAACCGGGAAAAATGATTTATTAGGGTAATATATTTCTCATTTTGTACACATTTAGTCTTTAATATTTTTGTACACATTTAATACTTAATATATATATATATATATATATATATATATATATATATATATATATATATATATATATATATATATATATAGTTTCAGAAAAGGTTTTTTTTTTTTTTTTTTTTTTTTTTTTTTTTTTTTTAAGTACCCATTCAGTACTTATGAATGATTTATTTAGGGTTTTTCTCACGACATCTAACGTGAGACTATCATTGATGATGTGTTTGCGACTGTTGATGCTTATGTCCATCGCGGCCTCGATTGCTTGGTTGCGTAGATCTTGTGGTTTGACTTAGGTTTTGTGCTCCCGAACATCATAACTTCTTCATACGATATCTGATTTTAACGATCTTTATGTCTACATGTTCGTTTTTTATGTCTGCTATAACTTTCGTTAATATTACTTCTGTTAAAATATAATATGTTTTTACTTATGATTTTCTAAAAAAACATCCATACATGCATTCATAGACGTATGGATATAAAGATCGTAAGTAAAAAATATATTACTTTTAACAGAAGTAATCTAAATGAAAGTTGTAGTAGACTAAAATACAAACGCATAGATATAAAGATTGTTAAAATCTGAGATAGTATGACAAAGTTATGACGTTCAAAACACATGACCTAAACAACCAAGTAGTCGAGATTGTGATGAACATAAGCATCAAAAGCCTAAAACACTTCGTTAATGATTGTTCCACATAAGATGTTGTGGGAAAAACCTAAAGAAATCATTTATAAGTATTGAATGAGTACAAAAAAAAAAAAAAAAAAAATTATTTTGCAACAAAGAAAATTAAGGACTAAATGTATACAAAAATATTAAGGATTAAATGTGTATAAAGTGAGAAATATATTACCTTATTAAGATATTTTGACCGGCTAACCTGGAATAGCCGGTCATAAGGACTGAATGTATACAGTTTAACAAGTTAAAGGAGTAAATGTGGACAAAAAATAAACTTAGTGACTAAATGTGTACAAATCAAAAAATATATTACCCTTTTAAGTCATTATCCTTTTATTTAATTTGTCTAAAAACATAAAATTCATTTATTTTTAGTTATTAGTGTTTTAACGTCTACGAGAATTCATCAGGCCAGTTTTAAATATTGTGTCGTTGGGTCTTCGGGTCTGAAATTTTAATCCATCGCTACTTTGTCATATGCTGCTAATCTATCTCTATATGTTTATAATCCAAAATTCTAGGAGTTGTTTTCAATATTGGCATATGCCCTTCAAAATTAATAGAACGACCCTAAAAATCATAATTTCAAGTCGCATGATATTCTTCAAGTTTCAGGACAACATATAAGGCTCTAAATAATTGTGAAAATTGATGATACGACACGATAAAAATACACCACACGAAACGAAATTGAGATGAAACTGCAATTCGAATCCGTGTTGTTGTAGTGTTTGTGTTAAGTATAAAAAACACGATGTTGTATCGTATCTTGTACGTGTTCAAAATTTGACACAAAATTGATACGATTAAACATTTTTATTTCGTGTTTTTCATGTTTATAATGTTATTTCTGATTAAATATTAATTAAATAAACTAATTATTATATTATGTTATCTTTGTTACATGGTGTCATGTTTGTCGTTTTGTAATTGGTTTGTTTTCATTTTAACAAGAAAAATACATGACGTCGTGTTGCCTTGTTTTCTTATTACATAAAATATTGTCGTGTCGTGTCAGATAAAAACACGATATAATTGTCCAATTTGTCATCCCTAGCTCTAAACAACCGTTTCAAATCGACTATCATACAACCGTCAAGGAGAAGATCTAAGGCTCTAAACAACTTTCTTATTTTTAACGAAATAATACCTAATATCATAATCAACTTTTTATTTGAAAAGTAACTTTAGTAATATATTAATATGGAATATCCTTTTTTTTTTTTTTTTATACTGGAAAAGAGCTAAAAAAAGGTAACAGGAATCAGCTTTACTCAGCTCTAAATGTTTGTATTAATTATTAATTTAATAATATCATTCGAGAAAATAATATGAAAATTAACCATGAGAATGGCATTCTCTTTCTTTTTTTATTAGTTGAAGTTAAATATTAAATAAAAACAAAAATCGTCAGGTATGACGTTGGAGGTGGGACCACACTCGTTTATCCATGTTCAAAGGAATAATCTTTTTATACATTTTTTTATAACCATGATTAACATAAAATATTTGAATAAAGTATGGACGTTAGATGTCATTTATGTCGTACTTGCACTCTATTATTATTGAATCATTTTGAAAGTACTTGTACAACATTTGGTACAATTTTAAATTCTTGATCATTTATCTCTAATAATATAAAGTTATTTAGAGACATTATTAAAAACTAATTTTTATACAATTTATATTTTATATAATTTTACACTATAATCATCTAAAACATAAATTATCGTCTATGATTAAAAAAAAATATCATGTACATGTCAATCATATTTTTTTCTAAAAAACAATTTATAAAATATACGTTTATCATAGATATTATATTATATTAATTGCCCTTTCATATTTATTGAAATATTATATTAGTCTTAAAGGTTGTGTAATATATATATATATATATATATATATATATATATATATATATATATATATATATATATATATATATAAATCATAAGGCCTATATTTAATAGGATCCATTTTTTAATAAGTTTACTGTGATATATATATATATATATATATATATATATATATATATATATATATATATATATATATATATATATATATATATATATATATATATATATATATATATATCCAGTTTTATGAATACCAATTTTAAAGTGAGAACTCGTAAGGATATCTTAAAAAATTGAAAAAAAAAATCTAAAAAAAATACAAATCATAAAACCGAACATAAATCTATGTCTGGAAGAAAAAAATTGAATTTTTTTTTTGAATCAATAAAATTGATCCGTGATTCAATTTTAACTTTTTATTTTGTATCATTATGATCTGTGATTCAATTTTAATAATCTAAATTTTTTTTTCTCATTCTTTAAAGATGTCTTTATGAGTTCTCATTTTAAAATGAGTCATCACCCGGTCTTATATATATATATATAATTTTAATCGAGAGAGAGAGAGAGAGAGAGATTTGTAATTTTAATCGAGAAAACACAAAAGGTTGATAATTAAGAATCATTCTCATAAAACATTTATTTTTGTTGCAAAACGGTCCGACGTACCAAGCCGACTCACGATGAGTAATATTCATAAAAACAATATATTCATATATGAATATAAATATAAGTATATTCATATATGAATACATCACCTCCCCTCCGCCACTAACCACCACTACCGCCATCACTAACCATCAACGCCACCACCACTACCTCCACAACCGACCACCATCAACAACCGTCACCACCCACCGCCGTCATATTCATATATAAATAATCACTTCTGGTATACTTATTCATATATGAATATACGTATTTATAAATGAATATGATTTGTTCCGTCGATACGGTATGCTTGAACGTTTAAGCGACATATTCGAAATGAGTGACCCATATTTATTTTCTCGTTCTCAATTTTTTTTATCACTTGAGCCATTCCCTATATATATATATATATATATATATATATATATATATATATATATATATATATATATATATATATATATATATATATATATCCATTTTTTTTTTGGAGATCTCTTGCTAGTAAACATGACTTATTTATCAAGCCCAGTCTCAATAATTTTAAAATATTAAGTGTCCCATCATTTAGGTTTCATATGTCATAGTTAATGTTTGGATAGTTTACCCACACATTGGATTTATACACCCTCTATAAGAAATTTACCTCTATTTAACTAATTATTATAGGGTGTTGCTGTTGTTAAGATACCTTTTAGATACCATATAACCATCTTTATCAAATGTCAACCTATATGTAATTATTTGTAATCATTTTTTTTGAAAAAACAATACAATTTTAACCAATAAAAATACTTTAAAAACTATATAGGATGTTTAAATGGTAAAATAAGACGTTCCGGTAGCCAACCCCTTATGATATCATAGTTATTTAAATCTTAAATATCTACCACCGACAATACCCTAAATTGGTTATATCTTTGTTTGTCACTCGTCTAGTGCTTTCATGTTGTAGTTATTACTTATTAATGTTATTATTTGTTGTACTCACTTTTAGCTTGCTTGCGGGCCGACATACAAAATAAGAAAATGATCCTCTTAATAGTAATTTTAAGTGAAAAAAAAATTAATAGTTTAGATTTCTGAATAATCGGTCAGAATTTCTTCGTCTTCAACATCAATTTTGGTTCCAATCTCGTTTTTCCTATTTTGCAGGTTACTGCGACAACTTGATACCAAGCAATTTTTTTTTTCTTTTAATAATATAAGTAGATACATAAAAAATAGGCCCTAAAAAATTAAGAGGCCCTGTTCGATAGCCAATACTATCCCACCCACTAATACGACCCTGCTTGCTTGCCTATTGGTATAAGGTTCATGTTTTTATAGACAATTATAACAAGTTTTTTATGATAGATTAAGGTGATATCCAGCTAATAATGTGACATGGGTTTGTATTGGGATGCCTGCTAGGGTGTCGGGGGTTTCTTGGGGGAGGGGGAGGGGGAGGGGGAAGGATAATGGTGTGGTGGATGCTAGGTTGAGAGTTTATACCCTGAATGCATGCTTTTTGAATTCGAAGTTGTTGGATCTGACCGAGGTTCTTTTTACGGAAAGGGAAAATGAGTATCGCTGGAATTTACGAGACTAAGTGGAAAAGGCGAAAGCTAGAAAGTGTAGCCAGTATAAGTTGTGGTACTCAGGCCTAGAATTCGGGGAATATAGTTGGTATATTGTTGTCTCTAGAGATATAAGACATTGTAGTAGAGGTTAGAAGATATCGTGATATGACTATTGTAATTAAGTTAGTTGTTAAAGGGGGGGTAATGAACATTGTATGTGTATGTATGCCCCACATACATGGATATGAGAGGCATAAACGAAGAGTTCTTGTATTCATTAGATGATATAGTTAGAAGCATTTCAGAGGACCAACATCTAGTGTTAAGGAAAACTTCATCGGTCATATAGGAAAGGAAACATATAGGTATTTAGGTATGCATGAAGGTTGACTTTGGTATTAGGAACGATGGGGGTGCACGCTTCTACAGATACCTAAAACATATGATTTGGTTATACCAAATTCCTTTTTAGAAAATTAGGATTGACACTTGTTACCTTTTAGAAATTAGGAAAAGAGTGATATTAATATGTGCAAAGATTTCAAGGTTATTACATTTGGATTAGTGTCTAAGTCGATAACTATTTTGGTATGTATTTGACCCGATTATGAGCATGGTCCTTTTTGGGTTGCCTTCACCATAGCAATATCTAGGATGAATTAAGGAGAGAAAGGTTTAATTAGGATTTATTAATATATTATAAGAATAATATATTAAAGGAGAAATCATATTGTTTAATTAATATTAGTCAAGAATTAATTTTGTGGCTAAAAGAGATTAATTAAACTTAAAGGACTTATTGTGTAATTATAAGATAATTACATAGATGGGCTTATGGACTCCATAGAAGGAGGAGTGGACGAATTCTATGGGGAAACCCATTAGAAATCATCCAAGGCTTCTAAAGAAAGGAGTCTATTGGCTGCTTAGGGCTTAAGCAGTCAAATTAGGGTTTCCTAGCTTGATAACCCTAATAGCCTAAGTATATAAGGAGCCCTTAGGCACAAAAAACGTGGCTAACACTTCCTTTAGGGTTTCCAGCCATTTTCGGTGCCTCCCTTCTTTTCCCTCTTCATCTAAGTTGCTTAGTGGTGTTTGTGACTCCATTATAGGTGTAACACTTGAGGCACTAAAATTTTTGAAGCCAAGGATTGATTGTGATTGCTATATAACAATCAAAGGTTAGATCAAAACCCTATTTTATGTTAATATGATTAATTATATGCTAGATATAGGGTTTATGGCTTTGGATAATCAATTGCATGTTCATTAGACAAACTAGATCCAAAACTATTAGGGTTTGCATGTACACCATAGGAATGATGTATTGCTCGAAACCCATCAGTGGTATGAGAGCCTAGGGATGTTTGTTAGTGAATTTGATGCTTATTTGAATGAAAAATCGAATTTTTTGACTTTTTGGGGCTGGACTCGCCGAGTCCATGACTGAACTCTCCGAGTCCACTGGGTACTCAACGAGTCAGCGAGTCTGACAGCTATATTTCGCGATTTTCTTGCATTTTTGCCGTGGGGTAGTTACAAAAACGATTTTTATTGATAAAAATCGGATTTTTATGATATTGGGTGATTATCCTTGCCAAAATATAAGATATTTTCATATTAATTGAATAATTACTTCCTTATATGATTGAATTTAATTATTTGCATTATTTGGTGAATTATCTTGCAAGAAATTGGACTAGGTCAGAATTAGATAACCACCAATTAATTGTTAATTGCCTTATTTGAATTTTTGATCTAGAATTTTCTTGATAAAGTTTCAAATTACTCCATTTAGGTTTTATAGTTTAAATTTGAACTTAAAAGTTTTGTTTGTGAAATTTAAATAAGTTAAACCCTAATGTTTTGAAAAGTTTCAAAACTTGCCCTCAAGTTTTGGATTTTAAAATTTAATTAAAAGTCTTAATTCGAAATTTTTAAATTCTAAAACCCAAGTATTTTGAAAAGTTCAAATTACACCCTTATTGTTTTATTAATTAATTAAGGTGTACAATTAAAAGAGATTTAATAAACCCATAATGTTTTGGTTTACATTTAATTAAATTAAAAGTATAATTTATTAAATTTGACCACCTAGTATTTTAAAAAGTGTAAAATACACCCTATACTATATATAACATTAAAAGTCTAATTATATATATATATATATATATATATATATATATATATATATATATATATATATATATATATATATATATATATATATATATATATATATATATATATATATATATATATATATATATATATATATATATATGAGTAAAAAGTCAGTCTTACCGTTAGTAGGCCTCATTCACGAAGCTGGTCTATAAGGGGTGTTTAAGGAAATTGCCTATAAAACAGAGATTGAATGGGTATCCACTCTTACCCACCGCACTCTTGACTAGTAGAGGGTCGTTAGCCGAACGGATAGGATAGGACGAAACCTTCCATTTTAAGTATAATGAAGTACAAAGTAACTAAATGTTTTTTAAATTCCTAAATCATAGTTACTTTAGGCAAAATATGAAATTGTATGCTAATCCATGGAATGACACTTTGCACCCTTGTCGAGACGTTAGTGGAGCGTGTGTGGTTAACTGGCACACTAATTTGGGTTTGGCATTGGTTGCGAAGGGTGACTCGATGTTTGTCATAGATCAATGGAGCGTGTGTGGCTAACTGACACATTGATTAGGTGATAGTAGCATTGAGTGCACCACGTAGATTCGTATGGTTATTCATACCTTGTTTGTGATCCTCGGCATCCCAGTCGCAAACGTGAAGGGCATAATCGAGATTAAACATGCCATTGAAAAGTTCATTGAATCTCAAAAGATCTAGGAGTTTCAATTCATTTAAAACTTAAACTTCATTTTCGTTTTTCATGGTGGAAATTGGTAAAAAGTCATTTACCTACCTTCAAATATTCTGCAAATAGATTACGACATCCCTCTTCTAGGTTGTAAAGTATTGTGTTGGATCCTAGCCTTGACGTTTCATTTTGGGTGTTACATCAAGGATTATTATCAACTGACTTGAATTTTCTCCCTTTTTGTAGATGTTTGAATCTTACAATGGTGTTCCCAAATCCTTTGGAACAAGCTTTCCAAATGAAGATAACGTTCCGAGATACGATCAAGGAAATGAGAGTCATGCTTCACTTCCTCCACCTCCTCCAATTGTTCTTCCTGACCCACAAGTTCAAAGGCTTGAAAAGTTCAAGCTCAGTCAAGCCCTTTTGGCAAGTAAACAAGAAGATGGAGAACCTGTGTGTGCACACATCTTAGAGATGAATCCACACATTGATAGGTTAAGGATTTTGGGTGTCGATATCTCACAGATGTTGGTTGTTGACTGGGTTCTTTAGTCACTTCCTGATTTATATAGTGAGTTCGTAAGAGAGTACTATACGATGGTTCACGTCGTGACCCTCATTGATTTTCCCTATTTGCGTATTGTTGCTGAATCAGCGATCATTTGGCTCAATGGTCAAGCAAACTTGATTGGTCGATTAAACTCCCATACTTCATTGGACACTGGTAAAATTGAAAGTCTAGAAAGTACTGAGCATGAGATTGTCCCATGTAATGTGCCAAGGGAGTCCATTTGCTTTTATTGCCAAGAGAAGGGGCATTGGAGACGAAGCTACCCTGTTTACCTGAGAGATCTAAGAGATGGGAGAGTCAAGACGTATGGCTCTACTTCAGGTAAAATCCATTAACTTAATCTATAAGTTCCTATTTTTTATTCTTAATACATGATGTGATAAGATTACATTTTGGTGTTTTGCAGGATCGAAAAAAAGAAAGGAAGCTTAAGGAAGAAGTGTGCTGAATCTGATCATGAAGAAATGGATTTCGATCGCATGGATTCAAAGATCGGATTTTTGAGATGCTACTTTAGAGTTAGGGTAGATTGCTAAGAAATATGTAATAGCATAGTTTTTCAATTGAATTGCATTGTAAGGACAAGTTTTTCCGCAGTAAAATAAAATTTGATTTTATCTTATTTATTTATCCTTCCAATAACATGTATAAAAAATTGATGTTTGAAGGTTTCTATAATTAGCAATAATGGATTTGATTCTTAATTATGTTATTTGTGGAAATGTCGAGAATTTGCCAAATAGGGAGAGTTTCTCATCGCTCAAGTTTCAATTGGACAGAAATTTGGAATCATACAACTTGGTTGTGTGATGAATGAGAAACTTTATAATGGAAATTCAAGACTAATTCATTGACAAAGAGTCAAGTGAAGGACTAGGAGATTGAGTTCACAATGTTGTGCATCAATCAAGTCCACCACAAGAGTGATAAACATATTCATCATGATGTACTAAAGTTTAGTAAATATGATTATACTTATAAGATTAAGTGTAACTCTGAGTTAATTGAAAAGGTTTCAATGAATGGCAGAACGAATAAGAAGAATCAAGAAAGCAGAAAAATAAAATTTTCTCTGTTCTAAGAAAAAAGGAGAGTACCTTTTATTGTGTTTTATGATAAAGTCTTAATGATTAAGAATCATATCTCAATTGGTCCTCTAAGTGAGTCTTAGTACATTTGTATGTCTAAGAAGAGGAATTAGGAACTGTGGAAATGGTTAAATCAAGAACTCAATCATACTTCATTCCAATATCGAATCTTAGAGTTATACTCCAAGATTGCAAATTGAGTGACATGTCTTTAGTAGGTTTATAACACTCAACAAATGTAGAATTTTGAAAAGTTTTCTTATTCTTGCACATTTGAAATTGGTAAGTTGTGCTGTCTTGGATAAGACAAAGACCAACTATGACCAATTAGGTGAAGTGTTTTGTCTTGATTAGAACTACACTAATTCTTGAATATATTTTTTTGTCTAGGAAAGTTTCCTGACAAGAGAATCATATATGTAAAGAGGTCAGTGGGAGTTTTAATGATCTTGAAAAAAGGTTTCAAGAACAAATCAAGAATAAACCTTATCGATCATCACTAGCACACAACTTGAGGTTTACAAACTATCGTGTTGACATTATTTTGTTTTTGTGCCATTCCAGTTGAGTTAATTATGTATGTGAGTTCTATGAGTTCTCATTTGAATGCATAAAGACAAAGGGCCTTGATCGATGGAAAGTACATTGATATGTAAGGAAAAGTTGCTAAACTACTTGGAAGACATGGTGGGCACTCGTGTTACCATAGGAAAATTTGATATATTATTTTATTTATATATAATGTTATACAAAAACTTATGTATTTACTACACTCATATTATAGGCTTACACTCCTTTCAAATCACGATAACATTTGGTTGCAAATGAATGGGGTGTATTTATAATGGAGTTGACATAATTCATGAATGGTATAATGGGCCTTTGATAGGCTGGAATATAGGTGAAATTTTTTTATGTAAAATGGTACAAACACTAACAAATCTCATAACTATAATTGCTTCGTTGAGACTTCTTATTGAAGCTTCTAGGAATGCATAAACAAAAATTATGCTTCAGAACTTCTGATCGAGACTACACTTCTTTGGTATTTGCTGCATCTAAATATCTCTAATATTTGTTAAGTCTAACTTTTCAATTCACTCAATGTCGAAGCCGTGACTGAGATATAATATGAAGCCTAGACTAAGCTCTTCAGAAATCTTCTCCTTTTAAGAATTCTTTGCTCTTCAGAATTAGACTCTATATGAAACATCCCAAAAATACAAGCCAAATTTTTTTTTTTTAGAATCATTTGACAAACATAATCTCATCATCATAAATAAAATCATCAAACATATATTTCGAATCTCATAAAATCTGACAACAAATATCTGTCTCATAAAATATCAGAGTAAACTCCTAGGCTAATTAACTATGGTGTGTGCCATGCCATCAGCTCGAGCCCTTCCCTTTGCTAGATGAAGTACCTGAAACCAAAACTGAAAATGTAAGTACGAAGCTTAATAAGCTCCCCCAAACTACCATATACCATAAACATATAACATGCAATTAGGAGATACGTGCCCGCCCACACTCATGGAGATACGTGCCCTACCCACACTCTACTAACTAGGAGGTATGAGCCCCGCCTACGCTCTGCTAACTCTGAGATATGGGCCCTGTCCATACTCAGCTACTTCGAGATACGAACCCCGCCCATACTCGGCTGCTATGAGATACGGGCTCGCCCACACTCGGTTGCTGTAAGGTACGGGCCCTGCCCATACTCAGCTACTAGGCATACATACAAGTATCACACAGACAACAAGTATAACTAGATCTATCATTCAGACTTATATCATAATCAAGCATAACTACCATGAAATACGGGCCCTGCCCACACTTAACTGCTAATCATAACGCGCTACGGGTCGGCCTTGGTGCCTTCGACCCGTTCCTACTGAAGGGAAACTCACCTCGTGACTGGCTGCTGAACTTTGAGTGAGGAATCCCTATCTACTGCTATCTCAAAGTATGGGGCAAAGGATCAAAGGCAGACGACTCTCCGGATATAAATTTCCATAAAGATACTTGGTTAAAAGTTGATAACTACTCTTAGGGAAACATAACCATTTTACCCCTGGCTAAAGTCAACATCCTTGTCAAAGTCAACATCCAGTTGACTTGACTCGCCGAGTTGGTCTACCAAATCGCCGAGTCCATATTCCTTCACCTGCCCCCAACCCCGACTCTACTCGTTGAGTCTAGCAAGAACTCGACGAGTCCTCCTTCAACTATAACATCGGGGCAATCCTCAACTGACTCATCGAGTTCCTCCTTGAAGTCATCGAGTCCATCTTCATCATATGAGTGTGTCTAGTCTATGACTCTCCGAGTTGTATGAACAACTCGTCGACTCTGCCTCCATGGGTTGGGAGATTGCCTTGGACTCGCGGATTGCGTTCATACACTCGCTGAGTCCTATGATTTCTAGATCTATAACTATGTCTATTTCGTTGAGTACTTTTTCTAGACTCATCTAAATCCCTTCTAAATTCAATTGGATTCCTTCGAATCATAAAAAGTTAGGGAACCAAACCCTCGACTCGCCGAGTCAACTAATGTCCATGTTCATAACTTGATTTCTGTTGTGCAAAACTCATCCAAAAGATAGATCTGGGCTCCTACAATCGATATAACACGTAAAGTCATGAACTTTATGTACATACATGGTACTTTTATGTTAAAAGGACCAAAAATAGGGTTTATTGCACACATGGGGTTCTCATGGCCATAAATATGGCACCTTTATGCCATGAGGACCCTCCTAGGTTCCAAATCTAAAGGTATATCAACTTGGGATGTCCAAGTCTCATAGATCAAGCGTCTTGGACCTAAAACTCCATAAACATAACCATAAGGAGATATAGGAAACTACAAGTCAAGTATGAAGCTTGATTACCAGAAAGTGAAGAGAAAATGATGTTGTTCTTGGATCTACAACTTTCTCTTGAAGTCCTCCTCCTTTCTCTTCTTCACACAAGCTTCAAATTACACAATATTACTCAAAAATGGCACTCAAACACTCACAAGGCTCAAGGTGGCGAGTTAGGGTTTTCTGGATGTTGAGGGAGTTATAAGGGAGGCCACAAGGGTGCTATGTTCCTTTAAATAGGGGAACAAACCCTTAAAATTAGGGTTTCCATTAGACATCTCCTACTCACCGAGTCGATATTCTGTCTCGTCGAGTAGGTCACTTAGTTCCCCGAACCGGAGTCGATCCTACTCGATGAGTTGAGCCTCTAACACATCGAGTCCAATGGTAAAATATGAAGTTTGTCTTGAATTTAAATGCGTATCTGAGATCGGGCGTTACACTATATCTCACCGACAAGGATATTTTTCCATATTGAATTCATAATAGTGCATGGTTGCTTATAAGGGATGAGGGAATTTGTTGGTTCACAAAACTTTTTAACACTATATTAAAGATGAACGAAATGCTTGGGGAGTGGAGATCTATTATAGTGCTTTTGATTTATAAGAACAAAGGTAATGCCTAAAGTTACAGGAGCTATAGAGGTACGAAGTTACTACGCCATATCATGAAACCGTAGGAGAATGTTCTCGAGGATGGATTGTGTCCTATTATTATAGGAAAGAGTGTCGAAGGTCGTTAACCATTGGTAATATATCTAATAATAACATGGTCCTTTTGGGTTGCCCTAAAGAACCAAATTGAGTAAAATACTTAAAGGAGAAATTAGTTTATTGATAGTTATGGTTAAATATTAATTAGAAACTAACTAGAAAATATTATGGGAATTAATTAACAATTTAGTTAAGTAAAGAGTTGAATATTCATTAATGAATAGTTGATTAATCATGAATATTCCAAAATCCTTATCGGAGTAAGAGGTGGATGAAATCCCTCTTGGATAAGAGGGAATTTCAAAATTGGTATCCCATCCCACATGGGATGGAGTATAAAACCTAGGAAGGGATACAAGACTATAAATATGGCCTTAGGGATTTCATTCTTTCTTGCACATGGGATTAAATTTTACACCACCTTTCTTAATCCATTATTTATCTTTATAAGGAGATTTCTAACCTTCTTAGGGTGTGTGAAATTGATCATTCTACTAGTTACTTTATTCCACTATTTGGTTTCATTGGGTGTGATACCATTAGAGGGATTCTGGTTTGGGTCCTCTCATTCAAGCAACCTTGTAGAGGATAAGATCTCATGCTTATATATCAATAGCTACATATGAGATACATCATTCTTCTTTATGTTTTATGTTTCATAGGGTAGCAGTAATAGTATGAGACTTTGATCCTAAGGTGCATGTACACTTGGGTAAACTTATGATTGTTTCCGCTACTTAGATATAGTGTATTGATGCATAGATTACCTAACAGTGGTATCAAAGCCGTAGTTCATAATTACTATAACCCTTTTAATCTATTTGATTTATTAAATTTGTTTGGAATTATCTTTCGAAAAAAACTTGTTTGGAATAGGAAAAAAAGAAAAAATTCGAAACTGAAGAAATCTAATAATCGCAGGCGCGACAACCCCATCAGACATTTTAATTTGAATATTCAATTCATATTATTTATAATAGATATTTATAAATTTGAATAGTACCCCTTACATATTGTTAAATATTATATTGTGTCCTTGCAATTAATTAGAATTAATAATTGACAACTAAATTTATAGAGTTTTAAATTTAGCCCTTATAGAGTTTTGAATTTATATATATATATATATATATATATACACACACACACACATATATATATATAATATATATACATATATATATATATATATATATATATATATATATATATATATATATATATATATATATATATATATATATATATATATATATATAGGCTAGGTTATAACGTGGATGGACAATTACTGTGTGGATGTGTGGACAATGGTATTTTATAAGAATTACTATAAGAATATGCTGTTTAGTAATATGAATACGTTCAACCTTACACAATTATTGTCATTTTCATGCATTCTCACTAATTCTTATTTATTTTTGTTATCATGCATCGTTTTTCACTCATTTTCATTCTTATAGAATACGACTCAATAAACATCCTGATAACATTCTGACAGAATGTGAATAATAAAAAAGGTCTATAATAACCTTATAGACAATCTAATTTGTGAGAAAGCGGGATAATGATAGTAGTTATGTAATATTGAACGTATTCACATTATAAAAAAACATATTTTCTTTGTCATTCTCATAAAATATCAATTTCCATACATCCGCACAATAGATGTCAGTCCATATTTGAACCTAGCTCTCTCTCTCTCTCTCTCGCTCTCTCTCTCTCTCTCTCTATATATATATATATATATATATATATATATATATACGTTAGAATTATATACATCATATGTATGAGAAATTATAGCATACATCCTTGCATGTTTAAATATGGACATTGTAATTCTTACCATGACTAGGCTCACATACTCTAATGTAAAGGCTTAAGGAGGTCCGGTTTTTAATATGCTTCATGCTTACCTCCCTTACCACCTTACTACATTTTGATAGTGGAGTTACCGAAAGGGATTGATACTGATAATATTCAATCTAAAAGTGTTAACATAAAAGTAAAATAAACTTTAATGGAATTGATATTAAATGATGTCTATAATCTTATCCATTAAAATCTACCGCTATAAAATATTTAAAAGGATAAGTATTAGGATAATTAATCTTGTACAAATCCGTAGTTTGGGAATAGTTATCATAAATGAAAAGAAGGATCATGTATTTTGACGATGGTATTCCTATGGTTCCTCCAACCACTGCATTCTAAACTATTATAAAGAGAGCTGTCTTCAAGGGTACGTTGTAAACTGACATATTGAAGTAAAACAAAATTTCATTTAGACAGGAGTTGACTAGGGTTGGTTAACTAGTTAACATGTACATATTATCAGTTCACTCTAATTTTGATATGAACAACTTGGAATATCTATGGAGGAGTTGTGTAGCATGTTGAGTTTTCCTTTTGGAATTAACATGGACAATTATATAAAATTAAACTTTAAACACTCACATATATTTACTATAATTAATAGAAGTGTCAAGAAGAAAGCTGATTGCACATGGGTTAAAAGGGTATTTGTGTTGGCATACCTAATTTGGGCCCAAATGCCAACGACAAAGAAAGGCTTATTCTAAGACATGTTCTGATAGCTATTCGTTTCCATAATAAGAAACAGACTTAGAAAGCATACATGCCCAATATATATTTGAAGTGTAAGGACTAAAACATGAAGAAGTTAAACTTGATCATGGATTACAAGGCTATATGATCAAAAGATAACTAGTTCTCTGATGTTTGGTCTTCAATTAGATATATGAATTAATAATAGAATTGAGAATTACTTGTAATCCTTTGAGTGTCATACTAAGGATTAAGTACTAGCATTTAAAGGAATATGCAGTGACCAAAACGAAGTAAGAAGACTGAAACATGGAGAAGATACTTTGATCATGAATACCAATCCCTTGCTATTGTTCATAGGATTAAAAGACGACTTTTTTCAAATGTTTATCTTATGGTCTTATAATTCAAAATTTTTATATACAATGTTTCATGAGATCATTCTAACTTATTTAAATATAGAAGATTCTAAAATGTTAAAATGAATTCAGGAGATCTATGAGCTAGTAACAATAGTTCAAAGATGATTCGAATATTTGAATAAGGTGTATGGTTGTGGAATCGTCTTCTTGGACATGTAAGTGAGAATTACATTACAAAATATCTAGTTGGATAGGATTTTGGAATTCATTTGGCCACACGGCTTATGATAAACACATGTATTATTTGTCAAGATGAATGCCAAGAACATTGTATTATGGTGCAAAAAATCAGTTAAAATTAGTTTCACGAATGGATCATTCAGATTAACCACAATACATACCGATTCAAATACATCTAAAAGGTTTGGGTAAAATGTATCAGTGAAATCATATTCTTGGACATATGAATGAGAAACTTGTTACCAAGTATTAAGTTGATAGGATTTTGGAGATCATTTGACCATGAGTCTTATGACAAATACAAATATTGTTTATCAAGATTTGCATTTGTCATAAGAATTATCAAAATGGATGATTAATACATCACTAGGTGATGTGTATATCTGCTAGAATGATTTTGTACTAACGGACCATTCAAATTCTCCACGATACATGGTAAGACCAACTTTATATGAGCAAGAGTTTGGAACCTTTTAGGTGTTCGGGGCTCTTATAAAATGAAGTTAAGAATCAAATGGGAAATAGGATAAGAAATTCATATCCAATAAGGATAATGCGTATCTCAATTAAAAACATTAATGATCATCTAAGGAATTGCGAAAGAGTTTCATGGGCTACCTCCACCCAGAACACTGTCACAAGGAGTGTTAGTTGGAAAGAAAAACTAATCATTGATTGATTCTTTACTAGATGAGTCGTACTACGCTTACTAACCATTCATGGACTATACCATGAATAGAGTTACGAGAGGTCGTTTGCTCTTATACTAACTAAGTAGGTTTATGAAACACTCTATGAGATGTGAAGTGGGATTCTGATAGATATCATTTTATGCATATTTTAAGCTAGTTTTTATTAGAATTTAGCATGATATTTTGTATATTTGCATGGCATTTGTGTAAATAATGTTCAACTATTTTCTTTTATCATAATTCCCATACTGCTAGCATTTTTGTGTCATTTTAGATAGTTCGAGTGGAGGAGTACTTTGGGAGCATCTGAATGCATGTTTGGAGCTTAAATGGAGCTGGAGTTGAAGAAGGATGCTAAGGAATTACATGGAGTGCTTAAACTGAAGAATCGCGTTCGAAACGAGCCAGAAATAAATTTTTGCAATCACATTTTCAGTTTATGCGATCTCATAAATGCATCGAAGTTTCCCATGGTCGAAATAATTCATCAGGAAATCATGTGAAGAAAAAAAGTTCATTTATACAATCGCATATGGCCATTCTGTGATTGCATTTCTATCACACAAACCTAGAAACTTTAGATTTTGCATCATACTTCATTAAAACACAATTCTGGAAGAAATTCAAAAAACTGTGATCACAATTGCGTGCCGAAGTTCCAAAAACATTGAAAATAGCCTCGTACATCATTAAAGGGAAAATCTGGAAAAAAACCTGAAAATCTACGATCGCAATTCTGCTTTCTGCGATCACATTTTACATTTACTAGTTCCGGAAGCTTCTGTTTCGCATATAAATATGACTTTCATGATCAAATTCAAGGTTAGATGGTTCCAGACAATGGAAAACACTTCTGAAGGCACTTTCTGATACCTTTAAGCGATTTTTGAAGATCTGAAGGATGTGAATCATCTCATACACTTAGTTTAGAAGATTATTCAGTTCGTTTTTCTTTTTACTAGTTTAGATTTGTTTTTAGCCATGTATGGCTAAAAACCTAGTTTTTACTTCAACATTAGACTAGTACTTTTCATATGATTAGTTATTAGATGTGGTTTCCTTTTTGTGTCTCTATCTAGATTTTTCAGTTTTGAGCTTAATGAATGTTTGATTTTTCACTCTTGTTAGTCTGATCACCTAGGGTTTCTGTCATTCCAGTTAGTCAATAAATAAAATCCGTAATTGTTCTTTTCAAGTGGTAATAAGTAACGAGTATTATATTGGTTTCGTGTTTGGGATTTAACTCTGATAAAATGTAAAAATCATATCTTTACGCTTCCGAGCTTATGAGAAGTATTGGGTATTGCTGAGAATTTTACACAAATCATAAAGCTACTTTTTTAATTTAGTTAAGATCTTGTTTAATTGAACTAGTAAAAAGTTAATGTTAATTCAAAGAGCTTGTTTTGGTTAAATAATTCAGCTTAAAGAGATTATACTAAAGCTTGTTAGTTTTTCCCTGTACCAACTTAGTGTTGGATTAGTGTCTAAGCCTGTAACCATATTTGGTAAGTACTTGACCCGGTTCTGTTTGGTCCTTTTGGGTTTCCTTCACCAAAGCAACTTGACTGGAGAAATAATAGAGAAAGAGGTTATTATGATTTATGAATATATTATAAGAATAGTATATTAAAGGAGAAATCATATTTGTTTAATTAATATTGGTCAATAATTAATTAAGAATTAATTATGTGATCAAATGTAATTAATTAAACTAGAGGGGCTGAATTGTAATTATGTGATAGTTTCAAATTAGGGCATTGGATGATCCAAGGATGGGGTGGAAGAATTCAAGGTGATAAGGCCTTAGAATTCGTCCATGATAAGGATTCAAGCCTTATTTTATGGGCTACTTGGTGGGCAAGTAACCAGATAAGGATAAGGACTGAAACCCTAATCTCTACCCTATATAAAGAGCCCTTAGGCCTTAGAAAATCAGCCACTTGATCCCAAGAAGACCTAGAGCTGGTGTTTTCCTCTTCCTTTCTCTCTCTCTCTCTCTCTCTCTCTTGCCTCTCCATTTGCTTGTGCTATTTGTGAGCCATTAGAGGTACTACACTTGTGGTACTTGCTTTCCAAGACAAAGAGATTGAAGATTTGTGTTGTTATTACAATATAACAACAAGAGGTATGTAATCCTTTCTACTATATAGATTTCGAAATGCCTAGGTGCATGCTATGGTTCTTCTTGTGTTCATAAAGTTGTGTATCTAATAGTGAAAACATAGATCCAAATCTAGGGTTGCATGCACACATAGGATTCTTTGTATAAAACCCATCAGTGGTATCAGAGAATGTGGTTAATTGTTTTCAGTTATAATTATACAATTGTATGATTTTGACACTTTAGGGTTTATGGCCAATAAACCCTAGGAGGCAAGATTTCAAAATAAGGGTTCGTGAACCCTATTTTTCTAAAATTTGATGGGGGGGTTTTTGAAACCCTTTCCGTTGTGCCCAAGATTTCAAAATCTAGGGTTTGCAAACCCTAGGGTTTTCTTAATTTGCAGCCTCCCCAAGATAAGATCCTAAATTTTAGGGATTTGGAGAATCTCATATCTTGTAATTATGTTTTAATGGTTAAATATGGTAATTAAAGATATTGAATTATCCCATCCCATGATTTTGGAAATCTAGAGGGATTTAAGGGATTAGGATAAATGAATTGTTTAATTTAAGATAATCATTTATGATTTAGTAATTCAAATTAATTGTTTAATTTAGATAATTATTAATCCGAGAATTTTAATATTTAAAATTTTAAATTAAAAGTTCTAAATTTCGAAAATTTTAAATTGAAATTGAAACCCTAGTATTTTAAAATGTTTAAAATACACCCTATATTATTATATTATTACAAGATTTATATATATATATATATATATATATATATATATATATATATATATATGTATATATATATATGTATATATGTATGTATGTATGTATGTATGTATAATTAAAATGGTAATCTTACCGTTAGTAGGCCTCATTCACGAAGCCGATCTATAAGGGGGGTATAAGGTTATGGCCTATAAAATGGTCGTTTAATGGGTATCCACTCTTACCCACCGCTTCCTTGATTGGTGGAGGGTCGTTAGCCGAACGGGTAGGATAGGGCAACCCTCTCTTCATTAATAAGTATAATGAATCTATACAAAGTAACTAAACATTTTTACAAAATTCCCAATCCTAGTTAATTTAGGCAAAAGTGAATTGATGCAATCCCATGAAATTACACTTTGCACCCTTGCTAAGAAGTTAGTGGAGCATGTGTGGTTAACTGACATATTAATGGGTTCTAAGCAAAGGTGGCAAAGGGTGACTCAATGTTTTTCACAGTTTGATGGAGCGTATGTGGTTAACCGACACATCGAATAGGTGACTTTAACAATGAGGGCACCATGTACATTTGCATGGTTATTCACACCCGCTTTGTGATCCTCGACATCCCAGTCACAAACGAGAGGGGCATATCGAGATTTAAACATGCCATTGAAAAGTTCAATGAATCTCAAAAGAATCTAGGAATTATCAATACATTTAAAACTTAAGCCTTTTATGTTTTTCATGGTGAAGAATTAGTGAATCATCATTCACTTACCTCCAAATTATTTACATGTTGGATTACGGCATCCCTTTTCTAATGTGTAAATAATATTGTTGGATCCTAGCCCTAATTTCTCATTTTGGGTGTTTAATTAGGGATTCAATTCTAATCAAACTTTGTTCCTTTCATTCTCGCTAATGAACCTATGTCAAAAAGTGACATTTGAAGGATCGAATTTCAATGAATGGATAAGATACATTCGCATGATTGCTTGTTACGAGGACAAAGAATATGTCCTCGACGACAAACTTGAAAAGATCAATCCAGAAATCACTACTCCCAAAGAAATGGCCGTCTTTGAGGCCCATGAGCGTGATGCAATGAAAGTTCATTGCATTATGTTGGCCACTATGAATCTTGAACTCCAAAAGTCCTATGAGGACATGTATCCCTATGAAATGCACCAAGATTTGCTAGAGAGGTACCACCAAAGCGCAAGGCAAGAGCGCTATGTGATCATCACCAACATGATCACCACTAAGATGGGGAGTGGAGAATCCCTAACCGCACATTTGCAAAAGATGAAGAGGTATGTTGATCGTCTTTGCAAGTTAAATGTTAGCTTTGGGGAAGATTTGGCTATCGACATCATTCTCCACTCCTTACCCTCGTGCTACAACCTATTTAGGATGACCTACCATATGAACAAAGAAGAGGTCACCTTAAGCAAACTCCAAGGGCTCCTAAGTACAACTGAGAGCAACCTCAATGACAAGTCTGTTGCATCAACTCCCACTCCACCCATTGCTCCTGTTTTGGCCATTAGGCAAGTAAAGGGAAAGAAGAGGAAGGCTCCTTCAAAGAGCCACCACAAGGGAAAGCCCCAAGATGGTACCTCTTCTAGTGGAACCAAAGTTGGTTCTGCTAAGCCCAACTCAAACCCAAAGGAGGCAGAGTGCCACCACTACCACAAAATAGGGCACTGGAAGAGAAGCTGCCCGAAATATCTGCAAGCCATCAAGGATGGGAAGATCAAGTCGTCTTTTGGAGGGACTAAGAAAAGATAGGGATGTGGAGCGTGGAAGAATAAATCTGGTCATGGGGAACAGAAGATTGTCGCCTGTCACCAAGATTGGAGTGTATTCTGTAGCACTTAGTAATGTATTAGATTTGGATTTGAATAATTGTTGCTATTCGCCAGATATGGCAAGAAGCATCATTTTATTTCATGGTTTGTTTAGACAAGGATTTTGATATTCGTTTGATAATGAGAAATGTTCGATTTATGGTTATCTAAATGGTGTTTTTTATTTTGAAGCATTGCCTTGTAATGGAATTTATGAAACTGTTATGGTTGTAGATAACCTAGGAAATGATGTATTTTGTGTGGATTTTTCCAATAATATGGATAAAGCATGTTTGTGGCATTGTCGTCTTGGACACGCTAACAAGAAACGCATAGCCCAACTCCAGAAGGATGGAGTATTGGAGTCATTCGACCTTAGGGACGATGATGTGTACGAGTCTTGTTTACTTGGAAAGATAACCAAGTCACCCTTCACTGGCACTTGTGAAAGGGGTGAGGGTTTATTGGATCTCATACACACTGATGTGTGTGGGCCCTTTAGATCCACCACAAGGGATGCAAACCGCTTCTATGTGACTTTCACCGATGATTATAGTAGATATGAGTATATTTACTTAATCAAGCACAAGTCAGAAACCTTTGAAAAGTTCAAAGAGTTTAAACAAGAAGTGGAGAATCAATTGGGCAGGAAAATCAAGATGCTTTGATCCGATTGAGGAGGAGAGTACCTAAGTCTTGAATTCCACATCTATCTCAAGGAATGCAGAATAGTTTCGCAATTGATGCCGCCTAGGACACCGTAGTTGAATAGTGTGGCTGAGAGGCGTAATCGAAACCTGTTGGACATGGTTCGTTCGATGATGAATCGTGCTTCACTACCTATCTCATTCTGGGGGTATGCCTTAGAGACTGCTACCCATATCCTTAACTTAGTCACTAAAAAGAAGGTTTCCAAAACACCTCACGAGATGTGGACAGGGAAAGCTCTCTCGTTGGTGCATATCAAGGTTTGGGGTTGCGAGGCTTTCGTAAGACGAGAAACTCATGACAAGCTTGAACCTCGTAGTGAGTGGTGTATTTTCATCGGCTACCTGCAGAAATCCTTTGAATATCTCTTCTATAGATCGAGTGACAATGTTTTCTTCGTTGCGAGGAGAGGGGTTTTCCGAGAGCGAGAAATCATAAGCTAAAGGGACAGTGGGAGGCAAATCTATCTTGAAGAGATTCAAGAGTCGAGCGATGAAGGAACCTCTAACGCTGGCGCTCAACCCGAGGAGGAAACTCCAGTTGAACCGATTGACGAATCCTTACCTCTTAAACGTTTCGAAAGAGTTAGAGTTCAACTCCAGTTGTATAGTTTTCATATTACTACCGAATGGGACATGTATGTTAGTGATAGTACACTAATAAATCTAGATGAGCCTAATAGATATAAGGATGCCATGGCAGGCCCGAAGTCTGTGAAATGGAAAGAGGCGATGGACAATGAGATTCAGTCCATATACAACAACCAAGTTTGGAATTTGTTTGATCATGTGCCCGGACGTAAGACGGTTGGGTGCAAGTGGATCTTCAAGAAGAAGACTGACATGGATGTGAATGTGCACACGTAAAGGCGCGATTGGTTGAGAAGGGCTTTACTCAAACTCCCGGAGTTGACTATGATGAGACCTTCTCACCAGTTGCTAAAATAAAGTCTATTAGGGTTATGCTAGCCATTGCTGCATTTCATGATTATGAAATATGGCAAATGGATGTCAAAACCGCTTTCCTTAATGGGAATTTGGCTGAGGTTGTTTACATGGCTCAGCCAGAGGGTTTTGTCAATGCGAAGCATCCCAATAGAGTGTGCAAGCTCGAGAAGTCCATTTATGGACTTAAGCAAGCATCTCACAGATGGAATCTTTGCTTCGATGAGAAAGCCAAAGAGTTTGGATTTGTATGAAGCAAAAATGAATCATGTGTGTATGTCAAAGCTAGTGGGAGTATAGTTAGCTTCCTTGTATTGTATGTCGATGAAATACTACTTATAGGAAACAACATCCCGACACTGCAGGAAGTTAATTCCTGGCTCGGGAAGTGCTTCGCTATGAAGGACCTCGGAGAGGCTTCCTATATTTTGGGAATAAGGATAGTGAGAGACCAAAGTAAGAGACTAATAGGACTTAGTTAGGATACTTACTTCGACAAGGTGCTAAAACGTTTTAGTATGGAAAACTCGAAGAAGGGAGAATTACCGATCCAAAGTAATGACAAGTTGAGTAAGACTCAAAGTCCGAGTACCGAAGCTGAGATAGCAGAGATGAGCTGAGTACCTTACGCTTCTGCAGTTGGCTCAATCATGTATGGTATGACTTGTAATCGCCCTGATATGGCCTTCTCTTTGAGCATGGTCAGTAGATATCAAGGGAACCCTGGCAGAGCACATTGGACCGTAGTCAAGAATATCCTTAAGTACCTTCGGAGGACCAAGGAATGGTTTCGAGTTCTCGGAGGGATTGATGACTTAATGGTGCGACGGTATAGTGACGCCAGTTTCCAGACCAACAGGGACAACTATCGTTCACAGTCGGGCTGGGTCATTACCCTTAATAGAGGAGCAGTGACTTGGAAAAGTTCAAAGCAAGAAATCGTAGCTGACTCAACGTGCGAATCAGAGTACATTGCAGCGAGCGAAGTGTCAAAGGAGGCGATATGGTTGAAGAACTTTATTGATAATGAAGGAGCCTATGGAAATTTTCTGTGATAATTAAGGAGCTGTTTCCTTGACCAAGGAACCGAGGGATCATGGTAGATCTCGACATATCGACAGAAATATCACTTTATTCAACATCGGGTAGAAGAAGGACTCCTCGTAGTTAAGAGGATATCGTCAGAAGATGATGCAGCAGATCCACTTACGAAGGGACTGAGTAGGGTTAAGCGCTTGCAACACGCTAGGAGCATTGGGCTGAAGGAGGATATCGGTTTGGATTAGATAGTTTAGAAACGTGTAATAGATAAATGTAAGTGGCATTTGATGATAAAATAAAGGAGTATTATTTATAAGTATATTCACTGTCTTATGTTGATTGGTTAACTATTATTCTGCTTTGCATGGTTTGACTTCCTGAATAATTGAGTTAATTAAGAATAATCAAATTATTCAAATGCTCCACAGTCGTTCATATGTTGGAAGTAGGTATGAATGAAGACTGTCATGAATTGGTGTGTAGATTGTCTGAAAAGTATTAGACATAACAAAGGTTTGTTACAATGTTCATGAGTGCTTATGAAAAAGTTTTGAGCATTGGAATAAACCCGTGCTTGCTGGAATCACTTCATGGAGTTTATAACGAGTGATTGCAAGACAATAATATCATATGGTCTTAAAACCAAGATATATGGTTTATTGTTTGCTAATTGATTGTGCATTGATAATGCGAAACCGCATTAGTAAATTGATGCCATAAAACACATTGTTGTGTATAATTTGATTAGTGAGTAGTAAATGCATATAAGTCGAAGTTTATCTGTTTCTTTTATCCTAAGAGGGTAAAAGCGATATCATGGCCCCTTGATGATTTCATTTGACTTATGTGCCAGGCTAGGTCAGGACTGAATTGATGTGTTCAATTAAGTTCTATGTCAAATGAATCTGAGATCGATAAAACAAACAGTTGGACAATAAGTATGACTATGTTCCATGTGATTGTCCGCACGATATCTAAAACAGAGGACTGTACGATCCCTTATCTAAAGGACAGGTTGCTGATAAGATTAGAGTTTGAAAGTGTCTTTGAGAGATACGATTGCTAATCGAGTTATGCTTGCATTTGTTGTTAGTAGACTTATCAAAGTGGGAGACTGTTGGATTAGTCTCTAAGCTTGTAACCATATTTGGTAAGTACTTTACCCGGTTGTGCATGGTCCTTTTGGGTTGCCTTCACCAAAGCAACTTGACTGGAGAAATAATATAGAAAGAGGTTATTATGATTTATTAATATATTATAAGAATAATATATTAAAGGAGAAATCATATTTGTTTAATTAATATTGGTCAATAGTTAATTAAGAATTAATTCTATGATCAAATGTAATTAATTAAACTAGAGGGACTGAATTGTAATTATCTGATAGTTTCAAATTAGGGCATTGGATGCCCCAAGGATGGGGTGGAAGAATTCAAGGTGACATGGCTCGTCTATGATAAGGATTCAAGCCTTATCTTATGGGCTACTAGGTGGGCAAGTAACCAGATAAGGATAAGACTGAAACCCTAATCTCTACCCTATATAAAGACCCCTTAGGCCTTAGAAAATCAGCCACTTGATCCCAAGAAGACCTAGAGTCGATTTTTTCCTCTTCCTCTTCCTCTCTCTCTCTCTCTCTCTCTCTCTCTCTTGCCTCTTGTAACGCCCGAGTTTCGGGCTAAGCATTTTTAGACAATGTAATAGTCTAGGTCAACTATTGTAAACCTTTTTGAAGTAATAAAGATGAAATATTTGAATTATATGTGAATTATGTGTATTTGTGTGCTTATTACTTAATTATAAAGATATGATTAATAAAGAATAAAAATAAGTGTCAAAATTAAACTATGAGATAAGTCTTATATCTTTACATAAAGTTGTAGTGGTTGAAATAAGGATTCTGGGGATATAAAGAACGCTGGAATCCGATTTATAACGAAGAAGTTATGACTCGTCGAAGTTTCGCAACGGAACCGGCACGACACCGGGAAGCATAAAAAGTGAATTTACGATAGAAGAATTTTTAGCCTTGGTAATCTAAACCAAAGTCGTAGAGTATGTTAAACCGAGAAAATTCATAAAAAGAACGCCCAAATCTGACTTCGTATGAGGAAGTTATGATTTTTTCAAAGTTTCGGCTTAACAGTGTACAACCTGAAACTCGAATTTTAGTTCGAGCAGTTTTTGGCTTACGCGACCTAAATGAGAGTGTAAGATTTCATTAATAGGAAGTCAAGGGTAAAAAGACAGACGAAAATGGAGTCCGTATGAAGGAGTTACGGATTCTTCGCGGTCATTTAACAGTCTAAACTCCTCCTACTGTTAAATTTAAGATCGGTTGAGAAGTAGCTGACGGAGTCTAAATAAAAGTTGTAGATCTTATTTTTACCTACGTGTGGAAAAAAAGAGCGTCGAAAACAGAGCTCGTATGCGAAAGTTACGGGGTTTAAAAGTTGGCAGAGTGCTGCTGGCTGAATATGGGCGAAGGATTTCTCCCCAAGGAAAGCCATCAAGTGATGACACATGGCACCGACTTGGCAAGTCCGTCAAGATTTCACCCTATAAATATAAGTGTCGAGTTCTCTCATTTCTCACAACTTTCCCTACTTCTTTCTCTCTCTACACACTCTCTCTAGCCTATTCTAGCCCCCATAAAGTCTAGGTAAACCCCCTAGCACCCGAAGGAAGCCTCGAGGCTCCTGAAGCCTAAATAAAAGAATGTCGAAAATAGAGCTCGTATGCGAAAGTTACGGGGTTTAAAAGTCGGCAGAGTGCTGCTGCAAAAGGGGTGATGTGGCTGAATATGGGCGAAGGATTTCTCCCCAAGGATAGCCATCAAGTGATGACACGTGGCACCGACTTGGCGAGTCCGTGAACCGACTCGGCGAGTCCATCAAGATTTCACCCTATAAATAGAAGTGTCGGGTTCTCTCATTTCTCACACCTTTCCCCACTTCTTTCTCTCTCTACACACTCTCTCTAGCTTATTCTAACCCCCCTAAAGTGTAGGTAAACCCCCTAGCACCCGAAGGAAGCCTCGAGGCTCCTGAAGCCTCGAGAAAAGAGCCTTTTGGCTCAGAAACACTGCTCCGGCGGAGCCCGGTTTCCAAGGAAACCCGCTGTAAGTGAGTTGTACCTAACCTATCTTTAGTATAGCTTATGTGTTAATATAGTAACGTTATTAGGACCTTAAAATAATTATTTGGGCTATTATTATGAGTTATATAGAGTGTTGTTCAACGCTTATATAATAATAATAATAGCTAGACTATTAATTGGTCACGGTTAACGTTAGACTAAACCCTAGTGGTATTGATACTAGGTTTTATCAAGGGATAATTATTTTGAGATAACGAAGCCCTGCTCGAAGGCAGAATCACCACCTTTTCAAGTGAGTGCATAGTTACTTTCAGCTTACACATAGTTATGAAGTATTTTATATAAATTTCGTGCTATGTGTGCATATTATCTAAATACTTGTATCTATGCTGGATGAACATTTTTGTACATGTTTTCAATGATTTAAATTGTATATGTATTTTATATCTACAAAAATGTTGGGGTAAAACATGGGTAGATGTAATAAGACGATGAGTGATAAAATGATGAGAGGCCTCGATGTTGTTTTTGTTGATCCAGTCATCTAGCGGAGTATAGATGACGACCACGGACTCTTCTAGACAGTCTAGTGGAACGCTGGTAGGCTCGCAACCTGTAGGTGTTTTGAATGATGTGTTCACCGGTGTACTCCATCCCCCACATGGTTTCCTTTAGGACATTTATTGCTAAGGAACCCCCTTAGCAGTAGTGTCCATCCCGATGATGATCCTTAGGATAGGTCCCTTATGAGAAGTGTTTAGGTGAGGATAAAGGGAACGGGAAATCGGGTTATTGTTGGTTGATGAAATTAATAAACTTATTTATTGTGGGTCGAAAACCGTATGTGCTCACCAGGCTCCCAAACCTGACCCACTCAGTTTTATGTATTACAAGTAGTAGCGCTCGAGCATAGTTGTGATGTGTTGGGATGAGGGATTACGGATATAGGCCTGTAGATATGAAATAATGTAGTAAGGCTTATATTGTATTGTTTATACTTATGTACTTTATCGAACATGACATCCCGAGTCTTTTAATGAAATACATTTATAAGGAAATGCATTTGATAAATCTTTATCATATTATTGTTTTGGGACAAATTCCGCAACTCTTTTATTAAAAGGTTACTCTGATTTTGAAATAAAGTATAAACAAAAACCGGTCTTTTCTGGCCGTGATTTTGGGGATGTCACACCTCTCCATTTGCTTATGGTGTTTGTGAGCCATTAGAGGTACTACACTTGTGGTACTTTCTTTCCAAGACAAGGAGATTGAAGATTTGTGTTGTTATTACAATATAACAACAAGAGGTATGTAATCCTTTCTACTATATAGATTTCGAAATACCTAGGTGCATACTAGGGTTCTTCTTGTGTTCATAAAGTTGTGTATCTAATAGTGAAAACATAGATCCAAATCTAGGGTTGCATGCACACATAGGAATGTTTGTATAAAACCCATCACTTAGATATAATGTATTTTGAATAACAAGATCTGAACTGATTGCATGATTATGAAAGTCGCAACAGAGCTGAAATCATTTTTATTATTGATTTTGTTTAGTTTGTTTTCATTTATATTTTTAGTTTTTAGTTTATTCAAAAATCCCTTTTTATAATTTATGTTTATTGACTAGAATGTGTCTGATACAAAAAGGCATTGACTGTTAGGTTGTGTCCCTAAGGATTCGATCTTGCTTCCCTATGCTATATCAGTAGTGCAACCAATAGTGAATTGTTATTTGCTTATTACGCCTGCGACAGTGTGTTAACAAATTGGCGTCGTTGCCGGGGACACGATACTTTCTAATTGTTTTATGCTAAGAAATTTTCGTACATGTACACCCTTTAACTTCTAATTCGAAATCAAAAGAATTGCAAGGAAACTAAAGAAAGAAGCATCAAAGAGAATACAATCAGCTGGTTTCTTTGGTTCATCCTCTTGAGTACCTCTAGAAATCACCACACCATAAGGCAGTCCCTTTTGGAGCGAACAAGACCCAACTTTTTTCATTTTTTTCCCGAAAGTACCCTCATCTTCACCTTCTGATAGCCCCTTTAAAAGTTACCCCCACCATACTTTGTCAAATCTAAGAAAATATATTCTTATGAAACCTAATTTGAAAATCCGGAACTCCAGAGCCTTTAGAATCTGAGAAATCAACCATAAGTGACACATGAGAAGAAGCAGGAAAAGTCTCTCAGAGAATGGACCACACAAGAAGTTAATCAGTAGCCCCTTTGTATCACTTTTCCGGAAGCCCATAACTTGAACTCAAATCTGGGATGATAAATCTTCTTCCCACATTCCAAGGTCTATAAAATGAAGACCCACATAGTTTCTTTAAGGAATTTCATGTGGTTTGTTCAGGAATGAAGCCGCATGATGTTACTAAAGATCAGATAAAGTTTAGAGCAGTTCCATTTTCAGTTCAAGAATCAACAAAGGAATGGTTATATGAGCTATCATTTGGATTGATCACCACTTAGACAAAACTCGTGAAGTTGCTTTTAGAGAATTAATTTCTAGAAATGCAAGTTCCTACTCTCAAAAGAGAAATCCTTGGTATCAAACAAGGCAGAAGAGAAGCTTTACATACCTATAAGGAGAGGTTAAAAAAGCTACTAGTTTATTGCCCACAACATGGTATCAGTGATTTCCAGCTCTACAATTGTTTCTATGAAGGTCTGATACCCATGGAGTGACATATGATAAGTCTTTCCAGTGGCAGTTCCTTAGGTGAAGAAATCTAGGATCTGATCAAAAAGCTGGCGACAGATTCAAAAAATTCTGGAAATAAAGAGGATTGGTATTCTGATCAGCCAAGAGGTGTCAAAGAAATCAACAATGCTTATTTGGAAGTCTAACTATCTAAACTGACAAATCCTGTTCTGCTCATGATGAAGGAAAAAGCAACTGGAAAGAAACAATGTGATATCTGCTTGAAGACTGAACATCCAATAGATATGTGTCTAATATTGCAATACGATGTTGCTCTAGTCAAAGCTGTTAAAGGATACTAACAACATAAGATTTATAACCTGCCTCCAAACTATTACATGAACAATAATTTTCATCTAAGACAATAATTTCAGCAACCGCTAGGTTTTCAGTAGATTAACTTTCAACAAAATTCTCAAAATCAACACAACTTTCAGAATCTAAACTAGCAACATTATCAACAATGGAATTTTCAAAACCATCCTTTAAATAACCAAACCACTACTTTAGTTGGGCCTTAGAAATTGTAAAGAGTCTTGCCATGAGCACCCAAGCATTTCAGAATGAAACTAGTGCTAGTATAAAGAATCTGGAAAAACATGTGTCTCAACTTGTCACTTCTGTGGGTCGTCTGGAATCTCAAGGAAAATTACTGGGGAACACTAAAAACAATCCAAAGCACAATGTGAGTGCTATTTCCTTGCGAAATAGGAAAAGTTATGAAGGCCTAAGTGCATCTGAACCAGAAAAAAAGTTGAAGAAGAATATGAAGAAGTTCTAGTTGAAGAAAAAGATGTAAAAGAACCAGAAAAAGAAGAAGAAGAATATGAAGAAGTGTTGGTTGAAGAAGATAAACGTAATGAAGTCCATCAATATCTGATCCCATTTCCACATGGGAATCTACAGAGGCTACAGCTTACCATGCGGCCTCTGATGTACGGCCTTGACCATCCTACAGGTCATGCTCCTCTCAACAAACCTAGCGATTTCTTGGTTCATACCAGGCTACCAGTAACTCAAACTCAGATCGCAGTACATCTTGGAGCTCCCCTGGTGTATAGAAAAGAGAGACTTATGATCATCATCCATCACTCTCTGCCGGACCCCTCCGGCCATCCGAACCCAAACTCGACCGTGTCGGGTTAATATCCCGCGGTTATCCTGAACAAATCGGGCGCTCTCGCCCTTAATCATCTCCAACTTCCAGCTCTCTAGTCTCATACCGTTAACCTGAGAATCACTAATCAAGCTCACAAGCAGGGAATCCACCGCTATCCTCATACACTTTGCTGGGGCAGATGGCCCAGCCGACTTGCGGCTCAAAGCGTCTGCAACCACATTTGCTTTACCAGGATGGAAAAGGATCTCACAATCATAGTCCTTGACAACATCCAGCCACCTGCACTGCCTCATGTTTAGGTTCGGCTGATTGTTGATGTGTCTCAAACTCTTCTGATCCGTAAAAATAGTGCAACAGAACCCGTACGGATAATGCATCCAAATCTTGAGAACGAAAACTACTACTCCTAACTCAAGATCGCGCATAAGATATCTTGTCTTATGTGGCTTTAGCTGTCGTGATGCATAGGCTATCACTCGTCCCTTCTGCATGAGGACTTCCCCTAATCCTGTGATGGATGCATCAAAAAATACTACAAAATCCTCAACTCCCTCAGGGAGTGTCAATACTGGTGCCTCACATAAACACCGCCAGAGGGTCTCAAACTCACTCTGCTGCTTAGGGCCCGACCAGAAATCCACCACTTTCCTCGTTAGACAAGTGAGGGGTAGTGCAATCTTGGAGAAATCTCGGATGAATCTCCGGTAGTACCCTGCTAATCCTAAGCAACTCATGATGTCTGAGGGAGATTTCGGAATCTCCTACTGCATAACCGCCTCGACTTTGGCCTGATCGACCAAAATCCCCTCCTGGTTAATGAGATGTCCAAGGAAATGGACCTCTCGTAACAAAAACTCACACTTCAAGAACTTGACATACAACCGTTCTTGCCGCAGAACCTCCAACAGCTCCCTGAGGTGCTCCTTGTGCTGCTCTCGGGTCTTGGGATACACGAAGATATCATCTATGAACACAATCACGGAGCGATCGAGCATCGGTTTGCAGACTCGGTTCATCAAATCCATGAACACTGCGAGCACGTCAGTGAGCCCAAACGGCATCACCATGAACTCGTAATGACCATAACGAGTCTGAAACACAGTCTGATCTACATCTTCCTCCTTCACTTTGACCCGGTGGTATCTGGATCTCAAATCAATCTTGGAAAACCAAGATGCACCCTGCAGCTGATCGAAAAGATCATCTATCCTTGGGAGTGGATAATGGTTCTTCACCGATAACTTATTCAACTCCATATAGTCAATTCACATCCTGTGCGAACCGTCCTTCTTCCTGACGAAGAGGATCAGTGCTCCCTAAGGAGAACTACTCGGGAGAATAAACTGCTCACCCAGTAGTTCCTGCAACTGAGATGCCAACTCCTGCATCTCCGACGGTGCCAGAAGGTACGACACCTTAGCGATAGGGGCCGCACCCGACACTAGATCAATCCTGAACTCTACCTGCCTCTTCGGAGGCACTCTAGGTAACTCCTTTGGAAACACATCAACAAACTCTCTAACCACTAGAGCATCTGAAACTGAAGCATGATCTCCAATCCTCGTATCCATCACATACGCTTGATAACCGACACACCCATGCTGAATGAACTGCTGAGCTCAGGCGGCTGAACAAAACCCTGCTCCCAGTCTGGTGCCCTCACCATACACCACCAGTTCTCCCCTACTTGGGGTTCGAACTAGCACTCGCTGTCCCTCATAGTTAATCACGGCGCCAAAGCGACTGAGCCAATCCATCCTTATGATCACACATATTTCCCCCATGGGAATAGGAATCAAATCTATCGAGAAGGATACCCCGAAAATCTCCAACTGGCATCCCTGGTAGACTGAAGAAGCAGAAACCCCATGCTAGTTGGTCATCAAAACTCGCAACAGACACTCAAGCTCATCTACCGGCACACTGAATTCTCTTCTAAAAGTCTAAGATACAAACGATCGACTCGCCCCCAAGTCACATAAAACCAAAGAAGGAAAAGAGTTTACTAAAAACGCACCTAATCATAGGTACAACTGATAAGCATGCCACAAATATAATAAATGAAACAGAAAATAGAAACATACCAACAACCACATCCGGTGCTGCCATAACATCCTTGGCCGTGAGATGAAAGGCGCACCCCTGTGCCTTCAAAGGCTCCACCTTGACTGGCTTCCCATCCCCAATCCTCAAAGTAGCCGGTGTGGATCCCTCCGACATCTTGGCAGTGAGCTGCGGACAGTTGGTCTTCACGTGACCAACCTGATGAAAATGGTAACAAATCCTCATATCCACTGGAGGGGCGTACTGGCAACAGTCCATGTCATAGTGCCCCTCCTTGCCACATTTGTGGCAACCACCTCCTGCTCGATAACCCCCAGAATGACCCCTGCCACACTTTCCTCAAGTGCGGCTCTGCTGACCCCCGGTCCGAGTATCAGCTGTCTTGGACTGCTTAGGTGCCGGATGAGACTGTGCCGGACCCTGATACTGCTCCTTTAACTGCATCTCTATCTCCAACTCACGCTGCCTCGCGGCTTCCTCAAGATCCAAAAGAGTCTCACAACATTACGTAGAATATCAGTCTTGAGCATACTCAGATAACGAGTCCTCTAGGACAGCTCTGAAGCAAACTCCGGGAAAAACATAGCCCTATCCATGAACATACGAGTAATCTCCATCACTGACTCCCCATCCTGCATCAATGTCAAAAACTCCTGAGCAAGCTGCTCCCGCTCAACGCGTGGAACGTTGCGGGTGTAGAACATATCCCGGAACAGCTCCCAAGTAACAGCAGATTGCTGATCATTAGTGTACGACCCTGTTGTTAGTCTCCACCAATCCTTTTACCCAAGCCTCAGCTGGTTCAGGGCACACTTGACCTTCTGGTCAGAAGGACATGAACACGTGAAGAAACAACCCTCCATGTCGGATAACCACCTTATAGCCCTAATCGCATCGTGCATACCATCAAACATCAGGGTCTTCGTGTAATCGAAGTCCCGATACTAGAAAGCCCTACCGACTCCTCCTATAACCCCTGCCGCAGTAACAGCCGATGTGGTTGCAACGACAACTGTCTCTGCTAGAGCTGCATACTACTCATCAAAGTACTCGACCATCGCAGTCTTGATAGACCCAAACGTCTCCGGAAACTGCGCTCGGAATGCCGCAACAATCTCATCGTGCAAAATCTCCCAGATCTTGGCATCCAAGACCTCTGTCCCTATCTATACCACAGGCTCAGGTGCTACCGGCACCTCCGAACCTCCGTCTCCCAATCCTGATCCTAATCCTGACCCTGAACCGGATCCAGTAGTGAAACGTCTCGTCACTACCATACTGAAAACTATAACCAAGACGTTAGTTAAATGACATGATATTGGAAGACCAATTTCCACAACCCTTGGGGTTGTGACTTCCTTGCTATGCGTATGGGTCCTGTTCTTTCAGTAGTACGGGCCCATTCTACCTTCCACACCTACCCATATTTTTCTCAATTATCATCACAACGCCCTAACACTATCATCAACATAATTTGTGCACAACCCTCACTTCTAGGGGAATATCGACTATCTCGAAACTGATCTCACAGCTTCTCACAACTCACATATCCATGGAACTTTCACCAACCATGGAGCACTAGTGTATGCTAGCCACACATAACACTAGAACCGATAGACTTTCGAATATCCAATCCTACAATAAGGTCGAATCAGACATTCTCAGGCTATAAGATCTTGATTATACTCAACTGTGATACATACACTAAACATCTACATTTATGATGTCAATTCCATATACAAGAAACCCTAGGCTCGTAGGCATCATGTAATTAGGAAAATCTTATCATGCGATTCCTGAAGACTCCTAGCCTAGCACTAGCATGTTGTTCTATCATATGATAATATCAAATAACTGTATGGTATTTCGGGGCTTACTTATAGGCTCCGGTTGATCATACCCTCTACATCCTCGATCCTTTATTTTGAAAACCATTTTAGTATTTGTTCCGAAAATTCCCTTGCTTTGAGAGTGGATTCACACGAGCGTTCCTCCAATTCACTCAAACCAAGGCTCTGATACCAACTTGTCACGTCCAAAAAATTTACACCAAATTTAAACTTTTCAATCATAAATAAAACCAAATAGTATTTGTTTACAAAATGTTTTCAAATCATTGTTAATCAGAGTGTCCTAATAACTAGATCAAAAGGATGAGGAGCGGTATGGTCATGCCTTCGCCTTGCCAAGATCTCCTGAAGTACCTGAAAAAGTAAACTGAAAACTGTAAGCATGAGGGCTTAGTGAGCTACCCCTAAAATACCAATACCACGTTGATAATACCATATCAGTAATAGACAATCAATAGCATGTATACTGGGCCGTTGGCCTGACTGGACCGCCCTACAGGGCCTCCAGTCTATCTGATCCTATCCCAAGCCTTCGGCCTGACTGGACCGCTACGTGGGCCTACAATCTCCACGGACCGCTCATAGGGTATGTTGGCCTTCAGCACAAAGCAGGACCACATCAACCCAACCAACAAGCAAATAACCATGTGTGCATAACTATCATATACTGGCATATACAAACATCAAACATATCTGACTCGCTGATCATCAATCATAGAAATCTCTCGTAACTAGAGTACCGACCTAGCAGGTCACTAACCTACCAATCCTTATGGATCATAAGAGCATAATATACTGTCTATTCTGATTTTGATCTAATAGATCAGAACCACATGTAGCACATCATAACAATAACAACTTAAGGGTCGGCCTTGATGCCGTAGACCCTATTGATATAGTGAGGATAACTCACCGTGTAGATGTCGACTCGGTAGATGAACTCCAACTCTCGGATCACTGTCAAAAACTCCACCACCTTCAAATGATGCCAACTGAGGTAGATTTCTGATTCCCACACCTTCCTTGCTCCTAATCTCTTGTCCTCCAAGCTCTTCCTTTCCAAAAACTCCTTTCTAAATTTTAAGACACACAAGGATGAACACCACACAAATTAAGGTTTCTCAATTGAATGCAAAGAGGATAAAGGGGGCTTATGCTTCTTTAAATAGGGTGCAAAACCCCGAGATTTAGGGTTTCATCTGCCAGCTCCTACTCATCGAGTCCCTTTATGGAATCGGCGAGTAGGCCACTAAATGCACGATCCCACCTCGCTGCTAATTGACGACTAGGGTAACCAACTCGTCGAGTAGAAAACTAAATAAAATTTCATTTACATCCATACTTGAGAATCGGGGCGTTACAGCTACGACTTACCCCGTAGTCTTACAACACTTTGCATAATGTCTGATTACTAGTGAATGCTATGGCTACCCTCGTAGTATTACAGCACTTTCGATACTATCTGATTGCTAGTGAATGCTATAGCTACACCCATAGTCTTACAGCACTTTCCATACTGTCTGGTCGCTAGTGAATGCTACGACTACCCTTGTAGTCTTAAAACACTTTCCACACCGGTCAAACACACACTCGAGCTAACACACAACTAAAATTGAGTCCTAACTGGAGCTCTAACCTGGTTCTCGAATCCTACTATCACGTGACCCCGCTGCATCAGCACCGCACCCATTCTCGGGATCGAAGCGTCACAGTAAACCACAAAATCGTCTATACTCTCTGGCAGGGTGAGAATCAGTGTCTCGCACAACCACTGTTTGAGAGTCTCGAAGGCTGTCTGCTGCTCAGGCCCCCAACGAAAGGCCACCAACTTCATGGTCAGTTGGGTCAAAGGAACTACAATCTCGAAGAAGTCCTGAATAACTCTTCAGTAATAACCCGCTAGACCCTGGAAACTTTGAATCTCAGTTGGATACCTCAGAATATCCCACTGCATCATGGCCTTCATCTTTGGCCGTAACGACTAGAATACCCTTCTGGTTGACAAGGTGCCCAAGAGATTGCACCTCGCGCAACCAGGAATCACATTTGGAGGACTTTACAAAAACTCTTTCCCTACTTAGATTCGACTAAGTCTTCACGACATGCGAGTATTGAAGGATTCCCAATCCTTCTTGCTTTCTGATATCCCACATATGGCAACCTATGATTACCAATGCTAGCGATTAATCACCGGTTAAACCTTGAGATCGCCCGTCCTTTGAAATCTTGAAGAGTACTCTTTGAATCTGGTCCAGTCTGACACCTCAATCCATATCCCATGTTGTCAACTGAAGGCCTTAATCTTCACCCAGGTTGACGAATCTTCATTCCCACTTCCAATCTTGCAGCACCAATGAACTCTCATTGAACATAGCCCACACGAAAAATGCAATTCTCTTGAACATCCAATGACCGAACACCCATGCATCTAACACTCGTAACTGACTCCACTATCTTCATGCTACTAGTCCTCCCCTAGCAACGGTAGTTCCTTGAACTCTTAAGTTCATCCAAAGACAATTGTCGACCATACCTGAACCATGATAGAATCACTAAACGCTGACTTCACTGGAGAACTATCGCTCTACTCCTGACCGAGTATCCTCTAAATAATTCTCACGCACAAATACCGAAAAAGATCTGGAATGATAACGGTACACGCGGAACCCACTCCGCAATGTACGTCCCTATGTGGGTTCATCACGGACATTTCGGCATGCAGGATGGCATATATGATCCTTGCTAACCCAAACACTAGCAGAAAACCGACCCAAGATATGGCTTATCTAAAGTCACTTAAAATTATAAAGCAGTACAGATTCCCAAAATCCACTTGAAGTGGAAAATAATGACATACCCGCGAACATCTAACGAAATCCTGATCTTGATGACAGGGTCCAACTGGAGGATTTTTCTCCCCGAAGGATTCTAAGGGTCCACAGACCTTGTGTTCCATATGAACCTATAACTCTCCCCCAGCAACAAATCGGGCCCGAAAGGCCCCGAGATGACTACAGAGGGCTCCCAAAGTCCTTTCCCTGGCTGAATGAAAGATCACTAAGGTCCATTCCTAAACTCCACAAGTAATCTCGGATGAGATCAACTTCCGCGATCACATATTGACTGGTTCAGGCTCTGCTTCTGAGTCGGAAACAGAATCTGAGTTTCATTCTTGGGTGCTTAACACCATACTGAGCTGACATTCCAAAGATTCGAATATACCCAAGAATCCTTATCACCTTTTGTTGAGATGACCAACCCTGCTACCTTGTGGCAACCTAAACCCTTGGAATGATAAACTCCCTTGTGCACTTTCCCGTAAGTGCTACACTAGCTCCAGCCTCACTTTCCTTCACCCGATTATCAGAATTCATGGGTCTCTTCCTAGGACCCTCTACTATACGCACCTGGCACAAAAATCTCTTCCCAGGGCGCTCTAACCAATCTCGCATTTACAACTCCTGGATGTCATATCCTTCAGGGTCTGACACCCTGTCACGCTCAATAGCTCACTTGTCCATGGCTACGCTGCAACAACTAGAACATCCTCTGTCCCCAAACCGGGTCACAAACTCCTCCCTGAAGCTTCTCAGATTCTCCAAGGCTCTCACCGATTCGAGTATGGATCTTACGCTTTCAGTAGTACGGGCCCAATACTACTTTCCACACCTATCCATACTTTCCTCAACAATCCTCCTGAATCCTCCAAGTGACTTCCTCAAACTGGTACACCCAAGTCTCACTGAGCCTTACTACTAACTCACTGAAACATATCGTAGGCTTTCCTAGGTTCCTGTACTCACCAATTCCTCAGCTGCTGAAAGATTCCCCATAATGTCAACTAGCTACCTCATTAATATATAGCTAGCTCACATTACTAGGAGTCCCACAAAGCACAAAGCAAGCAAGATTCATACAATGAAAAATCTAACCATCATATTCTAATCAAACCATTCTATTCTCTACTCAGGGATCTGTACATGCAATTCAAAGTCTCATACAATCAGGCATAACCTAAACATGCTATCCTATTACTGACTAGTTAGTACTAGCATGCAAGTCTACAAGCATATACAATAGGCATATAAGGCATCTTTCCTAGATCCTCAGCCCTAATCTAGCATGCAGTTCTCATAATCATATCATATCATAGAATAACATAAGATAACATGTAAGGGTATTATGGGGAAAACTTACTTGAGCTCGGCTGATTGCACGCATCACACACCTTGTTCTTTTCAAAGTTCTTTTCTCCTTCCAAATTATTTTCTAATTCTTTTTATAAAATGATTTTCTTTTGAAAATTTTCATACCAAGTCCTTATTTTGAGTCCAGACACACCCGAGAGTGTGCCCGAATCCCTCAAATCAAGGCTTTGATACCAACTTATAACACCCCAAAATTCAAGGCCAAAAAATTCAATTTTTAAATAAGTTGTTATAAAACCAATACTATAAGAAACATCCATCATATCATGTCATGTCAAAACCAAAGTCGAAATAATCAAAACATGTTATCATAAACAATATCAGAGTCCCAAAGATCTCATGTGCGGAAAAACATAGTGTGATACGTTGCGATCGAGCTGGCTCCTTTCCATTGAAAACGAAGTACCTAAAACCAAAACTGAAAACTGTAAGCACAAAGCTTAGTCAGTTCCCTCATCATACCAAATACCATACAATCACATAGCATACATATTGTCGGGCAATTATGGGGTGCCCGGCCTACCAATCTCAAGCCATTCTGGGGTGCTGACTACTCGTGTCAAGCCTTTGTAGGGTGCTGACTACCTGTGTCAGGCCATTCTAGGGTGCCTGCCTACCCTCCGGTCTATCTCACCCGGGGATGGGGACTATTTCACCCCTACTACTATCATAAATAGCATATCATAAACATGCTGTCAGACATATCTGGGGTGTCCGACTTACCCTTCAGTCCTAACAACCGATCGGGGGACTACTCAGCTCCTACTACTAGTATCACATAGCACATAATATATTGGCACATAGAACATATCAAGAAATAGAAAACCAGAAAATTATCACAAAGACCATCATCTCAACTGTAATAAACTATTAGTGTGTCGGCGTTGGTGCCTTAGACCCACTTCTGCTGGAAGGTAACTCACCTCACACTGCTGAAGTCCCGTAGGCACAATCCCAGTTGTTGGATGACAGTTTTCCGAACTGTCAATATCAAAACATCACCTAATTAATAATTGGGTTCCACTACATAACCATAACTACATACCTGGGCACATTACTACATAACCCATGCTTGGCTTTATTCGAGCCCAAGGTCCAATCTAAAGGCTCGGAAGTCAACTATGAGTCAAAGCCTAACATATGGCCCAACCATTTAGTCAAGTCCAACATTTAATATTCTAATGGCCCAATATCACATAATGATAAAGGCCCAAACTATGGCCCATCTATAGCCCAATTTTCCAATAGGGCCCAAATCCTGGTATGAACTTACCTCAACATCCATTAATTATTCTAGTCCAATTTCTTGATCTTGGATGGCCCAGTAATAACCCAATCATCAAGGCCCAACAATAAACCCAAGTGAAATTAGGGTTTTCACATAAAATGACAATTAGGGTTAAGTTCTCACTTAACTCATTAAGGACTTAATCCATTAAGGACTTAATCTATTAAGTCCATCACTCTACTAGATAAATCATATGGTATGATTGGACTTACTACACAATTCCATTCTCATAGCCCAAATATGGGTCCCAATATGTCCACGCCCATAAATCCAATATTAGGGTTTTCTAAACCCTAATTAGGATTTTGAACCCCATCTTAGCCCAATAGGCCCAAAACCAAGTCCTTAAGCCCATTAGGGTTTGCTTTAGGTCAATTAGGGTTTATTACACCCATTAGTCACATGTTTGGGCTATTGGGTCCATTAAGGATTCATTGGGTCCATTAGGGTTTAATAGGAACATTAGGATTTTAGTCCTTTGTCCAAACATCCAACAAGCAATCCCAACACAACTAAGCATACCGCCACCCGACACGGCGGTCGGTGGCGGCAGCCACCACCTCACGGTGGTGATTATGGATTTTCTAATATTATTCATATACCGAGTATAGTTTACAACCCAATCCGAATGGCACATGCACACACAAATCTAATAAAACACACACACACACACACAACCACCTTATGGTGGCTAATGGTGGCTCGCGGTGGCAGCCACCTGCTCACGGTGGTGGTAGTGGCTGATTTTAATTTTCCTTTTAGGCAAAAAAACTCTAATGAAAGTAATACGACCAAACACATACATTATAATAAACACACACTACACCCTTTGCCCGGAATAGCAACACACCCACCCACATGTGGCGTTTGGCGGCGGCGGAATTGCTGGGTTTTGAGCATTCTAACACTCCTAAGTGTACATGCAACCCTAAATACCTTGGATCTATGTTTTCTCTATTATACATGCAAATATGAATATTCCAAGGTATTACCCTATCTAGCATACAATCTTTTAATACTTGGGTAATATAACAAGTTGGAATACATACCTCTTGATGTGACTTGATTCCATGAAGCTCGAGGGCCTAGTGCCCCAAGTGTGACACCTCAAATGGTTCACACAACATGCAACCCTCATATATGTATCACTAGTGCCAATTTCTTGAGCTAAAGGGGTCCTTATATATTGTGCACATTAGGGTTACACCATGCAACCCATGACTTTACCCATTCCTTATGCTACATGGGTTTTAACCTCCATGGAGTATCCATGGGTCACCACATGGGTTAAACTCAACACAAGGAATCATGGATCATAAGCCCACATATATAAGAATGAATGATTTACACAATCAATCCCCATATATTTAATTAGTCTCTTTTGATCACTAAATTAAGTCTAAATCAATTCTTGATCAATACTAATTAAATAACATGATTTCTTATTAATATATTAGAACTTATAATATATATTAATATGTCAAAAATGTCATGTTCACACAAACGGTCTATCCAAATGTTTTGATGCCATGCAAACAAAATGGACCATGCCGAGTCGGGTCAAGTACATACCAATTATAGTTATGGACTTAGACACTTATCCAACAGTCTCCTACATGGATAAGTCTAAAACTATTATTGAGTATGACTTCAAAACCTAACTGGCAATCGTAGCTCTCAAAAGCCGCTATCGAACTCTAACCTTGTCGATGAACTTTGACCTTTGTCAATGACTTGTCCATTAGATAATGGATCATATATTCCTCCATTATAGATATCATATAGACCGAGAAATGGATTATAAATCATTCTCTTTGTCTATTTGTTGTTTCCCGATTTCCTATTCATGATGACTGACTGATTGAACAGATCAAATCTGTCCTGGCTTGGCCAAGCACTCACATGTATCATCATTAAATCATCGAGGGGCCCACAGATATTGCTTTTAACTCAAAGGTAAAAGGAATGGATAAACTTCGACTTATATGGCTTGTTCTACTACTTGTTGAATCATACACAAAGGCACATTTTATAACATCAAGTTACCAATGCGTTTTCATGCAATCAATGTATAACCAACTCATAGTAACAACTCATATGTCTAGGTTTGAAGAATATACAAAATTATCATCTCATGATCACTCGTGATAAAATCCATGAAGTGATTCCAATGAGCGTGGGTTGAATACAATACTCAGAACTTATGAGCACTCATGAGTGTTGTAGCACCACTTTGTCCAAAAACTTAGACCTCTACAAGCCAACCCATGACAGTATTGATTCATATCTACTTCCAACATATGACCAACGGTGGATGGTTTGAATAACTTAGTTATTCAGGAAGAATGAACTAGTTTATTTTGGAAGTCGAAACATGCAAAGTGAAACACACGAATAATCGAATCCAATATGGTCTCAGAACTTATGAATATAAATAAAACATCTTTTATTTATCATCATATTGATTACCCATCATTCAATGCATAATGTTTCAAATTATCAACTTTATACTTGAATTAAAAAAACTCTAGTTGTCCCATGCTCCAAGCATGTACACTAGGTTTTTCTAAACAATAGCTTTGCCATACACTAAGTATGCACTCTATGTTTGTCTATGATCCTTACTTTACGAAATAAACTAATTGAACATAATTTGAATGATTCTAATTTGACACTCCCAAATCCTTATCGAAAATATTGGAATTCCATATTCATTTTGTAATGATTATGCACAAAGTCACAAAGACTTGACAACAAACATTACAGAGCATTCCAAAGGATATAAACTCCTTGGAAACATCCTTCTTGCATTAAGTTTCCTAATCTTACACAGATTTATTGAACAACTTCCACCTTCCCATATTCCCATTTTGACTATCACTTCTGAACAAGAGTTGCCACTTTTCAGAATAATTCAATATGGTCCTTCCAAAAATTAACATTATACTTCCATTTTCCCCTAAGCAACCAATCCTTGGTAAACCTTAGATTGTCCTAGATAATTGCTTAATCATGTTAGTCATATCCAATTCTAGACCATATCCCTCTTAATACCCCAGGCATTTGGAAAATTTATAAAGGATGAATATTATAGCACATGAAATGGATCCTATATCCGAAGCATATGGGACACGATTCATGATGTCTCACATAAAGACATGATACTAGACCAGTCCTTTTGCTAAAATATTTCTATTTGCCAAGTTCTCATAATTTAGATTATGAAAAGTGATGCCGTAATCATAATCAAATTTTAGAATGCAAATAATAGACCCATATATAGAATTTCCTTATGTTGAGCCATTCTAACACAAAATTCATATATATCCTTGACTAAAGATGATTAAAACTGTAACGACCGAAAATTTCAACAAATTTTTAACTTTTCAAAAACAACCCATTTTAAGAATGTTATTACAAAAAGGTTTTCAATACATTTGTTATCAGAGAATTCCTAGATCCACATCATAAACACAAACACGAGGAGCGGTACGATCACGCCTTTGCCTTGCCGCAGTCTCCTGAAGAACCTGAAAAACATTAAACCACAACTGTAAGCCCGAAAGCTTAGTGAGATACCCCCAAAATATCAACCACATATACCACACACATAACATACTATATCATATCGTATCACAGAACAACCATGCATATCGGGTCTATTGTGTGACTGGTCCGCCGCACCGGCCAACTGTCCACCTGGTCCACCCTCCGTATCTAGCCATATACATCGAGTCTGCAGGGTGGTTGGTCCGCCCGCACCGGACCTTCAATCCACCTAATCCACTCTCTTAGTCTACAGTATGACTGGTCCGCCCGCACCGGGCCTTCAGTCGGCCTGGTCCACTCTCCGAGCCTCGGCACGTCTGGTCCGCCTTCGTGGGGCCTACAGCCTATCCGGAATGCTCGCTGGGCCTTCGGAATAACCGGTCCACCGTGGGTAAGTTGGCCTACAGCACAAAGCAGGTCCCGCCTCAACCCAACCCCAGTCAAACAACCATGTGCACATAAACACACAATCATATAACAATTCATATTCAATCAAACCGATATAGCAGATCACGTAACACAACATACTCTAAGCAGGATACCAACCTAATCGGTCAATAGCATAGCATCATCCTATATACCAGAATACCGACCTTAACCAGGTCTCTAACGAATACCATCCTAACTACCAGGATGCAAAGATAGTAAAACAGCAACATAACAATACCCATATTACAATCCGATAAAGGGCCGATCTTGGTGCCTTAGACCCTGTTGATATAGTGAGGATAACTCACCTCGCAACAGCTGACTGGAAAGATAAGATCGAGATGCTCCGACCACTGAAATGATCTCTACCACTGGCTAGCACCAACACTGAACTCAAACAAAAGCAAACAATTACCAAAATGCCCTTAGAAATCAACTGGTTAACTCTTGGTCAAAGTCAAAGTCAAAGTCAACCTTCTGGCTGACTCTACTCGCCGAGTCAGCTTGCTGACTCGCCAAGTCTCCCAATACTGACAAAGGACCCCCTTCCAACTCACTGAGTCATCCCTTGACTCACCGATTCTTAGCTTAACCAGGAAAGGCTAAAACCTCAAGAACAGACTCGCCGGTTCCAAGAACAGACTCGCTGAGTCCAAGGCTATCTTCAACCAATTCACCGAGTTGTTCTTCAAACTCGTCGAGTTCTTGCCCGCCGTCAAGCAACTCACCGAGTACACCCTTGTGACTCGCCGAGTACCACTTGTTCCTAACCCATACAGAAGCCTTTCAGGCCATGCAGTTGATCCAAAATGTAGATCGACCCTTCTACAACCCTTCCATCACGTAAAGTGGCAAACTTTACGTGAATCCAAAGAGATCTAGGCATTTTACACTCTAGGGCTAGGGTTTGGGACAAGATGGCTTCACCAATCACTCAATAACAGGGACTTTAATGCACTCTAGACCTTCTCCATTCCGGATCTGAGGTAGCAACCTCATATCTAATCTTCAAACTCTAAATACCAGAAGCCAAACTTTCCATACAACCCAAAAATGATGAATCTACATGAGTAGCAGCCCAAAAACGAGATAATACCTCAAAGAGAAGCCCCCAACAGCAAGGAAATCCGAATCTAAGCAAAGCCCTTTGCTCCAAGCCTCCTAACTCTCCAAGATCTTCCTCCAACTTTCTTCTCCAAGGCTAAAATGCACTCAAATCCTTCACAATCATGTTTCTAGGGTTTTCTGGACTTCAAGGGAAGGTAAGGAGGCTGGGGAGAGGGTATAATGTCGTTTATATAGGGCTCATCCCCCGAAATTAGGGTTTTCTTTGCACAGCGCCTACTCGCCGAGTCCAGCTTTGGACTCGCCGAGTTGGCCACTTAACACGCGACCTGAGTCGCAACCCTACTCGCTGAGTCCACCCATGGACTCGTCGAGTTGCCGTTCAAATTTACACTCTGAACCCCGAACTTGCACCCCTGGACTCGGGATGTTACAATTCTCCCCCACTTAAATTAGGCTTCGTCCTCGAAGCTTGCGGCGACACAACTCGAGAACTACTTCCGCAATTCACCTCCTGGCATTAACCAGACAAGATTCCTCAAAACACAGCCATCGAAACCCGAACCCAACTTTCTCTTTTCTTGCAGTGTGCTGCCTCCCCAGCCCCCCCCCCCCACGCTTCAAGCCGGACACCGATCTCATCCTCTGATAACCACACCTAACCGCTGAGTACCACTGCCTGATACTTCGCTCACTCCAATTCACAACAATCATTTGACTCATGTGAGCTAGAGATAATCCTTGAACCACCAGAATCCCGGTCTGAATTCAACTTTACCCACTCCATGCTGATAGGATGATACATCACTTAATCTCATAGAAACTCTCATGAGTTCCCCTCCGCAATCTCATACCCTATGTTGAACGGGCTCTAGCACCCTCGGATTGGAAGACGTGATACACTGACAATACCTCCAGACATCCCCTAGGATGAATTTTCACTACATACACAATTCCTTCATCGAAATCAAGCTGGGAATCCAAAACTCCATCCCTGCATCCCTTAAGAGCCTCTTGACTTTACACCCTTGTAATTTCCTTCCGAGACCTCGGCAGTCATCCAAACCGGATGTGATTCCATACCACCACCGCACACACTGCGCAATAACCATAATTGAAACACTTCATTCATAACTTCGCACTACTGATTTCACTTCCGTGACTTACACTCGCTCTCAGAGCTACATTCCTTTCCTTTTTCCTTACCAAGGAGATCCACTTGGCTGCCTTGACACCACCACAAGCACCACGGTGTTCACCCAATACTACACCATTTCCTTATGGCATAACTGCTATCCCATGCACCATACATACTCTGAATCCACTCGCAAAGAGTGTCGAGTCCATGCTCAACTTCCCTTCATGATCAATATCCAAGGCCAGAGCTTCTAACGCTAACATATCGCGACGTACTCAATCCATTTCCTCGCACCGATCTAACGACACATGCAGAGTCTTCAGCATGAATGGACCGCCTTACCAGGCCTTCAGCCAAACTGGACCACTTTCATAACCTTCAGCAGATCTGGACCGCCCTCCAGGGCCTTTAGTCTGGCTGGACTGTCCTCCGAGCCTTCGGCATGACTGGTACGCCTACTGGCCTTCAGTCTATCCGGACCGCTCAACTAGCAATCAACATTCCAAGCTACTCCTTCATGAAACTCCTCCCATGCATACTGTTCTAGCCCTCTAGGGGTTCCGAACTCTACCTCCATCCCATATACTCAGCCCCGACCCGATCATAGGCCTTCCACAATCAATTGATAATGGTCTGTATCCCTCCCCGCACGCCTGCCATTTACTCATACCAGCCTACGCCTTTGGCTGACCGAGACACTACTAAATCCCATGCAGCTAAACGACCTTAGATAATCATCGATTTTTCCCCGAGAATTCTCCAATTCTCCCCCACTTAGAGTACTGACTATCAACCACCGGTCTCTATTGCCGACCTTCCTCAACAAACCTTCCTGACACAAACACTTACACACGAACCGAATCCCACTAACACGAGCAACCTTCTCAAATCACACATCAACACTGATCATCCCGGACTTGAAAGAAACTCGATCTTCAGCTAACCACTCCTCAGACTGCAGATGCTACCCGACATCCAGACCAACACCCGATTCCCACGAACAACCCTCATGAATGATAACCAACGAAATTTCTAACACTAAGCCCATAACCATGCCATAACCCTCAAAATCAAAGAATACAATACCGGAAACCACGCAACAAGACTAGTAGATAAACAATATTCCATAATACTCATAAAATAATAAGATAACAAGAAGAAACATACCCGCAACTGCATCCGACACTGCCCTGACCTCCTCCGTTGTAAGCTGAAAAGAACGACCTTGAGCCCTTGGGGGTCCGTTCCACCCTGACCTCCACCCGTGATCCTCAATGTGGCCGGTGCTGGAGCCTGCACCGGTCCTACAATAAGCTGTGGACAGTTGACCCTCAAGTGCCCAACTTGATGACAATGATAACAGATCCTCAAATCCCAACTCGGGACTGCCTGCCGACTATCCCTCGCATAGTGCCCTTCCCTTCCGCACTTGTGGCATGCACCACCGGACCGACAAACTCTGGTGTGACCCTTCCCACACTTCCCACAAGTGTGGCTGCTCTGATCTCCCAATCTAGAATCGACAGTCTTAGACCGTTTCGGTGCCGGCTACGACTGCACCGGAGCCTGCCTCTGCTCTCGTAACTGCAACTCAAGCTCCAACTCACGCCGCCTGGCGGCCTCCTGTAACTCTAACAAGGTCTCGCACCTCTGCGTAGACACGAACTGTGTGATATCCCTCTTGAGCATACTCAGATATCGGGAGATTTGAGCCTGCTCCGAAGCAAACTCGAGGCAAAACATCGCCCTCTCAGTGAACATCCTGGTGATCTCGGTCACCGACTCCAAATCCTACTTCAGCTCAAGCAACTCCTGAGCCAATCTCTCCCTCTCAACCCGCGGAACATAACGAGTGCTGAACATCTCTCAGAACTGATCCCATGAAACCGCAACCCTCTGACCATCCGAATATGACCCCGTTGTCAATCTACACTAATCCTTCTCCCCAAGCCTCAACAGGTTCAGAGCACACCTCACCTTTTGATCAGCAGGGCATGAACACGTGAAGAAACACCCTTCCACGTCTGACAACCATGTCATAGCAACAATCGGGTCCTGAACTCCATCAAAGGTAGGGGGCTTCATATTATCGAAGTTCCGATACTGGAAACCTCTACCAACTCCTCCCTTTGTCGCTGCTACAGCCGCTGTAGCTACCGCGTCATCCGTCTTTGTGAGAGCCGCATAACGCTCATCAAAATATCAACCATGGCGGTCTTGATCGACCCAAACAATTCCGGCAGCTCGACCCGGAACAACGCAACAACCTCATCGTGCAGGATCTCTCGAATCCTGGCATCTAACTCGCCTGTGCTTATCTAACCAATAACCTCGGGCGGTACTGACCCGCCCTGACCTCCCTCTCCTACTCCTGATCCTGACCCGGATCCGCTCCCAGCATGACTCGTGACCACCATACTGAAAAACATCACAAAATCTCAGATACTTCCCACTAACCCGGGAACCAACTCCCAACCCAACCCTAGAGGTCATGGTTTCCCTGATACGCGTAGGGCTCCTGTGCTTTCAGTAGTACGGGCCCATACTACCTTCCACACCCACAACACTCTAGTGACAAATATACATAACAAGTGCTCAATCCTCACTCCTAGAGGAACACTGAAAATCTCATATAGAAGGAAACCCTAGGCTAGCAGGCATCATAAAACGGGCAATATTATCATGAAATCCTGAAGATCCCTAGCCTAGTACTAGCATGTTGTTCTATCAAGGCTCGAAAACAATTATCATGCATGGTATTTTGGGGTTACTTACTGGCTCCGGCTGATCGTACCTCCGCGTCCTCCTTTTACTTAATTTGAAATCCATTTTAAATTCTCTTTTAAAAACTCTCCCTGATTTGAGACTGGATTCACACGAATGTTCCTCCAATTCACTCAAACCAAGGCTCTGATACCAACTTGTAAGGACCGAAAATTTCAACAAATTTTTAACTTTTCAAAAACAACCAATTTTTAGAATGTTATTACAAAAAGGTTTTCAATACATTTGTTATCAGAGTATTCCCAGATCCACATCATAAACACAAACACGAGGAGCAGTATGATCACGCTTCTGCCTTGCCACAGTCTCCTGAAGAACCTGAAAAACATTAAACCACAACTGTAAGCCCGAAAGCTTAGTGAGATACCCCCAAAATACCAACCACATATACCACACACATAACATACTATATCATATTGAATCACAGAACAGCCACGCATATCGGGTCTACTGTGTGACTGGTCCACCGCAACGGCCAACAGTCCACCTGGTCTACCCTCCGCGTCTAGCCATATACATCGAGTCTGCAGGGTGGTTGGTCCGCCCGCACAAGGCCTTCAATCCACCTGGTCCACTCTCTGAGTCTACAGTATGACTGGTCCGCCCGTACCAGGCCTTCAGTCGGCCTGGTCCACTCTCCGAGCCTCGACACGTCTGGTCCACCCTCGTGGGGCCTACATCCTATCCAGAACGCTTGCTGGGCCTTCGGAATAACCGGTCCGCCCTTGGTAGGTTGGCCTACAGCACAAAGCAGGTCCCGCCTCAACCCAACCCCAATCAAACAACCATGTGCACATAAACATACAATCATATAACAATTCATATTCAACCAAACCGATCTAGCAGATCACGTAACACAACATATTCTAAGCAGGATACCGACCTAACTGGTCACTAGCATAGCATCATCCTATATACCAGGATACCGACCTTAACCAAGTCTCTAACGAATACCATCCTAACTACCAGGATGCAAAGATAGTAAAATAGCAAAATAACAACAATACCCGGATTAGAATCCGATAAAGAGTCGGCCTTGGTGCCTTAGACCCTGTTGATATAGTAAGGATAACTCACCTCGCAATAACTGACTGGAAAGATAAGATCGAGATGCTCCGACCACTAACACGATCTCCACCACTGGCTAGCACCAACACTAAACTCAAACAAAAGCCAACAATTACCAAAATACCCTTAGAAGTAAACTGGTCAACTGTTGGTCAAAGTCAAAGTCAAAGTAAAAGTCAACTGGTCAACTCTTGGTCAAAGTCAAAGTCAAAGTCAACCTTCTGGCTGACTCTACTCGCCGAGTCAGCCTGCTGACTCGCCAAGTCTCCCAATACTGACAAAGGACCCCCTTCCAACTCACTAAGTCATCCCTTGACTCACCGATTCTTAGCTTAACCAGGAAAGGCTAAAACCTCAAGAACAGACTCGCCGGTTCCAAGAACAGACTCGCCGAGTCCAAGGCTATCTTCAACCAATTCACCGAGTTGTTCTTCAAACTCGTCGAGTTCTTGCCCGCCTTCAAGCAACTCGCCGAGTACACCCTTGTGACTCGCCGAGTACCACTTGTTCCTAACCCATACAGAAGCCTTTCAGGCCATGCAATTGATCCAAAATGTAGATCTACCATTCTACAACCCTTCCATCACGTACGGTGGCAAACTTTACGTGAATCCAAAGAGATCTAGGCATTTTACACTCTAGGGCAAGGGTTTGGGACAAGATGGTTTCACCAATCACTCAATAACAAGGACTTTAATGCACTCTAGACCTTCTCCATTCCAGATCTGAGGTAGCAACCTCATATCTAACCTTCAATCTCTAAATACCACAAGCAAAACTTTCCATACAACCCAAAAATGATGAATCTACATGAATAGCAGCCCAAAAACGAGATAATACCTCAAAGAGAAGCCCTCAACAGCAAGGAAATCCGAATCTAAGCAAAGCCCTTTGCTCCAAGCCTCCTAACTGTCCAAGATCTTCCTCCAACTTTCTTCTCCAAGGCTAAAATGCACTCAAATCCTTCACAATCATGTTTCTAGGGTTTTCTGGACTTCAAGGGAAGGTAAGGAGGCTGGGGTGAGGGTATAATGTCCTTTATATAGGGCTCATCCCCCGAAATTAGGGTTTTCTTCGCAGAGTGCCTACTCGCCGAGTCCAGCTTTGGACTCGCCAAGTTGGCCACTTAACACGCGATCTGAGTCACAACCCTACTCGCTGATTCCACCCATGGACTCGTCGAGTTGCTGTTCAAATTTACACTCTGAACCCCGAACTTGCACCCCTGGACTCGTCAAGTTGCCGTTCAAATTTACACTCTTAACTTCATGCCACCTGGTAGCACAAGGGCCTGCCATTGCTTCCAAGTTGTTATGCAACTAATTGAGAACTCTAAGAACTCATATGCAAAGCCAACTTTAACTGGAATGGGCACAAAATTTGAAATATGTCAACACGGTAGGTTATAAACCTCACGTCGTGTGCTAGTGTTAAACTACATGTTTTTATTCTTGATTAGATATTGAAATTATTTTCAGGATCTTTAAGACTCCCACTGTACTCTTGACATATAAGACTCTCTTGCCAAATATTCAAGATATAGTTTGGATTCTTTATCAAGACAAACACTTCACACAATTCGTCTTAGTTGGTCTTTATTTTATCCAAAACATCACAACTTACCAATTTCAAATGTACAAGAGTAGGATACTTTTACTCTTACATTTGACTAGTGTTAAGAAACCTTTCTTTAATATATGTCACTCAAGTTACAATCTTCGAGTATGACTCTAAGAATTGTTTTTGGAACGAGGTATGAATCATCTTCTTGATTTGAGCACTTCAACAATCGATAACTTCTCTTCTTAGCTATCAGAATACACTTAGAGGATGAATTGTGATAAGGTCTCTTGATCATTAAGATGATCATGTAACATGATACTAAAGTACTCTCCCATCTTTTCAAATTTGAGAAACTTTTATCCTTCTGCCTAATTTGATTCTTATCATTCGTTCTACAATACATCAAAAATTTTCCAATTTATCAGAATTACACTTAAACTTGTAGGTGTAAATCATGACGAATAGTTTTATAGATCTTTTGTGGTGGACTTGATCAGTGCATAAAAATATGTACTCAAGCCCTTAGTCTTTCACTTGATTCACTTAAACATGTAAACAAAGAATTGGTCTTAATTTTCCAAAGATGAAAATTCTCATTTATCATACAACTTGCATGATTCCAAGTTTCTATCCAACTGAAACTTGGGTGATTAGAATCTTTCCTTGTGTGGTAAATTTAGACACTACCACAAATGAAAGAATCAAACCCACATTCCAAAATTGCTATCAATGGAATCATATAGACAACAATTTTTCATAAATGCCATTGTAAGGATACTTAGAATAAACAAAACCAAAAATTTTATTTTAAAACTTTGCAGAAAATTTATCCTTACAATGAAAACTCAGATAAAAAACTTGTTGTTATCCATTCCTAAGCAATATTACATAACTCCTAAGTAACAACTCAAAATTCTGATCACCGAACCATGCGATTGAAATCCATCTTCGCGATCAGAATCAACATATACTTCCTTCTTCACTTTTTCTTTGATTCCTAAAACATCAATATGTGACCCAGTCACATCATGTAATAAGAATCTCAGAATAGAAACTTAACAGAGTTTGATAGTGGACTTTACGTGAAGATCTTTCAGGTAAATTTTGCAGATTCGTAACCAATACCCCTTACCATGTACCATTGTCAATGTCCATGGAAGTTTGGAAAGTTGATCTTCTAATCAAATTTGCTTTACTAATCCTCCTAATCATTGTTGATTTAGAAGCACCAAGCAAATAGATAAGATCATTAAGGGGGAAGATCATAGATGTCTGAATTAGACATCTTTTAGGAGATATTCAACACAATATTTTATAAATTGGAAGAGGGATGTCGTAATCCAAGCTATTGAATATTTAAAGGTATGCGAATGATGATTCACCAGTTTCCACCATGAAAAATGAAATAATTTATTAGGTTTTTAATTGGATTTGAAACTCCTAGATCTTTTGAGATTCATTGAGCTGTTCAATGGCATGTTTTAATCTTGAGTGTGCCCTTCAGGTTTTGTGACTGGGATGCTGAGGATCACAAAACAAGGTGTGAAATAACCATGAAAATTACTTGGTACTCTTAAGTGTTTACCCCTCAATCGATGTTTTGGTTAACCACACATGCTCCATCGATACTATAATAAAAATTAAGTTAGCCTTTTCCTAACTTGTTAAATACGAGTTAGTGTGCCGGTTAACCAAATACACTCCACTAACCAACTTAAATAAAGTGCAAAGTATAATTTCATGTATTAGCACCTTATTCACATTTTCCTAAAGTAACTAAGATTGGGAATTATAAAAACATTTTAGTTACTTTATATTTATCATTAATACTTTTAATGAAGGGAGAATTGTAGTCCTTGTCCTACCTGTTTGGCTAACGACCCTCCATTAGTCAAGGGAGCGGTGGGTGAGAGTGGACACCCATTAAACTGCCATTTTATAGGCACTAACCTTATACCGCCCTTATAGACCGGCTTCGTGAATGAAACCTACTAATGGTAAGACGACTTGCTATTAAATATATATATATATATATATATATATATATATATATATATATATATTATTGTTATTATTATTAACTTATAATATTATAAAGTATAAGGATTGAATTTTAACTTTTGAAATTCTAAGGGCTTAACTTGGAATTAAAGTATTCATGGGAAAACTTTACAAATTCTAAAACTTGAGGGCATGTTTTTGAAACTATTGAAAACTTTTCATTTCATAACCTATGAGTTTAATGGTTCATTAAAATGAAGACTCTTCATTTTTCACGTAACCTCTTATTCTTTAATAACACTTTTAAAGAAGTGACTCTTAAACATCCATAACTTGAGGACAAGTTGGGAAGTCATAATACTATTTAATGAAAAGACTCTTCATTTTTTATGTAACGTATGACACTTTTATGAGTTTTAGGATTCATAAATGTGACCTTTTATGTAACTTAAGGACAAGTTACAAAAATACATTTTATGAACTACCTCTAGATTAATTATGATTGAAAACAAATAAAACACAATTTTTTTCATTAATCCAAACTAACTCATAAATCAAGGAAACATAAAACTTTTGGTAATCCATAACTTATGGAGTTAAATGCTTGTTTTATGATGAAACTTTTCATGTTCCATAACTTAAGAATAAGTTATGGAATTCTATAAAACATTAACACCAAATTTTGTAACTCCATAAAAACTTTGAATCAATTTTTTTAAAAACATTTTCATATGCATAACTTATAGAGGTTTTTTAAAAAAAAAAAAACTCTTTAGATCAAACTTTTAAAAATAATAAAATAATCATATCATTTATCTTTTACTAAATTTGACCTAATTCAACTCATATAGCAAATGATTCAAATTTTACAAATAATTAGATTTTCACAAAAACAAGTAATTATCTTAAAATTTGAAAAACGTCATGTTTTTTTCCCATTTTTTCAACTTTGAAAATAAAACATTTGCATCAATATGACACAAAACAACCTATCTCTTATAACACTATTGGGTTTTGAGCATTCTAACACTCCTAAGTGTACATGCAACCCTAAATACCTTGGATTTATGTTTTCTCTATTATACATGCAAATATGAATATTTCAATGTATTACCCTATCTAACATACAATCTTTTAATACTTAAGTAATATAATGTGACACCTCCAACATACAATCTTTTAATACTTAAGTAATATAATGTGACACCTCCAAAATCACGACCAGAAAAGACCGGTTTCATTTACGCTTTTAGAATAATTTCTGAGTAAATCCTTTTGATTTAAAAGAGTTGCGGAATTTGTTCCCCAAAACAAAACGTGATAAAATAATATTTACCAAAGCATTACATAAAGAAATGTATTTTCATTATATAATCAAAACTCGAGATGTCATGTTCCGATACAGACCTTAAAGCATAAACGATAACATTACAAGTCATTTAACAAATACATACATATTCAAACTTGTAAACAAAACAACTTGATGATTCATCCATCTTATGCCCTTGCGCCACTTAGGGTTTTCAACCCACAATAAATAATTAAATTAATTTTCATCAACCAACAATAACCCAATTACTCATTCCCGTTATTCTCACTTTACATCCCTAAAATAACTAACACAAGGGACCTAGTCTAAGAATATTTCATCGGGGCAACAACACATGCTTCGGGGGTTTCCCAACAATATATGTCAAATAAGGCAACCATGTGGGGGATGGAGTACAACGAATGAACACCCAAGTTCATTAACGCCTACAGGTGGCGAGCCTGCTAGCGTTCCACAGGACTGTATACAAAAGTCTGTGATCGTCGAGGCCTCTCATCTGTTTATCACACATCAACTATCTACCCATGTTCTACCCAACATATTAGTAGATAAAAATATATATTTTTATACATAGTTTAAAACATGTATAGCATTCTCATCCAAATACACATTCCAAACAACTGATGAGACACATACACATAACACGTATTTCATAGAGAACAAATCGTATCTATGAGATTGATGAAAGTGAATATACATTCACACATATAACAACAAATTATACACATAACACGTATTTCGTATAAAATAGTTCATAATTATGCGTTAGAAGAAAGTAACTACACACTCACCTGATCAGAAGATGATCGGACAACACCACGACTTGTAGAAGTAGTATTCTTCGGTAGATCTGGAAGATCTTCACACAAACCAGGCTCCTCGCGGGCAGAGCTTCGGCTCAGAAACTCTTTTCTTCTCGGGATATTCGGGCTTTGGGACTCGCGATGATACCGGGGTTTTGGGATATTTCTTTCACGTAAATTGAGGTAAAACAGGAGAGAGAGGAGAGACAATAGAAACCCTAAACGGCTGGCCTTTCAAATCTATGTATAGGGTAAAATTTGCCCTTGCCACGTCGTGACACCTTTTTCCACATCGTGGGCTTGGTCGTCACTGCATGCGCCATCGCAAGTTGCGTCTGGGGGACTCTAGGAGGTGTCAAAAGACTTGCCATGTCGTGGCACTGCTTGCCACGTCGTGGTAACTGATAGTTTTGGGGTTTTTATCCGAACTTTAGAAATTCATAACTTTCGCATACGAACTCCGTTTTCGATGTTCTTTATATCGACGTGTAGGTGAGATTAATATCTACAGCTCTAGTTTAGAGTATGTTGGCTAATTTTGACTTTATGTTTAATATGTTATAAATATATTCTTATATATTATTTTTTAGTAGGCCGGGACAGGAAAACTCCGTTATAAATTCATAACTTCTTCATCCGACATCTATTTTCGCCTATCTTTTTATCGTTTCACTAATATTAACAAGATCTTCAATTCTTGTTTAGATTGTTTCGGCTAAAAACCGCTCGATCTCAAATCGAGTATTCGGGCTACATATTGCTAAGTCGAAACTTCAGAAAATCTTAACTTCCTCATACGAAGTCAGATTTGGGCGTTCTTTTAATGCACGCTCTCAGGTTAACGAACTCTTCAACTTTAGTTTAGATTACTAAGGCTAGATATCGCTCTATCTTAAATTCGTATTTTACGTCAGTCGACGTCGTGCCGGTTCTGTAGCGAAACTTCGACAGATCATAACTTCTTCGTTATAACTCGGATTTCGGCATTCTTTATATATTCGGAAACCTCGTTTCAACTACTATAACATTATCCAAAGATATTGGCTCTATATATTATTTTATTTTGATGCTTATTTTTATTCTTAATTCATTTAAGCCACACAACTAAGCACAAAACATATAATACTCAAATAATACATTCTTATTATCTCAAAATGGGTTACAAAGGTTAATGTAGACTAATGCATTGCTATTAATGACAAGCCCAAAAACACAGGCGTTACATATAACAAGTAAGAATACATACCTCTTGATGTGACTTGACTCCATGAAGCTCGAGAGCCTAGTGCCCTAAGTGTGACACCTCAAATGGTTCATAAAACATCATCAACATTTGAAATAACCATGAGAAGAAGACACTTTATGCTCAAATCAGCTAGCCCTCATATATGTATCACTAGTGCCAATTTCTTGAGCTCAAGGGGTCCTTATATAGTGTGCACATTAGGGTTACACCATGTAACCCATGACTTTACCCATTCCTTATGCTCCATGGGTTTTAACCTCCATGGAGTATCCATGGGTCACCACATGGGTTAAACCCAACATAAGGAATCATGGATCATAAGCCCATATATATAAGAATGAATGATTTACACAATCAATCCCCATATATTTAATTAGTCTCTTTGATCACTAAATTAAGTCCAAATTAATTCTTGATCAATACTAATTAAATAACATGATTTCATATTAATATATTAGAACCTATAATATATTAATATGTCACAAATGTCAGCTTCTCACAAACGGTCTATCCAAATGTTTCGATGCCATGCAACCCAAATGAACCATGTCGAGTCGGGTCAAGTACATACTAATTATAGTTATCGACTTAAAAACTTATCCAACAAGAATCCCTAAAGAGGCGTCGACATCCACGACTTTTGCGATAACAGCTACCACTTCACGGTGGTGGTGATGGTTTCTCACGGACATCAGCCCGTAAACGCACCCGACATGGCTGCCCTCACGGTGACAACGCTAGTCCGAACATAGCAACAACACATCGAATCATGGAGGGGAAGGTGTGACACCCCAAAAAACTGAAGGCGAAAACATTTTCGGGGTCGACTCCAGGTTGAGTATCAAATCCAATGTACATAGTAACACAGTAAACACAAAAACATTACATTACATAGAATTACTTACATCTGTTTGAAAGAAAAGTTATACAAGTGTTATATACATATATTATATGAACAAAAACAAAGACGAGTCTTCTAACGCTCCGTCTTCTCCAAAAGGTGACGGTATACCTGTCTAATGCTGACCTGAGAATACAAGCATTTTGAAAATCAGCATAAAGCTGGTGAGTTCATAAGCGGTTTAGTTTTGAAAAGAATGAGTTCCCTTTTTGGTTTCTGAAAAAGTTGTTATCTAAGAAAATCCCATATTTTCTTATGTAAAAACAGTTTAGTTATCATTTCGTTACTTAATTCGTTTACGAGTTGTTACGTTATCCCAGGAAAATCCCATATTTTCCTAAGTGTTTAGCTGTCCATTTGATAGTTAATTAGTAGTTTAGATTTCGATGTACTAGTAACTACCTTACTTATGGTATTAGTTAAGTGTTCTGATATCTTATTTAACCTACATTCGATTGTTGATTATTTGCTATACATAGTGGTATTTTCGAATATTTGGATTCACTCAGAAATGTACATTAACAGTATTTTCGATGTTCTGGGGATTTCCAAAAGAGTACCTTAGACGTATTTTCGAATCTCTATCGACATCCTAAGGCGTATGTATTTGAAACACAATCGATGTCCAGAGGCGTACTTTCGAATTAAATTTTGAAACTCTGGTGACACTCAAGGCGTACACTAATTGTATTTCCGAAGTCTTGGCGTCATCCAAAGGTGTTATTTCGTATTCGTATTCGTTCTATCCTATTAGTTATATTTGTATTTGTATTCGTATTCGTTCTATCTTATTAGCTATATTCATATTCGTATTCATATTCGTATTCGTTCTATCCTATTAGTTATGTTAGTATTCGTATTTGTATTTGTATTCGTTCTATCCTATTAGTTATATTCGTATTCGTATTCGTATTCGTTCTATCCTATTAGTTATATTCGTATTCATATTCGTATTCGTTCTATCCTATTAGTATTAATCTTAATTTATCATTAGTATGATTCCTTATACAAAACATAATATGAAACTTAGATTATAACATCTATTAAGGGAATCTACATTTAGTTTGACAATTTACTCTGCAATTCGACCCAATGGTTAGTACGAACTAGTTTTAATCCTACTAACTTATATACAAAATAAACACACGAAAGGAAGTGTACCTATCGATTAGTAATATAGTTCAAGCAAGTAGGGTATCGAACACAAGGAACGGTAAAGAATTAAAATAGATGCTAATATTATCTAAATAAAACAAGTAAAAAAAAGTTTTGTCTAGTTTTTCAAGACTAAAAACTTAAATACTTTACTAACACGCAAACTAAGCAACTAATAGCTAAGAAAACAAAGATCAGCTAAATTCAATGATTAAAAAGGCCTTCTGTTTAGGTTCGAATCATTTGTTCCCATGGATGATTTTCTGCTAAATATATCGGATTAATTCTTCATTGGTTACCGACTAAAGTGATTAGGTTCACATTCGCTATAGCTAATCCTTAGAAAACAGATTAATTCAAGCAATGGCCAGTTGTCTAAATTAATGAATTTCCTAGTTTGTTGTTTCGGGTTTAGAAAGACTTGTAATTAGCTAATCAAATTGGTGATTCAACTAACCTCTTGTTGATGGTGTATCACACAAGCTCACACATTAACTTACCTATCTTCAAGTTAATTCTAGTTTCACATTCGTTATTCCTAGACATACAACTATGTGGTCACGTAAATCATATGAAATTAGCAACTAAGAGATGTTCATACAACTTAATTACTGATTTATTAACAGAAGAATAGTTATTGTTAACACATAAGGTTCTTTAACAAACTTAATAAAAACATAATCACCAATTAAAATTAATTCTAATCAAATAATCAATCCATGTTCACAAATTCATCTACCTAAAAAGAAGTTATGAGTTTTTAGCTCATGATTACAACAAAAACAAGCACAAAAACAAAATCAATTGGTAAAAACATAGTTCAAACAAGAGATTAGGTGAGAGTAAACTTGATTTTGACTTGATTCTCCTTAAAATTGAATGTAGGGTTGATTCCCTTGCTTCCCACGCTCCAACAGCACCTTTAGTCGACAATTGGCCTCCAAGGGTTCATCTATCTCCTCTGATATCGATCTGAAAGTCCCTTTATATAGATTTTCACAAAACAGGGGCTACTCGGCGCGTCCATTGACCTACTCGGCGAGTCCATCACTTAAAACCCGTGTGCGGCAAGTCAACGCGTCCATAATCGCGAAACTTATGACCAACTCGGCGAGTAATCGGCCCTACTCGCTGAGTACGTTTCGAATCAACATTTTCTCAAAACATGAAAGTCGTCCGAAATTGTGTCTACTTTTCAGAACATTTTGAATCTCGTCAATCGAAGTTACGGTTCATGAGATATGGTCAAAACACTGACGAGGGGTCAAGCTGTCCAGCAACATCCTTCTTTCTTCAAAATCCAATATCCAAGCCTCCAATCGCTAGTTCCGCTTCCTTTTCCTTCCGAGCATGTCATTATTGCTGAAAAATGAAATTCTAAACTAATTAAGCACCTTTTGTTCATTAAATGAGATAAAATCAACATAAAGTATTAAGATAATGCATGGATTTTATAACTAAATATGCCTATATCACGAGGCTTGACTAAACGTTCGGAAGGAATTCTCGGGAAATTGTCGGGAAAGACATTAAGGAAAAAGTTGCAGACTTCCCGTTTCCCGATGACCACACGTACGAGGAAGGCATGGGAAACTTTTTAAGCCTTGATGCTCGAAATGATGCGAAGGTTGGATTCAGGTTTGATGCCGAAGAGTCGTGAGAGTCGGGTCAGAGGGAAGATTTAGACGGATGATCCAAGAATAACAGCATGAATGAGACTCATTCATTCCATTCTAAAGATTCGCATCAAAGCCTTTCAAGAAAAGTTTTCCATTTAATCGAATGTAACAGAATAATCGTCCGGATTGAGGATACAATCTATGGGTATGATGTTAGCGTTCTCTTCTCACGTGCTAACCAACTCGATGGTACCCATTTTCGATTATTAGCGAAGGAATAAGTTTAGAAAGGTGTTTAAATGGATAGTTAGCAAATTTCTTTCAACATTAGAATCGAAAAGGATCACAGGCATAAAATTCACCGAGGGGAAATATACCTATGGCAACGGTGGGGTCGACGACTGTCCTTTCTTGTCCCATAGTTAAGACTCTCCTAGTGTTGCCAGATGTTACTGCCTTAGGGCAGTTTCGTTTGTAATGTCCAACTTCTCCACAACTGTAAGAGGTCCGACCGATACCAGCTCCAGAATCTTGACTAGTTGGTTGGGTTGGTGCTCTGCAGCTTCGCGCGAGGTGACCTTCCTGGCCACAACTTTTACAATACTTAGCATACCAAGGACTAGGGATACGATGGTTGTAACTGCATCGGTTACACCAGGGAAGGATACCGGAATATCCGGTGATAGGCGCTTAGGCTGAGGAATCGACAACAGAAACAACAACAGGGGTAGTGGCAGCGTGAACTGCCACTATCTGATGTTTCTTCGAGGGCTCCGGGGAAGACTGACTCTTCTTCTTCTTTTTCCAAAACTTTCTTTTCTCGCCACTCTTCTCTGTTGGCTCAGGAGTGGTGGCTGCTTCTTCTTGTTCATCATTGTGGTCGATCAAGGTTTGCGCTAGGCATTTGGCATTGTCATAGGTATCCGGCTTCACAGCTAAAACGTTCCCTTTGGTTGGCTGGGTCAACCCCTAGATAAACCTCTCAATCTTTTTACTCTCCGGGGTAACCAATCCCAGACAGAGAAGCGCTAAGTCGTCAAACCTTGAGGTGTAAGCGGCAATATCGGAACCTTTCATCTTCAGGTTTCAGAGTTCATGCTCCAGCTTCTGAATTTCACCCCGAGGGCAATACTTTGCGTGTAGAAGTTCCTTCATAACTTCCCAACCCATAACATTGGCTACATGTAGAGTTAGGGATTTGACTCGGCCGTTCCACCAAGTCAGAGCTCTATTGGTGAGAGTGCAGGCGGCAAATTTCACCTTGTCGGATTCTGAACAAGCACAAATCTTGAAGATAGATTCGATCTTCTCTAACCACCGAGTTAGAGTAATGACACCTCCTGTCCCATCGAAGAATGTGGGTTTTGCATTCATAAAGTCTTTATAGGAACACTCCTTTCGGTGTCCCTGGCTACCTTCCTGGTTTTGGGTTTGGGGACCACTTCCTGAACTACCGAGGTTCGTTTGCGACATGGCTGCTGTCAATGCGGCAGTAAAAATTGTCTGAAGTGTTACCAGATAGATTTGAGGAGAAGGTGGTGGTGGAGGGTTGTTGGTCTTTGAGCTGGGTCTCTTTCTTGGAGGCATCTTGATCTAATAAGATCAGGAAAGAGAGGATGATAAGTCCTCCGAATTGAATCGAGAGATATGACAGATATATATTCTGAATAAGCGATAAAGCAGGAAAGAGTTATCAAACAGATAAATTATCGCTAAAGGAATGATCAAGGAACATCGCTTGAATGAGAATTTCTATAAAGGATTTTCTCGAGAAATACTCCCAGAGTATTTCATAAATCACTACGACCATGGTTCGATGTTTGAGGTATTAAGGTAAGTTTTAGGCATGCCGCACACCACAGTCACTCCCAAGCACATGTTGGCCGTGTCTCGAATGAATATAGTTGGCCAGGCTATATTGATCCTAGACACGACTACATAACTACCCAAGATTAAGCGCAACATACAACACCCATTTACTTATGTTTTGTTCTACATGCAGTTACGGATCTCGACGGCTAGGTATAGTTGTATACTTTTGAAAATACTTATATTTTGAGGTATACTTTTAGTTCAGAGCACTTAGGCCCCTTAGTGTTTATAGTCTTATACCATGTAAGCTTTGGTATACTAGTTCACTATAAACAAGTGCTCTGATACCAATCTGTCACGCCCCGAAAACTGAAGGCGGAAACATTTTTAGGGCAGACTCCACGTTGAGTATCAAATCCAATGTACATAGTAACACAGTAAACACAAAAACATTACATTACATAGAATTACTTACATCTGTTTGAAAGAAAAGTTATACAAGTGTTATATACATATATTATATGAACAAAAACAAAGACGAGTCTTCTAACGCTCTGTCTTCTCCAAAAGGTGGAGGTATACCTGTCTAATGCTGACCTGAGAATACAAGCATTTTGAAAATCAGCATAAAGCTGGTGAGTTCATAAGTGGTTTAGTTTTGAAAAGAATGAGTTCCCTTTTTTGTTTCTAAAAAAGTTGTTATCTAAGAAAATCCCATATTTTCTTATGTAAAAACAGTTTAGTTATCATTTCGTTACTCAATTCGTTTACGAGTTGTTACATTATCCCAGGAAAATCCCATATTTTCCTAAGTGTTTAGCTGTCCATTTGATAGTTAATTAGTAGTTTAGATTTCAATGTACTAGTAACTACCTTACTTATGGTATTAGTTAAGTATTCTGATATCTTATTTAACCTACATTCGATTGTTGATTATTTGCTATACTTAGTGGTATTTTCGAATATTTGGATTCACTCAGAAATGTACATTAACAGTATTTTCGATGTTTTGGTGATTTCCAAAAGAGTACCTTAGACGTATTTTCGAATCTCTGTCGACATCCTAAGGCGTATGTATTTGAAACACAATCGATGTCCAGAGGCGTACTTTCGAATTAAATTTTGAAACTCTGGTGACACTCAAGGCGTACACTAATTGTATTTCCGAAGTCTTGGCGTCATCCAAAGGTGTTATTTCGTATTCGTATTCGTTCTATCCTATTAGTTATATTTGTATTCGTATTCGTATTCGTTCTATCTTATTAGCTATATTCATATTCGTATTCGTATTCGTATTCGTTCTATCCTATTAGTTATGTTAGTATTCGTATTTGTATTCGTATTCGTTCTATCCTATTAGTTATATTTGTATTCGTATTCGTTCTATCCTATTAGTTATATTCGTATTCATATTCGTATTCGTATTCGTTCTATCCTATTAGTATTAATCTTAATTTATCATTAGTATGATTCCTTATACAAAACATAATATGAAACTTAGATTATAACATCTATTAAGGGAATCTACATTTAGTTTGACAATTTACTCTTCAATTCTACCCAATGGTTAGTACGATTTTTGGTATTAAAAGTATACAAAATATGAAACATTTGAACAGAAAATAATAAGTTTAAGTACAAGATTTCTTTGTAAGTTTGCTTGTATTCCCCCCTGAAAACATTTGAAAAACATTTGAAAAAGGGTAGGGGTATGAACTCACCGGTCGATAAACGTGTCGGATTCGATGCTAAGTATCGGTTCGGGACTTGATAACGCGTGAGGTTCCTTGATGATTTGAAGCTTGTTTTGGATGATTTTGGCTCAATTTTGGATCTTAGAGAGAGAGTAGAGAGAGAAAGTAGAGAGAGAGTGGAAAGGCTTCAAATGAGGCTCTCTCAACTTTATATATGCTGAAAGTTTGGGACACGGTGAAATTCTACCCGATACTGTCGTCAAGTGAGACTTTTGGTTGTACCCGATTTAATTATTTTATAACTTGACGGAAATAAAACTATAATTTTTCTAAATAAAATTTGGAACGTTTCCACGAGTTTCTAATGCGTTTGGACAATTATTAAATCATTTTAACAAAATCAAATAAATGACTTAATTTTTGAAACGAACGGAAACAATTCAAGACGAAGAATTTTTAACGACGGAACGGGTTACGACAATGGAACGAATTTCGGGTTGTCACAGAAGGCGGCAACATTGGAACTCGCTACGGCGGCGACGGTCACGATGTTGGCAGCAGGCAACGGAGATTGGTGGCGGAAGAAAAGAAGACGCAAGAGGGTGGCAGCCTCCACTGGGAATGATAATAGCGATGCCACATATGAGTTCCTTCCGATCCCTCACTGCTACGACGTCTAAGGGAGGTTTCTTCCTTCAATGAGATGGCACAATGGCGGCTCGGTGGTCAGAGAAGCCAAAAAGGGTGGCGTCCGGTGGAAAGGAGAGTGGCGGTTGTTCATAATTTTAGGGTTAGGGTTAGTATGGTGAGGATTGCGGGTCTTTAAACTCCGACCATTCTAAAACTTTTGCACATTTACAATTCTGGTCCCTCGCCATAGGATCCTTTCAAATCAAGCCTCAAACTTACCTTTTAGCCCTCCACTTAGAAAATCTTTTGCAAAACAAATCCAAAAAATTACCTTTTTAACCCCAAAATCTCAATTATGAGATATTTAGCCCTTCCTCCTCTTTTCCTTTCAAATTACATCCAAATTTACTCAAATAGTCCTTCCTCTACGAAATAATTTCAGTATAAGTCCAAAAACTACAAAACGAGCCCAATTGAATATCTTTTAGACATATTATCAAATATTCTTTCCACTACAAATCTTGAAAGCATTCGTTAGATCTCCAAAACAAATTATAATGCCAATTACACACTTTTTTAGATTCTAGGGTTTGTCTTGGAAACGGGTTGTTATAGTTAAAAACTTATTATAGATTACGGAATTCGTATATTTTTTTTATTTATTTACATGTTCATGCTTACTAACAGACATTAATTGATTATGTTAAGTAGGAAAATATTGTTTTTATGGGCCAATTAGTTATTTTTATTTAATCATGCTCCCTATTTGTGAAAGTGTCAGTATATTATTTGTAATGTCTGCTACAATTTGGTGGTTTTCAGTTAAAAATGTTGGTCTAAGGATGTGTGTCTTGAAAATATGATTTTTAGTTGAAAGAATAGGTTAAAGATACTATAATGAGTATTGGTTTGAATCGTATAAAGTTGTCACTGTTATGCTTTGGTTTTTTTATCCAGGGAAATTGTCACACCCCGGCCGTCGGCGGAAACACCGGGTAGTGTAACGTCATTTTTTGTATCACAGTTATATAACATACATTGAACAACACTTAAAGAAAATACATACCTTTATTGATGATTGAAAGTTACATTATCGTTTTTTTTCTAGTATTTATTACATAATATCCGACTATAACATACTTCTTAATGAACAGAAAGATACTACTAAAACTTCTCCTGTTCGAATACATACCAGCTTGTCAAGTTCCTGAAAACACATGCATTTTAAAATACGTCAACATAAAGTTGGTGAGTTCGTAGGTTTTGACTCCATAAAATAATACATTTTACACATTCAAAAGTATAGTTTTGAAAGTATCATTTTGACTCTCCAACATTTGGTATAATTGTATACTTCTCAATTAAGTGTTATACCAAAAAATTTCTTAATCTTAAGGTATAAGTAGGGGAAAACTTATACTTAACATTAATACTTGTATACGACAAGGTATAACGTTTCTACAATTTGCTACCATGAGCCTGTAATCGTTGCTATGACATAATACCTCTGATAGAACAATACACTCATGATTTACCATGAGAACAAATACACTCATGATTTAACATGAGAAACAACACCGTATGCTTCATCGACGCCGGAACAATTACAAATAAAAGGATAGTTCATCACTTGTTTTTGGTTGATAGTAGCTAACTATCACAAGTGGGGTGGTCAGCCGATATACTAATTATACACGACTTCCTCGCTCACACGGGATTAACGGTTACAGTTCAGAGGCTTTCCACTAAGATCCCCAATCTTAGTTGATTAATACAACTACTCATGTCGACTTTGACGGCTTCCTATCGCTCTAACAACAAAAGCATCTTCATGTCTAAAACCTTAAGTTACTAGACTTTGCTTTTAAACATTACTCCTAACTTCATAATATTTAAGCAGTATAACAACTATATCTTGAAGTTAAAACCAGGTTTTATCTTGACCTAAAACCAATAATAACAACATATAATGTTTCTAGTTTTATCTTGACATAAAACTAACAATAACAATATATCCAATTTTATCTTGACATAAAACTAATAATAACAACATATAACATATCTAGTTTTATGTTGACATAAAACTAATAATAACAACATATAACATATCTAGTTTTATCTTGACATAAAACTATTAATTGCAACATACTATATAACTTAACATGTAAAACTTCCGAATATAACTTCGGAACTATATCGCACACAAAATATATATAGAATCCTAAGTATAACTCAAGATCTACATTAATATACTACTATAACAATAACATTTTAACAACGTTACGATAGTTGTATATATTCAGATACAAAATAACTATATCCCGGTTATTATAACTATCTATGTTGATACTAATATACTATCATATAGACATATAAATAACATACTTATAATATTTAGCATGCATTTTCCCCCGAAATATTAGAAAGTGGGGCCGTGAAACTCATCCTAGTAGCATGATTTTATGATATCTAAGTAGAAACGGTCAGCGTGCGAGATTGTTGGGGCTCGGGATGCAAGAGGGCTTCAGCAAATGAGAGAGGAGAAAGGAAATGGTGTAAGACAGTGAATGGGTCGATCTTGCTATTTATAGTAAGTTTTTATGACACTCACGTCGTGAGTCTGCATGATTCACTCTGTAGACTTGCCATTTGCGTCCCTAGCTTCGGAAGGTGTCCATGACTCCTCACGTCGTGAGTGTCATAAAGCTCATGTCGTGAATTTGGATCCTATCCTCTCGTAGCTTCTAGATTCCGAATTATGACAGAATGTCGTGAGTGTTATAAAAATCACGTCGTGAATTAGCTAGTTTAGGGGTTTTAAAAGCTAAATCTCCGGAATGCCATAACTTTTGCATACGAACTTAGTTTATGACATTCTTTATATGCACGCGTAGGTATTTATGATTACTAAAACTCTCTTTTAGACTTAAGTAGCTAATTATAATTCTATCTTAAATTCCTCTTATTATAGATATTTATAGTGTTCGGTTTATCATAACTTCTTCATGCGAAGTCAGATTTAGATGTTCTCTATATTTTTGGAATCATATGGACGTATACTTTGAGTTGTATCATAAAGAAATTTCATATTTGTATTAGAATTTATCATGAACTATATAACATTCTTAACACATTACTAGGTTAACATAATCACATTACATGATTGTCATAATCACATGTGATTGTCTATTGACCTATTTTGACTAGTGTTACATTCTCCCCCCGTTAGAAAAATTTCGTCCCGAAATTTTCTTGTGGTTAGGGTTTTGTCAAACAGTTGGGGGTATTTTTCTTTCATCTAATCTTCACATTCCCATGTAAATTCAAGTCCTCGCAAAGATTTTCGTCGAACTTTCACTATGGGAATACGACTTTGCTTTAATCTTTTGACTTATCGATCCATGATCTCGACAAGTTCTTCTACAAAGTTGAATTTGGTATTGACTTGTATCTCGTCGAGAGGTACCACAAGAGTGTCATTGGATAGACATATTTTGAGATTGGATACGTGAAAAACATCGTGTACATTACTTAGTTCTTGTGGCAGCTTGAGTTGGTATGCAACAAAACCAATTCTAGCTAGAATTTCAAAAGGTCCTATATACCGTGGGTTTAGTTTTCCTCCCTTACCGAATTGAATTACACATTTCCAAGGAGTGACCTTCAACATTACTTTATCTCCAACTTGGAATTCTAAAGGCTTACGTCTTACGTCAGCATAACTTTTTTGACAATCACGTGCAACCTTTAATTGATCCTTAATTTGCACGATCTTTTCAGTTGTCTCATGAATTATTTCTGGTCTAGTACATAAGGTATCACCTGTATGTTCTCTGGCCATCTGTGTATCTCCAACTTCCGCCCAACATACTGGGGAACGACATTTTCGTCGATAAAGAGCCTCAAACGGTGCAGCCTTGATGCTGGTGTGATGACTATTGTTGTAGGAAAACTCAATTAATGGTAAATGAGTATCCTACACATTTCCAAAGTCTATTACACAGGCTCGGAGCATATCTTCTAAAGTCTGAATGGTTCTCTCAGTCTGACCATCAGTCTGTGGATGGTAAGTTGTACTCATGTCTAGACATGTTCCTAAGGATTTTTGTAGAGATTGCCAAAATCGTGAAGTGAATCTACTATCTCGGTCAGAAATAATAGAATTTGGAACTCCATGAAATCTAATAATTTCCTTAAGACAAACTCTAGTCAGCTTCTCTATCTTTTCGTTCTCCTTAATTGGTAAGAAATGATCGGACTTAGTCAATCTATCGACTATTACCCAAATAGTGTCGAACCCACTAGGAGTTTTGGGTAACTTAGAGATGAAGTCCATTTAAATCTGCTCCCATTTCCATTCCGGTATTTCCGGTTGTTGAAGTAAACCTGAAGGCTTTTGATGTTCTTCCTTTACTCTAGAACACGTCAAACATTTGCTCACATAAGTAGCAATTTTTGCCTTCATGTTTGGCCACCAATAATGTACTTTTAAATCCAAGTACATTTTTTCAGAGCCTGGATGCACAGAATATCTGGACTCATGGGCTTCTTCTAAGACCAAGTCTCTGATTCCACCAAACTTAGGCATCCAAATTTGGTTCATAAAGTGTCGCGTTCCGTCATCTTTTTGTATAAGTTGTTTTTCCATTCCTCGCAAAGCTTCGTTCTTGATCTTTTCTTCTTTTAGAGCGTCAAGTTGAGCTTTTCTAGTTTGTGCGGTAAAGTTAGAATGGATAGTTATAGCTAATGCTTGTACCCATCGGGGTTTAATATATTATTTTCGACTAAAGGCATATGCTACCACGTTTGCCTTTCCAGGATGATAACGAATCTCACATTCGTAATCATTCAACAATTCGACTCATCTTCATTGTCTCATATCAAGATCCTTTTGGTCGAAGATGTGTTGGAGACTCTTGTGGTCGGTAAAAATAGTACACTTAGTACCGTATAAGTAATGTCTCCATATTTTTAATGCAAAAACTACAGCTCCCAATTCAAGATCATGGGTAGTGTAATTATTCTCATGCACCTTAAGTTGTCATGATGCATAGGCGATAAATTTTCCTCTTTGCATCAGCACACATCCCATTGATTTGATGTGTCGCAGTATACAACGAAATCTTCTGTCCCCTCTAGAAGGGATAGGATTGGTGCACTAGACAACATTTGCTTTATTTTCTGAAAAGCAGCTTCTTGTTTTTCTTCCTAGATGAACTTCGTATCCTTCTGGGTTAGTGTTGTAAGCGGCTTGGCTATTTTGGAGAAATTCTCTATGAATCTGCGGTAATATCTAGCAAGTCCTAGGAATTGACGCACCTCTATTGGAGTCTTTGGTGCTTCCCAATTCTTGATTGCTTCAACTTTGGATGGGTCAACATGAATTCCTTCGTTTCTATCTACATGACCTAAAAATTGTACTTCTCTAATCCAAAACTCGCATTTGGAGAATTTAGCGTACAACTTTTCTTTTCTTAGTAGCTCCAAGATTAATTGCAGGTATTGACCATGTTCTTCCTTGGTTCGTGAATATATCAATATATCATCGATAAATACGATCACAAATTTATCCATGTATGGTTTGCAAACGCGATTCATGAGATCCATAAACACTGCTGGAGCGTTGGTCAATCCAAAAGACTTAACTAAGAACTCATAATTACCATAACGAGTTGTAAATGTTGTTTTTGGAATGTCGTCTTCTTGTACTCTGAGTTGATGGTATCCTGATCTAAGATCTATCTTCGAGTAGTAGCTAGATCCTTGCAGTTGATCGAATATATCATCAATTCTGGGAAGCGGATAACGATTCTTGATCGTTAGCTTGTTAAGCTCCTGATAATCAATACACATGTGAAAGGATCCATCCTTCTTCATGACAAACAAGATTGGTGCTCCCAAGGTGAAAAACTTGGTCGGATAAAGCCTTTGTCAAGAAGTTCTTATAGTTGGCTAGATAATTCTTGCATTTCAGATGGAGCCAACCTATAAGGAGATTTCGCTACTAGTGCTGCTCCTGGAATTAAGTCGATTCGAAACTCGACTTGTCCGACGGGAGGTATTCCAAGTAGATCTTCAGGAAATACGTCAGGGAAATCACATACTTGAGGTATGTCCTTGATTTCTTTTATCTTTCTTCTCTTATCTACAATTTGGGCTAAGAATGCGCTACATTTCTTATGTAGATATTTCTGTGTCTTGATACAAGAGATGACTTTGAGGTTCTTCCCAGATTTATCACCATAGATAATCAGGGCTTCTCCGTTTGGTAAGGGTAGTCGTATGACTTTCTCGTGACATAGAATTTCGGCACGCTGTGAAGATAACCAATCCATGCCAATTATGACATCAAAACTACCGCTAGGCATTGGCATGAGGTTGACGTGAAAAAGGTAGTTATTAAGAGTTAACAGACAATTTTCTAGGATTTCATGTGTTTTCTCAAATTGTCCGTTAGCGATTTCTACTTCGTAGATTTCTTTTAATTTGCTAGACTTATGACTTAACAATTTTCTAAAGGTCGGAGTTATAAAACTTCGATATGCTCCAGAGTCGAAGAGTATGCTAGCGTATAAATTATCTATGAGAAACGTACCAGATACGACCGAAGGGTCCTAGATAGCCTCTCTGCTTCCGATCACAAATGCCCTGCCACACCCTATACCTCCTTGACTCCTTAACTTTGGACATTCTTTCTTGATATGTCCAAATTCTCCACACTCATAACACTTTCTTTCTTCACCACGGCCTGTCCCATTGTTGATTTGTTGATTGACTGTTGCAGGTGTTGTGCTCCTGCAGTAACTAGCGGTATGCCCCTTCTTTTTGCATTTTGTGCAAACAAAACAGTCACCTGGGTGATCACGGTTGCAGTGGTTGCACCATGCAGACTTTGGTTGAGTAGGTACTGTTGTTGTGGCTGTGTAGTTGGTTGCCACTTCTTGTCTTTCCTCAGATGATTGTTTAGGATTCTTCTTATTAAACTTACTCTTGTTTGTTCTAGCTTTGGGAGACTCAGCCTTTGAGACCACTTATGTTCCTTGGATCTATGTGAGGGTTAGCTGATGAGATATCCTCTTGGTGCTGTCATAAGTCGTAGGATTTGATGCGATCACCATGCCTTTGATTTGCGATGCTAAACCCCAGATATATCGCTCAGTCTGTTTATATTCAGGGGTCACAAGTGCTGGACACATTACACCAAGATCATTAAATCTAGCGGTATAAGCTTTTATCTCTGAACCCTTCATGGTTAGGGTCCACAGTTCTTATTCCAGTTTATGTATTTCCTCCCTAGGACAATACTCCTCTATTAGCATCATTTTTAGCTCCTCCCATTTCATGGAATTTGCAGTATCAATTCCCATTGTATTCACATCGATATTCCACCATGTAAGTGTTGCATCAGCGAAAGTACATGCTGCAAATCGTACTTTACAATCATCTGGACAAAAGCTTATTTGAAAGACAGACTCTATCCTTTCTATCCACGTCGTCAATATAACTACCCCTTCATTTCCATGAAAGATTTTTTTCCTACAATTCATAAAATCTTTGTAGGTACATGTTCTAGCGGTCCCTACATGGCCTTCATTTCTAACTCCATCTCTTGTGACATTAGATAGAGCCGCATAAATTCTTTGAGCTATGATTTCTTCAAGTTGCATTGTAATCATTGGGGGGTTTACTTATGACGGTGGTTGTGGTTGTTGTTGTGGTGTTGATGGTCGGTTAGGGGTTAGCCGATTACTCCTTCTAGGCATTTTCTTTTAGTTCCTATTATAAATAATAAGAATTTTTATGAGTTTTGTTGATCATTTAATACACGAGTACTAAATACTCTAGTTATTATTCACAGCGTAAAACATAATAGACAACATAATGATTACTATAACATATGCTTCATATTATTACCAGTGGTTACATCAGTTTATTTAGGCTTATAAGAGAAAAGTTTCTATAAACATTGCAACATTTGCAAGATTTTCTACATCCTTGCTATAAACTTTTACTCTTCTTGCCTTAACTAGTCTGATTTTCTATATTTACACAACCACTAGTTTTAGCTTATCTACCAGAAACCCAAGTGATGACCCAGCACATCAGTGACATTAACCACTTGCTCTTCAAGTGCTTGAGTTCTCTGCTCAAGACCTCTTGTGCGCTCCTCGTTTCTCGTGGTTTGATTATATAGCTCTAACCCTGCAATCCTTGCATCATGAGTAATCATATCGTTATAAGTGAAATTTATACGATGATGGACATCCATCACCGATTCCTGATCTCGTATCCTTTGTCCTTCTAGCCTTCGCACTCTTACAGAGAGATGAGTAGCCCTCCCTTCGACAATTTCCATCTTATCTTTAATTTTCACACTTTTCTCAAACAATTGCGATAAGGCATTCACTTTAGAAGAATGTGGGGGATGTGGTCGAGATGATTGGCCAATCTCATACATCTTTGCAGCTCTTTCTTCTACCACCCACCTATCGACGGTTTGGGCTATCCGTGCAGGTTCATCTTGAACTCTATGACTTCCTGAAGATGTCGCCTTCTGATTCTTCTTAATCTTTTTCCATATTGGTATGGATTTACATGTCGTGCATTTAATCTTTACTCCTCCTGGAACTTAACAATACAGAGTGTTCAGTGATGGTAGAGATGATGCCACCGATTCTGTCTCCTCCATTGGTTCGCTTTCTTCCATTGGTTCACTCTCTTCCCATTCATTGGAAGGTAAAGGTGCTCCATCGTCAGAAGGTATTGGATGAAAGGTGGTTGGATTTATAGGGTAGTAAGGATTTCCTACCATCATAGGGAATGAAATTTCCTCTTCTTCATCTGTATCCTCGATGATTATCCATTCTCGTGAATGCACCATGTCGAATTCCTATACATTTTGGATCACCAAGAGGTTAGTCTATCAAATATTTCTCCCAAAATAAATAGTTCATATGATCTGATCAGAATAAAATGTAGTTGCGCACCTACACCTAGTTGTCATAGGATCTATGCACATATAAACTTTAGTTGGAATATTTAATCTAAATCCTTGAGATCAAAAACATTTCGGGTATTAAGGTGTATTCTCATCGTGGGTCTGAGTCTTTATATATGACTCTGTATTCTTATTTATTGTATTCATGCTCTTACTATTGTTTGTTACTTCAGGTCTATTTGATAAGGCTTGGGCCAGTCAGGACTATCGAAAGGGCAAGATCATTTTAGCATATAGCCGTTCTGAAATCCAGCAACCCAAATCGACATGTCTATCCTTTACACCGCTCCCATAAGTAGTCCTTCAGTAGTATAATTAATAATACTTTTTATTTATAGTCTAATGGATATACATAAACCTAATAGAGTAAGTCCTAAACTATAGACGTGCTTTCCTAAGAAAGTACTAGTTCACTATAGTTAATAGCTCTGATACCAATCTGTCACACCCCGGCCGTCGGCGGAAACATCGGGTAGTGTAACGTCATTTTTCGTATCACAGTTATATAACATACATTGAACAATACTTAAAGAAAATACATACCTTTCTTGATGATTGAAAGTTACAATATTGTTTTTTTTTCTAGTATTTATTACATAATATCCGACTAACATACTTCTTAATGAACATAAAGATACTAGTAAAACTTATCCTGTTCGAATACATACCAGCTTTTCATGTTACTGAAAACACATGCATTTTAAAATACGTCAACATAAAGTTGGTGAGTTCACAGGTTTTGACTCCATAAAATAATACATTTTACACATTCAAAAGTATAGTTTTAAAAGTATCATTTTGACTCTCCAACATTTGGTATAATTGTATACTTCTCAATTAAATGTTATACCAAAAAATTTCTTAATCTTAAGGTATAAGTAGGGGAAAACTTATACTTAACATTAATACTTGTATACGACAAGGTATAATGTTTCTACAATTTGCTACCATGAGCCTGTAACCACTGCTATGACATAATACCTCTGATAGAACAATACACTCATGGTTTACCATGAGAACAAATACACTCAAGATTTAACATGAGAAACAACACTGTACGCTTCATCGACGCCGGAACAATAACAAATAAAAGGATAGTTCATCACTTGCTTTTGGTTGACTGTAGCTAACAGTCACAAGTGGGGTGGTCAGCCGGTATACTAATTATACACGACTTCCTCGCTCACACGGGATTAACGATTACAGTTCAGAGGATTTCCACTAAGATCCCAAATCTTAGTTGATGAATACAATTACTCATGTAGACTTTGACGACTTCCTATAGCTCTACCAACAAAAGCATCTTCATGTCTAAAACCTTAAGTTACTAGACTTTGCTTTTAAACATTACTCCTAACTTCATAATAGTTAAGAAGTATAACAACTATATCTTGAAGTTAAAACCAGATGTTATCTTGACCTAAAACCAATAATAACAACATATAATGTTTCTAGTTTTATCTTGACATAAAACTAACAATAACAATATATCCAGTTTTATCTTGACATAAAACTAATAATAACAACATATAACATATCTAATTTTATGTTGACATAAAACTAATAATAACAACATATAACATATCTAGTTTTATCTTGACATAAAACTATTAATTGCAACATACTATATAACTTAACATGTAAAACTTCCGAATATAACTTCGGAACTATATCGCACACAAAATATATATAGAATCCTAAGTATAACTCAAGATCTACATTAGTATACTACTATAACAATAACATTTTAACAACGTTACGATAGTTGTGTATTTTCAAATAAAAAAAAAAACTATATCCCGGCTATTATAACTATCTATGTTGATACTAATATACTAACATATAGACATAATAATAACATATATATATATATATATATATATATATATATATATATATATATATATAACATTTAGCATGCATTTTCCCCTGAAATATTAGAAAGTGGGGCCGTGAAACTCACCCTAGTAGCGTGATTTTATGATATCTAAGCAGAAACGGTCAGCGCATGAGATTGTCGGGGCTCAGGATGCAAGAAGGGCTTCAGAAAATGAGAGAGGAGAAAGGAAATGGTCTAAGGAAGTGAATGGGTCGATCTTGCTATTTATAGTAAGTTTTTATGACACTCATGTCGTGAGTGTCATAAGACTCACGTCGTGAGTCTACATGATTCACTCCGTAGACTTACCATTTGCGTCCCTAGCTTCGGAAGGTGTCTATGTCTCCTCACGTCGTGAGTGTCATAAAGCTCACGTCGTGAATTTCGATACTGTCGTCTCACTGCTTCTAGATTTTGTATTATGACAGAATGTCGTGACTGTCATAAAACTCACGTCGTGAATTAGCTAGTTTAGGGTTTTTAAAAGCTAAATCTTCAGAATGCCATAACTTTTGCGTACGAACTACGGTTTTTACGTTCTTTATATGAACGCGTAGGTATTTATGATTACTAAAACTCTCTTTTAGACTTAAGTAGCTAATTCTAAGTCTATTTTAAATTCCTCTTATTATAGTGATTTATAGTGATCGGTTTATCATAACTTCTTCATGCGAAGTCAGATTCAGATGTTCTCTATATTTTTGGAATCGTATGGATGTATAATTTGAGTTGTATCATAAAGAAAGTTCATATTTGTATTAGAATTTATCAAGAACTACATAACGTTCTTACCACATTACTAGGTTAACATAATCACATTACATGATTGGCATAATCACAAGTGATTGTCTATTGACCTATTTTGACTAGTGTTACAGAAATGAAGGTCGAAGATCATAATTGACGATTGTGCACTACCTAAATCTTTTTATATTTATTTTTTCAGATTCTTGGTCATTCACTTGGTAGTGGCACACCAAAGTACATTGTTATTATTTGCATTTTTTACATTTAAATAACATAGTCATTTACAACATAACTTAATAAAATCTTCATGTTTTTTCCATTTCTTTGGCATGTCCAACCCCACAAAGCGGCGTTCTTCCCTGGTTTATATTGAATTCGCACCATTATTTAGGAAGGTAATTAAAGAAAAAGAATAATTATTGTATCTTTTCTGTTGAGTCATTAGTGATATTTTCCATGCTAATTATATATATATATATATACACATATATATATATATATATATATATATATATATATATACACACACACACAGATATATATATGTTAATAAGGCTATCTGGAATGGGCTAATACCCACATGTGAGTTTGTTATGTGGCAAGCCAAGTCACGCATAAACACAGTCCCAATGTCCCATGACTTGGCTGTGAGCGCGTTGTGAATACGGGCCAAGGTGACGAATCATAAAAGAAGGCATACATCGGTACACTTGTTGACTGTTTGTTGCGTATGTTGGAGCATAAAAAATTATTTGATTTTCAATTTTTAACACACAAACTACAACTATAAATATCACCTATTTTCTAAACATTTCACACTACGAAAACACACAACTTCTTTATATTTTCTCATTTCTCTACAACCTATGGATCCAAATTAAAATACCACACCCACTTCAAACACCCCAAATGCACCAAACACTCCAAATTTGGGACGAAACCTACTCCCTCCCCCCCCCCCCCACACGCTTTTTTACTTTTGTTATTCGAAAACTCGATAGCACAATGTTAATTTCTTTTAGAGCAAATACATATTCTTAAACTATTCATTTCCATATTCGATAGGATCTTTGTTCACACATAGAAAGAAAACTAGTCACTTGTGTCCCGAGAGAACGCATCGATGGCCAATTTAGTTTTTTTGGTGAATGTTTAGTAAGAGAGTATAGAATGAGAGTGAGTGACCCCTTTACCAGCTAGTGTTGTGTGTGGGATTTTATAGTAAGACTTCGGTGAATGTTTAACATTTACGATACAGTGGCGTCAGCTGCGATGACGCTTGTTGGAGGACGTTCTCCTTCTTTTGTTTGAGTTGTGATTGATTCAGAGGGATTATATGTAGTGACGCCTGCACAACCACTACTAATACATGTAGGCGTTTTATCGCAAACGGCTTGATCGTGGAAATGTAGTCTGGTTGTCATGCGGTGAGCTTACTTGGCAGCGAGCTCGACTATGAGGTTGCGAGACAACCTTGGTGAAGAATCTTGATGGAAGTCGTCAAGGTATGGTTGGTGTTAGATAGTGTTACAACTCAACTAATATGACAGTTATGATATCTGTTTTTTTTTTTTTTTTTTTTTTTCTAACTACCAAGGGTAGTTCAATCATTTTCTATTTTGAATCGGTTAGAATTAGTTAAACGCTCCTATTTTTTAAAGTTATTTTCTTCTATATTTATATATGTAATAGATTAGAGAGTTCAGACGATAATGAGAAAAACCTTTTGCAATCATTCATCATTTTCTTTCAAATCTCCTTGATGTTAACATGATATCAGTTTTGATCTTCTCTTCCACATTTCTTTCATTCTTTACTTCTTTAATACTTGGGAATTTTTGCTGTTAGGTTCTTGACTTCTTTGGACGGTATGTTATCTACTGTCATAGATATGACTAAGAGACACATTTCCTCCAACATCTTATACGGCTGAAGTGCGTATTACCGCAAAGATCTGATAATGATAGTATATTATTAATTGAATGTGGTTGTTAAGAGGACATACTGCCTACCTTGAACCAGTGTAAAAAGGGTTCCAATCATGTCATATTTCCAAGTTTTAGGAAAATCGAAAAAAAAAATTTAGAAATCTCTATCATGAATAGGGCCAAATATTATAAATTTGAAAGCATAAAGACATGTTTTCGTTCTTTAATTTTATGACACATATACATTGCACATCCATAAAGTAATGGACTTATGAGTGATAATAAGATCTAATTTGATGTAGACATAAACACATCATAAAGTGGTGTCTTTATGCCTTGGTAATCCACTAAAGAGAAGGAAAAAAACAACTTTTAGTGGAAAAAAATGTAAAAATACCTTAAACTCCTGTATTCGGAAGCTAATTCCGTGTTGGAAATGAAGAATTGTAAAATTCATGACGTTTTGTCACCTTTTTTTGTTCTAATTTTCATATTCATTTTTTATAAAAAGCAAGGAAAAGATACAAAGGTAGTGCATTATGAAATGAAACCGATAAAAAATTGTCTTTTGTAATCTCTTTACCCTCTTTAGTACCTGTCAGCGTTTTTAAACCAAACGATTGTGTTAGGGACTCCCTTATTACATATGTGTGTGTATCTTTTTATTTCATTACATATGTGTGTGTATCTTTTTATTTCATTGTTTGTGCGTTCTATGTGGTCTCTAATCATCGTTGTAATCGCAAATGACTTTTCCTAGATCGTCTTAATATACATACTAGTTGTGAGACCCGTATGTTATACGGGTTTGGTAAAACAGAATATATATATATATATATATATATATATATATATATATATATATATATATATGTGTGTGTGTGTGTGTGAAGGTTTAAACAAAAATTTATTTAAATTTGAAATTTTAGATATGAAATTTAAAATTTGAATTTAAAAGGAAAATATTAAATATAATATATAAGTACTAATATTGTAATTTATTGATTATTATTAATTAAGGCAATTATTAATTGATGTACACATTTGATTTGTAAATTAAGAAAAGATAAAAAAATGAGAAAATGACAAATCGAAAAAAAAAATTATTTAAAAATACTAAAAAATGACATGTGTCTAAATTAATGTAAGAGTGACAAATCGTAAAAAAACCTTTATTATAAAGGATATAGAATATAGATGTAATAAAGGATATAGAATATAGATATATATGTACATAGGCATGAAGAATGTTATGATACACATGTATACTATGAAATGAATGTCTTAAATTTCAATGTTGACGCTAACCAAGGAACAATTAATTGGAATTTTTTTTCTTCCAAAATTTAATATCTTTTTCGACTAAAACCGAACAACTTAGGTGCATATGCGTTTTAAAAAACACAATTGCTCCCTTTTTTAGAAGATCAAAAAAATTAATTCTTAAAAGTTGAAATTTGTATAAACCACGATATCTCTAATGAAAAACTAAAAGATGTTGAGAATGGGGAACTCATTCTCAGTCAATCATTTATTTTTACCGTAAAACGCTCCGGCATACGAGATCGACGGAAGATGAGTAATATTCATATATGAATATAAATATAAGTGTATTTATATATGAATACACCACCTCCCCTCCGCTACCAACAATCACCACCGCCGCCACTAACCACCACAACCACCTTCGACACCACCACCACCACCCCTTCCACAACCAACCACCATCGGAACCGCCACTCCCGCTACCACCCACTGCCGTCATATTCATATATGAATAATCATTTCCGATATACTTATTCATATATGAATATACATATTCATATATGAATATATTTATTTATACGTATGCATATATGAATATGATCTGTTCCGCCGGCCCGGTACGCTGGAGCGCTTAAGCGGTATATTTGAAATGAGTGGCCCATATTCATTCCCTCGTTCTCAATTTTTTTTCTCAATTGAACCCTCATATATATATATATATATATATATATATATATATATATATATATATATATATATATATATATATATATATATATATATTTGTTTTTGTTATGCCATTTCGTATCTCAGAATCAACTAATTTACAAAATCCATGTAAAAATGTCAAGAATATAAAGTTCGTATTAATCTCCACTAATAACATTTTGTCTCATGGTTTATTTCAAGCAAGAGGATTGTTAGATTTCAGCAAACAAGTTGTTTGATAAACTTGAAACAAGAACCCTAAAGGAAATCTCCCTAGAAGATTGTAGTGGGCTTAGGGATTCGACTTAGTGAGGTGGATTCTTGAAAATTAATAGAAAGGGAAATGGATGGTTGCATAGCAAATGAGTCGTAGAATGAAGGCCGATAGACAGAGGTATGGTGGAAATGATACCATTATCACTCAAACCCAATGAACTTAGTGGTGACACATATTACCATGTCTCCAACTTACCTGAAGCAATGACCAAGCTAAAAATCAAAAACTCATTTAGGGAATTTGGAAAAGTGTTCGCCATTTAAATTGGTGACAAGAGAGATTGATCATGTTCGATCTTCAAATTTATCATATTTGAAGGGGTTTGTTAGCCCATGAAAGGTGTCAACCAATCATAATCCACCATGCAACATCTTCTGGACATTCATCTTTGTATGAGCATCAACAGCACACATGATGGAGGATCATCATCCACAGTAGCATATCATGATGCAAGAGCGGCATATCAAGATCAACATGGTGAATCAAGCAATAATCCTTGAGAATCTTCAACTTCTAAGCTTACTTGAACAATATTGAGCATCATAGGGGATTCCATAGCATACGACTCATCAAGGAACATAAGTGGCACATCCTTGCAACAACATGGAACATCAACATGAAAATAAGACTTCTTGTGCAAGGAATGATGCTTCTTCTTAAAAGATAGTATTTCCTCCTTATGAGTGACACTTCTTGAACTATAGTGGCGATTCTTCCTCCAGAATGGTGCTTTAGAACCATAGTAGCTCATCTACCTCCAGAATGGCCTATCTAGACAATTAGAGGCATTTCCAAATTATGGATGGCTCTTCTACATCCAGAATGGTGCTTCTAGAATGGCGCTCCAAGCATAGATGGCACTTCCATGCACCATGATGCTACATTCCACTTCTAGGTGTTCCATACCCCCTTTTAGAAGATCTATTCCTTTGTCAGATGATCTATTCCCTTCTTAAATGATCTGTTCCTTTGTCACATGCTCCATGAACCCTAAGTGCTCCATAGAGTTCCATGTGCTCCAAGTGCTCCATATGAACGCTCCAAATGCTCGACTCACATTTAACTATCTCCACCTTGACTTGAGCATCCTCTGAACTCCACCTTAAGCAAGAACTTCCTCTCCCTTCATGCCATTAAGCCCCAAAGGGGCTTACCTCCTACGAACATCAACCAAGTCCAAGCAAAGCTTGAACTTCTCTGTGGACAACGACTTTTTTAATGTTGGATTCACCTTAGTATCATTCTTCAAAATTAAGAACCTCTCTGTTTTTAGAATTCCATGAATGAAATTCATTTTGACATCAATATGCTTCTTCTGCTCATGATACATAGTATTCTTTGCAAGATTTAATGAGCTTTAACTGCCACAGTACAATACCGACTTCTCCACCTTCTTACTAAGACTATGAATAATCCTATGTAACCATATCTCCTCCTTTATTCCTTCCATCATAGACATGGACTCAGATTCAGTTGTAGATAAAGCCATAATATCTTGTAACGTTTACTTCCAACTAATGGCACATCCAAACAAAGTGAAAATATAACACGTTTATGACATGTGCTTTAATAAATCACCACCATGATTAAATTCTAGATATCCAACCAAGTCATTTTTCGTATTAGCTTTGTATATCAAGCAAACATATTTTGTTCCCTTCTAATATCGTATGATCCACTTGACAGCTTCCCGATGAGCCTTCCCTAGATTGCTCATAAACTTGCTTACCACACTAACTAAATGAGCCAAATCAAGTCTGGTACAGACCATTGCATACATGAGACTTCTAAAAACACTAAAGTAAGGAACCCTGCTAATGTACTTCCTTTGTTCATTAGTTATGGGTATAGTATCTGGATTAAGTTTAAAGTGAGCCGACATAGTAGTTCTATCTAATTTGGACTTATTACAATTGAAAGGGTGCACAACTTGCTCCTTGTACTTTTGTTGAGAAATACACAACCAACTTACTCTTCTAACCCTTTGAGTCTCTATAACATCCGGATTTTTACAAGGTATCTTGTAAATCTAATTTTGTCATATTGAGAGAGGGACTCGGCGAGTTGGAGCTCAGACTCGCCGAGTAGAGACGCGGAACTGATCAATGGTGCGCGCCTGGACTCGGCGAGTCCAGGATATGGACTCGGCGAGTCTGCGCTGTGTAATGAAACCCTAAATCTCCGGGTTTGAGGCCTATTTAAAGGGCCTTATGGCCGTCATTTGTGCTCACTCAACCCTCAGTGAGTGTCCCTAGAGTTCTTGAGCGATTTGTGAAGAGAAGAGAGAGCCATTCTTGATCTTGTGTGTGTTGTTTAGCAAGAAGAAGGAGACCCTAGGCAAGAGGAAGCAAAGGAGGTTGCTATTTCGTGGATTTGGAGCTTAGATCATCACTCTAGAGGTATTATCTCGGACCATTTTTTGTTTAATGAAGCATGATGCAATTTAGGGCTTGTGATGGTCATTTATGGGATGATTTGATGCCCATTGGTTCCCTCTTTGAGTTGAGGCCATGGATCTGGATCCATAGAGGTCCAGAGAGCCTCACTCATCAAGATTTATGAGTGGCAATAGAGTCTTTGACCTTGTGTTGTAATATTTGAGCCATAAACATCATATATAGTCATATAGAGGTTGTATGTGCATCAAGATTGTAACTTTACGTGCTAAATGAGCTTGGAGGGACTGGATCTATGGATTAATGAACTGGATCTGACCTTTAGAGCAAGATTGAGTCAGTGCATGGCATGGACTCGCCGAGTCCGAAGAACATACTCGGCGAGTAGCATGAATGTTGCTCGACCACTCTGTGAGTGGCCTCGCCGAGTTGGGAAAGGTGAACTCAGTGAGTCAAGGGGGAGTCAGAATGGACAGGTGGACCGAGTCAAACTGGACTCGTCGAGTTGTTCTTGAGACTCGGCGAGTTGAGTCGTGGTGGCCCCACAACTCGTGCCAGGTGGAACTTGTCGAGTTGAGGGAAATGCTCGACGTGTCAGGGGAGGGTTCCAGGGAAATTGGTGCATGCGCTCAGACTCGCCGAGTCGCTATAGTGCACTCGCCGAGTCCGGTCAAAGTTGACCGTTGACCGTTGACCAGCGTTGACCTAGATTGACTTGTTATAGTGTGGTCAACCCTAGTTTGGAAAGTGTTAATTAGAGATGTATTGTGCTATAGGGGGATTACAGCTCGGCAGATCGAGTGATTAGCGATTTCAGGTTTACGATTTACCGAGACACGCGAGGTGAGTCTTCTCACTATACTTTACCTTGAGTAGGTAATCAGAGTTATGTGATAGAGTATTGTATGCTATGTATGTTATGTGTTGCACTGCATTACTTCTATGTGATTGATGCTGTGCATGTTTACAGAGTTAGAACCGGAAGGTTCACAGAGTTAGAACCTGAGGGTTCACAGAGTTTGGGTGCACGGACCCACATAGTTATAGCCTCGAGTGGCTAATATGTGTTATATGTAGTATTTTGGGGAACTCACTAAGCCTTGTGCTTACAGTGTTGATGTTGTTGTTTCAGGTACTAGTGACGACCGCGGGAAGGCGCCGGCTTGATCCGTACACACACACATTCGGAGCTTGATATCATGATCTTGGGATTTTGTATTGTCTTGTTTGGATAATTAAAATGGTTGTTTTATGAATATCAATGGAATTATGTTTTATAAAAATTGAAAAATTTGTTTGAAAATTTTCGGCGTTACAAATTGGTATCAGAGCCTTGGTTTGAGGGATTCGGGTACACCTTCGGGGGTATTTGAACTCAAACTGAGGAATTGAAGAGATATTTCAAAATAAAAACCAAGGTTTTCTAAGAGTAAAAGATTTTCCAGGAAGAAACGTTTGTACGATCAGTCAGCGCCTGAACGGTGAATTCCCAAAATACCTTTATATTATGTGATAATTATTATTAATGTGATGTATTTGCATGCTAGAGTAGGCAAGGTATTGCTAATAGGACTAGAGTGGCCTGTTTTGTGATGCCTTAGCCTAGGGAGGGGTGAGCTGCTATGAGATGCTGAGAGTAATTAGGTAGCAGCTAGGACTTCGTGTGAGACCTGTTACAGAGCGATTTAATTATAATAGAGTACTTGGGGATTGGGATCCGAAGAGGAAGATTTGGGGTGTGCACTGAGACGGTGCGGACAGTAGTATTGGGCCTGTACTACTGAAAGCACCGGTGCGGTACACAGTCCAAATAAGAATCTTGGGATGCCAAGAATCAAGGAGGGATGGATTGTTGAATGTCAGAGTGTTCGAGTGAATTCTAATTATCGCATGTTGTATTTCAGAGGTTGATCATGGTGAGGACACGTCATATGCCAGAGGATGCCGGAGCTAGTGATGAGGAGATTCGACAGATCATTCATGAGGAGGTGGCTGCGGTCATCAGAGCTGAGATACCAGAGATGTTCGGGTCTATTAAGACCGCTTTGATTGAGACGTTTGACGAGCGCTATGCCGCTCTTTCTGAGGTTGCGGTTGCAGCGGCTACCGCAGCGATTGCTGCGGCAAGACCCTAGGGAGGTGATGCGACATTGTTTAGGGAGTTCAGCAACACCAAGCCACCAGAGTTTGATGGTACGCAGGATCCGGTGGCAGCTATGAGGTGGATATCTGATATGGAGGGATGCTTCTTCACTTGCTCGTCCCCTGAGCATTTGAAGGTTCGGTTCGCGCTGAACCAGCTTCGCTTGGGAGCGAAGGACTGGTGGAAGTTTGTGACGGCACACTTCACACCGACTGAGCTTTCGGCAGTGACCTGGGAGAGGTTCACTACCATGTTCCGAGATGAGTACGTTCCTCAGGTGGAGAGGGAACGTCTGACACAGGAGTTTCTGACCCTCAAGCAGGGTACCGAGTCAGTCACAGCTATTACGAGGATGTTTCATGAGAGGGCGATGTTCTGCCCTGAGCACGTGTCCACCGAACAGGCACGTATGAGCCGTTACCTGAGCATTCTGAGACGGGATATTCGGGAGTTCGCTGCGAACTCCTCGTATCGGACATTTGTCGAGCTTCAGGCAAATGCTCGGAAGAGGGAGATTGAGCTTGAGACTCAGGCCAGGGAGGAGGCGGAGTCTCTGGGGAGGGATCGGCGGCCGGCACAGTCCCAGCCGGCAGCCAAGCGGGCCAAGCCCGCTGATCCCCGAACCGGGAGCCAGAAGGGCCGCACTTGTGGGAAGTGCGGCAAGGGTCACGATGGAGTCTGTCGTGCGGGGTCTTGCTACAAATGTGGCAAGGAGGGGCATATGGCCAGGGACTGCCCCAAGGGGTTTACAGTGTGCTTCCACTGTAACTAGACCGGACACCGGAAGGCAGAGTGTCCGCTGCTGCGCGGAGCATCTCAGGGATCTGCTCCTGCCGCCATCAGAGCTACTGCTACAGAGAGTCGGCCCGTGAAGGCCGAGGCACCGAGGGCTCGGGGGAGAGCCTTCCAGCTGACTGCGGAAGAGGTCCGCGCTGCACCCGACGTTGTGGCTGGTACGTTTCCTTTTCAGTATTTATTTATGGTGTTGAGATATTATGCTTATATTATGGTATGCATAGGTACCTTCCTTGTGAATTCTGTACCTGCTTTAGTGTTATTTGACTCGGGTGCGAGTCGATCTTTTGTATCTTTGGCATTTAGTCAGCATATCAGTGTTAGTCGTGGGGCATTGAGTCGGCCCCTGCGGGTTTCCATAGCCGCCGACAGAGTGATTTGTGCTACAGAGGTCCTCCGGGGATGTGTACTGGAGATTTTTGGGGTTGAGTTCCCGATCGACCTGATTCCTATTGCGATGGGTGATGTCTGTGTTATAGTGGGCATGGACTGGTTGAGCCGATTCGGTGCGGTTATCGATTGCGAGCGTCAGCTGGTGACTATACGAGATCCTAGTGGGGGAGTTCTTTCGGTATACGGCGAGGGTACACGTTCTGGATCAGCCTTTTGTTCGGCTGTTAGGGCGAGGCAGTGTTTACAGCAGGGCTGTAAGGGTTTTGTAGCGTATGTGATGGATACGCGAGTGATCTCAGAGAGACCGAGTTCAGTGGATGAAGTTCCGGTGGTGCGTGAGTTTCCAGATGTCTTTCCCGAAGAGTTACCAGGTGTGCCTCCCGTGAGGCAAGTGGAGTTTGGCATCGATTTGGTTCCGGGAGCCGCGCCTATCGCTAAGGTGCCGTATCGCCTTGCGCCTCCAGAAATGCAAGAGTTATCCTCGCAACTTCAGGAGTTTCTGGGGAAGGGGTTTATTCGGCCGAGTAGCTCGCCGTGGGGAGCACCCATCCTGTTTGTGAAGAAGAAAGATGGCTCGCATCGCATGTGTATTGATTACCGGGAATTGAATAAGTTGACGGTCAAGAACCGTTACCCGTTGCAAAGGATCGACGATTTATTCGATCAGTTACAGGGAGCATCTTGGTTCTCCAAGATTGATTTGAGGTCGGGCTATCATCAGGTGAGAGTGTGGGACGAGGACGTCCAGAAGACAGCATTCAGGACGCGTTATGGGCATTATGAGTTTGTGGTGATGCCTTTTGGGCTCACCAATGCCCCGGCTGTGTTCATGGACCTCATGAACAGGGTATGTCGGCAGATGTTGGATCGGTCGGTGATTGTGTTCATTGATGATATTCTGGTATATTCGAGATCTAGAGAGCAGCACGAGGAGCATTTGAGGGAGGTTCTTGGAGTTTTGAGATCGGAGAAACTTTATGCAAAGTTTTCCAAGTGCGATTTTTGGTTACGGGAGGTCCAGTTTCTGGGACATCTCGTTAACCAGAAGGGGATATTGGTCGATCCGGCCAAGGTTGACGCAGTGATGAGGTGGGAGGTGCCAAGGTGACCTTCTGAGATCCGTAGTTTCCTTGGGTTGGCAGGGTATTATCGGAGGTTTATTAAGGATTTCTCCAAGATTGCAGTTCCACTCACCAGATTGACCCGGAAGGGTGTTACATTTCTATGGGGTCCCGAGCAGCAGACCTCCTTTGAGACGCTTCGCCAGAGGTTGTGTGAAGCTCCAGTATTAGCTCTTCCGGAAGGGATGGAAGGTTTTGTGGTATTCTGTGATGCATCGATTCTAGGACTGGGAGCGGTATTGATGCAGAAGGGTCATGTGATAGCATATGCATCGAGGCAGTTGAAGCCTCACGAGACGAGGTACCCCACACATGATTTGGAGTTGGGGGCAATGGTGTTCGCCCTCAAGATTTGGCGGCACTACTTGTATGGGGTTCGTTGTACGATTTACACGGACCATAAGAGCTTGAAGTACTTGATGGATCAGCCTAACCTAAATATGCGGCAGAGAAGATGGTTAGACGTGGTCAAGGATTATGATTGCGAGATTTTGTACCACCCGGGCAAGGCTAATGTGGTAGCCGACGCATTGAGTCGCAGGGCGGAGAGTGCTCCACTGCGAAATGTATGTTTGCGACTGACTGTGATAGCTCCAGTTCTGGACGCCATTCGTGGGGCACAGGCCGAGGCTGTGCGTCCGGAGATGCAGAAGAGAGAGCGGGTCGTTGGGTTGGTTTCGGAGTTCGTATCGGATAGTCGAGGCCTTATGACTTATCAGGGCCGGATCTGGGTACCGTTTGTAGGCGGTACACGTACTACATTGATGGAGGAGGCTCATAGATCGAGATTTTCGATCCATCCCGGGGCCACAAAGATGTATTTGGACCTAAGAAAGGAGTATTGGTGGCCTTGTATGAAGAGGGATGTAGCATGGTTTGTCGAGAGGTGTTTGACCTGTCGAAGGGTAAAGGCTGAGCACCAGAGACCGCATGGCAAGTTGCAGCCATTGGAGGTTCCCGAGTGGAAGTGGGAACAGATCACTATGGATTTTATCACCAAATTGCCGAGGACTACCAGAGGAGTCGATGCAATTTGGGTGATTGTGGATAGGTTGACAAAGAGCGCTCACTTTCTTGCCATCAGTGAGAGTTCTTCGGCGGAGAAGTTGGCAGAGATTTACGTGAGGGAGGTTGTATCTCGGCATGGGGTGCCGATCTCGATTGTTTCAAACCGCGATGTGTGTTTCACTTCCCGTTTTTGGAAGAAATTTCATGAGGAGTTGGTTACTAAGCTGCATTTTAGTACCGCATACCACCCCCAGACCGACGGTCAGAGTGAGCGGACGATACAGACACTCGAGGACATGCTTCGAGCATGTGTATTGGACTTTGGGGGTAGTTGGGACACGTATTTGCCTTTGGCGGAGTTTTCCTACAATAACAGCCATCATTCGAGCATTGGTATGCCGCCCTTTGAGCTGTTGTATGGTAGGAGGTGTCGGACTCCCATATGTTGGGGAGAGGTTGGGCAAAGGGTAATGGGCAGTACAGAGATCGTGAATCAGACGACAGAGCAGATACAGCTGGTCAGACAGAGGTTACTGACCGCTCAGAGCCGACAGAAGAGTTACACGGATAAACGCCGGTCCGAGCTGGAATTTCAGGTCGGCGACTTTGTTCTCCTGAAGGTTTCTCCTTGGAAAGGAGTGATCCGGTTCAGGAAGAGGGGCAAATTGGGGCCTCGGTTTATAGGCCCGTTTCGTGTGATTTCCAGGATAGGCCGGGTAGCCTATCGGCTGGAGTTACCAGCAGAGTTGGGGTAGATTCACAACACTTTTCATGTATCGCAGTTGAGGAAACGTATAGCCGACGAGTCGGCAGTGGTTCCACTAGAGGATATTCAGGTGGATGCAAGCCTGAATTATGCTGAGAGACCAGTGGCTATTAGGGATCGGAAGATCAAGATTTTGAGGAACAAGGAGGTACCTCTGGTATTGGTTCAGTGGCAACATCGGAAGGGATCAGAAATGACCTGGGAGCCGGAGGGTATGATGCGGGAGCAGCATCCGGAGCTGTTTTAGAGCGAGACTTCGAGGGCGAAGTCTAGTTCTAGTGGGGGAGAGTTGTAACATCCGGATTTTTACCAGGTATCTTGTAAATCTAATTTTGTCATATTGAGAGAGGGACTCGGCGAGTTGGAGCTCAGACTCGCCGAGTAGAGATGCGGAACTGATCAATGGTGCGCGCCTGGACTCGGCGAGTCCAGGGTATGGACTCGGCGAGTCTGCGCTGTGTAATGAAACCCTAAATCTCCGGGTTTGAGGCCTATTTAAAGGGCCTTATGGCCGTCATTTGTGCTCACCCAACCCTCAGTGAGTGTCCCTAGAGTTCTTGAGCGATTTGTGAAGAGAAGAGAGAGACATTCTTGATCTTGTGTGTGTTGTTTAGCAAGAAGAAGGAGACCCTAGGCAAGAGGAAGCAAAGGAGGTTGCTATTTCATGGATTTGGAGCTTAGATCATCACTCTAGAGGTATTATCTCGGACCATTTTCTGTTTAATGAAGCATGATGCAATTTAGGGCTTGTGATGGTCATTTATGGGATGATTTGATGCCCATTGGTTCCCTCTTTGAGTTGAGGCCATGGATCTGGATCCATAGAGGTCCAGAGAGCCTCACTCATCAAGCTTTATGAGTGGCAATAGAGTCTTTGACCTTGTGTTGTAATATTTGAGCCATAAACATCATATATAGTCATATAGAGGTTGTATGTGCATCAAGATTGTAACTTTACGTGCTAAATGAGCTTGGAGGGACTGGATCTATGGATTAATGAACTGGATCTGACCTTTAGAGCAAGATTGAGTCAGTGCATGGCATGGACTCGCCGAGTCCGAAGAACAGACTCGGCGAGTAGCATGAATGTTGCCCGACCACTCTGTGAGTGGCCTCGCCGAGTTGGGAAAGGTGAACTCAGTGAGTCAAGGGGGAGTCAGAATGGACAGGTGGACCGAGTCAAACTGGACTCGCCGAGTTGTTCTTGAGGCTCGGCGAGTTGAGTCGTGGTGGCCCCACAACTCGTGCCAGGTGGAACTCGTCGAGTTGAGGGAAATGCTCGACGTGTCAGGGGAGGGTTCCAGGGAAATTGGTGCATGCGCTCAGACTCGCCGAGTCGCTATAGTGCACTCGCTGAGTCCGGTCAAAGTTGACCGTTGACCGTTGACCAGCGTTGACCTAGATTGACTTGTTATAGTGTGGTCAACCCTAGTTTGGAAAGTGTTAATTAGAGATGTATTGTGCTATAGGGGGATTACAGCTCGGCAGATCGAGTGATTAGCGATTTCAGGTTTACGATTTACCGAGACACGCGAGGTGAGTCTTCTCACTATACTTTACCTTGAGTAGGTAATCAGAGTTATGTGATAGAGTATTGTATGCTATGTATGTTATGTGTTGCACTGCATTACTTCTATGTGATTGATGCTGTGCATGTTTACAGAGTTAGAACCGGAAGGTTCACAGAGTTAGAACCTGAGGGTTCACAGAGTTTGGGTGCACGGACCCACATAGTTATAGCCTCGAGTGGCTAATATGTGTTATATGTAGTATTTTGGGGAACTCACTAAGCCTTGTGCTTACAGTGTTGATGTTGTTGTTTCAGGTACTAGTGACGACCGCGGGAAGGCGCCGGCTTGATCCGTACACACACACATTCGGAGCTTGATATCATGATCTTGGGATTTTGTATTGTCTTGTTTGGATAATTAAAATGGTTGTTTTATGAATATCAATGGAATTATGTTTTATAAAAATTGAAAATTTTGTTTGAAAATTTTCGGCGTTACAAATTGGTATCAGAGCCTTGGTTTGAGGGATTCGGGTACACCTTCGGGGGTATTTGAACTCAAACTGAGGAATTGAAGAGATATTTCAAAATAAAAACCAAGGTTTTCTAAGAGTAAAAGATTTTCCAGGAAGAAACGTGTGTACGATCAGCCAGCGCCTGAACGGTGAATTCCCAAAATACCTTTATATTATGTGATAATTATTATTAATGTGATGTATTTGCATGCTAGAGTAGGCAAGGTATTGCTAATAGGACTAGAGTTGCTGGGGAAGGGGTTTATTCGGCCGAGTAGCTCGCCGTGGGGAGCACCCATCCTGTTTGTGAAGAAGAAAGATGGCTCGCATCGCATGTGTATTGATTACCGGGAATTGAATAAGTTGACGGTCAAGAACCGTTACCCGTTGCCAAGGATCGACGATTTATTCGATCAGTTATAGGGAGCATCTTGGTTCTCCAAGATTGATTTGAGGTCGGGCTATCATCAGGTGAGAGTGCGGGACGAGGACGTCCAGAAGACAGCATTCAGGACGCGTTATGGGCATTATGAGTTTGTGGTGATGCCTTTTGGGCTCACCAATGCCCCGGCTGTGTTCATGGACCTCATGAACAGGGTATGTCGGCCGATGTTGGATCGGTCGGTGATTGTGTTCATTGATGATATTCTGGTATATTCGAGATCTAGAGAGCAGCACGAGGAGCATTTGAGGGAGGTTCTTGGAGTTTTGAGATCGGAGAAACTTTATGCAAAGTTTTCCAAGTGCGATTTTTGGTTACGGGAGGTCCAATTTCTGGGACATCTCGTTAACCAGAAGGGGATATTGGTCGATCCGGCCAAGGTTGACGCAGTGATGAGGTGGGAGGTCCCAAGGTCACCTTCTGAGATCCGGAGTTTCCTTGGGTTGGCAGGGTATTATCGGAGGTTTATTAAGGATTTCTCCAAGATTGCGGTTCCACTCACCAGATTGACCCGGAAGGGTGTTACATTTCTATGGGGTCCCGAGCAGCAGACCTCCTTTGAGACGCTTCGCCAGAGGTTGTGTGAAGCTCCAGTATTAGCTCTTCCGGAAGGGATGGAAGGTTTTGTGGTATTCTGTGATGCATCGATTCTAGGACTGGGAGCGGTATTGATGCAGAAGGGTCATGTGATAGCATATGCATCGAGGCAGTTGAAGCCTCACGAGACGAGGTACTCTACAAATCTAAGTGAACATATTCTAGGACTTCCTTGATTGTGTGTTGATAAGTGCCACACTTCACTTTGCGATGTTTTCCCTTGACACATGATTCACAAAATTTTATTTTTCGAGTAGCCTCTCCCCCAACCAGTCCTTGTTTGCTTAGAACTGACATGCCCTTCTCACTCATGTGTCCCAACCTATAATGTTATAACTATGTTTTGTCATTGCCTTCATTCAAGGATTGAGACATAGCCATTGTTCCCATAACTATGCTGCCTTCTAGGATATAAATTCCTCAACGACTCATCATCTCTTTCATTATAACTAGAGAACCTCTGGTCACTTTGGCCCATTCACCTTCACCAACGCACCTTATCCCATTCTTAAATAATGTGCCAAAAGTGATTAAATTATCCTGAAGTTTTGGAATGTTCCAACAATATAACTTCCTGACCATGATGTTGTCCATCTTGATCTGCACTATGCCACTACCCTTGATCTTGTGCATGCAATCATCACCCAACTTTACTCTTCCATACAGCTTTTTTTAAGGAGTCAAACCAGTCATGATTATACGTCATGTTATAGGTTGCTCTAGAATCCAAGACCCAAGCATCTGCAGATCTAGATGTACTTATAGTTAGTACATCACTATCATCCCTTTCACCAGAACTTTTCTGAAACACAACAACAATGTTATTTATTCTTGATTCACTCTTAAACTTATTCTTCAGTTATCGAATTTTTTTGCTTGAAGCTCACCTTCTCCTCACAGTTATAACATTTTGCGTTCGATGAACCTTTAGACTTCGGTTTTGAAAGTGATCTGCCTTTGTTTCCCCCTTTCCCCACTTCTGTCCATCCTCTCATTGCGAACAAACGCAAAACTTGACACCTCTTCACCAACTGAAACTTTTATTTTCAGCTCCTTGGACATCATAGAATCCTTCACATCATTCATAGTGATCATTTTCACACCACATAGCATGGTATCAACGAAATTCTTATATGAGTTCGGAAGGGAACATAAGAGAATGAGTGCCTAATCTTCATCTTTATTCTTCACATCAACCCCTTCTAGACCCAATATGATGCGATTGAAGTTATCTAGATGATCTTTCACTTGGGTACTTTCAAACATTTTGAGAGTGTACAACCTTTGATTCTAATACAACCCGTTTGTCAGTGATGTGTTTTGGTACTTGTCACAAAGCTTATCCCTGAGCCATGAAGCAGCTATTTGATCCACGACCTCCCTTAGTACTTTATCTGTCAAACTCAACAAAATGGAACTATGTGCCTTCATCATAATGTCCACCTTCTTATCAGCCGTCTTGTCCTTTGATAGTTTTTCCTCTCCTTCCAATGTTGTTGCACATCCTTGTTGAGCTAAAAGAGCCTTCATCTTCATCATCCACAATGTAAAGTCATTTGAATAGTTGAACTTCTCCAAATCAAACTTGTGAGATGTCATCGTCAATCAATAGAAACACAAACTGCAGCTCTTATACCACTTGTTATGAAGTAAAGTGGATAACAAGCAAAATTAAAAAGACTCAAAACGTAAAATTTACGTTGTTTGGTCAAGGTTACCTACATCCACGGGAAAGAAGGGGGTATTATTTATATCAAATATCTCAAACAGAGGTTACAAGTACAATTCTTATAAATATTCTCCTAACACTGTATAATTGAATATACAAAATGACTTAGCATGCATCCTTATTTATACCTGAGGTATCCGACCTAAAACCCTAATGGACCAAGCCCATTGGTTCATAGGCCCATGAAGGTGTCAACCAATCACAATCTTCCATGCAACATGTTCTAGAACATTCATCCTTGCATGAGCATCAGTAACACACATGATGGATCATCATGATCCATAATGGCATATCATGATGCATGAGTGGCACATCATGATCAGTATGGTATATTAACCATCATGGTTGTGCATCAAGAAATAATACTTGAGTGTCTTCAAATTTTGAGCTTCCTTGAACAATATTGAGCAACATAGGGGACTTCATAACATATGACTCGTCGAGGAGCATAAGTGGCACATCCTTGCAACAAGATGACACATCAACATGAGAATGACACTTATAGTGCAAGGAATGGTGCTTTTTCTCAAGGGATGGAACTTCCTCATTATGAGTGGAACTTCTAAAACAATAGTTGCGCTTATTGCTTGAAAGTAACACTTCTTACTCCAGAATGGCGCTTCTACTTCCAGAATGGCGCTTCTAGAACCATGGTGGTGATTCTACCTTCAAAGCGGCATTTCTTCCTCCATAATGGCATATATAGACATTGTAACGACCCCATTTCTGGTATGTTATTTAATGTTTGTTTTTCTAAGTATTCAAGAGGGACAAGACGAGTCTGTTGCCCGACTCGTCGAGTAGAGACGGGATTTCCAGCACGTATAAGTGGGCGAATTGACGAGTCCATATCCTGCCCTCAGCGAGTCCGCCAGTCTGGAAGAAACCCTAGATCCACGGGTTTTTCACCCTATATAATCCCCCTTATGCACCTAATCTGGCCTCCGTCACCCTCAGAAGATTGGAAGAGAGGAGGAACGCTAGATCCAAAGGAGAAGAAGGGGAACAAGATCTTGCATCCATTTCATAGTCATTTGAGGTATTAATTAGACTCTTTCTGTTCTTTGGTCGTTTTTCTTCAAGAATATCATTTAGGTTACCTTTTTGCCCATTTATGAGCTTAATTTAGTAAGGGAGCTTGTGTAAGTGATATAGATTCCAGATCTAACCATATTTCTATCCCAAAACCCAGATCTAATACCATTATTGAACCTTGTTGAATATAAACCCTATATCTAACCTTATTCATGCATTTTAAGCCTATAAACCTCTTTAGGAGCATATGTGCACGTAAAAATGGAACCTTTACATGTAAACCAGACCTTAGGAGCCCATATCAATCAGTTGGATGTGTTGGTTTTAAGCAGAATCGTCTGATTAGTAATTGCATGCATGCGACTCGGCGATTCATTATTTGGACTCGGCGAGTCGAGTCACGAGTCCAATACAGTCTTCATCCCTCTAGATCAGACTCGACGAGTTGTTCATACAACTCAGCGAGTCACAGCCAGAGTGTTCATATGTTGAAGGAGAACTCAATGAGTTGTTCATACAACTCGGCGAATCGGATGCAGATTGACTGAGTGATAGCATTGAAGGGGAACTCGTCGAGTCTATGAAAAACTCGACGAGTAGTAGCGAACAGAAGCAAAGAAGTAAGGGTGAGGACTCAACGAGTTGGTGACCCAACTCGACGAGTCGGGTCAACTATATGTTGACTTTGACAAGAGGGTTGACTTTGACCAAGGGTAAAATAGTCATTTACCCTCAGTATAGTTATCAGTATTTGATTCAGTGTGTTATGGAAATTGTAGTTGGGGAGATACCGGAGCAGCAACAGATAGTTTCCAAAGCGGTTCATTTACCAGCCAGTTTATGAGGTGAGTTTCCTTCCAGTAGGAACGGGTCTAAAGCCCCAATGTCGGCCTGTTTAGCTAGTAGTAGTTTCCGGAATTCGGTCCGATGCAGTTTTTAGTATCTTTGATGCCTTCGTGGCTCAGACAGGATTTATGTGTTATGTGTTCCGGGCTACGGCCCAATGCAGTATGCAGTTTATGTGTTCATGCTATTTGATATGTTTATGCCTTGCTATGTTATGCTCATATAGTTTCCGGACTTTGGTCTGATGCAGTTAGTTCTGGACTTCGATCCGATGCAGGGGAGATGGTCCCAGTCAGTTCCGGACTTCGGTCCGATGCAGTGTCCGGACTTTTGTCCGATGCAGAGGGCAAGGCCCTGGTTAGTTCTGGACTTCAGTCCGATGCAGTTTTCGGACTTCGGTCCGAAGGCCCAGTATGTGTTTATATGTTGTTGTATGGTATGTGGTACTTTGGGGGAGCTCACTAAGCTTTGTGCTTATAGTTTCAGTTTTGGTTTCAGGTACATCCGCAAGTAAAGGGACGGGCTCGGGTTGATGGCATCGCACACACCACAGCTTCAGCTTTATTCCTGGGAGTTTTGTTCAGATACTTAGATATGATTTGATACAGTTCTTGATATGACATTTTTATTATGGGTTTTGAGATACCTGACATATGGTTTTATTATATGACATTCAGTGTTATGACTTTTATTATTATTTAAAAACAAATTTTTTGGGTCGTATTTTTGGGATGTTTCAAGTTGGTATCAGAGCCTTGGTTTGAGGGATTCGGGAACACTTCCGGGTGTGTCTGAACTCAAACTAAGGAAATGGTAAAAGGTTTTTTCGAAAGAAAAGAGTTTTAGAAAAGTAAAAAGAATTTTAGAAAGAAAAGAACTTTGAAAAGAGAAAAGGGTGTGGTGCATGCGATCAGCCGAGCTCAATTAAGTACTCCCAAATTACCCATACAACAGTATGTATCAGTCAATGTTGAGTTTCAATTTCAGTTTCAGTAGAACAGCATGCTAGTATAGGACTAAGGATCTAGGAGGATGCCTTATATGTCTGCTTTATGTGTTTCAGCTTTATAAGAATTGCATGCTAGCATTAAGTAGTCAGCAGTAGGATAGCTTGTTTAGGTTATGCATGATAACATGAGCTTAGCATTGTATGCTAGTATAGTTTCCCATTATGAGGATAGAATTGCTTGAGTAGTCTCCTATGTCTGAATGTTGCTTGCTTTGTGCTTTGTGGGACTCTAAGTGATGGGAGTTAGCCATTAGGTGAATGTGTAACGTCACATGTGAGCAGGGTTGAATAATCTCAGAGTGCTATACTTGGCCCTATTGCGCAGCTCTTGTCTGATTCTAACCGTTTTAGGGACGAGTCTTTTACTTGAAGGATTATCTGAGCCTCGCCGCATGTGATGGTATTAAGGTGATGGCTAATTGGCATCACAAGGAGGGTTTCAGCAGCTGAGGACTGGATCGGGTATAGTTAGAGAATTCCCTAGGGCAAGCCTAGGATGGGAGTAGCAGATATTATTAGCAGTAATAGTGACTTGGTGGAGTCAAGGCAGTACTTGAGGAGAGTACGGATAGATGTGGAAGGTAGTATGGGCCTGTACTACTGGAATAGGGATGCATGCTAGGTCATTTTGTATCTTGAATTCTAGAGTGATAGGCGAATCTCTGTGGAATTTTACCTGTAGCCTCTGTTTGAGAGCTCTGAAAAGAAAATAATACTCCCCTCCTGCCTATGGATATAGGTCACCTTAATTGAACCACGTAAATATTGTGTCTTGTGTGCTTATAGTTTTACTAGTTATCCGCTTTACTTCCTAACAGGTGGTATCAGAGCTGCAGTTTGCATTCATGTGATTGAAGATGTTTACTCACAAGTTTGATTTGGAGAAATTCAATGGTTTAAATGGCTCCACCTTATGGAAGGTGAAGATGAAGGCTCTTCTAGTTCAACAAGGGTGTTCAGCGACACTGGAAGGAGAGGGAAAACTGCCAAAGGTTATGGCGTATGATAAGAAGGTGGACATTCTAACGAAGGCACATAGTGCCATTCTATTGAGCTTGATAGATGGAGTACTGAGGGAGGTCTTGGATCAAACAACTTCTTTTGGGATCTGGGATAAACTTTATGACAAGTACCAGAACAAATCACTGACGAACAGGTTGTATCAAAAGCAAAGATTGTACACTCTCAGAATATCTAAAAGTACCCAGGTGAAAGATCATTTGGATAACTTCAATCACATCATCTTGGATCTACAAGGTGTTGACAAGAAGATTGAAGATGAAGATCAAACGCTCATTCTCTTATGTTCTCTTCCTAACTCATATGTTAATTTTGTGGATACCATACTCTATGGTAGGACAACGATCAGTGTGAATGATGTGAAGGACTCTACGATATCCAAGGAACTAAAAAGAAAAGTTTATGTTGGAGAGAAGGTGTATAGTTATGGTTTGTTTGTAGGGAGTGGGAGGACATAAGAGAGGAAAGGGGGAAACAGAGGGAGATCACGTTCTAAATTGAAGTGTAAAGGTTCATCGAATGCCAAGTGTTATAACTATAAAGAGAAGGGACACTTCAATTGAAATTGTCCATAGCTAAAGAATGGGAAGTCCAATAGTGAATTAAGTAGCAATAAACACTGCTACTATGGTTCAGGAAAGTTATGATGAAAGGGACGATGGTGATGTAGTATCTGTGAGTACATCAAGCTATGTTGATGCTTGGGTCTTGGATTCTGGAGAATCCTATCACATGATGTATAATCCTGACAGGTTTGAGTCCTTCAAAGAGTGGGATGGCACAGTTAAGATAGGGGATGATTGGGTGAGTAGTACCAAAGGTAGTGATACGGTGCAGATCAAGATGCACAATGGCATAATCAGGAAGTTAGATTGTTGGTACGTTCCAAAACTTTAGGAGAATCTAATTTCTCTTGGCACATTGGCTAAAAATGAGATGAGGTACGCTGGTGAAGGTGATTGGGTCAAAGTAACCAAAGGCTCTTTGGTTATAATGAAAGGGAAGACGAATTGTAGAGGAATCTATATCCTAGAAGACAGTACGGTAATGGGAACAATGGTTATCTCCCAAACCTTGAATGAAGGTGATGGAAAGACAAAGTTGTGGCATCATAGATTGGGGCAGATTAATGACAAGGCCATATCAGTTCGATACCGGTCAACACACAAGCAAGAAAATCCTAGAATATGTTCACTCATATCTGTGGGGCCCTACACCATTGAAGTCTCAATGAGGATGCTCATACTTTATGACGTTCATTGATTATTATTCAAGGAAGGTTTGGTTGTACTTTCTGCAGACAAAAGATGAGGTGTTTGGGAAGTTTAAGGAGTAGAAGACCATGGTTGAGAAAAGAACAGGAAAACAGGTCAAGACTCTAAGGACTGACAATGGGTTAGAGTTCTGCAATACTCCATTTGACAATTTCTGCAAGGCATAAGGTATAGTGAGGCACCGCACCGTACGGCATGCACCATAGCAAAATGGAGTGGCAAAACGGATTAACCAACCTCTCATGCAGCATACAAGTTGCATGCAAATATTTTCTAACTTATCCAAGCAATTATGTGGGGAAGCAACTAACACTGCTTGGTATCTAGTAAACAGATCATCATCAACCGCAATAGACTTGAAGACTCCTCAAGAGGTATGGTTCGGGAAACCCTCTAACTATTTTGGTTTACATATATTTGGATGCCCTGCATATGCTCATGTGAATGATGGTAAACTTGAGCCAAGGGTAATGAAGTACATATTTCAAGGATATACGATAGGACTAAAAGGTTATTGATCGTGGTGTATAGAAGAAGGAAGAACTCCTAAATTTATCATGAGCAGAGATGTGACCTTTGATGAATGCATGGGTAGCCAGGGAGGAAGTGATACAGGTCAAGTAGGAAGAAAAGATCAAGGTGCTATCCAGAAGGTGGAGCTTGTAACTCATACTCCAGATAGAGTTGTGATAAGTGACAAAGATCAAGACTGCATTGAACAAGTTGTACAAGATCAAACCAAAGAGCAACCCATGGGATTTTCTTCTAGTGGTGCTGATACATGGAAGGATGATGGGTCAGAATCAATATCAAAGAGAAGATCAAGGAAGATCATTTTCCAACCTGATAGATATGTGGGATGTGTGAATTTAGGTGAACTTGACTCCATTTTTTGCTTTAGCAACTAGAGAAGACATTGAAACTGAGGAGCCTTAATCGTATAAAGTGGCTATGGCGAGTACAGAAGGAAATAACCGGTTGATGGCCATGAATGAAGAAATACAATCTTTAGAGAAGAGTGAAACATGGGATCTTGTTCCATTACCAAAGGGAGCGAAGCCAGTGGGATGCAAATGGATATTTAAGAAGAAGGAAGGGATACCAGGAGTTGAACCAACTAGGTTCAAGGCAAGGTTGGTGGGAAAAGGGTTTTCTTATAAAGAATGAATTGATTATCTTGAGGTGTTCTCACCGGCCGTGAATCACAAGACAATTCTGGTTCTTTTAGCCTTGGTGAGTGCATTTGATCTGGAGCTTGAACAGCTTGATGTGAAAACTGCATTTCTTCATGGGAACTTAGAATGGAAGATATATATGTCCCAATCAGAAGGGTTCCTTAATTCTATGAAGGATCATGTACGTTTGTTGAAGAAATCCTTGTATGGGTTGAAGTAGTCTCCAAGACAATGGTACAAGAGATTTGTTTGATTCATGATCTCTAATGGCTACTCTCGGAACCAGTTTTACAATTGTGCTTACTCAAACGAATTGTCAGCAGATTCCCACATCTATATGTTCCTATATGTTGATGATATGCTCATCGTAGCTAAAGACATGGCTGTAATAAATGAATTGAAGGCGACCATGAAGAATGAGTTTGAGATGAAGGATTTGGGAGCAACAAAGAAGATATTGGGGATGAAGATTCAAAGGGATAGAAAACCAGGGCGGTTATGTATTTCTCAACAAAAGTATATTGAGAAAGTTTTGTAGTCCTTCAATTGTGATAAGTCCAAGCCAGTTGGAACTCCTTTGGCGGCTCACTTTAAATTTGGTCCAAGCACTATAGCCTCTACTAATGAAGAAAGGAAGTACATGAGTAGGGTTCCACACTCAAGTGTTGTTGGAAGTCTCATGTATGCTATAGTCTGTACCAGACCTGATTTGGCTCATGCAGTTAGTGCGATTAGCAGGTTTATAAGTAATCCAGGGAAGACTCATTGGGAAGCTGTAAAGTGGATCTTGCGATACTTAAAGGGAACGATGGATGTTTGCTTGGTGTATGAACAAAATACGAAGAGTGGCTTGGTGGGATATGCTGACTCTGATTATGGTGGTCACTTATTGAAGCGCATGTCATGGACGTGTTACATATTCATTTAATTCAGATGTGCCATCCGTTGGAAGTCAACGTTGCAAGATACCGTTGCTTTTTCTACAACTGAATCTGAGTACATGTCCACGATGGAAGGAATAAAGGAGGAGATATGGTTGCAAGGGCTTATTCTGAGTCTTGGTCTGAAGGTGAAGAAGCCTGTCTTGTATTGTGATAGTTAAAGTGCTTTGATTCTTGCTAAGAACTCTGTGTATCATGAAAAGAAAAATCACATTGATGTCAGGCTGAATTTCATTCAAGATATTCTGGAAGGAGACAAGTTTTCAATATTGAAGATATATTGACAATGTTGTTGCCCACGGAGAAGTTCAAGGTTTGCTTAGACTTGGTTGATGTTGGCAGGAGGTACGTCCCTTCGGGGATGAATACCAGGAAGGGAGAGGAAGTTCTTGTTTGAGGTGGAGTTTAGAGGATGCTCAAGTCAAGATGGAGATTGTTAAATGTGACTCAAGCATTTGGATCATGTTCATTGAGCATTTGGAGTACTTGGAACTTAATGCAACACTTATGTTCATGGAGCATGTGACAAAGCAACAGATCATCTGAGAAAGGAATGAATAGTCTAACAAAGGAACGGATCAAGTGCCAAAGGAACGGATTGTACAAAAGGGGGTTTGGAGCACCTGGAAGAGGATTGGAGCACTTGGGAGTGATATAGAGCAACAAGGGAACCTTGTTGCACCATATGTTGAAGAAATGGGCCAAGAAGGATGCAGTTGCGCCAAGGGCATTCCTTCTTGCGCCATTATGCTCCCTCTTGCGCCATGAGTATCCCTCTTGTACCATGAGGTACTCCTGTTGAGCCATGAAATATGATCTTGCACCATGCATAGCCTTGTTGTGCCATGTATGTTCCTGTTGTGCCAAGGTGGTGTTGTTGCTCAAATCTTGATGTTCTTGTGCCACACTTGAAGCCTTGTTGGCCCATCCATACACTTGTTGCGCCATCATGGTGCAAGTTGGACCATCTTGGTCCTTGATGAGCCACGTATGCTATGAAGTCCTCTGTGATGCTCAAGAACGTTCCAAAAGATGTTGCATGGCGGAATATGATTTATTGCCTCCAGTTATGGGCATGTTGGCCAATGGGCTTGGCCCATTACAGTTTTAGGTCTGATCCCTCAAATATAAATAGAGTTGCATGCTAGGTCATTTTGTATCTTGAATTCTAGAGTGATAGACGAATCTCTGTGTAATTATACTTGTAATCTCTGTTTGGGGGCTCTAAAAGAAAAGTATACTACCTTTCTGCCCATGGACGTAGATCACCTTGACCGAACCACGTAAATACTGTGTCTTGTGTGTTTATAGTTTTGCTAGTTATCCGTTTTACTTCCTAACAAATTTTAAACAAAAACCAAATGCTAGAGGTAGAATAAGCTTTAGTGCTATAAAGAAATGTGCGGCTACACTTAAATATTTAGGATACGATATAACCTTAGATGCAGTAGACGAATACTTGAAAGTATTTGAGAGGACCGCAAATAAGTGTGTAGATTACTTTTGTGCATGTGTTTATGAGGTTTTTCGCAAAGAATATTTGCACAAACCTACTACATGTGAATTGAGAGATTGTATTTGTCTCATCAAGAGAGACATGAGTTTCCAGGATTGATCTATAACCTTGATTGTGTGCATTGGGTGTGAAAAAAATGTCTGACTACATGATGCGGTCAATTTTCCCGAGGTAATATATACGAGCCGACGATCATATTAATGGTTACCGATGGATAATCATATGACCTTGTATTATAATAATAATATGTTAGTTATCAAGACAGGTTTTGTCGCCTCCTAATTACTAATTACTAATTAATAATTAATCAAGGCATGCCCCGATCTAAACCTACTCCCTTTAAACTTCATTGACATTAACACCTAATCATATACACGTACGCAGCCATACATATATACATACATATTGTGTCGATTTAAATAATATTTTTATGGAGTTTTCATATGGATGACAACAAGCTATTTTATATAATAGATCTCATCAAGTGTTATATACAATGTACAGGTTTATTTTAAATACCAAAATATGTAGTTAAAGTTGTTGTACAAGTTTTGTCATTCGAATCTGATAACTTAGAAATACTGAATTTAAAACTCAAGTTGCATTGATGGATAGATAAAAAATAAAAAAAATTTCAAAATGAAAATATGATCTTTATTTTTAAAATAAGTTGAAGGATATGTTTAATATCTTCATCAAAATCAGTGACATATTTATTTAATTAACTATTTATATAGGAAATCCCTCAGCGTAGTAATTACTTCAAATATTATATGGAAAATTTTTATTTTGTTAAAAAGAATACTTATTTTTGTAATTCAATTTCATTTACTGCTAAAGATACTAAAAGTATTTAATTAATATATAGAAATCTTAAAATTTATTTGTTAGAAAAGTATTTATAAATTCATTAACTTATTTTTTTTCCTATTTGTTTCACTGACTTGTTCATTTATATTCCAGTTCCATTTCTTTTACTAAGATTACTGTCAAAATGTTTTTATCAAAACATTGTGTATATCTTTAATTGTGATAAATCTTACTCATAAACCCTGCATTCCCCGTACTTACATAGATACTTCAGTATTATCAAACAATACGAACCTCATCCTACAATACAAGATGATATAATAAAACTAAAAATTCTACAAAATAATCCAACGAAGTTGGTACATCACGAACCTCATCCTCCAATGTTTTGACAACTTGGTACAACTCAACAGTCGCCATTGGCTATTAAACGAATCAACTTAGGCATATTCACATGTATCATTGTTTTCTTCGTAGGGAACTATGGATAACAAAGTCTCTCTCTCTCTCTCTCTCTATATATATATATATATATATATATATATATATATATATATATATATATATATATAGGTAGAGGTACATTTGAGACCATTATTAATTTGTGAGATAAGGGGACCAATTTTCAGCCTTTGATCATAATTGATCTAATGGTTCAACAATAAAACGTGATTAGTGCTGATTAATGTTGATTAAGGCGCTTAACTAAATTATGAGGGGGAGTTTAGTCACTGTTCTATTTTTGATCCCTTAGATTTGATGACAATCTATATATGACGTATTGTTTCATGGGAGCCTTAGATTGTGAATTACGTTTTTCATATTATCCTAAGATTGAGATCTATTATGTTTCAATGTTATAAAACATATATCGATTTCAACAATCAATCACTAATTCATAATAATTTGTTTAAGATTTGTGCAATTTGATTTAATGGAATTTTGATTTCATCTGGTAATGAGTTTGGAAGCAATCAAGATGAAGAATTCAACAAATCGATCATAAATTTTGATGTTTTAAATGAAGATTTTAGCAATGGCGCATCAAGATTTCAGAATCAATGATCACTTGAGATCCAGTTCAGTAACTTCATGTTCCTTTAGTTAGTATTTGAGGAAGATTTCAGCAATTCATCGTAACTTCAAATTATGTTCAACAATTTTAATCATGATCAACAATTGATTGTCAATTGAGATTGTTTTCAGTAGCATCAGGTTTTAATTTCTTTTCTCTAGACATCGATTACAATCTTTGATTTATTTCATCATCTTTTTGTTGCAATGTTCATTCAAGAGAATTTGAATACATTATTCTCCACAGTCGAGCACATAATACATGAAGAGAATCAAGTGGAAATAACGAATCTTTGAGTCATTTTGCACTCTTTCTATCAAATTAACCAGGTATGTACAAATTGATTATTGTTCTTGAGCTAATTTTCTTCAACTAAACATGCATTCCACCTGTTTGATAAAAGTACTAAATGAATAAAGAGTCTTATATATCACCCCTCATTCCCAAGAATAATGTCCTCTTTAAGAATATGAATATACTTCAATATGAGTTGGAATTACTATAACATAATTCCATGTTGATTACTCTTATTAAATTTACCTTAGTTTTATTAAAATATGTCTTTTTCTTCAAATACATATTGTCGGATATGTCTTTTAGCACAATTTTGTTTTAATATGCTCCCGTTACCTTTTTTTGTTACCTTATAGAAAAGGAGTTATACTAAAGAAAAGGTTAGATGCTCTTAAATCAATTATTGTTCTTTTAAAACTAGTATATGTTAAAAATAAGGTATTTTATGATTAGTTTCATAAGAATGTATATTATTCTTATTAGATTTATTGGATTATCATCATTGTTATTAGATTTATTGGATTATCATCGGTATATGTTAATTTCATTAAGTTAGGGTTCATGTTAATGGTGAAATAAGAGTTATTTTAGAAGAGTAGTTCTTTCAAGTACCTAAGATATGGCTTATATTAATAAGATTTGAAGGGTTCATATAATATGATTATGATGTTTTGAATTATGGCTTGTTTCAATTTACTTAGTCAAATATTCTAAACAGAATGTAATTAGTAATATCAAATTCCATTCGATTGCAGTTTTTTATTCCAAAATTTCTAACTTTATACATAATATAGTATTAGATGTAACTGTTAACTGTCAATCTAACATTATTTATAAATTAGAATATTATTCTAATATTTTATATTCATAATAACAAACATTGTTATATATCAAGACTAAAAAATATAATTCTAATATGCTAATGTATTTATCTAGAACATTACTCTATTAGAATATTTTACATATAATTTATTTTGATTTTTTGTACTTTATTCTATATATTCTTGTAACACTATAAATTGTAAATTCATAATAGTATATAATGATATCTATACATGCATATTATTCTGATTATAATTATTAGATACCATCACTCATATTTCATTATATGGTGTTATTATCTTGCAGTTATTCATCACAATGAAGAAAATCCACATATAATGAGGAATAAAGGTCGTGGAGCCAGAAGATACAAATTATCTTCGAGAAGACTACCATTCAAGGTCAACAAAAATCAAGATCATACAAAATATGTGGTGTGCAAGGTTATGATAGAAGGAAATCTTTAACAATGAACAATATTTTCAAGGAATAGTTTGCACAATGTTCTCTCTATATATATTTTCATCTTTTCATACTAGAATATGTTGAACAATGTTGTGTACATCTAATTACATTATGTATTTATCCTTTCGACATCTAATTAGAATTTGGCAAAAATAATTATGCTCCAAAGTAAGTTTCCCATTTAATTTGACATATGTGTCCATATATGTTGATCATAAGCATTTTGATCATAATCCTCCATTTCACTATCTTCGGTTTCAACCCTTTCCTCTTCAACTCCAACCCGCGCTTATTGGATTTTTGACTTATTTGTACTTCAAAAATTAGTACTCGAAAATAAGTCATTGAACTTCTTTGCCAGTTCCATGTTCTATTTTTATTTGGAAACATCGATATACAACTAGAAACAATTTCTTTCATATTCTCTTTTTCTACAAAAACTTTCTTGAAGACCTTTTTAAACATTTCTTCATGTTTCTGAAAAAAAACAATAAGATACTAGAATTATAAGTATAACTTATTAAATGAAATCATAATATTCAATTGAATAATAAGTTATGAAGTACCATACGATATATCATATCAAAATAGTATAACATCAATTATGAACCAAAAGCATGTCATATCAGAATATCTAGAATTACAGAAAATAACAACATACTTTAATCTTTTTTTCTACTATAAACAATGTATTTTACTTACTTATTATAGCAACATAGTTTCATTTCTTAACCAATATAAGCAATATGTACCTTGAACCTTGTAATGTGATAATAAGTGTTAGATTACATCTTGATATTATCACTTAAAAATGAGTTCTCCATATGAGGTTTAACAAATTTAATTAGATACTTACATTCAACCTACGAAAGTTAAATGATAACAAAATAAAGAATTTGACAATTTCTTAGAATATTTGGAATATTTAACTTAAAACAAATATATATCTTTAGAATATTTAGAATAATTAACCTAATTAGAGAGATGACTCGTTTCAAAGTATTTTGTAATCTTATATCAGAACATCGATTTTCAGTAATTCATCATCAAAAAAATTTGCTATTACTAAAGGATTAAAAACAATGATCGATTTTCAGCTATTTATCATAAATTTGCTATTACATAAGGATTATCAACAACTCATAATCAATTGATTTCATCAATTCGTCATAAAAATGACAATGACTACCATACTAACTCTAATATACAAAATCAAAAGGGCTAGAATATTATACTAGAAGCTAATACACAAATCAAAATGATTAGAATAATATATTATACAAAATAAAAATGACTAGAATATTTTAGTAAACATCAATGTTTAACAATTCATGACCATTTTCTCTATTACATACACCGATAAGGAATTTCTAGATTTCAACATTTATTTTCAACAATTCATCATCAATTCTATATTATCAAAGGATTATCATACATGATCAATTTTCAGCAATTATTCATCAATTTTGCTATAATAAAATAAATATCAGCAAGAATAATCAAGGAAAAACTCATCAATAATTTATATTTTTAGCAATTCATCATCAAAATTAGAATGGATAGAATACTAACTCTAGAATACAAAACTCAGATTTATTATAAAAGCATACTAGAAGCTCATATACAAAACAAAACATGATGATTAGATATTGTACTATACGAAATCAGAACTAGTAGAATATTGTTTTAAAAGCTAATAATTGAGTTTTTATTGGAAAATAGCTTTATGTCCTTTCTTTTTGAATCAGTTATTTCTCTTTGGTTCTTTAGATTAGACTTCAGTACATGTTATTTTATTCACTCTATCTATTTCATATAATGACATTGGTGATTCATCTTTTATATTGAGAAGAGGAATTGGAATCTGATTCTCTCGAATAAGGCATTGTTGAAAGATGAAATCAAAGCCTTTGATAGGTATGAGTTCTAAAGTCTATTCTAAAAACTATAATGAAACAATCTGAATAACTTAATTAAGGTTTATGACTTTGAATGATCGTCGATTCCTTCTATTTAGAAGGATAGGGTTTATGTGAATTTAAAGGATGATAGTTTAAGGAAAGCAAGAACATGTATATATGATTTTGATTCCTCAGTGATCTTCTAGATTTGATCTTTGGATTTTTTAAACAAGAAAACGAAATTAACTCTCTTTGCTTCACTTTGCTTCAATTGGGAGAATGGTTAACAACGAGGATATGATATACGGTTTTGATTTGATATACTAGGGTTCTTCAACATAGAATTTGTACAACCTGAATTATTCATCGATTCAATTACACAATCTGAAATTTGAATAGCTTGAATTAATACCTATTTTGTGAAGGAATGATGGATAATCGAGATTGAATAAGAAGGTTGAAGTTATGAATTTGCAGGAATAAGAATTTGTTGATAATCGAGATTGATCGAGGGTTTTCTGATCGTTTTTGGCTACATAAATCAATTAGGATTTGTTTTTGAGTACGAATCAGAGGATGAATTCGAGCTAGAATCAGAATAAAGAGCTTGACTTTTCAATCAATTTAGGGTTAATCCGAAACAAATTTGTGATTGAAGGGTTTTCGATCGATGAAAGGGTTTTGGGAAATGAAAAGCATATGAATGCGTTTGTGAATGTACCAGGTTACGTTTCTACCCCTCCGTGTTTTCCAGTTAATTACAAAGTTTGTGTTATTTACACAAACTGCCACCGCCAGTTTTTTTTTCTTTTTAATTAAATCTGAACCACATATTAATTTTGATCGAGGGCTAAGATTTGGTCCTCATGTCTCACAAAATATAGGTGGTCTCAAATGAACCCAACCATATATATATATATATATATATATATATATATATATATATATATATATATATGTATATATATGTATATATATATATATATATATATATATATATGTGTATATATATATATATATGTATATATATATATATATGTATATATATATATATATATATATATATATAGTTAGCATTTTTTCTTGAATCTCATGCATTTGAAACCCCCACACATTTTCATATTCAAAGTAATTAATCACACATAATCTCATTCCAAGAAAATCACACACTCTATAAGTTCAACACCTCATGCATTTCAAACCCCGCACCCTTTCACCTTCATTATATATGTAGTTATATTAGTGTATTTATCTTACAAAAAGTCGTCATTTGGTTGAAGATATTATGATTCAAAAGTTTTCATATAGTTGAATCATTCACGATCCAAATATGATGATTTGAAAAAATAGGTTATGTCGCATCGATGGTTATTGTAATATGATTTTTTCTTTCAACCAAAACAAATGAAAATTTTCTATTCTTTCTTTATATTTAATTTCTCATTTGACCTTTATATGTGATTTGTATGTATTACTCAATCTTTAATGTGACTTCCAAACATCAATGTTTTGCTTGAAATATCTTTCTCATTCTTCTTTTTCAAAAAAACATTTTGATTGCAGGTTAATGAAAAATTGTTATCAAGTTTCTACGGTTGAATGGTGTTTAATAAAGAAATAAGATTCAGAAAACGGATATATGTTTTTTTTGGGAGCAAAGTAGACGAATATTAGTTTTTACTTTTGATTTAAACTTATATTTATGTAACATTTTTATTTATATATTCAACCACCCAATGTTTAGTTTTCTATTTTGATTATGTTTATTTTCTATTAATTTTTTGTTGGGTCGTCCTACACAATATATTTACAAGACAATATTTAAAAGATAACATAATTTCTAAAATTTGATATGTAATTATGATGACTTATCATAATATGTTCTTCATATGAAAGTAATTTATCCATATTACTATGACAAGAATTACATATGATATTTATGAAAATATATATTATATGTGATTCGTTTAACATATATATGCACCTATGTATGTTATAAATTTATAATTAAATATCTTTATGTTTAATAGTTGAAGGGATTAAAATGATGCATCAAAACCAATTATTTAGATGAATATAATAATAATAATAATAATAATAATAATAATAATAATAATAATAATAATAATAATAATAATAATAATAATAATAATAAATACACATTTCCAAGTATTGTATTCATTTGAAACTCACACTACAACTCGAGAGTTTTCTAATTTATGTATATTTATTAGTTATAACTCAAGAGTTTTTAACTTATGATTATTAATTAGTAATTACTAATAACTTTTTATTTTCCTTTCTTTTATAATATTTTCTTTTATCATACGTTTGATATATAATTTACACAATTGTAAACGGTTTATAAAATTATCAAATAATTATAAATATCATAAAAACTTAAAAATTAAAACTATAATCATCATACTATATTATAAAAGGAACATTTTTTCTTTCACCATATTCATTTGAAACTCTTAACTTTTCATATTTTCAAAAAATATACTTCAATTATTAACTTAAATATGTTTTTAAGTGTAAATATTATCATAAATGGAAGATATGGTGACTGATCAATATGATATACTTAATTTGTTAACTTCAATATATGGTTAAATAAATAACCTACATTAATATATCAAATAAGCTTAAAAATTTCGTGTTAAATTTAAAACATAAAGTAAAATATCAAATAATGTTTAAAAAACATTCAATATTTATTTTTTTAACATAGTTAAAAGGAAAACATTAAATATAATAATAATAATAATAATAATAATAATAATAATAATAATAGTAAAAGAACCTAAATTGATTAATCAAATTAACTAAAAGGTGTCTAAAAACTATATTCTAATAATATATTTTTAACCTGCGTCGCGCAACGCGCGGAAATTCCCCTAGTGTGTGTGTGTGTGTATGTGTGTGTGTGTATATATATATATATATATATATATATATATATATATATATATATATATATATATATATATATATATATGAACGTTCAATCGAGAATATTTAACAACAAATTTGAATCACACAATTTTTTAAATTAAAACCATCAAATAATATTAATATAAATCACAAATAAATAAAAAATAAAATAACCCATTAACCAACACCACTCACCACCCAAACAACAACACCACCCACCACCACTGTAACATCCGGATTTTTCCAGGTATTTTGTTTAGTTAAATACATGGAATTTTAGAGAAGGAATCGACGAGTTTGTGCCTCAACTCATCGAGTATGATCGCGCATGGTGACGTGTTTTAATGACTGGACTCGACGAGTCGGGAGCTGACTCGCCGAGTCAGCGCTGATGGGGAAAACCCTAATTGTCCGGGTTTGTGACCTATTTAAAGGCCCTTATGGCCTTCATTTGCGGCCACACTTCCCTTTGAGAGACCCTAATCGATCCAGAGAGCTTAGAGAGAAAGAGGGAGCCATTTTCATCATCTTGGTGCATTCTTGCAAGGAAGGAGGAGATTGTTCAAGCTAAATCAACTAGAGGAGCTCAGACCTACTTCTATCCCATTCTAGGCTACTATTTAAGGTATGAATCTATACCTATTTTCGTATGATTAGTAGATCTCATGAAATTATGGTTTATTTCCCTTTTTTTTAATTGATATAGATCTGGACTTTGAGAGGTCCAGAGAGTCCCACGATTCAAGCTTTATGTAGTCACATAAGAGTATTGAGCCTAAAACACCATTATAACAGTTCATTTGACAAATAGAGCTAGATGTGCGATACATGGACGTAAAGATCGAACCTTTACATGATTATTGGATGTTAGGAGGTTGGATCTATAAGTTAGAGCCACGGATCTGACCTCAAATGGCTGAATGAGGATTCGATGGGGTTGGACTCACCGAGTCTGTTGGATGACTCAACTAGTCGTATCTGGTTTGTCCCGATATCTTCAACCCAGTATGAACTCGTTGAGTTAAGGGGAAACTCGACCAACTAAGTGGACTCTTGTGCGAAACTCGAAGAAATGTGATTGGACTCAGCGAGTCACAAGAGTACACTCGGCGAGTCAGGTCGGCCTTGACAGATTGAATTAAGCAGACTTCGGTTAGTTTATAGGATGGATCGATAAGGGGTATATGAGACAGTGGAGAGGTAAAATTGTCTTTTACCCAATCCGAGAGACAAAAAGAGAATGAAAGGGCTTTAGGAGTAAAAATGATAAAATGATGGATAATGATTAAGATGTTTGTCTATTATGATAGGATGAGGCTAATCTAGGATCCCGAGAGCTTGTATGTTATCTTCTAGTTATGAGGTGAGTCTTCTCACTATACTTTACATGGAATGGTGACTAAGTGTGACCGGAAGGTCTTATGTGCTTGTATGAGTTATATGATTTGATATGATATGTATATGTTGTATGGATTGGAACGAAAGGTCAAGCAGGGTTGGATCGGAAGGTTAACAAGGTTAGGACCGGAAGGTCTACCTGGATTATGGGATCGGAAGATCCCACTGAGACATAGTGACCATAAGGTCTTGTATCCTAAGGTGGCTAATATATGTATGTGGTATTTTGGGGAACTCACTAAGCATTTATGCTTACCGTGTTATGTGTTATGTGTTTCAGGTACTTCCGAGGATCGTAGGAAGGCTCAGGCATGATTGTACACCTGCATAGAGATATAATGGTGGTCCTAGATTGATAAATGGTTTTGAAAGCTTATTGATTGATTTTGGAGGATTAATGTTATGACATTTTTTATGAAATTAAAAGTGAAAATTTGGTTGAAATTTTTTGGTTGTTACAAGTTGGTATCAGAGCCTTGGTTAGAGGGATTCAGATACACCTTCGGGTATGTTCAGACTCAAACTAGGGATTTGGGAAACGTTTTCATAAATAAACAATTTTTCTAAAAATAAGTAAGAGATTTCAAGAAAACGAGCAGTGTGTACAATCAGCCAGCGCCCGAATGGTGATTTCCCAAAATACTCTTACTTTGTGTGTTATAAGCTGTTATGAGATATGATATTCATGCAAGAGAGTAGGCTAGGTATTTCATGATTTAGGACTAGAGTGGCCTGATTTAGGATACCTTAGTCTATAGGTTTGCTACCTGTAATTTGAGTGCAAGTAGGTAGCAGGAACGAGCATATGGTAGGTCTACTATAAGAGTAGTTGATGTTCGGAAGAGGTAGAGTGCTTGTGAGTTAGGATCCTAGGAAGAGGACTTGGGGTGAACACAAATACTGTGTGGAAGGTAGTATTTGGCCCGTACTACTGAAAACAGCGGGTCGGTGAGCATTCCAAGTAAGAATCCTGAGGTTTCTAAGGAGCAAGTATGTGCGAGAGATTGAGTCTCTGAATATTTAATGTTGTATTTCAAAGACATCATGGTGGGTACGCGCCACAACCCCGAGAACACCAGAGCTAGCGGTGATGAGATACATGTGATGATTCACGAGGAGGTGGCCGCAACCATCCGCGAGGCTATTCCAGAGACGTTTGGGTATATTAAGAGCAAGTTGATTGAGACATTTGATGAGCGATACGAAGTTGTTACTCAGACGGCTACTGCTACAGCCACCGCAACGGTCGCTGCTGCTAGGCCACATGGGGGGTGACTCGTTGTTGTACTGAGAGTTCAGCAACACGAAGCCACCAGAGTTTGATGGGAATCAGGATCCAATTGCAGTGATGAGGTGGATTTTGGACATTAAGGGATGTTTCTATACTTGTTCCTGCCCAGAACATTTGAAGGTATGGTTCGCGTTGAACCAACTTCGCTTGGGAGTGAAGGACTGGTGGAAGTATGTAACATCCGATTTCTCTACTGCAGAGCTTACCATGATAACTTAGGAGAGATTCACCACTATGTTTTGAGATGAGTACATTCCCCCCGGTGGAGAGGGAATGATTGGCCCATGAGTTCTTGTCCCTCAAGTAGGGGACCAAGTCTGTGACGGTGATTACGAGGATGTTTCATGAGAGGGTCATGTTTTACCCTGAGCACGTGTCTTCTGATCAGGCACGCATGAGTCGATACTTGAGCATACTAAGGAGAGACATTTGTGAGTTCATGCCGAACTCATCATATCGGACATTTGCTGAGCATCAAGCAAATACCCGGAAGAGGGAAATAGAGTTGGAGACTCAGGCCAGAGAGGAGGTAGAGTCTCAAAGGAGGGATCAATAACCGACTCAGTCTCAGCCGGCAGCCAAGCAGGCAAAGCCCACTGATTTAAGGTATGGAGGCCAGAAGGGCCGCACTTGGTGGAAGTGCGGCAAGGGACATGAGGGGATTTGTTGGGCAGGTGCTTGCTATAAGTGTGGCAAAGAGGGGCACATAGCCAAGGATTGCCCCAAGGGGTTCATATTCTGTTTCCACTACAATCAGACTGGCCATCGGAAGGCCGAGTGCCCACATTTGATGCAGGGACCAACGCAGGGATCTGTCCTTGTTGTTGGACGAGTTGCAGAGAGTCAGCCAGTGAAGGCTGAGGTTCCGAAGGCTCATGGGAGAGCCTTTCAGTTGATAGTAGAGGAGGTTCGCGCAGCACCCGATGTAGTGGCTGGTATGTGATCTCTTACTTATGTTATTTGAGTTATGTTATGCTTATACTGTGATATGCGTAGGTACTTTTCTTGTGAATTCTGTACCTGATTTGGTGTTATTTGACTCGGGTTCGAGTCGATCTTTCGTATCTATAGCGTTTAGTCGCCACATCAGTATACGACGAGAGGCGTTGAGTCAACCTCTGAGAGTCTCTATAGCCAACGAGCATGCGGTGTTTGCGACTGATGTGATCCGGGGATGTGTGCTCGAAATTTTCGGAGTGGAGTTTCCGATAAATCTGGTACCAATCGTGATGGGTGATGTCTTTGTTATTGTGAGCATGGATTGGCTGAGTCGATTCAGAGTTATGATTGACTTCAAGTGTTAGATAGTGATGATATGTAATCCTAATGGAGGAGTGCTTATAGTGTATGGTGAAGGTACACGATCTTGATCAGCATGTTGCTCGGCTGCCAGAGCGAGACAGAGTCTACAGCAAGGTTGTAGAGGATTTGTAGCGTATGTGGTGGTTACACGTGTTGCCGTGAGAGACCGAGTTTTGTCTCCGACGTTCCAATAGTGAGCGAGTTTCAAGATGTGTTTACTGAGGAGTTTTCGGGATTTCCTCCCACGAGGCAGGTGGAGTTCTATATTGATTTGATTCTGGGAGCGGCGTCTATCTCCAAGGCACCTTATTGTTGGATTAGTGTCTAAGTCCATAACTATTTCGGTATGTCTTACCCGTTGGTGCATGGTCCTTTTGGGTTGCCTTCACCAAAGCAACTTGATAGGATGAATTATGGAGAGAAAGGATTAAATATGATTTATTAATATATTATGGGAATAATATATTAAAGGAGAAATCATATTGTTTAATTAATATTAGTCAAGAATTAATAGATAATTAATTTTGTGGCCAAAAGAGATTAATTAAACTTAAGGGACTGGAATTGTAATTATAAGATAATTGCAATTGGGCTATGGATTGCCTTATATTATAAGGTTGGACGAATTCCATGGGGAAACCCATTAGAAATCGTCCAAGGCCTTTAAGGAAAGGAATCCATGGGCTGCTTAGGGCTTAAGCAGTCAAATTAGGGTTTCCTAGTTTAAAACCCTAATAGCCTACATGTATAAATAGCACCCTTAAGCCCCAAAAACGTAAATAACTTGTTCTCTAGGGTTTTGGACGGTTTTGGGCAGCCTTCTTCTCTTCTCCTCTTCATCCTCTTGCTCTTGGTGTTTGTGAACCATTAGAGGAGTGACATTTATGACTCTAAGCTTTCTAAAGTCATTACAAGAAGGAATAGTGATTGTTATTGCTATATAACAATCAAAGTAATATCTTAAACCTATTATTGTGCTAATATCGATAATCACATGCTAGTATTAGGGTTTATAGTCTTGGATAAATTGCATGTACAATAGAGAAACCTAGATCCAAGCATTAGGGTTTGTATGAGCACATAGGATGTTCTTATGACTAAAACCCATCACTTATCGCCTTGCGCCGCCAGAGATGTAGGAGTTATCATCACAACTTCAGGAGTTGTTGGGGAAGGGTTTTATCAGGCCGAGTAGCTCACCGTGGGGAGCACCGATTCTTTTTGTCAAAAAGAAGGACGAATCCCACCGGATGGGTATTGACTATCGGGAGTTGAACAAGATGACGGTCAAGAACCATTATCCGCTTCCGAGGATTAATGATATGTTTGATCAGTTGCAGGGTGTATCTTGGTTCTCCAAGATCGACTTGAGATCTGGATACCATCAGATGAGGGTGCGTGATGAGGATATTCAGAAGACAACATTTAGGACTCGTTATGGTTATTACGAGTGTGTGGTGATGCCATTTGGGCTCACCAATGCACCGGCATTGTTCATGGATCTCATGAACCGGGTGTGCAGACCTATGTTGGATTGATCGGTGATCATGTTCATCGATGATATACTAGTATATTCGATATCCAGGGAGCAGCATGTGGAGCATTTGTGTGAGATACTTGGAGTGTTGACATCAGAGAGGCTTTATGCCAAATTCTCCAAGTGTGATTTCTGGTTACGAGAGGTTCAGTTCTTAGGGAATCTCATTAACTAGGATGGGATTTTGATCGATCCGGCCAAGATTGAGGCTGTGATGAATTGGGAGGTGCCAAGATCCCCCACCGAGATCAGGAGTTTTCTGGGATTGGCCGGTTACTATCGGAGGTTTATCAGAGATTTCTCCAAGATTGTTGTTCCTCTCACCAGGTTGACCCGGAAGAGCATTGCTTTTGTTTGGGGTCCTGAGCAGCAAACCTTGTTCGAGACTCTTCACTATAGATTGTGCAAAGCTCCAGTGTTAGCCCTTCCTGAGGGGATGGAGGATTTTGTGGTTTATTGTGATGCATCCATATCGGGGTTGGGTGCAGTGCTTATGCAGAGAGGGCACGTAATAGCATACGATTTGAGGCGGCTGAAGCCTCATAAGACGAGGTATCCCACCCATGATTTGGAGATGGAGGCGGTGGTGTTCACCCTGAAGATATGGTGCCACTATTTGTATGGGGTTTGGTGTACCATATAAATGGACCACAAGAGCAAGAAGTATCTTATGGATCAGTCCAACCTGAATATACGTCAGAGGCGGTGGTTGGATGTGGTAAAAGATTACGACTGCGAGATTCTATATCATCCGGGCAAGGCTAAGGTGGTAGTCGATGCCCTGAGCCGTAAGACGGAGTGTGCCCTGATTCAAGATGTGTGTATGAGGATGACAGTGATGACTCCAGTGTTGGATACCATTCGAGAGGCCCAAACGGAGGCTGTGAGACCAGAAAACCGCAAAAGGGAGTGGGTGATTGGGCAGGTATCCGAGTTTGTGACTGATAGTCGAGGGCTTATGACCTTCCAAGGGAGGATTTGGGTGCCTTATGAGGGTGGATCATGTGGCATTCTGATGGAGGAGGCACATAGGTCGAGATTCTCGATCCACCCCGGGGCCACTAAGATGTATATGGACCTGAAGAGGGATTACTGGTGGCCCTGTATGAAGAGGGATGTCGCGTGGGTAGTAGAGAGATGCTTGGCCTACCGTCGGGTCAAGGCAGAGCACCAGCGTCCACATGGTCCACTGCAGCCTTTGGAGATTCCCCAATGGAAGTAGGAGAAGATCTCTATGGACTTCATCTCTAAGTTACCAAGAACGGCGCGTGGACTTGACGTGATCTGGGTGATTGTGGACCGATTGATGAAGAGTGCTCACTTTCTAGCTGTTTGTGAGAGCTCTTCTGTAGAGAAATTGGTTGAGATTTATGTGAGAGAGGTGATGTCTAGGCATGGAGTGCCAGTCTCGATTGTTTCCAATCGAGACGTGTGCTTTACTTCGCGGTTTTGGAGGAAATTTCATGAGGAGGTAGGCACGCGGTTGCATTTCAGCACTGCGTACCACCCAAAAAACAGACGGGCAGAGTGAATGAACAATTCAGATGCTCAAGGACATGTTGCGCGCCTGTGTCATGGACTTCGGAGGGAGTTGGGACACTTATTTACCTCTAGCCAAGTTTTCCTACAACAACAACCATCATTCGAGCATTGGTATCCCTCCCTTTGAGATCTTGTATAGGAGGAGGTGTTGTACTCCCATCTGTTGGGATAGGTGGGGCAGAGAGTTATGGGCGACACTGAGATAGTATTGAAGATGGCCGACCAGATTCAGAAGGTCAGACAGAGGTTACTGACGGCTCAGAGTCATCAGAAGAGTTACGCGGACAGAGGACGATCTGAGCTTCAGTTTCAGGTCGGAGATTTTGTGCTTCTGAAGGTTTCCCCATGGAAAGGGGTAATCTGGTTTAGGAAGCGGGGCAAGTTGGGGCCTCGATACATTGGACCATTCAGGGTGATCACCATGGTAGGCAACGTAGCATACCAGCGGGAGCTACATGAGGAGTTGAGTCAGATCCATAGCACCTTCCACGTATCCCAGTTGAGGAACTGTATGGCCGATGAGATGGCAATTGTCCCGCTGGAAGACATTCAGATTGACGCGAGACTGAATTATATTGAGAGACCTATCGTACTTTTGGATAGGAAGGTGAAAGTTTTGAGGAATAAGGAAGTGCCCCTGGTTCAGGTCAAATGGCAGCATCGTAAGGGGTCTGAGTTGACATGGGAGCCGGAGTTAGAGGTGCGGGAGCAGTATCCCGAGTTATTAGCAAAGCACAACTTCGAGGGCGAAGTTTGATCCTAGTGGGGGGGAATTGTAACATCCAGATTTTTCAAGGTATTTTATTTAGTTAAGTACATGGATTTTTAGAGAGGGTCTCGACGAGTTAGTGCCTCAACTCGTCGAGTAGGATCGCGCTTGGTGACGTGTTTTAATGACTGGACTCGACAAGTCGGGGAGCTGACTCACCGAGTCAGTGCTGCTGGGGAAAACCCTAATTTTCTGGGTTTGTGACCTCTTTAAAGGCCTATATGGCCTTCATTTGTGGCCACACTTCCCTTTGATAGACCCTAATCGATCCAGAGAGCTTAGAGAAAAAGAGGGAGCCATTTTCATCATCTTGGTGCATTCTTGCAAGGAAGGAGAAGATTGTTCAAGCTAAATCAACTAGAGGAGCTCAGATCTACTTCTATCCCATTGTAGGCTGCTGTTTATGGTGAGAAATTGTACCTATTTTCGTATGCTTAGTAGTAGATCTCATGAAATTCGGGTTTCTTTTCCCTCTTTTAGTTGAAGATATTGAGTATAAGAAGTCCCCCTGAGGCTTAGACTACAGATCTGGACCTTGAGAGGTCCAGAGAGTCCCATGATTCAAGCTTTATGCAGTCACGTAAGAGTAATGAGCCTAAAACACCATTATAACGGTTCATTTGACAAATAGAGCTAGATGTGCGATACATGGATGTAAAGATCGAACCTTTACATGATTATTGGATGTTAGGAGGTTGGATCTATAAGTTAGAGCAACGGATCTGACCTTAGATGGCTGAATGAGGATTCGATAGGGATGGACTCGCCGAGTCTGTCTGATTACTCGACGAGTTGTATCGGGTTTGTCCCGATATCTTCAACCTAGTATGAACTCGTTGAGTTGAGGGGCAACTCGACCGACTGAGTGGACTCTAGGGCAAAACTCGAAGAAATGTGAATGAACTCGGCGAGTCACAGGAGTGCACTCGGCGAGTCAGGTCGGCCTGGACAAATTGAATTAAGCAGACTTCGGTTAGTTTATGGGATGGTTCAATAAAGGGTATACGAGACAATGGATGGGTAAAATGGTCTTTTACCCAATTCCGAAAGACAAAAAGAGAACGAAAGGGATTTAGGAGTAAAAAGGTTAAAAGGATGGATAATGATTAAGATGTTTGTCTATTATGATAGGCTGAGGCTAGTTCAGGATCTCGAGAGCTTGTCTGTTATATTCTAGCTACAAGGTGAGTCTTCTCGCTATACTTTACCTGGAATGGTAACTATGTGTGACCGGAAGGTCTTATGTGCTTGTATGAGTTATATGATTTGATATGATATGTGTATGTTGTATGGATTGGACCGAAAGGTCAAGCAGTGTTGGACCGGAAGGTCGGCATGGTAGGACCGAAAGCTCTACTTGGATTATGGGATCGGAAGATCCCACCGAGACACAGTGACCGGAAGGTCTTGTAACCTATGGTGGCTAGTATATATATGTGGTATTTTGGGGAGCTCACTAAGCATTTATACTTACCATGTTATGTGTTATGTGTTTCAGGTACTTCCGAGGATCGCAGGAAGGCTCCGACATGATTGTACACCTGCATAGAGATAGAATGGTGGTCCTGGATTGATAAATTGTTTTGAAAACTTATTGATTGATTTTGGTGGATTAATGTTATGACAATTTTTATGAAATTAAAAGTGAAAATTTCGATGAAAATTTTTGGTTGTTACAGATGGGTTTTGAGCATTCTAACACTTCCTAAGTGTACATGCAACCCTAATAACCTTGGATCTATGTTTGTCTAATTATCATGCAAAGTTGAATTCCAAGGCTATATTCCTATCTACCATACATGGGGAACAATTTTAACTTGAATGATAGATAGAATAACTTACCTAGTTGTTGCTTGTGTTCCTTGAAACCTTATGAGCCTAGTACCCCAAGTGTGATGCCTCAAATGCTTCACACAACACCAAATGCTCTTGGAAAAACTTATGAGAGAACACACACTTCTTGAAATCGGCCAAGCCCACTTGTTTCCTTAGTGTGTCCGATTTTGGTGGAGAATATGATTCTTATATAGTGTTGACACATCTAGGGTTACACCATGTAAACCCTAATGTGTCATGACTCTTCATTTCCATGACCCATGGGTTTGTAACTCCCATGGAGCATCCTATGGGTGGAACCCAACTTGATAATCCATGGAGCCTCTTAGCCCACTATACAAGATATGGATGATTTACATAATCAACCCATATATTTAATTAGTTATCTTTTGATCACTTAATTAATTCTAAATTAATTCTTGATCAAACTAATCAAATAATATTATTAATATATTAGAACTTATAATATATTAATAATCTCCAAGTGTTATTTCTCTCATTTAGTCTATCCAATTGCATGGTGCCATGCAACCCAAATGGACCATGCCGGGTCGGGTCAAGTACATACCATAAATAGTTATGGACTTAGACACCTTATCCAACAGTCTCCCACTTGGATAAGTCTAATAACTATTACTGCAAGTATGACTTCAGGAACCGATCGGCAATCGTAACTCTTTTCAAGGTTTCTCGGAACTGAGAAGATGATGGTACGCTATTTAAGATAAGTGATCATATAATCCTCTTTTCTAGATATCAGTCGGACAAATACATGGAACAATGTCTTACTTATTGTCCAACAGTTTGTTTCCCGATTTCCGATTTGTTTGACAAAGAACTTAATTGAACACATCAACTTAGTTCTGACCGGGCCCGGTACATGGGTCAAAACAAAATCATCGAGGGGCCCAGATATCAGCTTCTAATCCAAGAAGGAATAGATAAACTTCAACTCATATGTTTATTCTACCACTCATTGAATTACACACAAGAGCACGATTTATAACATCGAGTTACCAATGCGTTTTTGTACAATCAATGCATAACCAACTTGTAAGTAACAAATCATATCTCTAGGTTTGAAGACTTATATGATATTACCGTCTCACGATCACTCGAGATAGAATTTCATGAAGTGATTCCAGTGAGCGTGGGTTGAGTCCAATGCTCAGAACTTATAAGCACTCATGATTGTTGTAGCCCTTGTCTAACACCTTAGACCTCTGCAACCAATCATGACAGTCTTGATTCATACCTACTTCCGACATATGACCGACTGTGGAGGTTTGAATAATATGTTATACCAAACAAAATTATTCTGGAAGTCAAAACATGCAAACGAAATATAGTAAACGATTGACAAGAGATAGCAACACTTTACTCATAAATAAAACACCTTTTATTCATCATCTAATGTCAATTACACTTTGATATAGTCGATGTGTCTGGATCTCCCGTGATCCCTTGGTTCCTTGGCTAAGGCAACAGCGCTTTCACTATCATAGAAAATTTCCATTGGCCCTTTAATAGCTGGTACAACTCCAAGGTCTCCGATGAAGTTCTTTAGCCATATAGCCTCCGTTGCCGCCTCGCTCGCTGCAATATACTCTGATTCACAAGTGGAATCTGCTATTGTCTCTTGCTTGGAACTCTTCCAAGAAATTGCTCCTCCATTTAGGGTAAAAATCCAGCCTGACTGAGAGCGGAAATTATCCCTATCAGTCTGGAAGCTAGCATCACTATACCCTACAACTCTTAAGTCATCACTCCCACCGAGGGTAAGGACCCATTCCTTAGTCCTTCGTAGGTACTTGAGAATATTCTTTACCGCAGTCCAGTGTGCCTTGCCAGGGTTCCCCTGAAACCTGTTAACCATGCTCAGGGAAAAGGCTACATCAGGTCAAGTACACGTCATAGCATACATGATCCAACCTAAAGCCGAAGCATAAGGTATTCGACTCATTTCTGCTATCTCAGCCTCAGTGCTAGCGCTTTGTGTCTTACTCAATTTGGCATTACTCTGGATGGGTAACTCTCCTTTCTTGGAGTCCTGCATGCTGAATCTCTTCAGCACCTTATCCAAGTAGGTACTCTGACTAAGTCCAATTAGTCTTTTACTCCGATCTCTCAAGATCCTTATCCCTAAAATATAGACACTTTCCAAGCCAGGACTTTACTTCCTGCAGGGTTGGAATGTCGTTTCCTATGAGTAGTATGTCATCCACACACAATACCAAAAAACTAACTATACTCCCACTAGCCTTGACATACACACAAGATTCATCTTCATTCCTGGAAAAGCCAAATTCCGTGACCTTTTCATCAAAGCAAAGATTCCATCTGCGAGGTGCTTGCTTTAATCCATAGATGGATTTCTCAAGCTTACACACTCTATTAGGGTACTCGTTGCTGACAAAACCCTCTGGCTGACTCATGTAAACATCTTCAGCCAACTTCCCATTAAGGAAAGCGGTTTTGACATCCATTTTCCATATTTCCTAGTCATGAAATGCGGCTATGGCTAACAGAACCCGAATAGACTTAATCTTGGCTACCGGAGAAAAGGTCTCATCATAATCCACTCCAGGAATTTGAGAGAAGCCCTTTGCAACCAGTCTAGCCTTATAAGTGTGTACTTTTCCATCCATGTCGGTCTTCTTCTTGAAGACCCATTTTCACCCTACAGTCTTACGACCTGGTACATTCTCAACCAAGTTCCAAACTTGATTGTCATACATGGATTGTATCTCGCTATCCATAACCTCTTTCCATTTAGCATACTCGGGGCCTGCCATGGCTTCCTGGTAGCTGTTAGGGTCATCTTGACTTACTAGTGTCCCATCACTAATAAGTGTCTCACCTTCTGCAGTAATATGGAATCCATAGTAATGCTCAGGTGCACTCCTAACTCTCGTGGAACGTCTCAGAGGTACAGATTCATCAATTGGCTCAACAGGAGTTTCCTCCTCAAGTTGAGGGCTAGAGTTTGAAGTTCCTTCACCACTTGACTCTTGAATTTCTTCAAGATCAATTTGCCTCCCACTGTCTCCTTGGCTTATAAACTCTCTTTCTCGAAAGACTCCTCTTCTTGCTACAAAGACCACATTGTCACTAGGTCTGTAGAAGAGGTAACCAAAGGATTGCTGTGGGTAGCCGATGAAAATACACCTCTCGCTTCGAGGTTCGAGCTTATCATGAGTCTCGCGTCTCACGAAAGCCTCGCAACCCCAAATCTTGATGTGGTCTAGTTTAGGTACTTTACCAGTCCACATCTCGTGAGGAGTTTTGGCAACTTTCTTTGTAGGGACTAGATTAAGGATATGGGCGGCAGTCTCTAAGGCATACCCCCAGAATGAGATTGGTAGCGAAGCTCGACTCATCATGGAACGAACCATGTCTAACAAGGTTCGATTACGCCTCTCAGCCACACCATTCAACTGCGGTGTCCTGGGAGGTGTCAATTGTGAGACAACCCCACATTCCCTTAGATAGTCGAGGAATTTTGAACTAAGATACTCACCACCTCGATCCGATCGAAGCATCTTAATGTTCCTGCCCAATTGATTCTCGACTTCCTGTTTAAATTCCTTAAACTTCTCGAAAGTCTCTGACTTATGCTTGATTAAGTAGACATATCCATATCTACTGTAATCATCAGTAAAAGTCAAATAATAACGATTAGCATCCCTTGTGGCATGTTTGAATGGTCCACACACATCCGTGTGTATAAGGTCCAACAAACCTTCACCCCTTTCACACGAGCCTGTGAAGGGTGACTTTGTTATTTTTCCAAGTAAGCATGATTCGCAACTATCATATGACTTTAGGTCAAACGACTCCAAGAATCCATCCTTTTGGAGTTGGCCTATGCGTTTCTTGCTTATATGTCCAAGACGACAATGCCATAATGATGCTTTGTCCAAGACGACAATGAAATTATTTCCTGAGCTATCTACAACAGATACAGCTTCATACACACCATCACAAGGTAATGCTTTAAAATAAAGAACATTATTAAAGAAAGCATTAATCGAACCAACTTCATTATCAAATGAAAAGGTGAAAACTTGTTTGTACAATGCATGAAAGGAAATAATATTTCTTGCCATTTCTGGCGAATAACAACATTTATTCAAATCTAAATTTAACCCACTACTTAGCGATAAAGTATAAACTCCAATCTTGGTGACAGGTGTAACTTTCCTATTCCCCATGATTAAGTTTATTCTTCCTTGCTCCACATTCTCACTTCTTCCTAGTCCCTGCAAGTCACAACAAATGTGAATACCACAACCGGTATCAAGGACCCAAGATTTCGAATGGGGTGAGTTATTAGAAATGATAGTGTAAATACCTGCATGGTTGGGTTTAACTTTCCCATCCTTCACATCTTGCTAGTATTTTGGGCAGTTCCGCTTCCAATGTGATTTTTCATGGCAATAGAAGCATTCAGCCTCTTTTGGGTCAGAAGAAGGAGTGACAAAACCTTTCGTGGTTCCACTTGAAGAAGAGCCATCAAGGGTCCTAACCTTGGTACCCTTCGAAGAACTCTTTCTCTTCTTCCCTCGACTTTTCCCGATTGCCAAAACTGGAGTGGAGTTTGGAGTAGGAGTGTTAACAACCGACTTCCCTTTAAGACCTGATTTTGCGGTCTTGAGAAGTCCCTGAAGTTTTCTGAGTGTGACCTCTTCCTTATTCATGTGATATGTCATGCGGAATTGATCATAGCACGATGGTAAGGAGCGCAAAATTATATCTATTGCAAGCTCCTCAGGGAAGTTCACATTAAGCTTCAACAATCGATCCACATACCTTTGCATTTTTCTGCATGTGGCTCGTGACGGAATCCCCGTCCTTCATCATGGTTGTTATCATGGAGCAGATGATTTCATACCTCTCTTTTGGTATCTTTCCATCAAATCTTGGTGCATTTCATAAGGGTAGAAATCCTCATAGGACTTTTGGAGTTCTGCTGTCATTGTGGCCATCATGATGCATGCTACTTTCGTAGCATCCCTTTCATGTGCCTGAAAGTCAGCGATCTCCTGAGGAGTTGCAGTGGTCTCATCAATCTCCTTAAGCTCCTTGTTGAGGACATATTCTTTGTCCTCGTAGCGGGTAATCATCCTGATGTTTCTGATCCACTCATTGAAGTTGGATCCATCAAAAGTGACTTTCCCACACAAGCTCATAAGAGTAAAGGAGCCATTAGGATTTGAGCCAGAAGCAACATTGTTTGAAGACATCTGAAGCAAGAGGACAAGATTAGTTTAGATATTAGGAGAGTCCTTAATAAAACACCCAAATGTAATATTAAGGCTAGGATCCAATCACAATATATTATAACTTAGAAGACGTATGCTGTAATCCAAGCTATAACATATTTGAAAGGTAGGTGAATGACGATTCACCAATTTCCACCACGAAAACCGAAATATTAGATATTAGGTTTTATGATTGGTTCTTAGAAATTCCTAGATTCTTTGATATTCAATGAACTTTTCAAAGTCATGTTTCAATCTCGAGTGTGCCCTCCAAGTTTTGTGACTGGGATACCGAGGATCACAAAACGAGGTGTGAAGTAACCATGCAAATCACTTGGTACCCTTAAAGTTTATCACTCAATCGATGTGCCGGTAAACCACACACGCTCCACCGATACTATAATAAACCTTAAGTCACCCTTTACCTACCTTGTTAAGTCCAAGTTAGTGTGCCGGTTAACCAAACACGCTCCACCAACGACTTAGACAAAGTGTAAAGTGTAATTTCATGGATTAGCACCTTATTCACATTTTTCCTAAAGTAACTAAGATTGGGAATTTAATAAAACATTTAGTTACTTTATAATATTCATCATACTTTGAATGAGAATTTATAAGTCCTTGTCTTACCCGTTCGGCTAACGACCCTCCACCAGTCAAGCAAGCGGTGGGTGAGAGTAGACACCCATTAAGTCACCATTTTATAGGCAACAACCTTATACCCACCTTATAGACCGGCTTCGTGAATGAGGCGTACTAGCAGTAAGACGACTTTGTTCTTATACATATACATATATATATATATATATATATATATATATATATATATATATAATTATTAAATCATTATAATATAAGTATAAGGGTTGAATTTTAACTTTTAAAATTCTAGGGGTTGGAACTAAAGTTTTAACTTAACTTTACTTGTTCCAAAGTTTGAGGGCAAGTTTTGTAACTTTCAAAACTTTTAATTTCTTGTAACTTATGAGTTTAATAGAGTAATAAAATGAAGACTCTTCATTTTCTAACTCTTGTGTTCTTTTAATGGTTTTAATTCAAGTGTGACTCTTGGTTTTCCATAACTTGAGGACAAGTTATGGACTCCATTAAAACACATTATGATCAAGAATTAATCTACCACATAGGTTACAAATAATTCCTATGATCATCTAAAACATCATAAGAACAAGAACATGAATATGAACACATTCATAAATAAAAATTAAACTTCAAACTTTGTAATTTTGATAACTAGTTGTTGTAAATGAATTAAAAAGAACATTACACCATCAAAACAAGTTTTCAAGTACCAAAACAGTTTAGGGTAATGTTTCTTGTCCATTTCCAGCAACTAAAGTCAAAATTCTGCAACCTGTCGACCCTACTCGCGGAGTGCATGAACTTACTCGCCGAGTTGGTTGAAGATACACGTGAACTCGACGAGTCCATTCGTAGACAGCAAGATTTTCGACTTTTTTTTTCAACTTTTAAGCACAAATAAAAAGCAAACAAACCTAGGCTCTGATACCACTGATGGGTTTTGAGCATTCTAACACTTCCTAAGTGTACATGCAACCCTAATAACCTTGGATCTATGTTTGTCTAATTATCATGCAAAGTTTAATTCCATGGCTATATTCCTATCTAGCATACATGGGGAACAATTTTAACTTGAATGATAGATAGAATAACTTACCTTGTTGCTTGTGTTCCTTGAAACCTTATGAGCCTAGTACCCCAAGTGTGATGCCTCAAATGCTTCACACAACACCAAATGCTCTTGGAAAAACTTATGAGAGAACACACACTTCTTGAAATCGGCCAAGCCCTCTTGTTTCCTTAGTGTGTCCGATTTTGGTGGAGAATATGATTCTTATATAGTGTTGACACATCTAGGGTTACACCATGTAAACCCTAATGTGTCATGACTCTTCATTTCCATGACCCATGGGTTTGTAATTCCCATGGAGCATCCATGGAGCATCCTATGGGTGGAACCCAACTTGATAATCCATGGAGCCTCTTAGCCCACTATACAAGATATGGATGATTTACATAATCAACCCATATATTTAATTAGTTATCTTTTGATCACTTAATTATTCTAAATTAATTCTTGATCAAACTAATCAAATAATATTATTAATATATTAGAACTTATAATATATTAATAATCTCCAAGTGTTATTTCTCTCATTTAGTCTATCCAATTGCATGGTGCCATGCAACCCAAATGGACCATGCCGGGTCGGGTCAAGTACATACCAGAAATAGTTATGGACTTAGACACCTTATCCAACAGTTACAACCACCACCCGCCGTCACCAACCACGACCACCATCCACCACCACCCACAACCATCACCCCCACCCACCACCCACCAAAACCGCCACTTACTACCATAAATCACTACCACCCCCACCACCCACCCATCATCCACCATTATAACAATCACCCACCACTACCACCAATCACCACCCACAACCCGTCTCTACCACTCATCACCTACCACCCACCAAGACCACCACCACATACCATCATCACCACCGACCGACCGCCACCAACACCACCTATCTCTCTCACCACACCCATCACCAGCACCTACCTCCACCACGACTCCCATCAACCACCATACACCACCACCACCACCCCCACACCACCTACCTACCCTCCACCACCCGCCTCTACCACAACCCATCACCCAACAAAACCACAACCACCATCACCCGCCACCACAACCCACCATCCACATCGACCACCCACTACCACCACTCATCATTACTACCCATCACCACCACTACCTGTCACCATCACCACTACTCAACACCATCAACCACCAACTGCCACTACCCAACACCACTACCCGTCTCTACCACCCATCACCACCACGCGTCACCACCATCATCACCATCTCCACCACCAACCACTACTCACCCACATCATCACCACCTATTACCATCACTTCCCACCACCTATCGTCACTACCACCACCAACACCAAACATAACCACACACCACCACTACCCGCTATTGCCCACCCATCAATACAACCATCACCAATCCTTTCACCACCCATTATAACCATTACTCCCACCTCTACATACCACAATTCGCCACCGCCACCACCTGTCACTACTACCTACCATCCTCCCGCACCATAACTAACCACTCATCTCCACCATACGGCCACCACCCACTACCTATAACTACAAACACCATATGTGATTAAATGCATATAATGGCATAAAATCATGTGTGTTTATATGTATTTAATCACATAAATCACATGTGATTAAATAAATAAAATCACATGTCATTATATATCTAATCACATATGATTTATATAAACAAGATTCATTTTAATGTTTTCCATTCAATAAATTTTCTCATGTATTTAATCATATCTGATTATATGTATTTAATAGTGTATGATTAATGTGAACAAAGATTTGCTTTTGCTTGTTTGATTCAAGGATTGTGTTCGGTTATATAATCACATATGATTATATGTATCTAATCACAAATGATATATATAGACAATATTCTTTTTGTCCATATAAATCATATATGATTAGATACATATAATCACATATGATTATATGTATTTAATCACATATGATTAAAGTTGACAAAGAACAATTACTGAATCGTGAACGCGATAGTGAATCTTTTTCATATAAATCATATGTGACTCAATAGTTGTGCTCGTGTATTTAAATACATATACTCACATAAATTGTCACACCCCAAAACATGAACGGCGAAAACGCTTGGGGGCGGATGACATTATGTACAGTATTATAACAAGTATAATAGTAACCAAAGTAAACACAACCGTCATAAATATAGTTTAAAAGGTTACATTGTTTCATGAGTTACATTTTTCCAAATAAGTTACAATATGATAACAAAATGAGTTTTTAACTGACGCCTTAGCATTTTGTCCTTAAAAGTTGGTGGTTACCTGTTTTAGTGATTTCTTAAGAATACAAGTTGTTTTGAAAGAGTATCAACAATTAATTTGGTGAGTTCATATGAGTTTTGTATGATTAAATATATTGTCTTTCCTTGTAAAATGATAGAGTGTACATTTCCAAAAAAATCCGATATTTTCCTTTAAAAACAAATTGTAGTCTTAGAAACCTCAAGACCGATATGTATAAGTTTTGTGTATTTAAAATCTGTAATACATAGTTTTACTTTACATAAAACCATTTAAGTATATGTTTCCTGAAACGCCCGTTGTATTGTGAGAATAGCGTAATTTAGTTTTATCTATATAAAACAAGTTAAATGTTTGTTAGACCCGTAAACCAAATGTATTGTTAGTACCCCATGTGAGTTATTATAACCATGCTATCAACTAGTTAGCCTGTGACGATGTTCTTCAAGCGTTGGAATGTTATGATATTTGTCACCCCAGACCTACCGGTATAACTATAGTTAACAGTTTAGGTGTGGGATTGTCATTCTCATATAGATCTAGACATAAGTATCATGATCATCCTACAAGAAATTCTGGTTTATAGTAGAAGACTTATGTTATGTACTTAAAAGTACGGTGAAGCCAAATGTATCACAAAATTTGTATCAATAGGTTTACGTATGAAAAATCCATTTTCTTATAAATATGTGTATTACCCTTTCATAGTGTTTATATAACGTAAAAATAGTGTGAATGCTCTACAAACCATACCTATTACAGTTTATAATATATGTTTCGTTGAAATGAAAAACCTTTGTGATTTAACGACTTTACATGTAAGAATTATATGTTTGGTAGTAACGCTATTTAGCATTTCACATAAAGTGTACATAAAATATAAGAAAACGTAAAAGTGATATGTATATTTACACAAGTATTCTTATTTTTTACTTGTATTCCCCCCCCCCCCCCCCCCCCCTTAAAAGATAGAAAAATCTTGGAAAATATGGGGGTATGAACTCACCTTATATGAATTTGTGGGTTGATAATGAGGTAACAGTGATGATCTTTAAGTTACAACACATGAACGTAGTCGTATCCTAATCGTTTCAAACACATAATGACGTGTAAATTTGATGAAACTATTAATTTCACTATTGTGTAAACACTAAGTAAGTTAAGAACTTACCAAATTCCTACAAAATTTTCTTGAGGTATGCTTTTCTAGAAGGCTTGAATGTGTTTAACATATGAATCTTGAAAGTGTTTCTTTGATAGAATTTGGGGTGAAATATTGTTAACTGTGAATGGGTTTGGAAATGGCTCCTAATTCATGATTATATATGGGGTAAGAAGTGTAAGAGAAATGACATTTACCTTGGAATGTGTAATATATCACATTAGGAAGCTAAACTACCAAGAAAGTGGCACCACTTGCCCACCTTTTGGTGATTTCGGACAAGGTATGACTAAAATGTTGGATAAGGTGTCTAAGTCCATAACTATATTTGGTATGTACTTGACCCGATTTCCCATGGTCCATGTGGGTTACATGGCATCTTAACAATTGGATAGACAAAATGAGAAAAGGGACATTTGTGATTTGTTAATATATTATAAGCTCTAATATATTAATATGAAATCATATTATTTAGTTAGTATTGATCAAGAATTAATTTTGTGATCAAAAGAGACTAATTAAATATCTGGGGATTGATTTGGTAAATCATTCATTCTTATATAGTGGGCTTATGATCCATGACTCATTAGATTGGGCTAGGACCCATAGGGTGCTCCATGGATACTCCATGGAGGTTAAAACACATGGATCATGGAGGAAATGAAAAGCCATGCACATTAGTTGCATGGTGTAACTCTATATGTCACACACTATATAAAGAACCTCATAGTAAGCAAAATCGGCCACTAAGACAAAAGGGTGAGGGCTAGCCGATTTTGTGCTCAAGTAATGCCAAGAGTTGTGGTGTTGTGTGATGCATTTGAGGCATCACATTTGGGGTACTAGGCTCACAAGGTCTTAAGGAATCCAATCTACAAAAAGGTATGTCATTCTACTAAGTTTTGTAATACATATACCCCATGATATGTTAGTTAGGATGAAAACCTTGGAAAATGAAAGTTTGCATGTATAATAGAGAAAAAATATATCCAAGGTTTCTAGGGTTGCATGTACACCATATGAGTGTTAGACTGCTCAAAACCCATCAGTGGACTAGCCGAGTCCATGGGGGGACTCGACGAGTCCAAGTGAAAATTCATCCTACTCGTCGAGTAGGTTCTTGTAATCGGCGAGTAGGAGGCCCTATGTGCATAATTTCGAGTTTTGTTCCTGGAAATAGACTAGAATCATTACCCTAAACTGTTTTGGACTAGTAAAATCTGCTTTTGATGTAGTAATGATTATGCTAATCCATTTTCAAAGGTTATTATCAAAGTTTCAAGTTTTAATGGACTCCATAACTTGTCCTCAAGTTATGGAATTCCAAAAGTATTTTATTTAAAACCATTAATACTCATAAGTTATAGAAATGAAAAGTTTTGAATAGTTTTAAAACTTGCCCTCAAGTTTTGGAATTTGTAAAGTCACTTTAGAAAACTTTATTTCCAAGCCCTAGAATTTTAAAAGTTTAAAATTCAACCCTTATATATATATATATATATATATATATATATATATATATATATATATATATATATATATATATATATATATATATAAGATCAAGTCAGTTTTATCGTTAGTAGGCCTCATCCACGAAGCCGGTCTATAAGGCGGTATAAGGTTGTTGCATATAAAGAGGCAGCTTAATGGGTGTCTACTCTCACCCACCGCTTCCTAGACTGGTGGAGGGTCGTTCGCCGAACGGGTAGGATAAAGACTATAATTCACAATAAAAGTATAATTATAAACATAAAGTAACTAAACCTTTTATAAATTCCCAATCTTAGTTACTTTAGGAAAATGTGAAATTGATGCTAACCCATGAAATTACACTTTGCACCTTGATAAAGTCGTTAGTGGAGCGTGTGGTTAACCGACACACTAACTTAGACTTAAAAAGGATGGAAAAGGGTGTCTTAAGGTTTATCATAGATCAGTGGAGCATGTGTGGTTAACCAGCACATCGATTAGGTGATAAAATTAAGACTACCAAGTAAATTTTCATGGTTATTCACACCTTGTTTGTGATCCTCGGTATCCCAGTCATAAACTTAAAGGGCGTAATCGAGATTTAAACATGCCATTGAATTGTTCAATGAATCTTAAAAGATCTAGGAGTTTCAATCCAATTAAAACCTAATAATCTATTTCATTTTTATGGTGGAAATTGGTAAATCGTCATTTACCTACCTTTAAATATTTTGTAGCTTGGATTACGACATCCCTCTTCCATGTTATAAAATATTGTGTTGGGTCATAGCCTTAATATTTCATTTGGGTGTCTTATTAAGGATTCTATATCTAATCTAAACTTGTCTTTCTTCCTTTTTCAGATGTCTACCAACAATCTTGCTTCTGAATCAAAACATACCGGCTCCTTCTCTCTCATGAACCTTTGTGGGAGAGTCATCTTTGATCAGTGTGTAAAACTCGCCGAGTTGTCTGATTACTCCTTCGAGTACTCTCTACTCGGCCCCTTACCGAGGCGAGTTGCAGAATCCCAAGTATTCCTCAATCGGTCATTTACTGAATTGAGCAGTGTTGTAAAACTCAGTCAACCCGGTGATTAATATGTTTAATATACTTAATGATTAATTATTTAACACACACGCATGCCATTATTACTATATATATATATATATATATATATATATATCTTAAATTTTTATCAATTATTCACGAAGTGCTACCATTATGTGTTTTTCTGTTTTGATGTATTCACATGTATCTAATTTTGTTATATATTTCAATCAACTTATAGTTTTAACTTATGATTTTGACATATATAATTTCCCTAAAAATATTTCTACATGAATTACCGAATCCGAGTACTACTGAGTACTCCCGAGTACTCGTTACTCGGTAGTCGTTCGAACATGTACTGAGTAACGAGTTTTACAACCTTGTCTTTGATGGAAAAAAATTTCAATGATTGGATTAGGAACATAAGGATGGTCACTCATTATGAGGACAAGGAATATGTCCTCGACAAGGAGCTTAAGGTCATCGATGAGTCATTTGCTACTCTCGAGGAGATTGCTGAGTACATTAGCCATGATAAGGATGCCACTAAGGTGTCTTGTATCATGTTGGCTACCATGACAACGGAACTCTAAAACTCTTACGAAGATTTCTAACCTAATGAGATGCACCTTGACCTGATGGAAAGATACCATCATAGTGCTCGTCAGGAAATGTATGAAATCATCATCTCCATGATAACAACAAAAATGAAGGATGGGGAGTCTATTACGTGCCACCTGCAGAAAATGCAAAGAGTCGTGGACCGGTTGCATAAGTTGAATGTTAACTTTGATGAGGAGTTAGCAATAGACATTATTCTACAATCCTTACACTCTTGTTGTGATCAGTTTCATATGACTTATCATATGAACAAAGAGGAAGTTATGCTTAAAAAACTTCAAGGACTTTTGAGGACTGCAGAAAGTAGTCTCAAAGGTAAAAATGGTGTTCCTACTCCTACTACCGCTCATGTCCTGGAAATCGGGCAAGGTAAAGGGAAGAAGAGGAAAACCCCTTCGAAGGGAACCAAGGGAAAGTCTCTTGATGGCTCCTCTTCGAGTGGAAACAAAGGTGGTTCTGCCACTCCCTCTTCTAACCCGAAAGATGCACAATGCTTCTACTATCAAGAAAAAGGGCACTGGAAGCGAAGCTGCCCCAAGTACTTGTAGGATGTTAAGGATGGGAACGTTAAACCCACCCATACAGGTATTTACACTATATTGTCTAATAACTCACCACATACTAATTCTTGGGTCCTTGATACAGGGTGTGGAATTCACATTTGTTCTGATTTGAAGGGCCTAAAAAGAAGTGAAGATGTGGAGCATGGGAAGATAAACTTGATCATAGGGAATAGGAAAGCTTCACCTATCACCAATATTAGAGTTTATTCTTTATTTCTTTGTAGTACATTAATATTAGATTTGAATAAATGTTGTTACTCGTATGAAATGGCGAGAATTATTATTTCTTTTCATGCTTTGTACAAATAAGGATTTACTTTTTCATTTGATAATGAATGTGGTGGTATTAATGCTTTTTATAATGGTGTTTTTATTTTAAAGCATTACCTTATGATGGTGTATATGAAACTGTGTCAGTTATAGAAAACTTAGGAAATAATGTATTGCATATTGATTCTTCTACTAGTTTCGATAAGGCCTCCTTTTGGCATTGTCGTCTTGGACATGTCAACATGAAGCGCATAGGCGAACTCCAAAAAGCTAGAGTCTTGGAGTCATTTGACTTAAAGTCGTATGATAGTTGCGAATATTGTTTACTTGGAAAGATGGTTAAGTCACCATTCACTGGTACTTGTGTCAGGGGTGAAGGTTTGTTGGATCTCATACACACTGATGTGTGTGGGCCCTTCAGAACCGCCACAAGGGATGCCAACCACTTCTATGTGACTTTTACTGATGATTACAGTAGATATGGTTATGTTTACTTAATCAAGAATAAGTCAGAAACCTTTGAGAAATTCAAAGAGTTTAAACAAGAAGTGGAGAATCAGTTGGGCTGGACGATAAAGATGCTCCAATCCGATCGGGTGGTGAGTATCTTACTATCGAGTTCCTTGACCATCTTAAGGAATGTGGAATTGTTTCACAATTGGCACATCTTAGGACACCAGAGCTGAATGGTGTGGCTGAGAGCTGCAATCGAACCTTGTTGGACATGGTTCGTTCAATGATGAGTCGAGCTTCGTTACTAATCTCATTATGGGGGTATGCCTCAGAGACTGCCGCATATATCCTTAATCTAGTCCCTACCAAAAAGGTTGCCAAAACACCTCACGGTATGTGGACTAGGAAAGTTCCCACTTTAGACCACATCAAGATTTGGGGTTCCGAGGCTTTTGTAAGCCGCAGGACTTATGACAAGCTCAAACCTTGAAGTGAGCGTTTTATTTTAATCGGCTACCCACAGAAATCCTTTGGTTATCTCTTCTACAGACCGAGTGACATGTTGTCTTCGTAGCGAGGAGAGGAGTCTTTCGTGAGAGAGAGTTCATAAGCCAAGGAAATAGTGGGAGACAAATTAACCTTGAAGAAATTCAAAGAGTCAAGTAGTGAAGTAACCTTAAACACTAGCAATCAACCTGAGGGGGAAAATCATGTTGAGCCGATTGATGAGTTTGTACCTCTGAGGCGTTCAAATCTAGTTAGGAATGTATCTGAGCATTATTATGGTTTCCATATTACTGCATAAGGTGATGCGTTTACCAGTGATAGTACACTGATAAATTTAGATGAACCTAACAACTTTAAGGAAGCCATGGCAGGCCCTGAATCTGCCAAATGGAAAGAGGCTATAGACAGCAAGATTCAGTCTATGTATGAAAATCAAGTTTAGAACTTGGTTGACAATGTACCGGGTCGTAAGATAGTCAGGTGCAAATGGATCTTCAAGAAGAAGACCTACATGGATGGGAATGTGCATACTTATAAGGCACGACTGGTTGCGAAGGGCTTTACTCAAACTCTGGGAGTTAACTATGATTAGACCTTCTCACCAGTAGCGAAGATTAAGTCTATTAGGGTTATGCTAGCCATTACTGCTTTTCATGATTATGAAATACGGAAAATGGATGTCAATGCAAAGTACCCTAATAGAGTGTGTAAGCTTGAGAAATCCATCTATGGATTAAAACAAGCATCTCGTAAATGGAATCATTGTTTTGATGAGAAAGTCAAAGAGTTTGGCTTTTTGAGGAGCGAGGATGAGTCTTGTGTATATGTTAAGGCTAGTGGGAGCATAATTAGCTTTTTGGTATTGTATGTGGATGACATATTACTCATAGGATGTCACATACGAACCTTGAAGGAGGTTAAGTCCTGGCTTGCGAAGTGTTTTGCTATGAAGGACCTTGGAGAAGCTCCCTATATCCTAGGGATAAGGATATTGAGAGATAGTAGTAATAGACTAATTGGACTTAGTCAAAGTACCTGCTTGGATAAGGTGATGAATAGGTTTAGCATGCAGGACTCCAAGAAAGGTGACTTACCGGTCCAGAGTAACGCCAAACTGAGTAAGACTCGGAGCCCGAGTACAGAGGCTGAGATAGCTGAGATAAGTTGAGTATCGTATGCCTCCATTGTAGGCTCGATCATGTATGTTATGACTTATACTCGCCCTGATGTGGCCTTTACTTTGAGGATGGTCGGAAGATATCAAGGGAATCCTAGCAAGGCTCACTATACTACGGTCAATAACATTCTCAAGTACCTGCAGAGGACTAAGGACTAGGTCCTTACCCTTAGTGGGAGTGATGACTTGAGAGTAGTGGGGTATAGTCACACTAGCTTTTAGACTGACAGGGATAATATCCGCTCTCAGTCGGGCTGGGTCTTTACCCTAAATGGAGGAGCAATTACTTGGAAAAGTTCCAAGCATGAGACAGTAGCTTATTCAACTTGCGAATCAGAGTATATACCCGTGAGGGAGGCGATGAAGGAGGCAATATGGCTAAAGAACTTCATTAGAGACCTTGGAGCTGTACCATCTATAAAGGAACCTTTGGAGATTTTTTGTGATAACGAGAGTGCAATTTCCATAGCCAAGGAACCAAGGGATCACGACAGATCCAAGAACATCGATAGAAAATACCATTTTATTATACATCAAATCGAAGAAGGGCTCCTCGTGGCAAAGAGGATATCATCGGATGAGAACCCAACATACCCCCTCACGAAGGGACTGTGTAGGGTTAAGCATTTACAACATGCGAGGCGCATTGATCTGAAGGATGATATTAGTTATAGTAGTTATATAGCTTTCAAAACTTGTAATAGTTGAAATGTAATTAACATTTGATGTTTAAATAAAAGGTGTTTTTTATTTACTAGTATGGTACTGTCTTGTATCAATCATTGCTACTGTTTCATTATACATGTTTTAACTTCCTGAATAATCATGTTATGGTATATCATATTATTCAAAACTATCCACACTCGATCATACTTTGGAAGTAGGTATTGAAATAATTATGTCATGAATTGGGTTTGTAGATTTGTCTGAATTGTATTATACATAGCAATTATTGTTGCAACATTCATGAATGCTCATAAGTTATGAGTATTGGAATCAGCCCATGCTCACTTGTATCACTTCATGGAATTTATCTTGAGTGATCGTGAGATGGCAATATCATATAAGTCTTCAAACCAAGAGATATGAGTTGTTGACTATGAGTTGGTTGTACATTGATAGTACTAAAATGCATCAGTAACTTGATGTTATAAAACGTATTGTTGTGTACAATTTGATGATTAGTTAGTACAAGCATATGAGTCTAAGTTATCTGTTCCTTTTAGTACTTGGAGGATTAAAAGCAATATCTTGGGCCCCTCGATGATTTTGTTTTGACCTATGTATTGGGCCCGGTCATAACTCAATTGATGTGTTCGATTAAGTTCTATGTCAAACAAATCGGAAATCGGGAAACAAACTGGTTGGACAATAAGTACGACGTTGTTCCATATAATTTCCCGGCTGATATCTCGAATAGAGGATTATATGGTCACCTATCTTAAATGGCGTGTCATCTTAGTTTCGCGAGACTTTGAAAGAGCTACGATTACTGGTCAGATCCCGAATTCGTACTTGCAACTATAGTTATTAGACGTATCTAAGTGGGAGACTGTTGGATAAGGTGTCTAAGTCCACAACTATAATTGGTATGTACCTAACCCGATTTGGCATGGTCCATTTGGGTTGCATGGCATCGTAACAATTGGATAGACAAAATGAGAAAAAGGACACTTGTGATTTGTTAATATATTATAAGAGCTAATATATTAATACGAAATCATATTATTTAGTTAGTATTGATCAAGAATTAATTTGGAATTAATTTAATAATCAAAAGAGACTGATTAAATTAACGGGGACTGATTATGTAAATCAATGATACATATGGTTTGGGCTAATGATCCATGATTGATTTGTAATGGACTTAGCTTATGAGTTATTCAATGAACTATTAGTCCAAATAAATTGTTGGATCAGAAGCCTAAGTGCAAGAATTAGAGTTTACAAGTGACTCTTGGAATTTTATACTGCGTAAATCTATCGTTTATATCTATTTGTGAGTTTATGACCATACTTACTGATACGACGTGAATCGGACGCCAATATCCTTAATAACTTTGTCACCCATAGACATGTTAGTCCTACTGTAGCTAGCAACAAGGTGCGGGATAGTCAGTCCCGTATAGATCTATACATAAACTTATGCTCTCCCTCCAGGAGACTCTGGACCATAAGGGTAGTCTTACACTAGTACAATACGGCAGTACCATAGACGTGTCTCTCAATCTAGATTAACAAATTTACAAGTAATAGTACAAAAATCCTTTTTATAAATAACAATTAGGTTTTAAACAGGTATTTGATATTCCATGTGTTGATATTCCAAACTATACCTATTATAGTTTTGTATGTATGTCATGTACTTGATTTATGTGTTGATCTGAAAATGATTCAATTAAACTTATAAGTTGAAAATATCCCTTATGCTAAACATGTTACAAAAGGGATAAAATATCTAAGTATTTTATAAATGTGGAAATCATATAAATGTATCAATTGCATAATTTATAGTAAGCTCTCAAAATCATTTGTGTTTGGCTTGTATCCCCCCCCCCCCCTCTGAAAACATTTAAAATCCATAAAAGCATAGGGGTATGAACTCACAGTTAGTTGTGTGAAACCGTCGAATCAACGAACTAGAAACTAACACCCTCGAGTTGTTGTATGCGGCACTTAACGAAATCATAATAACAATTAAATACATATATGTATCTAAATTAGCGATTTCGTTATACAAAATGTTAGAAAAACACTTGCTTTTGGTTAAGGAATGTTACCGAGACTCGATTGAATCGGGGAAGGCGGGTTTTCCGCCAAGTTCACCACTTGGGGAGGGTTTGCGGTCATGAAGGGGGTTTACGGATGTGAACTATTTATGGTCGTGAACAGCCTCTTCAAGGAATTATGAACTTTTGAAGGGCGTACGGCCGTCAAAGGTTTGCGGCCCTTGAAGGATTGAAGATTTAAATGGTGTACAGCCATAAACTGAATAACAACTATGTTTGAATCAACGAATAGGTTGGTGTTAGATGCTCCCAAACGTGTTTTAAGGTGAATGGAGTGTTAGATGAAGAGAAAACTTGAGAAATCTTGGGTTTTCGAGTGGGGGGTTTTTAGAGAGAGAAATGGTGTTCGCAGCCAGAAAAGTTCAAATGAGGGTAGGGGTCATGTATATATAGGCGGGGGGTATGGTTGGTGGTAGGGTCCAACTGAGAACGGTTTACGGCCGTGAACGCCACTCAGGCTGAAAACTTTTGATTTTTCAAAGAAACTTTGAGTTTTTCGTGCGATTTTGGTTCTGACTCATATATAAAAGTCAATTATATATATGACTAAATCATTTTTCCAAACCAAAGGAATTTGACGGAAACCCAATAAAATTCAAATTTTATTAACGGAAATTGACTACGATATGAAAAAAAGTTCGGGTTGTCACACATAACCAGCTAAGATCGGAGGATTCTTTCAATACCAAACATACTGAGGGTAAACCCATAATTGGTTTCAAGTCAAGAGTGAACATGTCTCCCTTTCGTTTTAACTTCAATAGAACCTCCTTCATTTCCTTGTTGGAGATAATACTTCCTTCCTCATCAAAGAGAACCTGATTTCCAATGCTAACAACTAGTTGTGAAACACTAATCAGATTGTGCTTTAGGCCTTGAACATAAGCAACTCGATTCATAGTGAATTTCCCATTCATTACTTTTCCATAACCTTTGACTTTACAATTGTTATTGTTTCCAAACTTTACAACTCCAACATTGTCTAGCTTTCAAAAATCACGCAATTCTCCTTTCTTCCAGTCATGTGATGCGAGCATCCACTATCAATATACCAGCTTTTGTTATATTTCTCATCACAAAGAACCTGTGATCAGTTAGAAAATTTTAGGTCCGAAAGACCTTTTGGGTCCTTGGACATTAGTTTGGAACACATTATGCAACGAAGAACCTATAACCCGGTTATGAACTTTCGATTTGAAACTATCAGTTAAGTCAATTTCATTAGCTTTAGGCATCGAAATGTACTCATGTAATGTAGAAGGTTCAACATTGACTTTCACTTTCTCATCATTTTTATAAGAAGTCTAAACTTTCTTCTTTAGAATTTCATTCCACTTTCGCATTATGGGATTTGATTCTTGAGATGAAGCACTTCCACATATCGAATCATTCAAATACTTCTCGTACCCAGATTAAATTTGCTTATGAGAATACTTTCCTAACTAATATTGTTTTCCATTTCCCTCAAGCCAATGATTGATTTTTTTTAACATCACTTTTTCCTTTTGATAACAATGCTTTCATCTTTGGTTTCGAATAAGGATTTGGGAAATATGGATTTCGTGGTTTGAATAATTTACCTTTCTTTCCTTTAACTTCCAATTTTTTAAATTTTCTTTCTGGAAATGATTTTTTGGTTGATTTTGAATACAAATTTGAGATTATTTTGAAAACCAACACCATTTTGTTGAAAACATGCTTATTTTGATCAAAACTTTTTGTGCTTGATTTGGACCAAAATTCCTTTGTCGATGATTTTGAACAAAATTTCCATTGCCATAACGTTGACCAAAACTCCTTTGATCATGGTTTTCAACAAAACTCTTTTGCCCAATATTTTGACCATTTATTTGAAAATCGTTTGATCGAAATTAACTTTGAACATAGTTTCGACTCTTTTGAAAACCACTTTGTTTTAGATTGTTTGTTTTGTAAGATCTTTGCATTATGTGAAAACTTTTGGACTGATTCAGGGGATTTTTGTTGAAAAACCTTTTTATTGTGAAAAGCTTTAGCATTTTCCCAATACGATTTATTTTGAGCTTTTGATTTCAAAATTCCTTCCTTAGAAGACAAATTTTATACGTTTTATTTGAAAGTTTCTATTTTCACCTTTTAATGTTTTGAATTATTGGTTAAAGATTCAAAACATTTTTCTTTTCTTTTATCATTAACAACAGATTTTTTAGTTTTCACGGCCCAAACACGTTTTGGTTTTTGTTGTTGAAAAGTTTTCAAGTTTTCATTCAAACCATTTTCAACTATGTTTTGGTTCGAATAAAAATTTTCTTTTGTCACATCCTCGTTGTCTACTTCTACCAGCTTTTGCAATTCAAGTTTTACTTTATCAACATTTCATTGGGTAGCGAAGACTTGATTTGGAAACACAACACTATCTGTATCCTTGAGCCTAGGATAAATCACTACGTTTGATTCAAGATAATATTTTCCTTTGACTTTCAACACTTTTGTGTACTCTTTTGATTTTTCAAAGACTTTTTCGACAACAGCTCTAGGAATAGGTTTCTCATTCGAAACATCATCATCATCACTCACATAGTCCTCAACCACAAAATAAGCATTAGGATCACAAACTTTAGATGTTGAAGGTTAATCACTGTTTACTTTCAACATTGAATCATTACATTTTTCTTTGCCTTTAGCCAATTAGTTAACATTAATGACAAACAATCATGATCAATCGACACACTCCTCAGCCTCTATTTCATTGATATTGTCATAATTATCTTAGATGTTAGCAAAATTTTGTTGAAAAACAAGTGCTGACTTTTCAGTCATGTTCAAAATCTCGACTTGTTTGTTTTTAGTTAAGGTCTCATTCTCAATATGCAAAAGATCATTAGCATTCAAATGTTCATTAATATTTTCAATCCCATACCCATATAAATCATTTGGAACTTTGTCATAATCTTTTATCCTACTTTCACACTCATAAGTATTTTTGTCTATTTGTTCTCTTTTGAAAGCAAGAAAATGAAGTATTTTATGATGCTCACTACAAATCATAGCAGAATTATGAAGTTTAGTCATTTTAGCATACAATCTCCTAGTAGAATTACAATAAATGTTGCGTTGTTTAACAAGCATAATGTTGTCAGTACGAATAGAATCCATATCAATAAACAAACGTGTGATTCTTAAGACTAAAGATTCTATTACACCCTTTTTTTCTTCTAACTTGTTTTTAGCTTCTTAGAAAAGGGACTTGGAATTTTCTGCTTCACTACTCATGGAGATTAACATGTCATTAAGATAAGCACAAGTATTATCAAATTCAGTCAAAACATCATTATAAGAAGATGAAGAAATTTTAAATGAGTAAAGAAGATCACATACCTTAGTAGTCATCGGTGATTTTATCTAATCAGTGGACACGAAACACCGGTCAGTAATCTCTTCAACACTCATCACATCCAAAGAAACTTTCTCCTCATCATCTTCCTCCAGTTTTGCATACATGGCTCCATGAGTCGGATTTCTCATCTCATCCAAAAGACCAGATCTGATAAGTTTCTTCTTCTTCATTACCTCCTCTTGCCACTAAAGAAACACCCTTAGTTTGAGCTCTAATTTCCTCTATCTTCTAAGGATAATATGCATCATCCTTCACTTTCTCCTTCTTCTCTTCTTTCTTTCTGAGCATGCAGTCCTTCGCCAGATGGTTCGACCCATTGCAGTAGTTACAATCGTAACCTGAGTCTCCTTTTAGCTTCAGCTCTTTCTTCTTCTCATACGTACTTTGAGAAGCTTTCTTCTCCACTTTCGACTCATCTTTCACACTCTTTCTAGTTGAATTCATACCCTTGTTTTGAGAATTGTTATTAAAATTTTCATAGAAAGGCTTCTTGAAGAATTTCTTCACCTTGTTGTTCGTGTGATATGTAAATGCTTCATCATCAGAGTTGAATAAAAATCCATCTCCACTATCCTTTGCTTCTTCTTCTAACTTAGACTCCCTACCAGGAAAATTTTGATACCAAGGCTAATGGTCCTCTAAGACTCAATTTACTTTCTTCAGCAATGTCATTGATCTCGATTTCATGTGCTTTAAATACATTATACAAATTTGCAAGAGAGTAACCAGAAAAACTTTTTTTTGAGTTTTAATCATCAGACTGATGTTGCTCCACTCTTTTCACAATCCCATAAGAAAAGTGAGAATGAACTCTTGGGACGAACAAGTCACTCCATATCGAGAAAACTTGTAAATTAGTTCATTTAATCGATCATGGTATGATTCGATTAATTCATTGTCATTCTGTTTGAAATCTCCCAACTCTAGAAAGAATTTTTTTTCACTGAACTTTTCTTCATTTTCTCATTACCTTGTGTAACGCCCATAGATTCGGGCTATTCAATTTACAAATGATAAGCATGAAAAATGACTTTTTGATGGAAGATTATTTAGAAGGTTTAATCTTAACTAAGTTGTAGTATATGTTACAAGTATTCCGTACATATAAAGAACGCCAAAATCCAAGTTACAACGAAGAAGTTATGACCTGTCGAAATTTTGCGACAGAACCGGCACAACACAACGCGATGTAAATAGTGAATTTACGTTATATCAATATTTAGCGTTAGCAATCTGAATGAAATTCATAGAATACGTTAAACCGAGAGCGTGCATAAAAAGAACGTCTAAATATGACTTCGTATGAGGAAGTTATGATTTTTCGAAGTTTCAGCATTAGTAGTATGCAGCCTGAAACTCGAGATTGAGGTCGAGTGATATTTAGCCAAAAATTTCTAAATGAGAATTGAAGATCTCATCAATAGTAGTCCAATAATAAAAATACAGACGAAAACGGAGTTCAAATGAAGGAGTTATGAATTTCGAACAGAGTTTTCCTATCCCGACCTACTAAAAATAATATATTAATAATATATTAAAATTAAAATCAAAACTAACCGACGAAGTCTAAATGAAGGTTGTAGATCTTGTTTGTACCTACACGTGGATATAAAGAACGTCAAAAATGGAGTTCGTATGCGGAAGTTATGAGTTTCTGAATTTCGGACGCGAAACCCTAAAACTATCAGAATCACGACGTGAATACAGTGTTCACGATGTGAACTCAGTATTTATGACTTCTGGATCCTAACAGACGCAACTTGCGATGATGCATGCAGTGACGACTGAACTCACAACGTGAATATTTGAGATTCACGACGTGAATCCATAAAATCAGCTCTATAAATAAATTCAAGGGGCAGCCAAGTTTGGTTGCATAATCTCTTCTCTCCCACTCCCGATACCCTCTCTAAGCCCTATTTAACCCCCCCCCCCCCCGAAGCCCTGGTATCATCCCGAGACCCGAAGCAAGTCCCGAAGCCCGAAGATCCCTAGAAGAAAATAGTTTCTGAGCCGAAGCTCTACCTGTGAGAAGCTCGGTGTGTGAAGTGATGTGGTGTTGATTAAGATGGCATGTGCAGAATATGAACGATCTAGTGAATCAACATGTAAAATCTAGAACACAAGAAGTAATTCTTTTAAGCTCTCATTAGTTTCATCAAAAGAGTACAAATGGGTCTTGCAATATTTCTCTCTCTAAACTAATGCTCTCATAAGTGTTTTCTTACATAAAATGAGTGCCACTCACTTCCTTATAAAGGAAAGACAACCCATTCCACATACAAGTGGGTTAGCCCAAGACTCCACATCCAAGCATGACTTTGCACCCTAACATTCTCCCCCTCAAAGTTAGGATTGAATGCCCCAGCTTTAGTCTCCAACAAGCTAGCGCGATCAAGACCAAACTCCCCCTCGAAGTAACATCGGTCTTCAAATCCGCAAATAAATATCCGATAAACCCGAGAAGCTTCGAATACCCATCATTCTCCACATTTTTATAATAAAAAAATGATTAAAAATCCATTAAGGTGAGAAGCACTCGAGGAATGAACAATACAAAACTCCCCCTTGATGTGTACCAAAAATGAATCACCAAAAATCTTGCATGGAAAAACAATCATGAAAAAGCCACAAAAAATTTCCAATTTATGAAATTTTTTGACTTTTTGGGTGAAAGTTGCAAGATTTTCCAAAAATCTGGTAAAAATCATCACTAATAAAATTCTGCAGGGACCCATTGCGCCCAAAACAGCAAAAAATGCAAAACTCTCCCCCTTTTCCAAATCTGGGTAAAAGGCGTCAATTCGCACAAATTGCAGGGGCCTGAAATGCACTTCCTTCAATTTTCGGCAAAAAATAATCCTTTTTCGAATTTGGATGAAAATTGCCAAAAATTCGAAGTCTCAAGGACCATTTTCAAAAACTATGTCCTTGTGCACAAATCATACGAAGATTCCCCAAAGCATACGAAGTCCAAAAAAATTTCGAATTTGGGTGAAAAGTATCAAATATTCGAAACTTGAGTTAATTTGCGAAGTGTCAAATAATCGAAGGTTCAGGGGACGTTTTCAAAAATTTTCCATTTCTTCAAATCATACGAAGCCCAAAGCATACGAAGACTCTTTAATGAACAACAACTGTCTTCTTATGTATTTTCAATATACCTTCTTCGAATATTGCTCAAACAAACTTTCACCCCTTCGTTTAATAATAACCCAACTCTTCGTATCAAAATCACAAAGACACGAACAGTGACCCTTCGTTCAAACTTCTTGACCCAGTTCTTCCAAAATCATCAACAGCAAACAGCCTTCGCTTGTTCATTCATGAATCGTGAATCCATCAGCAACCATAAAATACCAATCCCTTTGTTATCAGTTATCGATTTCATCCCCAAAATCAGATTTCTCAATCATTCGAACTCGTCATCTAAAAACAAATCCATTCACCACTCTAACACATATTTACACAGTCGACCTCAGTAAACATTCGACATCCAAATCCCAATCATCACCAATTGAACCTTTACTACTCGATACAAGATCAAAAATCGACATCACTTCTCATTTACGAAATCCATATCATCGATACCAAATACAATTGATTTCAAAACCTTTGCAATCAAGCCTTCGCTTATTTCCAATCCAGTCGATATTCACAAGTCGACATCGAAAGCTAATTCAAAATCAACCCATATACAGACTGTTGAAACTTTTATATCTTCATCTACCCTTTCCATACACGAGTTCAATTTTCAAACAACCCATTTGACAGTCGTAAGTCACCGATGGGAGAAGCAAAATCAATTTTGACTTTCCGTTTGATATGTGTTGACTTCCAAATCAGATGAGGACAAGTGAAATCAAAAGATGAAATCAACCTTCACCCTACACAAATCAATCGACTCCTAATAATCACAGTGACCAGTTGAATTTATCATTAAACACCTTGAATCAGCAATCGATTTTATCAGTCGAGATAGGAAATCAAACATCGATATTTAATCAGCTATCAATTTCAAATCCTTCGAAAACAATCATGTAATCATCAATATAAGGATAGGATTCGATTGTACATTAAACAAAAATCAATACAGATTACTCAATCGATTTGAATAACTACTATGAGCAAGAAGATCGATCGAAATTGATTTCAACCCTTCGAAATCGATTTACTCAACAACAGGAACAACTTGAAAACTTTTGATAGTTTGAAATGATATTCAAGTACTTCGATTTTTATTCATTGCTCTTCTATTGTAAATGGCGAAACAAATTTTGAAGAGGAGTAAAACCAAAACTGTGATAAACAGTGTTGGTATAATATTTGGGCTCAAGAAAACAACGAATGAATAGTTACAGACATTTGAAATCATGGGCTTTATCTACATGAACAGTAAATGAATTTGAATGTGTCACGAGATTGGGCTTATGAAATATGGATTGAATGAATAGAATTAGATTTTGGCTTTGGACTTGATCTAAACAAAAATAATTAGATCAATCAACGGGGTTGAAACGGATTTGATCCAATGAGAGAAAGCGATCAAAAAAAAATGTAAAGCATGAATCGAAATCATGGACGTTTTGGAATCCATTTGAGAAATTGAGATACCTTTTTGACGAATCAAGTTCCATTTTCAGCGAATGAATCAAATTTAGAAGATCTTGGTTCTTTTGTTGGAATGAAAAAATCTCCAATTTGAACATTGTACCACCCACTATGCGAGATGTACAACTCGTTCTTCGTGTTCTTTGTGTTCTTCATCAAACCAAGAAAATATTCAAAAGAACCATCAACACTATTGGGTTTTAACTTCAAATTCAATGCAACATTTGGAGATTGTTGCTTTGGAACCCAAATTTGCTTCATAGATTTTGGCTTCACAACATTTGACGATTCTTGTGTGTAAACCCGCTTATTTTTCCTATTAATCTTCTTCTACTTTTTCTTTCTCATCTTTTTGCATCTTGAAGACTTGACTTCATGAACAAACCCACTTTCCACAACTTGAATTTTGTGACTTTGAATCAAATCTTTTGGAGTTTGATACTTGTGAACTTCTTGAATCAGCGGCTTCCGATACAGAATCATTCCTTCAAACAAATTATAAGAACACACAATATCATCGGTTTGAACTCCAATTGAGCAAAAAACTTTTTCATCGTGAAAATCAACTTGAACTCTTTTTTCTTGAACATCAAGAACATCACATTGAACTCCATTGTCAAGAACTTCAACAACCTTAAGAGCACGAAGATCATTCGCCGTTGTCTCATATTTAAGTCTTTCTGATTGAAGATGTGCTGAAGGCTTTTATGGTCGGTGAAAATCATGCACTCTGTTCCGTAGAGATAATGTCTCCAAATCTTCAGTGCGAAGACCATTGCTCCTAACTCCAGGTCGTGAGTCGTGTAGTTAACTTCGTGTGCCTTCAGCTATCTTGAGGCAAAAGCAATAACCTTTCCTCTCTGCATAAGTACACAACCTAAACCCTGATTGGACGCATCACAATAGACACCGAAATCCTATGTCCCTTCGGGCAGGGACATGATAGGTGCGTTGCACAAGGCTCGCTTCAATGTTTGGAATGCAGTATCTTGCTTTTCACTCCAACAAAAGGGTACACCTTTCTATGTCAGAGTGGTCGGGGGTTTGGCAATTCTAGAAAAATTCTGGATGAATCTGCGATAATAGCTGGATAGACCCAAGAATTGACGGATTCCTGTGGGTGTCTTCGGTATCGACCAATTCTTTATCACCTTGATTTTGGATGGGTCCACGTGTATACCCTCCTCACTTACCACGTGACCAACGAAAGTTACCTTCCGAATCCATAATTCGCACTTGGAGAATTTCGCGTACAGCTTCTCCAATCTAAGTGTTTCCAACACTAACCTCAAGTGTTGTTTGTGATGTTCTTCACTTCTGGAATAGACAAGTATGTCGTCAATGAACATGATGACGAACTTGTCCAAAAAGGGGCGACACACCCAGTTCATCAGGTCCATGAACATTGTCGGTGTGTTGGTTAGACCGAAGGGCATCACTACGAACTCATAGTGACCATATCGAGTCCTGAATGCTGTCTTGGAAACATCACTCTCGTGAACTCGAAGTTGATGGTACCCTGATCTAAGGTCTATCTTTGAGAAATAGTTGGCTCCTTGAAGTTGATCGAAAAGGTCATCTATTCGAGGAAGAGGATAATGATTCTTGATGGTCAGCTTCTTCAACTCACGGTAGTCTATACACATTCGAAAGGATCCATCTTTCTTCTTCACAAATAATATTGGGGCTCCCTAGGGGGAGGAACTCGGTCTGATGAACCCTTTACTAATTAGCTCATTAAGCTAACTGGATAACTCCTGCATTTCTACTGGAGCTAAGCAATATGGAGATTTGGCTACAGGATTTGCTCCAGGAATTAGGTCGATGCGAAACTCGACTTGACGTTCGGGAGGAATTCCCGGGAGCTCTTCAGGAAAGACATCAGGAAAGTTGCAGACTTCGAGAATGCTCTCAAGGTCTTTAACTTCCTGTTTCTCGTTGATTACATGATCTAGGAAAGCGTAACACTCCTTTCGCAGAAGTTTTTGAGCTTTGATACAGGAAATGATAAGAAGATTGGAGCTAAGTTTATCGTCGTAGATCATGATAGTCTGGTCAGAGGGAAGATTGAGACGGATGGCTTTTTCATAACAAAGGATATTAGCATGATTGGGACTCAACCAATCCATGCCAATGATAACATCAAAGCTCTTTACGAAAACTGGCATTAGGTCCATGGGAAAAGAATGATCATTCAGGGTAAGGGTACAGCCTATGAATATATCGTTAGCATTTTCTTTCTCACTGTTAGCAATCTCGACGGTAAATCTTTTGGTTAGTGGTTGAGGACTATGTTTAAGGAGATGTTTGAATGAATGGCTAACAAAACTTCTTTCAGCACCATAATCGAAAAGGATGCAAGCATAAGAGTTGCCGAGAAGGAATGTACCCGAAACAACAGTGGGACCGGCGACTGCCTCATGTCGTCCCATAGTTAGAACTCTCCCGGTGTTGCCATTGTTGCTGCCTTGGGGAAATTTTGCTTTAAATGCCCGACTTCACCGTAACCGTAGCAGGCCTGACCGACACCCGCTCCAGAATCTTGATTGGTTGGTTGGGTTGGGTTTCTGCAGTTTCAAGCACTATGGCCCTTCTTGCCACAGTTGTTGAAGAGCTTTTCACGACAAAGCCCGAGAGTATGATGGTGGTAACTGCACTTGTCGCACTAGGGGAAGGTACCAGTGTATCCACTGGCAGGAGCTTGAGCTGTAGGAGCGGCGGCAGGAGTTGTAGCAGCGTGAACTGCTACAGTTTGTTGTTTCTTCGAGGATCCTTGCGAACTCTGACCCTTTCGCTTTTTCCAGAATATCTTCTTACTCTTACTACACTCATTCCGGTGACCCTGATCACCTTCATGATTTTGGGGATGGGAGTTACTTCCTGGTCCGCCATACTCGTTGTGGTTCAAGTGTGACATTGCAGCCGCCACTGCAGCAGTAACAGTTTCATGAAATATGACAGGGTCAAATTGAGGGGGATGTGGTGGCGGAGGTGTAACATCCCCAAAATCACGGCCAGTAAAGACCGATTTCATTTATGTTTTTTAAAATAATTTCAGAGTAAATCCTTTTGATTTAAAAGTGTTGCGGAATTTGTTCCCAAAACAAAACATGATAAAATAATATTTATCAAAGCATTTCATCAAGATATGCATTTTCATTATATAATCAAAACTCGGGGTGTCATGTTCCGATACAGACCATAAAGCATAAACGATAACATTACAAGTCATTCAACAAATATATACATATACAGACTCGTAAACAAAACAACTCGATGATTCATCCATCTTACGCCCTTGCGCCACTTCCTGTAATACAAATAAAACTGAGTGGGTCAGGCTTGGGAGCCTGGTGAGCATATAGGGTTTTCAACCCACAATAAATAAATTATATTTAATTTCACCAACCAATCATTATCTCGATTACCCATTCCCGTTATCCTCACTTTACGTCCCTAAAACAACATCTATCTCAAGGGACCTAATCTAGGATTTTCATCGGGACGGACATTACTGCTAAGGGGTTTCCTCAACAATAGATATCCTAAAGGCAACCATGAGGGGGATAGAGTACACCGGTGAACACATCGTTCACAACACCTACAGGTTATGAACCTGCTAGCGTTCCACGAGACTGTCTAGAAGGAGTTTGTGGTCGTTATCCATACTCCGCTGAATAACTAGGTCAACAACAACAACATGGAGGCCTCTCATCTGTTTATTACACACCAACTATCTACCCATGTTCTACCCAACATATTAGTAGATAAAAATATATATATTTTCATACATATTTAAAAAAAACCTGTATAGAATTTTCATTCAATACATATTCCACATAACAGATGAGGCACATCCACATAACACGTATTTCATAGAAAATAAATCAGATCTATGAGATAGAAGATAATTAATATACATTCACACATATAACAACAACATTATACACATAACACGTATTTCGTATAAAATACTTCATAATTATGTGTTAGAAGATAGTAACTACACACTCACTTGATCAGAAGATGATCGGACAGCACTACGGCTTGTAGAAGTAGAAATCCTCAGCAGATCTGGAAGATCTCCACAAAAATCGAACTTCTCGCGGACAGAGCTTCGGCTCGGGAATCGCACTTCTCGGGATCTTCGGGGCTTCGAAACTTGCTTTGGGGCTCGGAAATATTATCGGGGCTTCGGGGTACTTTTGGCACGCAAATCGAGGTAAATGGGAGAGAGAAGAGAGAAAAAGAGCAATTGAGTCGGTTGCCCTCGCATCTTATTTATAGGAGGCTGGAGCGTCGTCGTATGATGGGCATACGCCTGTACGCGGGGCGTACGCGTCCGAAATCATCATGGCGTACGTCATCCGAAGAACTAGAGTGCGAGGGACGTCACGCTTCGCTGTACGCTGGGCGTACCTTGGATAAGCTCGGTGACTCCCCTTCGGATAAGGCCGAATTTTATAATTAAATTTAAATATTAATTATTTAGTAAACTTTGAAAATTCATATCTTCTTCATACGAACTCCGTTTTCGACGTTCTTTATATCCACGCGTAGGTGGGACTATGCTCTAGAACTTTCGTTTAGACTCCGTTGGCTAATTTTGAATTTATTTTTATTATTTGTTTTTAGTAGGCCGGGACAGGAAAACTCCGTTATAAATTCATAACTTCTTCATCCGACATCCGTTTCCGCCTATCTTTTTATTGGTTCACTACTATTAACGAGACCTTCGATTCTCGTTTAGATTTTTTTGGCTAAAAACCGCTCAGTCTCAAATCGAGTATTCGGGTTGCATACCGCTAAGTCGAAACTTCAATAAATCATAACTTCCTCATACGAAGTCAGATTTTGGCGTTCTTTTTATGCACGCTCTTGATTTAATGAACTCTACGACTTTAGTTTAGATCACTAAGACTAAATATCGCTCTAACATAAATTTCACTTTTTACATCATTCAGCGTTGCCAGTTCTATTGCGAAACTTCGACAGGTCATAACTTCTTCGTTATAACTCGAATTTCGGCATTCTTTATATCTTCGGAAACCTCGTTTCAACTACTACAACATTATCCAAAGATATCAAGTTTATTTTACACTTAAATTTTGATGCTTATTTTTATTCTTAATTAATCAAACCACATAATTAAGCAATTAAGCACAAAACACATAATACTCAAATAATACACTTCTATTATTTCAAAACGGGTTACAAGGGTTAACCTAGACTATTATATCATCATTAATGACAGACCCAAAAACACAGGCGTTACAATTCTCTTCACCTTAGATTGATTCCGTCCCCGGAATCACACATCAACAAACAAATGCGGATAGCGACCCATCATGTCACTCTCCGTCTCCCAGGTGAGATTCGGCCCATTCGTCTGTTTCCATTGGACAAGCACTAACTCGACCATCTTGCATCGCAACTTCTTAGTCTTTCGGTCAACGATTTCCTCTGGTTCTTCAATCAACCTTTTGTTCTCATAGATTCTCAACTCCGAAAGTGGAATCATGTCGGGAACTTCCCCCGTGAACTTCCTCAAATAACACACATGAAAAGTGTTATGAATTCCATTCAGTTCTTCTAGTAGTTCGAGCTTGTAAGCTTGGTTCCCAATCCTCTGAAGGACTTTAAATGGTCCAATAAACATTGGACTCAATTTTCCCTTTTTACCAAACCCTATAAGTCCCTACTATGGCGAGACTTTAAGCAAAACCGAATCCCCAACTTCAAAAGTCATCGGTCTTTGCTTTTTGTCAGCATAGCTCTTTTGATGATCCTGAGCTGCTAACATTCTTTCCCTAATTATTTTCAACTTTTCAGCAGTATGATGAACCATCTCCAGTCCCATAAACTGCTTTTCCCCAGCCTCAAGCCAACAAGACGGCGTACGACACTTCTGTCCATACAAAGCTTGGTAAAGTGCCATCTTAATGCTCGAGTGGAAACTATTATTGTAGGAAAATTCTACCAAAGGTAAATGTTCATCCCAGTTACCTACGAATTCAAAGGTACATGCTTTTAGCATATCTTCAAGTGTTTGTATCGTTCGTTCGCTCTGACCATCAGTCTACGGATGGGAAGCTGTACTTAAACACAACTTGGTACCCATTTCCTCTTGTAGACTTTTCCAAAACCTTGAGGTGAAACGGCTACCACGATCCGATACAATCGTTAACGGAACACCGTGAAGCCTCACAATTTCCTTCACGTAAGAATTTGCAAGCTTCTCCATAGACCATTTCTCCTTAGCTGCTATGAAATGCGCACTCTTAGTGAATCGATCAACGACCACCCAAATCATGTCGTGACCATTCTTTGTTCTGGGCAGTTTAGTGAAAAAATCCATAGCAATGTCTTCCCACTTACCCATAGGCACAGGCAATGGTTCTAAACTCCCGTACGGTTTCTGATGTTGTGTCTTTACTCTCGCACAAGTCACACACTCAGCCACATACTTTGCAACATCAAGCTTCATCGTCGGCCACCAGTAGTAGGGTTTTAGGTCCCTATACATTTTAGTGCTACCGGGATGAATCAAGTACATGGTTTTGTGAGCTTCTTCCATAAGAAGATCTCTGACTCCTCCTGTCTTAAGTATCCAAATCCGATTGTGGAACACCTTCAGTCCATGACTGTTTACACCGAACACCAACGTTTTGCCCAAACGTTCCTCCTTTCAGTCATTCTTCTCAGAAGCTTCGCTTTGAGCTTTCTTTATACTTTCTAAAATAGTCGAGACAACTTCAATTCTCAACACCCTTGGCCTTTTCCTTTCAAGATTGGCTTTCCGACTGAGAGCATCAGCAACAACATTAGCCTTACCGGGGTGGTAAAGTATCTCGCAGTCGTAGTCTTTAAGTAATTCTAGCCATCATCGTTGCCTCATATTCAATTCCTTCTGATTAAAGAGATATTGGAGACTCTTATGATCAGTAAAAAGTTTGCACTTCGTGCCATAGAGGTAATGCCTCCATATATTTAGAGCGAAAACTACCGTTGTTGTAACGTCATAAAATTCCAACCAAAAATTTTCATTTTTTACAATCATCAAAACATGAGTAATAAGTTTAGATTCCAATGTAACAATTTAGTCACAACCGATTACATAACAAAAGATAACAAAATGATTTCCCCGAGTGTATGTACGGTCACGCTGGTGCCTTCCCACGGTCCTCGCTAGTACCTGAAACACATAATACAACAACTGTAAGCATAAAGCTTAGTGAGTTCTCCAAAATACAACCTACGCATGTACACCTTTCCAGGCCTTGACCTTCCGGTCCATGTGTCTCAAGGGACTTCCGTCCCGACTGGGTAAACCTTCCGGTCCTACCCACGTCAACCTTACAGTCCATATGACCACACCTTCCGGCCCATATCATGTTGCCTTCCGGCCCAAATCAAACATATCATACATGGCACATATAACGAATAACTTAACACACATAAGGCATATATCTCATATCATATTCGACCTTCCGGTCACACGGTTAAAACCCTTCCGGGTATAGTATAGTGAGAAGACTCACCTCGTATGCCTCGCTAAGTCGCTAATCGTGAATCCTGGAATCACTCGGGCTCGAACCCTCGAGCTGCAATGCTCCTATGATATTATAAATCCATAATTATTACTTGTACCACAAAGGTGGACCATCCTTATCAAGTCAACACAGGTTGACTTGGTCAACAGCCTTTAGTCAATTTCGACCGGACTCGGCGAGTGCACAATAGTGACTCACCGAGTCTACGCATTTTAACCAACTCTCAAGGTTTTCCCCTTTGACTCGTCGAGTACTCCCCCGACTCGACGAGTTCCTCCTGGGCCTGAATCACAGTGCCACCAAGACTCAACTCGCTGAGTCGAAGGTCAACTCGGCGAGTCCCAACCTGACTCGGTCCACCTGTCAAAACCTTTCCAACTCTCTGCGACTCACTGAGCCGCCCATAACTCGGTCCGGACTACACACAGGGTGATCTCAATGACAATCTTCAAGCGACTTGTCGAGTCTGTTCTTCAGACTCGGCGAGTCCATGCCATGCACCAGCTAAAACTGGCTTTTGCGGTCAGATCCGTTCCATACATACATAGATCTGGCCTTCCCAAGCTTATTTGTCACGTAAAGTCTCAGTCTTGGTTGCCATGCAATGCATACAAGGCTTATTTTGAAGAAACAACCTCTAATATGGCAAGTTTAGCTTCTAACTCAAAAGAATGGACATAAAGCTTGACATATGGGGTCTCCTGGACCTGCTAAGGTCCAAATCTAGGTTCCATAACTCCATGGGACCTCTCATACTTCCAATTCAAGCCAAGAAATGCAAGAAGAAACCCTAGATTTGGCACATCAACACAAAACACGAAGTTTGGCTCTGAAAATTACCTCAAGAAGACTCCCTTGATGAAACAGCTGTTGGGTTTTGAGCAATCTAACACTTCCTAAGTGTGCATGCAACCCTAATAAACCTTGGATCTATGTTTGTCTAAATACATGCAAAATAAAAAAAATTCCAAGGTTTATAACCTATCTAACATGGCATGGGGAACATTTCAACATAGAAGAGTTAGAAGAGATTACATACCTTTTGGTGAGTTTGGTTCTAAGGAGTTTGAGGGCCAAGCACCAATAGTGTGAATGCCTCAAATGGAATCACAAACACCACAAACTCTTGGAAAACTTTGAGAGAGTATACACCCTTGTATAAAATCGGCCACACACATGCACACACACACTAGTTCACTAGTTTTCTCTTAGGCTCCATTTCATGCTCCATAAGCATGCTTATATAGTGTGCATGGTTAGGGTGAAACCCTAATAACCCATGTCTTTTCCTTTCCAAGGATCCATTGGTTAAAAGCTCCATGGATCATCCATGGACTTCCATATAAGCCTAGCCCATTAACAAATGAGTATTAGCCCACACTATATAAAACAAATAGCCCATAATCTAATTAGTCTTCCTTTTAATCTCTAAATTAATTCATAATTAATTTAAGACTAAAACTAATTATATAACGTAACTTCATATTAATATATTATAACTCATAATATATTAATAAACATATGTGTATAACTCTCATAAAATTATCTATAATAGTTTGGATGAGATGCAACCCAAATGGACCATGCCGGTCGGGTCAAGTATATACCAAATAAGTTATGGACTTAGACACCTTATCCAACAGACTCCCACTTGGATAAGTCTAATAACTATATTTGCCTATAACTTCAGGAACCAACCAGCAATCGTAGCTCTCGAAAACTCCCTCGAACAATGAAGACTCTGTCGAACTATGAAGCGCCATTTTAGATAAGTGATCACATAATCCTCTGTTCTCATGATATCAGCCGGACAAACACATGGAACTATGTCTTGCTTATTGTCTAGCAGTTGTTTCTCGATTTTCCGATTTGTTTGACGAAGAACTTCACTGAACACATCGGTTTAGTTCTGACCAGGCCTGGTACATGGGTCAACACAAAATCATCGAGGGGCCCAGATATCGCTTCTATTTCTAAAAGGAACAGATAAACTTCGACTGATATGCTTGTTCTACTACTTATTGAATTGTACACAAAGGCACGTTTTATAACATCAAGTTACTGATGCGTTTACGTACAATCAATGCACAACCAACTCATAGGTAACAACTCATATCTCTAGGTTTAAAGATTTATATGATGTTATCGTCTCACGATCACTCGAGATAAATTCCATGAAGTGATACAAGTGAGCTTGGGTTTATACCAATACTCATAACTTATGAGTACTCATGAATGTTGCAGCAACCATTGCCATGTCTAAACACCTTTAAGGCATCTACAAACCCAATTCATGACAATCTTGATTCATACGTACTTCCGACGTATGATCGATTGTGGAGGTTTGAATAAATTAATTATTTTGGAAGTCAAAACATGCAAAACTGAAAAAATAGTAAATAATTGACAATGATAGTAACACTTTACTCATAAATAAATCACAAATTTTATTCATCATCAAACGTCGATTACATTTTACAAGTTTCAGGAAAACTATCTAATCTGTAAAACTAATATCGTCCCTCATCCCGATGCATCTTGCATGCTGAAAATGCTTAACCCTCGTCAGTCCCTTCGTAAGGGGATCTGCAGGATTCTCATCCGATGATATCCTCCTTGTCACAAGGAGTCCTTCTTCAATCTTGTGTCTTATGAAGTGATATTTTCTGTCAATGTGTCGGGATCTTCCATGATCTCTTGGTTCCTTGGCTAAGATAACCGCACCATTGTTGTCACAGAAAATCTCTATAGGTTCCTTAATAGCTGGTACAACTCCAAGGTCTCCGATGAAATTCTTTAGCCATATCGCCTCCTTCGCTGCTTCACTCGCTGCTATATACTCTGATTCACAAGTCGAATCGGCCACCGTCTCCTGCTTGGAACTTTTCCAAGAAATTGCCCCTCCATTTAAGGTAAAGATCCAGCCTAACTGAGAGCGGAAATTATCCCTATCAGTCTGAAAACCAGCATCACTATACCCTAATACTCTCAAGTCATCACTGCCACCAAGGGTAAGACCCAATCCTTAGTCCTCCGCAGGTACTTGAGAATGTTCTTTACCGCTTTCCAATGAGCCTTGCCAGGGTTCCCCTGATACCTGCTGACCATGCTCAAAGCAAATGCCACATCAAGACGGGTACAAGTCATAGCATACATGATCGAGCCAATGGCGGAAGCATACGGTAATTGGCTTATCTCAGCTATCTCTGTCTCTATACTTGGACTCTGAGTCTTACTCATTTTGGTATTGCTTTGGATCGGTAAATCTCCTTTCTTGGAATTCTCCATGTTGAACCTTTTCAACACCTTATCCAAGTAGATACTCTAACTAAGTCCAAATAGTCTTCTACTCCTTTCTCTTAATATCCTTATCCCTAGGATATAGGTAGCCTCCCCTAGGTCCTTCATAGCAAAGCACTTCCCAAGCCAGGACTTAACCTCCTGCAAGGTTGGGATGTCATTTCTTATGAGTAGTATGTCATCCACATACAGTACCAAGAAGCTAACTATACTCCCACTAGCTCTGACATACACGCAAGACTCATCTTCGCTTCTCGAGAAGCCAAACTATTTTACCTTCTCATCAAAACAAAGATTCCAGCTACGAGACGCTTGTTTTAATCCATAAATGGATTTATCAAGCTTGCATACTCTATTAGGGTACTCTGCACTGACAAAACCCTCTGGCTAATTCATGTACACATCCTCAGCCAACTTTCCGTTAAGGAAAGCGGTTTTGACATCCATTTTCCATATTTCATAATCATGAAATGCTGCAATGGCTAACATAACCCTAATAGACTTAATCTTTGCTACCGGCGAGAAGGTTTCATCATAATCAAAACCTTGAGTTTGATTAAAACCCTTCGCAACCAGTCGAGCCTTATAAGTATGCACTTTTCCTTCCATGTCTGTCTTCTTCTTGAAGATCCAGCCTTGGAGGTACAGACTCGTCAGCTGGATCAACAGGAGTTTCCTCCTCGGGTTGATTGCTAGTGTCTGAGGTTCCTTCACCAATTGATTCTTGAGTTTCTTCAAGATCAATCTGTCTCCCACTATCTCCTTGGCTTATAAATTCTTTCTCGCAAAAGATCCCTCTCCGTGCTACAAAGACCACATTCTCACTGGGTCTGTAGAAGAGGTAGCCGAAGGATTTCTGTGGGTAGCCGATGAAAATACACCTTTCACTTCGGGGTTCAAGCTTATCATGAGTTTCACACCTCACGAAAGCTTCGCAACCCCAAATTTTGATGTGGTCCAAATTGGGAACCTTCCCAGTCCACATCTCATGAGGTGTTTTGGTAACCTTTTTGTAGGGACTAGATTAAGGATATGGGCGGCAGTCTCTAAGGCATACCCCCAAAAAGAGATTGGTAACGAAACTCGACTCATCATAGAGCGAACCATGTCCAACAAAGTTTGATTACGCCTCTCAGCTACACCATTCAGCTGTGGTGTCCTGGGAGGAGTCAATTGTGAGACAATCCCACACTCCTTAAGATAGTCAAGGAACTCGGTACTAAGATACTCATCACCTCGATCGGATCAAAGCATCTTAATGTTCCTGCCCAATTGATTTTCTACTTCCTGTTTGAATTCCTTAAAACTTTCAAAGGTTTCTGACTTATGTTTGATTAAGTAGACATACACATATCTACTAAAATCATCAATAAAAGTCATATAATACCGATTAGCATCCCTTGTGGCGGTTTTGAATGGCCCACATACATCAGTATGTATTAGGTCCAACAAACCCTCACCCCTCTCACAAGTTCCAGTGAAGGGTGATTTTGTCATCTTTCCAAGTAGACAAGATTCACAATTATCATCCGATTTAAGGTCAAATGATTCCAAAACTCCACTCTTTTGGAGTTGGCCTATGCGTTTCTTGTTTACATGTCCAAGACGACAATGCCACAATGATGCTTTATCTAGGCTAGTAGAAGAATCAATATACAACACATTATTTCCTAAGTTGTCTACAATCGACACAGTTTCATACACACCATCACAAGGTAATGCTTTAAAATAAAACACATTTATAAAGAAAGCATTAATACCACCACATTCATTATCAAACGAAAAGGTAAAACCTTGTTTGTACAAAGCATGAAAAGAAATAATATTCCTCGCCATTTCAGACGAGTACACACATTTATTCAAATCTAATTTTAACCCATTATTAAGCAACAAAGTATAAACTCCAATCTTGGAAACAGGTGAAGCCTTCCTATTCCCTATGATTAAGTTTATCTTCCCATGCTCCACATCCTCACTTCTTCTTAGGCCTTGCAAATCAGAACATATGTGAATACCACATCCTGTATCAAGCACCCAAGAGTTAGAATATGTTGAGTAATTAGAAAATATAGTGTAAATACCTGCATGGGTGGGTTTCACTTTCCCATCCTTTAGATCCTGCAAGTACTTAGGGCAGTTTTGCTTCCAGTGTGCCTTTCCATGGCAATAAAAGCATTCAGCATCCTTGGGAATGGCAGAAGGAGTGGCAGAACCGTTCTTGGTCTTTGATGAGGAGCCTTCAAGAGACTTTCCCTTGGTACCCTTCGAAGGGTGCTTCCTCTTCTTCCCTTTGCCTTACCCAATAGCTAAAACAGGGGTAGATGTTGGAGTAGGAGTAGTAGAGGTAACAACCGCCTTACCCTTAAGACCGGATTCCGCGGTCTTCAAGAGTCCTTGAAGCTTGCTGAGGGTAACTTCCTCCTTGTTCATATGATATGTCATTCGAAAATGATCATAACAAGAAGGCAAGGAGTGCAAAATGATGTCAATTGCCAACTCCTCGGGGATGTTAACATTCAGCTTCAGCAAACGGTCCACATACCTTTGCATCTTTTGCATGTGGCCCGTGACGGATTCACCGTCCTTCATGCGAGTAGTTATTATGGAGGAGATTATTTCATACCGCTCCTGACGAGCACTCTGATGGTACCTTTCCATCAGGTCTTGGTGCATCTCAAAAGGGTAGAAATCTTCATATGACTTTTGGAGCTCGGCTGTCATCGTGGCCATCATGATACATGCTACCTTAGTAGCATCTCTCTCATGAGTCCTGAATTCAGCGATCTCCTCAGGAGTAGCAGTAGACTCATCAAGTTCTTTTAACTCCTTATCGAGGACATATTCCTTTTCCTCGTAACGAGTAACCATCCTGATGTTCCTAATCCAATCCATGAAGTTGGAACCATCAAAGATGACCCTCCCACAAAGATTCATGAGAGAGAAAGAACCAGTTGGGTTAGAGCCTGAAGCATTAGTGTTGGAAGACATCTGAAAGAGAGTAAGTTTAGATTAGATATATATATATATATATATATATATATATATATATATATATATATATATATATATATATATATATAGGATCCTTAATAAGACACCCAAATGTAATATTAAGGCTAGGATCCAATCACAATATATTACACTTAGAAGATGGATGCCGTAATCTAAGTAATAATATATTTGAAAGGTAGATGAATGACGATTCACCAATTTCCACCATGAAAACGAAATGATTGATTAGGTTTAATTGGATTTGAAATTCCTAGATTCTTTTGAGATTCATTGAACTTTTCAATGGCATGTTTCAATCTCGATTGTGCCCTTCAAGTTTTGTGACTGGGATGCCGAGGATCACAAAACAAGGTGTGAATAACCATGCTAATTCACTTGGTACCCTTAATATTATCACCTAATTAATGTGCCGGTTAACCACACACGCTCGATTGATCTATGACAAACATTAAGTCACCCTTCGTGATCCTTACTAGTCCTAGTTAGTGTACCGGTTAACCACACACGCTCCACCAACGACTTGGTAAGGTACAAAGTGTGAATTCCATGGACTAGCACCATGTTCACATTTTTCCTAAAATAACTAAGATTTGGAATTAAAAGAGTTTAGTTATTTTATAATATTCATTATACTTTTAATGAGGATTTAAAGTCATTGTTCTACTCGTTCGGCTAACGACCCTCCACCGATCAAGCAAGTGGTGGGTGAGAGTATACACCCATTAAGTCGCCATTTTATAGGCAACAACCTTATACCCACCTTATAGACCGGCTTCGTGAATGAGGCCTACTAACGGTAAAACGACTTATTCTTATACATATATATAATAATTAACCATTAATGTTATAAATAGTATAAGGGTTGAATTTTAACTATTAAAACTCTAAGGGTTGGAATTAAAGTTTATTAAAGTGTGTGAAACTTTACAAATTCCAAAACTTGAGGGCAAGTTTTGTAACTTTGCAAAACTCTTCATTTCATAACTTATGAATTAAAGGTTCATAAAAAATGAAGACTCTTCATTTTCATGTAACTTACGTGTTTTAAGTGTGTGTTAAATAAGAGTGACCTTTGGAAATCCATAACTTGAGGACAAATTATGGACTCCATTAAAACACATAAATGATCAAGAATTAATTCTAAACAATTTAGCAAATAATTCCTATCATTTTCTAAATTCATAAGAACATGAACATGATCATCAAAAATTCAAGAATTATATGAACACATAAAATCATGAAATTTTGATATATGCTATTGAAAATGGATTAGAAGAACCATTACACCAACTAAAATAAGTTTTATAACACCAAAACAGTTTAGGGTAATGTTTCTAGTCCATTTCCAGTAGCAAAAGTCGAGAATCTGCACTCTTTCGATCCTACTCGTCGAGTGCATGAACTGACTCGTCGAGTAGGTTGAAGTTTGCCTTGGACTCGTCGAGTCCCCCCAATCGACTCGGCGAGTCCACCATGCAGACAGCAACGATTTCGACTTTTTTCACTATTTTGCATCAAGTATCAAACAAGCAAGCCTAGGCTCTGATACCACTGTTGGGTTTTGAGCAATCTAACACTTCCTAAGTGTGCATGCAACCCTAATAAACCTTGGATCTATGTTTGTCTAAATACATGCAAAATAATAAATTTTCCAAGGTTTATAACCTATCTAACATGGCATGGGGAACATTTCAACATAGAAGAGTTAGAAGACATTACATACCTTTTGGTGAGTTTGGTTCTAAGGAGTTTGAGGGCCAAGCACCAATAGTGTGAATGCCTCAAATGGAATCACAAACACCACAAACTCTTGGAAAACTTTGAGAGAGTATACACCCTTGTATAAAATCGGCCACACACATGCACACACACTAGTTCACTAGTTTTCTCTTAGGCTCCATTTCATGCTCCATAAGCATGCTTATATAGTGTGCATGGTTAGGGTGAAACCCTAATAACCCATGTCTTTTCCTTTCCAAGGATCCATGGGTTAAAAGCTCCATGGATCATCCATGGACTTCTATATAAGCCTAGCCCATTAACAAATGAGTATTAGCCCACACTATATAAAACAAATAGCCCATAATCTAATTAGTCTTCCTTTTAATCTCTAAATTAATTCAAAATTAATTTAAGACTAAAACTAATTAAATAACGTAACTTCATATTAATATATTATAACTCATAATATATTAATAAACATATGTGTATAACTCTCATAAAATTATCCATAATAGTTTGGATGAGATGCAACCCAAATGGACCATGCCGGTCGGGTCAAGTATATACCAAATAAGTTATGGACTTAGACACCTTATCCAACAATAGCAACAGATCCAAGCTCCCCAACTCTTCAAGCTTGATCCTCTCCCTCCTTTCCTTGCAATATCCCACAAAATGATGAACAAAAAAGCCTCCAAACACACTCACAAGGACTCACAGACGTATGGGGGCTCTTAGGGTTCAAGGTGGCCGCAAATGAGGGCCATAAGGTCCTTTAAATAGGGCTTAGGACCGGAAAATTAGGGTTTCATTAAACAGCGCGGACTCGCCGAGTCCATCCCTTGGACTCACCGAGTCCGGACGCGAACCCGCACCCAAAACCGCGACCCGACTCGGCGAGTTTGACCTCCAACTCGCCGAGTCCCCTCACAAAATGTCAAAAAAATATGAAATGAAGGTACCTGGGGATCCGGGCTGTTATAATTCTCCCCCACTAGAATAAGACTTAGCCCTCGAAGTCCCGCTAGGCAAAAAGCTCCGGATGCTGCTCCCGCATCTCACGTTCCGGCTCCCAGGTCATCTCTGATCCCTTCCGATGCTGCCACTGATCCAATACCAGGGGTACCTCCTTGTTTCTCAAAACGTTGATCTTCCGATCTCTGATGGCTACAGGTCTTTCAGCATAATTCAGGCTTGCATCCACCTGAATATCCCCTAATGGAACCACCGCTGATTCGTCGGCTATACACTTCCTCAGTTGCGACACATGGAAAGTATCGTGAATCTGTCCCAACTCTGCTGGCAAGTCTAAACGGTAGGCTACCCGGCCCACCCTCGCGATCACACGGAAAGGACCAATGTATCGGGGACCCAACTTGCCCCTCTTCCTGAACCGAATCACTACTTTCCAAGGAGAGACCTTCAGGAGTACGAGATCACCAACTTGGAACTCAAGCTCGGACCAACACCTATCTGCATAACTCTTCTGTCGAATCTGAGCGGTCAACAACCTTTTCCTGACCATCTGGATTTGCTCGGTCGTCTGAAGCACGATCTCCGTGCTACCCATAACCTGCTGTCCCACCTCACCCCAACAGATGGGGGTGCGACACCTCCGCCCATACAACAGCTCAAAGGGCAGCATACCAATGCTCGAATGATGGCTGTTGTTATACGAGAACTCTGCTAAAGGTAGATAGGTGTCCCAGCTCCATCCGAAGTCCAACACACATGCCCGAAGCATGTCCTCGAGTGTCTGAATTGTCCGCTCACTCTGACCGTCTGTCTGAGGATGATATGTCGTACTGAAATGTAACCTAGTACCCAACTCCTCATGGAACTTCTTCCAGAACCTGGAAGTGAAACGCACGTCGCGGTCCGAAATAATCGAGATCGGCACCCCGTGCCGAGATACTACTTCCCTTACATATAACTCGGCCAACTTCTCCGCAGAAGAGCTCTCGCTAATGGCTAGAAAGTGAGTTCTCTTTTTCAGCCGATCCACGATCATCCAAATTGCATCGACTCCTCTCGCCGTTCACGGTAACTTGGTGATGAAATCCATAGAGATTTGTTCCCACTTCCATTCGGGAATCTCTAGCAGTTGCAGCTTACCGTGCGGTCGCTGGTGCTCGGCCTTGACCTGCCGACAAGTCAAGCACCTCTCGACAAACCAAGCGACATCCCTTTTCATACATGGCCACCAGTACTCCTTCTTGAGATCCAAATACATTTTCGCAGCACCAGGATGAATCGAGAATTTCGATCGATGTGCTTCCTCCATCAAAATAGCGCGCGCACCGCCCACAAACGGCACCCAAATCCATCCCTGAAAAGTCATAAGCCCTCGACCATCCGTAACAAATCCTGATACCTGACCTACAACCTGCTCCTTCTTCTGGTGTTCCGGCTTTGCAGCCTCCACCTGAGCCCCTCGAATAATATCTAGAATCAAGGTTAAAACCGTCAATCTCATACAAATATCTCGGATCGGGGTGCTATCCGCCCTACGGCTCAATGCGTCGACTACCACATTAGCCTTGCCCGGGTGGTACAGGATCTCACAATCATAATCCTTCACCACATCCAAGCACCTCCTCTGCCGCATATTTAGATATGGCTGATCCATCAAGTATTTCAAGCTCTTATGGTCCGTGTAAATCGTACACCGAACCCCGTACAAATAGTGTCGCCAGATCTTGAGGGCAAACACCACCGCCCCCAATTCTAGGTCGTGCGTGGGAATCACAGTATAGAGGCATCACAGTATACCACAAAATCCTCCATCGCTTCCGGGAGTGCAAGCACTGGAGCCTCGCACAATTTCTGACGAAGCGTCTCAAATGAAGACTGCTGCTCCGGTCCCCATGAAAACGTAACACCCTTCCGGGTCATCCTAGTAAGTGGCACAGCGATCTTGGAAAAATCCTTGATAAATCTGCGGTAATATCCAGCCAAACCCAGAAAACTCCTGATCTCAGTGGGCGATCTCGGTACCTCCCACCTCAACACCGCCTCAATCTTGGTCGGGTCGACCAATATCCCTTTCTGGTTCACAAGGTGCCCGAGGAACTGGACCTCTCATAACCAGAAATCACACTTGGAGAACTTGGCATACAGTCTCTCCGATCTTAAAACCCCAAGAATCTCCCGCAAATGTTCCTCATGCAGGTCCCTAGTCCTCGAATACACCAAAATATCATCGATGAATACAATCACCGATCGATCCAGCATCGGTCGGCACACCCGGTTCATGAGATCCATGAACGCGGCCGGGGCATTGGTGAGCCCAAAAGGCATCACCACAAACTCATAATGTCCATAACGAGTCCTGAAAGCAGTCTTTTGGATATCCTCCTCGCGAACCCTCATCTGATGATATCCCGACCTCAAGTCAATCTTGGAAAACCAAGATGCCCCTTGCAACTGATCGAACAGATCTTCGATCCTATGTAACGGATATCGGTTCTTCACCGTCAACTTGTTCAACTCCCGATAATCGATACACATCCGATGGGAACCATCCTTTTTCTTGACGAACAAAATCGGCGCTCCCCAAGGCGAGCTACTCGGTCGAATGAATCCCCTTCCCAACAGCTCCTGAAGCTGTGAGGATAATTCCTGCATTTCCGGTGGAGCAAGACGATAAGGCGCCTTGGCGATGGGCGCTGCTCCCGGAACCAAATCGATACGAAACTCCACTTGCCTCTCCGGAGGCACACCTGGTAACTCTTCAGGGAACACATCCGAAAACTCGCATACGACCGGAACGTCATCAATCAAATTAGGCCTCTCCGCGGTCACACGAGTATCCATCACATAGGCTATGAATCCATCACAGCCCTGCTGCAAACTCTGCCTCGCCCTGGCAGCCGAACAACATGCCGACCCACACCGGGTCCCCGCGCCATAAACCGTGAGCACTCCCCCACCAGGGTCTCGAATCATCACCAGCTGTCTCTCGCAGTCAATGACTGCTCCAAACTTGCTCAACCAATCCATGCCCACGATAATGCAAACATCCCCCATAGCTATAGGGACCAAGTCTATAGGAAACTCGACCCCAAAAATCTCGAGCACGCATCCTCGAATTACTTCGGTGGCGTATACCGCTCTCTCATTCGCTATAGCAACTCGCAGGGGACGAGTCATCGCCTCCCGATCGATATCGATGTGCTGGCTAAAAGCCAACGAAACAAAGGACCGACTCGCACCCGAGTCGAATAATACCAAAGCAGGCACATGATTCACAAGAAAAGTACCTACGCATATAATAATATAAGCATAATATCTCAGTATAAATGTAAATACATGAAAGAATACATACTGACCACGACATCAGGCGCCGCGCGGACCTCCTCCGCAGTCAACTGGAAAGCTCTCCCACGAGCCTTCGGAGCCTCGGTCTTCACTGGCCGAACCTCAGGTACCCTGGCAGCAGGCGAAGATCCCTGGCGAAGCAGGGGGCACTCGGCCTTCCGATGGCCAGTCTGGTTGCAATGGAAGCAAACCATGAATCCCTTGTGGCAATCCCTAGCAATGTGCCCCTCCTTGCCACACTTGTAGCAAGCACCCGATCGACATGCCCCCTCGTGACCCTTGCCGCACTTCCCACAAGTGCGGCTCCTCTGACCTCCGGATCTCAAATCAGCGGACTTGGTCCGCTTGGCTGCCGGCTGAGACTGAGCCAGCTGCCGATCCACCCGTTGAGACTCGGCCTCCTCCCTGGCCTGGGTCTCCAACTCGATCTCACGCTTCCTGGCATTCGCCTGAAGCTCAGCAAAAGTCTGATATGACGAGTTCGATACGAACTCCCGGATATCTCTCCTCAGCACTCCCAAATACCGGCTCATCCGAGCCTACTCTGTGGACACCTGCTCGGGGCACAACATCGCCCTCTCATGAAACTTCCGCGTGATCAACGTAACCGAATCATTACCCTGCTTGAGGGTCAAGAACTCCTGAACCAACCGTTCCCTTTCCACCGGGGGAACATACTCGTCTCTGAACATAGCAGTAAATCTCTCCCAAGTCACAACTGAAACCTCCGCAAGAGTGAAGTTCACCGTCACGATCTTCCAGCAATCCTTTGCTCCCAGGCGGAGCTGGTTCAAAGCGAACCGTACCCTCAGATGCTCCGGACATGAACAAGTATAGAAGCATCCCTCGATATCAGCAATCCATCTCATCACAGCAATCGGATCCTACGTCCCGTCAAACTCTGGTGGCTTCGTGTTGCTGAACTCCCGGAACAACAACGAGTCACCCCCCTGTGGTCTGGCAGCGGCCACAACTGCGGTAGCTGCAGCGGCGGCAGCCTCAGTCAACGCGGCATACCGCTCATCAAATGTCTCCATCAGCGTGGTCTTAATTGACCCAAACATTTCCAGAATCTCAGCCCGGATCGCTGCAGCTACCTCCTCATGAATCATCTGACGAAGCTCATCGACAGTCACTCCACTCGTACCAGGTCTGTGTCGTGGTCCAACCATGATGTCTTTGAAATACAACATAAAAATATCAGAGACTCTATCGGGCATAATCGCACTCGATAACGCAGTCCTATTCCGTCTCCGATGCCCAGGGATTCTTACTTGGGCTGTCCACTGACCCGGTGTCCTTGGTAGTACGGGCCCAATACTACTAATTACACCGCGTCGATATCCACCCCAAGTCCTCCTCCCCAAACCCCGAATCCTGAGTACTCTATTCCTGCCATACACTAGTTACCCACTCGCTCTTGAGCACTTCATAGAACAGGTTTCCCTAGACTAAGGCATCACATAATCAGGCCACTCTAGTCCTAATATGTATACCTAGTCTACTAGCATGCGTATCATATCATATCATATCTCATAACACATATTGTAAGAGTATTTTGGGGATTTACCATTCGGGCACTGGCTGACCGTACACACTCTTTCTTCTTTGGTTGTCTCAAAATCACTTATCAAATTTTTTTTTATTAATTAAAATTTTCTCAAATCCCCGGTTTGAGTTCAGCTACGCCCGACGGTGTACCCGAATCCCTCAAACCAAGGCTCTGATACCAACTTGTAACCTCATAAAATTCCAACCAAAAATTTTCATTTTTTACAATCATCAAAACATGAGTAATAAGTTTAGATTCCAATGTAACAATTTAGTCACAACCGATTACATAACAAAAGATAACAAAATGATTTCCCCGAGTGTGTGTACGGTCACGCTGACGCCTTACCACGGTCCTCGCTAGTACCTGAAATACATAATACAACAACTGTAAGCATAAAGCTTAGTGAGTTCCCCAAAATACAACCTACGCACGTACGCCTTTCCAGGCCTTGACCTTCCGGTCCATGTGTCTCAGGGGACTTCCATCCCGACTGGGTAAACCTTCCGGTCCTACCCAAGTTAACCTTACAGTCCATATGACCACGCCTTCCGGCCCATATCATGTTGCCTTCCGGCCAAAATCAAACATATCATACATGGCACATATAACGAATAACTTAACACACATAAGGCATATATCTCATATCATATTCGACCTTCTGGTCACACGGTGAAAACCCTTCCGGGTACAGTATAGTGAGAAGACTCACCTCGTATGCCTCGCTAAGTCGCTAATCGTGAATCCTGGAATCACTCGGGCTCAAAACCTCGAGCTGCAATCCTCCTATGATATTATAAATCTATAATTATTACTTGTACCACAAAGGTGGACCATCCTTATCAAGTCAACACAGGTTGACTTGGTCAACAGCCTTTAGTCAATTTGGACCGGACTCGGCGAGTGCACAATAGTGACTCGGCGAGTCTACGCATTTTAACCAACTCTCAAGGTTTTCCCCTTTGACTCGTCGAGTACTCCCCCGACTCGACAAGTTCCTCCTGGGCCTGAATCACAGGGCCACCGCGACTCAACTCGCCGAGTCGAAGGTCAACTCGGCGAGTCCCAACCTGACTCAGTCCACCTGTCAAAACCTTTCCAACTCTCTGCGACTCACTGAGTCGCCCATAACTCGGTCCGGACTACACACAGGGTGATCTCAAGGACAATCTTCAAGCGACTCGTCGAGTCTGTTCTTCAGACTCGACGAGTCCATGCCATGCACCAGCTAAAACTGGCTTTTGCGATCAGATCCGTTCCATACATACATAGATCTGGCCTTCCCAAGCTTATTTGTCACGTAAAGTCTCAGTCTTGGTTGCCATGCAATGCATACAAGGCTTATTTTGAAGAAACAACCTCTAATATGGAAAGTTTAGCTTCTAACTCAAGAGAATGGACATAAAGCTTGACATATGGGGTCGCCTGGACCTGCTAAGGTCCAGATCTAGGTTCCATATCTCCATGGGACCTCTCATACTTCCAATTCAAGCCAAGAAATGCAAGAAGAAACCCTAGATTTGGCACATCAACACAAAACACGAAGTTTGGCTCTGAAAATTACCTAAAGAAGACTCCCTTGATGAAATAGAAACAGATCCAAGCTCCCCAACTCTTCAAGCTTGATCCTCTCCCTCCTTTCCTTGCAATATCCCACAAAATGATGAACAAAAAAGCCTCCAAACACACTCACAAGGACTCACAGACGTATGGGGGCTCTTAGGGTTCAAGGTGGCCGCAAATGAGGGCCATAAGGTCCTTTAAATAGGGCTTAGGACCGGAAAATTAGGGTTTCATTAAACAGCGCGGACTCGCCGAGTCCATCCCTTGGACTCGCCGAGTCCGGATGCGAACCCGCGCCCAAAACCGCGACCCGACTCGGCGAGTTCGACCTCCAACTCGCCGAGTCCCCTCACAGAATGTCAAAAAAATATGAAATGAAGGTACCTGGGGATCCGGGCTGTTACAGCTGCCAACTCCAAATCATGATTCGGGTAGTTCTTTTCATGCTCTTTCAGCTATCGAGACACATATGCTATCACCTTTTATCTTTGGGTCAAAACACAACCCAATCCAACCCCAGACGCATCGCTATAAACAGCGAAGTCTTCAACTCCATCGGGTAGAGAAAGTATCGGTGCCTCGCATAGTTTCTTCTTTAGCTTCTCGAATGATTCTTTATGCTTATCATTCCAAGCATAAGTAGCTCCTTTGTGGTTTAAAGTTGTCAATGGAGTACGATCGAAGAAAAGCCTTGGATAAACCTTCGGTAATATCCGGCTATTCCCAAAAAGCTTCGGATCTCCGTCGGAGTTTTCGGTTGTTCCCACTTCATCACAGCTTCGATCTTCGCTGGATCAACCATTATCCCTTCTTGGTTGACCACGTGACCCAAGAATTGGACTTCACGAATCCAAAAATCACATTTGGAGAACTTAGCATACAGCTTCTCCTTCTTCAAGACTTCTAACACTTCTCGCAAGTGTCTGCCATGCTCCTCTTGGCTTTTCGAATAAATCAGAATGTCATCTATGAACACTATCACAGATTTATCAAGGAACGGATTACAAACTTTGTTCATTAAATCCATGAATGCTGTTGGAGCATTGGTTAGTCCAAACGACATAACCAAAAACTCGTAGTGTCCATATCGGGTTCTGAATGCAGTCTTCTCTATATCCTGCTCTCTTACTTTCAGCTGATGATATCCTGAATTTAGGTCGATCTTCGAGAAATAGCTCGAACCTTGTAGTTGATCAAATAGGTCATCAATCCTCGGCAACGGATATCTATTCTTTATTGTTGCCTTATTCAGCTCTCAGTAATCGATGCACATTCTCACACTTCCATCTTTCTTCTTTACAAATAACACCGGAGCTCCCCAGGGTGATGAACTATGTCTAATGAAACCTTTGTCCAATAACTCCTGAAGTTGCATCATCAACTCCTTCATCTATGTTGGTGCTAATCGATAAGGTGCTTTTGCAATTGGCGTTGTTCCGGGCAACAAGTCAATACGGAATTCCACTTGTCGATCAGGCGGTAATCCAGGAAGATCTTCAGGAAATACTTCCGGATAATCACACACAACTCGAATACTCTGCATCACCTTCTTTTCCTTCTTAGCATCGATCACGAATGCTAAGTATGATGTACACCCCTTGGTCAAACATTTCCTGGCTTTCATTAGAGAAATGATTCCAGAATTTACTCTTCGTTTATCTCCATACACCATAAACGATTCCTTCCCTGGCGGGTTTACCTTCACCATCTTCTTCTTGCACAAAATTTCGGCATCATTGGCGCTAAGCCAATCCATTCCCAAAACGATGTCGAAACCGTTAAGTTCGATAGGCAATAATTCCTCGTGGAACTTATTCGCATTCAGATCAATTAAGATGTTTTTCATACGATAGCTAACAGGTACAAACTTGCCACTAGCAACTTCGACTAATAAAGCCTTATCTAGTCTAACAATAGGCAAAGCTAGTTTTCTACCAAATTCATGCGATATGAAGGAGTAGTTGGCTCCATAATCAAATAAAATTTGAGCAAGCAATGTGTTTACGAGAAAGGTACCTGAAGCGACATCAGCTTCATCTTTAGAAGCTTCTAGTGCCATCTGGAATGCTCTCACCTTTGGCTTTGGAGGAATGTTGGGTCTAGCTGCCTCCTTCTTTTTCGGGCAGTCCCTCAACATGTGTCCCTCCTAACCACAACCATAGCAAACCTTCTTAGAGAGGGTACATTCATTGGCATAGTGACCTGGCTTTCCACACTTGTAGCATGTGGCCACTACCTCACATTTTCCATGATGCTTCTTCTTACATTTATCGCACCATTTCGCTTCGCCTCCACTTCCCCTCGAACCAGACTTCGAGAACTTGTTTTTCTTATTGGACCCTGAAGTTCCATCGAACTTCTCTTTTCACCAACTTCTATCCTTTCCAAACCCTTTTCCTTCTGCTGGGACTCCACATTCTTAGCTGCACGAACAACTATTTTTCAGATGACTCTCGAACCAAAGTCGGTAGGCAGTCCATTAGAAAACCTCTCAATCTTGGAGAGTTCCGTTGGCACTAGGTACGGAAATAACTTCATTTTCTCAGTGAATGCAGTAGCATAGTCATCTATGCTCATCCTCCCCTTCTTCAAGTTTTGGAACTCATTGTTCAGATCAATCAGATCTATCTCTGAACAATACTGCACCCTTAGTTGTTCCAAGAACTCCTCCCAGGACATTTTCAGGGCTTCCCCTCGTGGCATAGTATCTGCCAACAACTTCCACCAACTCAATACTCCAGTCTTCAGTTGTCTAACTGCAAAGACAGTCTTTTGTTTGTTGCTACAGTCACGACTTTCAAATACCATCTCCATTTCGGAGATCCAATCCATTATCTCAACAAGCTTTGGGCTCCCAGAAAGACTTGGCGGCTTGGCGCCCAAGAAGTTCTTGTACATTCGCCCATCCTTGTTGTTTCTCCTTTCCGGATCGTTCCATCGTTCTCCTTGAGTCCCAACTTGACTCATAATGTGACTATTGTTCCCTTCCTCCGATTGCTCAGGAATCAATTCGGGTTCCTCAATAGGTATGATAGGTTCGTCCTTATTATCATGCAACATCTGTTGCATCTCATCCCTTTGTTCGGCTAACATAGCCCGAATCATGGCTTGCACCCCAGCCATTGTTATTGGTTCCAGTATTGCTGCTACAACAGGTATTTGCTCAATCACTGGCGGTTGATTCTTGTTTTCATCCACGTTTCCAACGCCACTCCTTGTTCTCACCATTTTTGATCTACACACCGAATAAGGTGAAATTTAGATCTTCATGCACGATAGATTTCAAATCATCCTTATCACTCCGAAACGATTACATGCTAGTTCTAATATCGTATACATACGCTTAGAATCCTAAACACATAAACCTTCAGATCCAGTTGGCAACAAACCATAGATCCGAACAAATAATATCATATGTGGCAACACATAACATTTAGCACATAAAAGCATTTTAGGCAAATTTTCTAAAATAAACTAGTGCTCGTGTCTGAAATCCAACAGACACACATCTCAAATTTCCACTTAGCATTCTAAGTTTAAGTCTAGAAATCCTACAAATTCCCAGTTCGCTTAAACTAATGCTCTGATACCAACTGTGACATCCCCAAAATCACGGCCAGAAAAGACCAATTTCATTTATGATTTTTAAAATAATTTCAAAGTAAATCCTTTTGATTTAAAAGTGTTGCAGAATTTGTTCCCAAAACAAAACATGATAAAATAATATTTATCAAAGCATTTCATCAAGAGATGCATTTTCATTATATAATCAAAACTCGGGGTGTCATGTTTCGATACAGACCATAAAGCATAAACGATAACATTACAAGTCATTCAACAAATATATACATATACAGACTTGTAAACAAAACAACTCGATGATTCATCCATCTTACGCCCTTGCGCCACTTCCTGTAATACAAATAAAACTGAGTGGGTCAGGCTTGGGAGCCTGGTGAGCATATAGGGTTTTCAACCCACAATAAATAAATTATATTTAATTTCACCAACCAATCACTATCCCGATTACCCATTCCCGTTATCCTCACTTTACGTCCCTAAAACAACATCTATCTCAAGGGACCTAATCTAGGATTTTCATCGGGACAGACATTACTGCTAAGGGGTTTCCTCAACAATAGATATCCTAAAGGCAACCATGAGGGGGATAGAGTACACCGGTGAACACATCGTTCACAACACCTACAGGTTATGAACCTGCTAGCGTTCCACGAGACTGTCTAGAAGGAGTCTGTGTTCGTTATCCATACTCCGCTGAATAACTAGGTCAACAACAACAACATGGAGGCCTCTCATCTGTTTATTACACACCAACTATCTACCCATATTCTACCTAACATATTAGTAGATAAAAATATATATATATTTTCATACATATTTAAAAAGAACCTGTATAGCATTTTCATTCAATACATATTCCACATAACAGATGAGGCACACCCACATAACACGTATTTCATAGAAAATAAACCAGATCTATGAGATAGAAGATAATGAATATACATTCACACATATAACAACAACATTATACACATAACACGTATTTCGTATAAAATACTTCATAATTATGTGTTAGAAGAAAATAACTACACACTCACTTGATCAGAAGATGATCGGACAGCACTACGGGTTGTAGAAGTAGAAATCCTCAGCATATCTGGAAGATCTCCACAAAAATCGAACTTCTCGCGGACAGAGCTTCGGCTCGGGAATCGCACTTCTCAGGATCTTCGGGGCTTCGAAACTTGCTTTGGGGCTCGGGAATATTATCGGGGCTTCGGGGTACTTTTGGCACGCAAATCGAGGTAAAATGGGAGAGAGAAGAGAGAAAAAGAGCAATTGAGTCGGTTGCCCTCGCATCTTATTTATAGGAGGTTGGAGCCTCGCCGTACGCTGGGCACACGCCTGTACGCGGGGCGTACGCGTCCGAAATCGTCATGGCGTACGTCATCCGAAGAACTAGAGTGCGAGGGACGTCATGCTTCGCTGTACGCTGGGCGTACCTTGGATAAGCTCGGTGACTCCCCTTCGGATAAGGCCGAATTTTATAATTAAATTTAAATATTAATTATTTAGTAAACTTTGAAAATTCATATCTTCTTCATACGAACTCCGTTTTTGATGTTCTTTATATCCACGCGTAGGTGAGACTACGCTCTACAACCTTCATTTAGACTCCGTTGGCTAATTTTGGTTTTTATTTTTATTAATTATTTTTAATAGGTCGGGACAGAAAACTTCCGTTATAAATTCATAACTTCTTCATCCGACGTCCGTTATCGCCTAACTTTTCATCGCTTTGATACTAACAACGAGATCTTCGATTCTCGTTTAGATTGCTTTGGCTAAAAACCGCTCGATCTGAAATCGATTATTTCGGGCTGCATACCGCTAAGTCGAAACTTCAATAAATCATAACTTCCTCATACGAAGTCTGATTTTGGCGTTCTTTTTATGCACACTCTCGATTTAACGAACTCTACGACTTTCCTTTAGATCACTAAGGCTAAATATCGCTCTAACGTAAATTTCACTTTTTACGTCATTTAGCGTTGCCGGTTCTGTCGCGAAACATCGACAGGTCATAACTTCTTCGTTATAACTCGGATTTCGGCATTCTTTATATCTTCGGAAACCTCGTTTCAACTACTACAACATTATCCAAAGATATCAAGTTTATTTTACACTTAAATTTTGACGCTTATTTTTATTCTTAATTAATCAAACCGCATAATTAAGCAATTAAGCACAAAACACATAATACTCAAATAAAACACTTCTATTATTTCAAAACGGGTTACAAAGGTTAACCTAGACTATTATATCATCATTAATGACAGACCCAGAATGTTGGCCGTGTCTCGAATGAATATAGTTGATCAGGCTATATTGACCTAGACACGACTACATAATTGCTCAGGTTTAACCGCAGTGTACAACACCCAATTACTTATGTTTTGTTCTACTCGTGGTTACGGATTCTGGTACGTAGGTATTCTTGTATACTTGGAGTAAAAATACTTATATTTTTAAAGTATACTTTTATTTCAGAGGACTTCGGCCCATTAGTGTTTATAGTTATATACCATGTAACGTTCGGTATACTTAGTTCACTATAAACAAGGGCTCCGATACCAATCTGTCGCACCACGAAACCAATGGCGGAAACGTTCCGGGGTGGAGGACGTCATGTAAAGTATCACAACCAATGTACATAGCAAGCATAGTAAACACAACCATTACATTACATAGAAATATTTACATTTGTTTGAAAGCAAAGTAATACATATTTTATATATACATCAGAATAACAAAACTAGAGATGAAACTTCTAGATGCTCCGTCTTCTCCAACAGATCGTGGGATACCTACCTAACGGGAACCTAAGAATACAAGCAGTTTTAAAAATATCAGCATAAAGCTAGTGAGTTCATAAGCGGTTGGTTTCTGGTAAAAGAATGAGTTTCCTTTGGTTTTATGAAAATTCGTTATCCAAGAAAATCCTATATTTTCTTATACAAGAAGTTTAGTTATCCATTTGTTAAACATCCTGTTTATGAAAAGTTAAGTTATCCCAAAAAAAAACCTTATTTTCCTTAAAAGTTGGTGGTTGGTTATCGATTCGGAATGAAGTGTACAAGTATCTACAATACTTGTAGCGTTAAGTGAAGTATCCTGAAAGCCTGGTTATCCTTGAAGAGTACATTAGTTTTAACACGTATATAAAACAAATAAGTAGGTAGTAAACTAATTCCTAAGGGTATTAATTTACTAAGTTCTTTATTACTTAAAAGTAAATCTCCAATATCTAAGTTTGCGAGTTCTATAACCATACGATAAACTAGATATGGCAAGTAAGAAGGCCAGTATCATTTTATGACTTTTGTCACCCATAGACCTTCCGGTCCCACTGTAGCTAGCAGCAAGGTGTGGGGTAGTCAGCCCCGTATAGATCTATACACTCAAGTCATGCCCTCCTTTCAGGAGATTTTGGTTACAGGGGCGGTCCTCCACTCGCGTATCTTTGTGGACTGTTACTAAGAACGTGTCTCCAATCTTAAGAATAACCAATTTACAAGTAATAATACGGAAAAATCCTGTTTTATGAATGACATGAAACCCTTTGTGAAACATAAAATATAACATTTTATAATGAGTTTGACAATTAGTTTGAAAACTAACTTTGCAAGTTAAACGGTTGGTTAATACAGTTTTTAGTGTTAAAAGCATACTGAATATGAAACATTTCATACGAAATAATAAGTTTGAGTACAAGATTTCCTTGTACTTTTGCTTGTATTCCCCCCTGAAAATATGAAAAACACGGAAAAAAGGTGTAGGGGTATGAACTCACCAGACGAGAAATGTGTCGGGTAGGATGCTAAGTGTCAATTTAGGGCTTGAACACGCGCGAGGATCCTATGTAACATGAGGCGATACATAATTGTATCTAATTAGTTAATGAATTACTAATTAAGCAAGATAATACACTCTGAGGCGCGAAAACACTTTATCTCAAGTGTTAGGAATGATACGGGTTGCATCTAAGGGGGTGTAGGGCCTAGTTATGGAGTTTACTCTTCAAGAGTAAACTCTTAGGGGAGATTTCGGACCAAAGACCATATCCCCATGAGTTTATGGCCATAAACTCATGGGTGGAGTGTTTTTGGATGTTTAAAGGTCTTATATTGCACAAGGGAAGGTTCTAGGGTTGATTCAATGGCTTAGGAAGTGATCGGGACTTGAAATGACCTTGGAAATGAAGTTTGCGGTTCTTGAAGGTCACTTGGGGAGTTTACTTCCATAAACACATGGGTTTATAGTCATTTTTTTAAACTCATGTTTGGTGCAAACTTGCATGATTTAGGGTCTCAAATGAAAGGATACAAGGTTCTATACATTAATCCAAGCCATAGGGGGGAAGTTAGGGTACCATTTGACCTCCTTAAGGGAGTTTACAGCCAAAGGACCATTTCCTTCGGGTTTCACGGTCGTAATCTCTTTAAGTTCATGGTTTCTTTGATGTTTAAGGTCCCTACTTCGATGGTGGTTGGTTCTAGACATTAACCTAAGCCATATGAGGTGTTTAAAGGGATATTTAACACCTTAAAAGGTGTTTACGGTCTATGAATGAGTGTTTACGGTCCAAGAATGTTCTTGGGCCATAAAATCATGTTTACTCCCAAAATGACAAGATTTTGGTGTTCTAAACTCGTACATGCAAGTCCTTGAGTATAGTTAATCACTACAAGGGGTTTGGAAGGGTTTTGGGGCTTCAAAACCCCATTTATGGGTGTTTGCGGTTTGGGGTTTATTCTTAGGCCGTAAAGACATAACTTTGAAGCTTTTGAATAATTTAAACACGAATTTTCATGTATAACAAGCTAAACATCAAGCTAGGATAGATCACTTACGATTTTGGAGCTTGAAAAGGATGTTTTTGGATCAAAATCAACTTATAGAGAGAGAGAGAGAGAGAGAGCTATGAGGAGGTGGAAAAAGCTTCAAATGTGACCACTCAATCCCTTATATAGGGGTTGATTTTGTGGCCCGGTGGGAATCTACCCGATACCAACGTTAAAGGGAGCTTATGGTCGTACACGATTATATGTTCGTAACCCGACTTGGTCGTAAACTAGAAATCTTTCTAAAAGAATTTAAGGGTTTTTCACATGTTTCTAATTCGTTTGGACACTCATGGAGTCATTATAAAAGTCTCAATTTAATTAACCTAATCCAAAATGTTAACGGAACGATTTAATAAAACGAGTTTTATTAACGGAAAAGGGGTTATAGGGATGGAATAAATTTCAGGTTGTCACATAAGGTGTCAATAACATAGAAAATTTGTATAGAGTTTACCCCCTCTATATATTGGTAGCTTTATTTCCTCAATGGTGTGTTTCGTTTATCCGCTAAATCCTATAAGGACCGAGGAATTTTAGATTATCTTCGATTCCGGGATGCTCATCCTCATATGTGCGTCCAAGAGTATGATGTTAACCGAGGATCCTCCATCAACAAGGATCCTTCTAACGAAGTGGTTGACAATGTACAATATTATTAGGAGTCTGTCATGGTGAGGATCCTGGATCCCTTCCCTGTCCATCTCATCAAACGTGATTTCCTTTTCATTACTAACCAAGGTATTATTATGTGGTCTATCCTCCTTTTTTTAGAGACCTTGTCGTGTCTTTTATCTTGAGAATAAGAAGTACCACAAATGTTAGATCCGCCTGAGATAATGGTAATTATCTTGGCGTTTGGGGATGGAGATCATCTTTTCTCCGAGATCCTGCAACCATCCTGATTGTTCTCATTAGGCTTTTCTTTCTTTCTTCCGAGGATTTATTTAAGATGCCCTTCACTAAGGAGATAGCTGATCTCCTTCCTTAGGGCTATGCAATCCTTCATCATGTGACCAAAATCTTTGCAGTAAGCACATCATTTTGACTTGTCTTTCCAACTGGTGGACTTGTTATACTTCTTTGGCCAACTTGCCTTGTCTCCTAGATCATGCATCACATGGATTAAACCTAAAACATCCATAGAAAAACAATAGTCAATGATTTTAGGGGGTTCCCCTTCCTCTCCTTCATCATCGAGGGCATTAACCCTGTGATGATATTGTTTGGAATAGGGATTCAATTTGTAGGATCTTGGAGCTGAGGATTCCGCCTTCCTATTGGGATTCTTGTATTGACTTGAAGGGTTGCTCCTCTTCTTGACAACTTTATCCTTTTCAAGCCTTATAAATCGTAATGCTCGGCACCTAACTTCAGTCAATCTCTTGCATGGAGTCATCACGAGATCTTCATAGAAGGGTGAATCCTCCTTAGACCCATCTTGAATTCCTTGACAGCAGTCACCATATCAATGTTTGGGATGCTCAGAGCTTCCCTACCAAACCTATTAAAAAATCCCTAAGTCATTCCTTAGGATCCTGAACCACCCGATAGAGATCACTAGTGATCTGCTAGAAGGTTCTGCTACAAGAAAATTGGTTATTGGAAATATTGACTAAATGTGCAAACGAAGTAATAGAATAGGGGGAACATTTAGCAACCATTTGAGGGTTGATCCCGTGAGGGTCAAACCAAATCCTTTGCATAGGCAATCTTCCTTCAAGTGCACTGGGATGGGAATGATCTCCATCCTTTCTCGGCATTCTGCTACATGCTCCTTACGATCCGTAGTTCCATCGTAAGGCTTCATGCTAGGAGTCTGGAAGCGCTTAGGAACTTTAGTATCAGTTATCGCAGGAGAAAATCTCAAGATCATGTGACTTGTTGGAGATGCTTCTAGTATGGTTTGAACTACCTCGGGTACGCTTGAGATCATCTATCCAATTACTGAAGTTCCCTAGCCATGTTCAGACTTATTCCTGCATCAACATTTGTAGAGTTAGTATTGATAATATTGTTGTTTACGAAGTTACAAGAATCAAGGTTTCTAGGAGTATTGAAAGGCTCATTGAGATCATTGATCATAAAAGCTCGATTGTTCATAGTTGCCCCCCAGGGAGACGCAACAGTAGAAGGAGTTGTGCTCCCCTGATGATTTCCTGAGGATCCTGCATTGTCGACGTTCAGGATCCTTGGTTGTACAACTTTGGGGATCGTTTCCTAGGTTCTATGAAATTCCTCTTTCATCCTCTCCACTACTCTAAGTAGTGCTCTATTCTCATCTTGCAACTGAGTCATCTTTTGCATCATTTTCCTCATCATAGCAAAGAGTTCCTCAATAGTGACCGGAGCAGTCAGATCCTGGAGTCCTGAAGATCCCAAACTTCCTTGGTTAGTGACCAGAGAGGTGTTTTTCTTGGAAGTGTTGGGCTCTTTCCTCTGACTAGGGGGTCTACTCGGAGGAGATGGTAGTTTTTTGGTTGGAATGGAAGGAGTGGAGGATGAAGAAAGGATCGGTTGTGTAGACAAGATCTTTCGAGGATTTTGAACACCACAACCCCAAGGTGGGAGCCAAATTGTTTTAGTAAAAAATTATACAAGTATAAATCAACCAAATTGAATGAGAGGTTGTGATGTTCGAATTGTGCAATAGAAAAAGGTAAAGAGAATGACACGATTTTTTACAAGGAAAGCCCTTGATCCTTGATAGGATCTCCGGAACAAAACCTTAGGAGGTGTGACAACTAGCAAATTTTGGTTCAAGCAAGATCAAAAATGTATTTTGTGTATAAGTGAATCCACAACGTAACTTTGTTGCAATAAAACATTGAAATCCAAAATGGCAATATTTGTATAAGTAAGAATATATATATATATATATATATATATATATATATATATGTGTGTGTGTGTGTGTGTGTGTGTGCGTGTGTGCGTGTGTGTGTACTTTGAAAACCATGTTCATAATGAGCCTTTGAAAGTCAAGAAGTCAAAACAAGTCAAGACAAGTCAAATACTTAGGATATAAAGCATGATTTATGCAATGTCTTTGGGGGTTTTTGGTTTTGGGACCCAAGAACTTGAGAATTCAATTGTGATGGGCCAAAATCACCTCTAGGCCGAAATCACTCCAAGACCCAAAAACACTAGGACTGAAATCACATGAGATTTGGTAGTGTACAAGGTAATTTCGGTTATGCCTTGGCCGAAATCACCAATTTGAACCCTTCCCAATTTGATTTCGGTGGAATAAAAAAATAAATAAGGAAGTTGACTTTGTGATTTGGTTGATACATCAGTTTCCCATAAGATTATTTACCCAGCAAATATCCATGCCTTAGTATCCCATCACTTTCCCCCTTTATATATGACTGATATAAAACACCCATAAATTCCCACCATTTCCATTTTCTTCAAAGTATTCTCCATAATACTCTTTGATTACTCCATATTCTTCCAAGAGCAAACTACTTATCATTAAGCAAAACCATTTCAAGCGATTCTTGGTATTTGGTAAGTGTTTCTTCGAAATTTAGTGTTTTATACACTATCATGTTAGTTTTATCTTATTTATACATATTATTATGTGTTAAAACTCTTGGGATAATATAATTTCCAAGGAAGTTCATCAACCACATTCAATTGTTTAGGCTTGGAAATCTTCACATCATTTCCTCAAACAACCCACAACCACACTCATGGTGAGTTCCTACCCTCACATTTTCAACTTTTTCATGTTTTTAGGGGGGGGAATACAAGTAAAGTTAAAATTTTAACATCAACATTAGCACGATCTATTACTATGTGAAAATAAAACATTATTTGCATGAGATATGGTTATCACTAGCTTTTATAGAAAATATTTGTGATATATTAGTTTTGAAATGTAAAACTAACAAAAACAAAATATAATATGTGTTATAAAATCATAAGAAAAATTATGATTGTAAAACTACCTGGTTTTTTAGGCTTTTACCAAAGTATAGCTTTTCTAACAAAAAGGAGTGCATTCTAATTATTTCACTATTTTGTGGGTTACAACCCAGAAATATGATGTTTGACCTTACATCTTGAAACTAGACAAGATAATTACTATGTATTTATATAAATGATTATATAAATGTTTTTGACAACAAACATAATAAACTATAATTGGTATAGTTTGGGAATCACAAGAACAACATTTTCATTTCGGAAGAAACATATAATTATTTAAAGGCATAATTATTTCATTTACAAGAAAAATGGGTTTTTAGTTCACGTAAATCGGTTGATACTGGCTGTGAGACATTTGGCTTCACCGTACCTACTAGAGTACACTTTAAGTCATGCATTATAACTAGAGTCTCTTGTAGGGAGAGCGTGACACGTGTGTATAGATCTATATAGGAGTGAGAACCCCGCACCTTAGTTGTTAGCTACAGTTAGACCGACCAGTTTAGGGTGACAATTGTCGTAACAGTTCTGACGCTTGAAGAACATCGTACCAGGCCAATTAGTCGCATTAGTGTGGTTATAATAACTCACATAGGGTATTAACAAAACATTTGGTTTACGGGTTAACATACATTCCAGTAGTTTTATATTAAGATAAAACTTCATAACACCATTTTTCAGTAGAGTGTGTTGTGTGCAAGATACATGTGCCAATTTATAGTCTAAACTATCTAACACGATGTCTAATATTCTTGAGATCCTCTATGACCATATTTGTGAACGTTGTTAGACTTGGTATTTCGGTTCTTTAGCGTAGTTGATATGACTATCTGTTGAGAGTAAGTGTTCTCTTGACTATTTCTGTACATGTGTTAATTTAAAATGAAATACAACCGTTATAAATGTTAGTAGATAATAATAATGGTAATAGTCAGGATCCTGAGATAGTTGAGTCTCCTGAATGTATTGAGGATCCTAGCCCTAACAATTCACGTATCGAAATAATAATGCCTTGTAAAATAGATAGAGTGTCGAAGTCATGTTGATATCGACACTTTACAGACTCTGACCAATTTGACTCCTCACTATATACATTCGACCCCTACAAATATGAAAGTCAAATGGTTTATCAGTGTAAAAAAGTACTGCTCCCCTTTGAAGTTCATGTCACGAGGGGTTATGCCGCACGTCGTGAGTTTTAAACTGAGGAAATAATACGGATTCTTTTATTTCCCCACAACATGGGGATTTATTCCTATGTCGTGGGTTTTGAAAATTTGACAAAACCCATATTTTTTCCTTTTAAAAAATTTAAAATTATTACCACTCACATATTAATCCCACACTTGACTTTTTAAATAGAAGATCCAAGAATGAATAATCCTAAAATCAAATAAAAATAATGCAAAACAATTAAACTAAAAAGAAAGTGAAAAGAAAATGCAAACTGAGCTCGGGTTGCCTCCCGAGCAGTGCTTCTTGTAATCTTGAACTCGCCTTATATACACTTTATTTTAATTTTCTTTCATCCTTGTATTTTCTCATGCATCGTGTTTTCTTTTGACTCCTTGGGATTGTTCCTCATTCATATTCTCCTATTTATCTTCAACGGCTTCTTTCTTTTCTACCTCCATATCATCAAGCTTGGTCTCCTTGCTCGAAATAAACCTTTCATCACTTGAATTAAATTGTTCATTTTTATGTTCCTCCTCAACTTGATATCTCAGTGTGGTAAAGGCAAAGACTTCAAAAATCATGAGAATTGAGGCTCTTGACGTAGTAAGCTTAACTTCCTCTATTAGTTTGGGCTTTTTCCATGTTTGGACTTCTTAATCTATTATTTTTTTTCCAACTCTTCTAGTTCATTGTCCTCGACCATAAAGAATACTTTATCTTATAAATTAGAAGTCTTGAATCCTTCCTCAACTTCGAATGTAATCTCCTCTTTCCCCACTCGTAATAAGCCTAGACTCTCAAATATCTACCAAGGCTCTTGTGGTGTTAAGTAGTGGGCATCATAGTATAATCGATATATCTTCATCCTTTTTCATATCTACGACCACAAATTCAATTGGAAAAACAAATTATACAATTTTTAACCAATAAATCTTCTACTATACCTCGAGGATAAGTTACCGAATGATTTTCCATATTTATTTCCATCCTTGTCGTCTTCAACTCTAGAAGGTCATGCTTTTGATAAAATGAATAAGTCGTTAAATTTATAATATCCCCAAAATCGGCTAACGCGAACGTTTGTGTGGCATTTCCAAATTCACATGGTAATGTAAGACGTCCTAGATATCCGATATTTGTATTGGGTTTTGAGCACTATAACATCCCTATGGTGCACATACAATCCTAATATTTTGGATCTAAGTTTTCTCTAGTTATACATGAAATATTATTTCTTTCCGAAGCACAAGCCTAACTAGCATACAAATTTGATATTTGAATCATAAAAACTAGTTTGATGATTGCCTCTTTTTGTAGCTTGTAGAAGTTGGCCTTTCAAGAACTTAGCACCACAAGTGTGATGCCTCAAATATTTCACAAAACACCACCAATAATTGGATGAAAATTAGAGAGGTTTTGGAAGAACCAAAATTGGCTATACTCTTTTAGAATACCTTGTGTACTGATTTTAGGCTATAAGGTTACATATATAGTATAGAATTCCAAGAGTCACTTGTAAACTCTAATTCTTACACTTAGGCTTATGATCCAACAATTTATTTGGACTAATACTTCATGGAATATCTCATAAGCTTAGTCCATCACAAATCAGTCATGGGTCATTAGCCCAAACCATATGTATCACTGATTTACATAATCAGTCCCCCTTAATTTAATCAGTCTCTTTTGATCATTAAATTAATTCCAAATTAATTCTTGATTAATACTAATTAAATAATAAGATTTCTCATTAATATATTATACTTATAATATATTAATAAATCATAAATAACCTCTTTCTCAAATGTCCATACTATTAAATTGTTCTGGTGAATGCAACCCAAAATGGACCATGCTACTATCGGGTCAAGTACATACCAATTATAGTTATGGACCTAGACAACTAATCCAACAATCTCCCAGTCGGATAAGTCTAATAACTATAACTCCCAATGTAACTTTAAAATCCAATTAGCAATCATAATTCTTGAAAGACGCTGTCAAATTCTGATGCGTCCTTTAGATAAGGGATCATATAATCCTCTGTTCTTCAAGATATTGTGCGGAAAAATACATGGAACATAGTCATAATTATTTTCCAACAGTTTGTTTCCTGATTTCTAATTTGTTTGACATAGAACTTAATTGAACATATCAATTTAGTCCTGACCGTGCCCGACACATAAGTCAAAACAAGTCATCGAGGGGCCTAAGATATCGCTTTTAATTATCTTAGGATAAAAGGAACATATAAACTTCGACTTATATGCTTGTAGTAATTACTTGTTAAAATTACACAACAACACATTTTATAACATCAAGTTACTAATGTGTTTTCGTATTATCAATGCACAACCAACTCATAATGAACAACTCATATATCTTGGTTTGAAGCCTATATGATATTATCGTCTCACAATCACTCGTGATAAATTCCATGTAGTGATTCATGTGAGTGTGGGTTTAATCCAATACTCAAATCTTATTTTAGGGGCACTCATGAACTTTGTAGCAAACTTTTGCAATGTCTAAACGCTTTAGACAATCTACAAGTCAATTCATAATAGTCTTTTCTCCATACCTACTTCCAAAGTATGATCGACTATGGACGGTTTAAATAATCTTATTATTCTGGAACTCAAAACATGCAAAATGAAACAATAGTAAACAATTGACACCAGATAGTAACTTTACTTATAAATAAAACTCCTTTTATTTAATCATCAAATGTCAATTACATTTTACCTATTACAAGTTTCTAGATAGTTATCTAATCATTAAAACTAACATTGTCCTTCAGCCCAATACTCCTAGCATGCTGCAAGTGCTTAACCCTGCTCAATCCCTTCGTAAGGGGATCTGTTGGGTTTTCCTCTAACGATACCCTCTTTACTATGATGAGTCCTTCTTCTATCCAATGTCTTATGAAGTGATATTTTCTGTCAATGTGCCTAGATCTGCCATGATCCTTTGGTTCCTTGGTTAAGTCGATCGCACTCTCGTTATCACATAAAATATCCATTGACTCCTTTACAGCTGGTACAACTCCAAGGTCTCTGATGAAGTTCTTTAGCCATATCACCTCCTTCGACGCTTCGCTTGCTGCTATGTACTCTAATTCAGACGTTGAATTAGCTACAGTCTCCTGTTTGGAAATTTTCCAAGTTGCTGCTCCTTGATTTAGGGTAAATACCCAGCCTGACTGAGAGCAGGAATTATCTCTATCAGTCTAAAAGTTGGTGTCACTATACCCTGTAACCCTCAAGTCATCACTCCCACCGAGGGTAACGACCCAGTCGTTAGTCCTCCGCAGGTACTTAAGAATGTTCTTAACCGTAGTCCAGTGAGCTCTGCCAGGATGTCCTTGATATTTGTTGACCATGTTCAAGACAAAGGCCACATTAGGGCAAGTACAAGTTATAGCATACAAGATCGAGCCAACTGCGGAAGCATATGGTACTCGGCTCATCTCTGCTATCTCGGCATCAGTACTTGGACTCTGAGTCTTACTTGATTGATAAACTTCTTATGCTCTTGTTCTAATGGAAGTGCCCATGCTCAAGAAGGATAAGGTAACGGAGGTTGATATAGTTTAACGAAAGAATAATTTCTCTAATTAGACTAGGCCCACGACGTGAGAGGTATATGCTCATGTCGTGAGAACTGGGCACCAGATTGTTCTTTTTTCTTTGATCTTCATCTTCTTTTGTTGTGAATCGGTTTGCTTCAATGATTTATTATGTATCATTAGAGGCACTGAATGAGGGTCTTCATTAGTGGATATTGCCATGACATGAGGTTACGGTTTTTGATTGAGATTTTTGAGTGATAGCCTTTCGTTAAAGACTTTGGTCAGTTTACCAAATTGAGTCTTGATGCTCTTACAGGAATATTGTTGATTTCTAATTGAAACATTAGTAACATCATGTATTTTCTTAGAGGCTTCCATAAACCTATTGAGCATTGACTCAAAGTCACGTTTCTTCTCAGGTGGTGGTTGTTCCTTTTGGTAGAAGCCTCGTCTACTTTGCCGATATTTTTCTTTTTTCTTCTTCTTGTATTCTTCATAAGGCAACCAGTATTTTTTGGGCTTTTCCAATATTCATGAAATCGGTCACCATTAGAGTAGCATACTTGCTCTTTTCGGTTCCTATTCTTATCCAGATCGTAATCTTTCATTAAGTGCAGACCATTGCAATTGTCACACCCCACTTGTATGGCATGAATATATTGACCCATATTTGTCATCATTTGGTCCATAATTGCTAGTTTTTCCATCACAGTTGCCAAACTTTTGTTTCCTCCGTCTCCACTTCCTTTACCTATCGTAACATCCTCTAGCGGGTTATGGTATTCTCTAGAGTGTTTCACGAATTCTTCAATTAACTCTTTGATAGTAGCGGGATTTTTCTTAGTCATTGGTCCTTGAGAATCAAGGAGTTACCTTGTTGTCACATTGACCCCGTCATAGAATATGGAAACTTCTTGTTGCACATTGAGATCATATTAAGATCATATAAGGACTCGCCATCATTTAATTGGAAATTAGCTATCTTCTTTTTGAGTTTGGCTATCTTTAAAGGAGGAATAAATTGATCTATGAATGCTTCACGGAGGTTTTGCCAAGTCCTTATAGTTCCAAGTGCTAACGACTTCAACCATATTTTTGTATCTTTAATAAGTGTCACTGGAAGCATCCTCAATAAAATTGTATCTCTTGAAACATTTGGAACATTGAAGCAATTTGCAATGTCCAATACATCATCAATATGCTTGAAAAAATCTTTACAGTCTTTCCCAAAAAATGTTATGTTTTAGAGCATTGAGAGAATATGGCCTTTAAGCACAAACTTTGTTGCAGCTGGTATTGCATGTGGAACAACACCAGGACCGTTATCATTATGCACCCTTCATTTGTATTCTTCCATAGTCATGGTTGTGATGTCTGCCATCTCTTCGACCTCACTTTTAACCACTTCTTTGATTCGCTTTCTGTTCCTAGCTCGTATTCCGTTCTTTTCTTATTTGGAGTTCTTTCAAACATTCAAACTTTTCAAATTTGAAGGTGCTCCTTGATTTGTCAACCTTTTTATCATTCATCTTATGGAAAGCAGATTCTGGATCTTCAAGTGGTGGTATAAGAGGAAGTTGGGACCCCTAGTCATATATTACTGGAACGAAAACAAAAACAAAACGTAAAACAAACTAAAAAGTATATAAACTAAAAACTGAAGAGTTAGAACTCACGTCGTGATAGGGTATTGTAAAACAGAAAAAAAAGGATATATATATATATATATATATATATATATATATATATATATATATATATATATATATATATAGTCGTTCCCTGGTAACGATGCCAAGAACCTGATGTGCATATGTGTGTGTGTGTGTATATAGATATATATATATATATATATATATATATATATATATATATATATATATATACGAGTTTTAAATTTATAAACCTAACTAACGTATCTACTAATGCACTTACAGGTAGTGTACCTAGTCAATTTATATTATAGTAAAGTAAGCTGGGTATCTAACAGAAAGAACATAATATAGCTATAAAATAACTACTAAGAATTAATCTAAGAACAATAACTAAAAAGGGGGTTCTATCTAATTTTTCAAGTTCAAATTATCTTAGTTATTCAATTAACTAAAAACTAAGCAAACACTTAACTAAGACGATCGGTATCAAGATTATGACGATACTTCTATTTAGCTTTGAATCCCACTTTTTCCTATGGGTATTTTCTAAACATAGATTAATTCAGTTGGTATCAATGTAAAAATTATCAACAGTTTGATCCGATCTCATAATGTTTTCACAAATTCATGAACTGTTATGTAATGACCATACACAAGTAAACACGGAATTGATTATTAAAAATAAATGGGCTATGTGTGTAACACCCTGTCCAGAATCATTACCTAATACAGGGCTGTGACCCGAAGACCAGTTATCATAAGTCTTAAGGCTTGGATTGCTTTGTGCGCGAGCCAACAGACCTGGGTCATTCCAACCCGATGGTTGATTAGGCCCCAGGGTATTCCATCTCGAGGATGATTGGACCCATAGTATATTGGAATTCTAGCCTGATGGTTGATTAGGCTTGGGTTATTCCAACCCGATGGTTAACTGGACCCATAATATATTGGCATTCTAACCTGATGGTTGGTTGGGCCTGGGGTATTCTAACCTGATGGTTGACTAGACCCATACTATATTGGCATTCCAACCCAATGGTTGATTGGGCCTGGGGTATTCGAAACTGATGGTTGACTGGACCCATAGTATATTGGTATTCCAACCTGATGGTTGATTAGTCCTAGGGTATTCCAACCTAATGGTTGATTGGACTCGACATGCTGTTATTTGTTTATGTCTTGATACTTTTGGGGGAACTCGCTAAGCTTCATGCTTACAGTGTAAGTTTATGGTTTCAGGTTCTTTAGAGGACCGTGGCGAGGCGAAGGCATGACCGTATACATCCTTGGTTTTACTACTGATTGGATCTTGGGCGACTATGATTTTAAATTATGTTTGGAAACAATGGTTTTGTAAACACTTTTATTTGTAAATGGGTTGTTTTGAAAAGTTTAAATTGGTTGTTATTTTTATGGTTGTTGCAATGCAAGAAATATCTATGGTTATTATCTATGATCAAGACAAATAACCAAACACAATTATGATCAAATTATGTTCTCCAACACAGATAAAGTCATTACCTTTATTACCTAATCTAAGATTTGGCAAATCCTACATCTAGCAATTTAATGATCATATATTACTAGGTAATCAAGTTCATGCAATCAAAATGGTCATTCAACTACACTTAACTTGAATTAAAGCAATAATGATTAGAACTTTAATATGCTAGGTAATGATAAATCAAACACGAGCTAAGTCAACTTTATAAAATCCATGCAAAACAAGAAACTAACACATAGTATTACGGTTCATCTACACTAAACAAAAGCCTAATGATTTACCTACTCATTGTAGAAAATAAACATATAAACACATAAGAAAGTAAACTAGACATGATCAATCTAATGAAAAGAAAATGTGCGATGCGAATTCTTGCTATAATATTCAATTCTCCAAATCTCCAATTGTCTTCTCCTTCTAAGTGTTGTTTTTCACTCTTCTCTATCCAAAATTTCGACTTAGATCTCCAAAATAACTCTCCAATCTTTTTCTTATCAATGTAGTAAGTGATATGTATGTATGTATATATATATATATATATACATACATACATACATACATACATATATTTTCCATAAAAACACTTTGCACATCGTGAGCAATATGGTATCACAATGTGAGACCAGTATCTGTAATTGAAAAAGAAACTTGTACTCCCATTTTAAACTTCTGGAACATGCATTCACACGACGTGAATGGCAAGGTCTCACGTCATGAGCTCTATTATCATGCATATAATCGAGATCTCTGCATATGTCACGTCGCGATATTCTTGAGGCCATATCGTAGGAAATGTACTTGCATGATTTTCTCTTCTTTTAAGCTCCATTAAGCTTCCAGATTCAGCTCCAGTCCTTCCATGTTCTAGCTTTTGTCATTTTCCTTCAAGAGTGTCATTTTTGGCTGAAAAATGTAATTTAAATTAATAAGTACCAAATATCTATGCATTAAACCAAATTATAGCTTAAAATGTATTAAAATAATACCTAAAAATATGTATAAATATGGAAATATCAACAAGTTTCATACAATGTTACTGAATATCTTCCATTGATAGATGTAGAAAAAGTTGTGAAAAGAAATAGTAGTACCATATACAAAATCTCTCGAAATGTCATATCAAGTTGTTGATACTTCTTTGGTAAATCGAAATAGCTTAAAATCACTTGGTATATGAACATTTTTTTTTTCAAAAACGGATCATAAAATAATAAAGGCTTAAAGCACTCGTGAATTAAAGGATGTATACTAAATGATTATTAAATATGTAGACTATAATAATAGTTGAATGTTCTTTATTTATAGATATGGTGGAACTGGAAAAGCGTATGTTTGAAGGACCTTATATAAACGTACAAGTTTAAATGGATGATATGGGCATATTTAGTTATAAAATTCATGCATGATCTTAATACTTTATGTTGATTTTGTCTCATTTAATGAACAAAAGGTGCTTAATTAGATTAAATATTTCATTTTCAGCAACAAAGACATGCTCGAAAGAAAAATGAAGCGGAACTAGCTATTGGAAGCTTGGATCTTCGATTTTGAAGAAAGAAGGATGTTGCTGGACAGTTTGACCCCTCGTCAGTGTTTTGGCCATATTCCATGAACCGTAACTTTGATTGACAAGATTCAAAATGTTATGAAAAGTAGACACAATTTCGGACAACTTTCGTGTTTTTAGAAAATGATGATTCCAAATGTACTCGCCGAGTAGGGTCGATTACTCGGCGAGTTGTATCGAACTTTCGTGATTCTGGACGCACTGACTTGCCGTACACGAGTTTTAAGTGATGGACTCACCGAGTAGGTCACTGGACTCGCCGAGTAGCCTCTATTTTGTGAAAATCTATATAAAGGGACTTTCATATCGATATCATAGCATGGAGAGAAACCCTAGGAGGCTGAGAAACGATTGGAAGTGCTGCTAGGTCGTGAGGAACTGAAGAATCAACCCTACATTCAATTGTGAAGAGAATCAAGACAATTTTGGTTTATTCTTAGTAACTTTTTGATTTGAATCATGTTTACATACTTTGATTTCGTTTTTGAGTTTATGTTTACTGCAATCATGAGCTAAAAACTTATTCTTCTGTTAGGGTAGACAATTTTGTGAACATGGATTGATTATTTGAGTAGGATTAATTTTGATTGGTAATTATGTTTTGTTAAGCTTGTTAAAGAACCTTATGTGTTGACAATAACTATTCTTCTATTAATAAATCAGTAATTAATTTGTATGAACATCTCTTAGTTATTAATTTCATATGATTTATTGTGACCACATAGTTGTATGTCTAGGAATAACGAACGTGAAACTAGAATTAACTAGAAGATAGGTAAGTTAATGTGTAAGCTTGTTGGATGAACATCGACAAGAGGTTAACTGAAGGGCCAATTTAGTTAACCACTACAAGTCTTACTTAACTCGAATCAATAATCTAGGAAACCCGTTAATTTAGACAACTGGCCATTGCTTGAGTTAATTTGTTTTCTAAGAATTAGGAATAGCGAACATGAACCTAATTATCTTAATCGGTAGCCAATGAAGAATTAATCTGATACATTAAAATCATCCATGGGAACAAATGAGTTGTACCTAAACAGAAGTCCTCTTTACTATTGAATTTAGTTGGTAATTAATTGTTTTACTTTCTAGTTAGTTAATTTGTGTGTTGGTTATTCTAATTAAATTTCTAGTCTTGTAAAACTAGAGAAAACCCCCTTTTTGTTATTTGTTTTATTTAGATATTATTAGCATTTATTTTAATTGTTTACCGTTCCCTATGTTCGATACCCTGGTTGCTTGAACTATATTACTAATCGATAGGTACACTGCCTTTCGTGTGTTTAGTTTGTGTCTAAGTTAGTAGGATTAAAACTAGTTCGTTTCACACACATCAATGGACATATTATACTATTGTATACAGTGGAGTAATTTTACTATTGCTGTCATGTAGGGTGCACTGTTCATTCAAGATTTATAATTCTGAATAACATTAATGAAAGCTCAATTTGTTCTATTGTTATTAACAGAGAGATGTGTCAATTTCTTAAGTAGACAAAACTAATTTTTGGAATGTGGATATGATGGTGCATAACTATTGTGTTGAGGAATTAGATCAGACTCTTGTTACCAATTTTGGAATGAAAAACAATGACAACAATGTTTTATGATTCGCTGAATAGGTTGTTGTTTTTGGAAGGGCTTTTAGACATATACTCCTATTCATATTGCTATACAATAGACGAGTAGGAAAAAAATTATCTTTCATGCGACTCATAACTCTTCAAAACTCTTGCTCCACTATAAGGTATTAATGTTGACTATCAATATGTGGTCACGGGTATGTTTTAATCCTGATCAATTTCTTGAAGTTTAAGAATTCACAGGGTGGATATTGAAGATTGGTGATGGTATCTTTGTTGAGGAGAATGAAGGCAACCAGTCTCAAAATTCCCGAACACATGTTGATTAACGATGTTTCAATTGTTGATTTTATGTATCCTTCTTTCTTATATAAGTTAGAAAACAGCATGTATTTTCACCAACATATATTTTGTCACCTACCAATGAAGAAGTAAGTTAGATAAACAAGTATATGGTTGATTAGATGCCTCAGAAAAATTATGCAATACATAACAATACAAACCTCAGACAAATTATACAATACATAACAATACAAACCTTTAACCTAAATAATGTACTCACCTAATGTCTGAAACTCCAATAATTTTTCTAGAATACTGAATCATGAACTAAAGTTGAAAGTAGGTGCTATGGTAATGTTGTCGCATAATATGATCTGTCTCTAGGGATATGTAATGGAATACACATGTGTAATAAGCCTAGTAATACTTGTGACTGAAGCAAAAATCATTTCTAAAAATAACGTTGGAGCTAAATGTTTATACCTAGGATTCGTATTACTCCACTTGACAAACGGATGCAATTCATATTTACCCAGAAATAATTCCCCTTGTTGTGTTTTTCAATGACAATCAGTAAAAATCAATGCCAATCAATTAGTTGGTTTATTCTTGCGAAGACAAGTAACGACCCAGTTTTCACGACTAAAAATTTCTTTTAAAACATTACTAAAACCACATTCATAAAAACCGTATCATAAGTCATAACATAATTTCATAGTATTAATTTCAAACATAACTTATTATCAGAGTAAAACATCCCTGGCTAACTAGCTATGGTGTGTGCACTGCAACCTCTCCGAGCTCCTCTTTTGAAAACTGAGTACCTGAAACCAAAAACTAAAATCGTAAGTACGAAGCTTAGTGAGCTCCTCCAAACTACCGCATACCATACAAACATATAAGCACATACTGGGCCTTTCCCCCTGCATCGGACCGAAGTCCGGAAACTGACTGGGACCTTGTCCCCTGCATCAGACTGAAGTCCGGACTAACTGGGGCCTTGCCCCCTACATCGAACCGAAGTCCGGACTAACTGGGACCTTGTCCCCTGCATCGGACCGAAGTGGAACTGACTGCATTGGACCGAAATCCGGATCTAATTGAACATAGCATAGCATAACATATCAAGTAGGATGAACACATAAACTGCATACTTCATCGGTTCGTAGCCCGGAACACATAACACATAAACCCTATCTGAGCCACGAAGGCATCAAACATCCTAACTACTGCATCGGACCGAAGTCCGGAAACTACTGGTAGCTAAATGGGTCGGTATTGTGGCCTTAGACCCATTCCTACAGGAAGGAAACTCACCTGAACTGTTGAGCTCTGTTGATAACCCTCTGGCTGCTAACCGACAACCCTCTGAGGCGTTGCTCCTATAGCTTTCGGGATACCAATAACAATATATCACTTAGTTTGACAGCCCTTCAAAAGTCAACTAAGTCAACTCTGGTCAAAGTCAAAGTCCTGGTCACAGTCAACCTTCCAGGTTGACCCTACTCGCCGAGTCAGCCTACTGACTCGCCGATTTCATAAGCTCTGAAATCCCTTTCATTCACGACTCGATTCGCTGAGTCAGACCATGGCTCGCCGAGTCTAATGATTTCCGAGTCATGACGTGTCCACTCAATGGGTCCCCACTCAACTCACTGATCCGATTCTTAACTCAAAGGGTTTGGAGTTTTGCGACTTGACTTGCCGAGTCCAAGGTAATCTTCAACAGGCTCGCCGAGTTGTTCTTCCAACCCACTGAGTTCATGCTCATAAGCCCAAATAACCTCAGATCTACTCCAAACTCGAAATAGATCTCATCCATACTCAAAATTCCCAAAACTCAAATATAAGATAGATCTAGATGCACATAAGCCCAAACAACAAACTATTACCTCAAATGAAAGCTCCAACTGAAGTAAATCCCGGATCTGCACCACTCCTTTGCAGCAAAGCCCTTGATCTTCAAGCCCCTCTCCAATATTCCCTCCTCCAAGGCTCTATTCTCTAAAATAATGAAGGCTCACTCAATTATAGGGTTTCTGTAACTCAAAAGGGGAGAAAAGAGGCTGAGAGTGGGTTATAATGTGCTTTATATAGGGCACAACCTCTGGGATTAGGGTTTTTCTCGCCCAGACCAGACTCTCCGAGTCCACTCGCTGACTCGCCGATTCGGTCACTTACTCAATGACCCGGATCCCACTCTGACTCGTCGCGTTCCTCCCTGGACTCGACGAGTTGACTCTTGATTTAGAGCTTAACCTTTCTTTTCTTGGTCTTCCTGATTCTGGGTGTTACAACTCTCCCCCACTTAAACTAGACTTCTTCCTCGAAGTCCACCACGGCCAACTATTTCACAACCCACTTACTGCTTACCACTAGCTATGCACTGGACACTTTTTGCTATTATAACTTAGTATTGAGTACCCATCAATCAACTAGTCGAATTCTACCATAGTTTGCTTTCCATTACTGCCACTGACTGAAAATTTCTGTTGTCCCTTATCTGCCTTCCGGGTGAACCGAGACCACCCTGGTCCCTACTGATGTCTCCATATCCGGGTTATCGGACTCCTACCGGTTACTACACCCCATCACAATCTCCTAGTCGCTTTCAGCGACTTTAGAAGATACCTCGACTATCTATAACTGTTCTACCCACTCTGCCACTCATACTAAATTGATGCCGCTGGAACCAGCCTGCTTATCTCTCATCTGACTACTCAACTTCCAATAACTCGAGCCTTCCATCCAGAAAGAAAGGCTACCTGCCTAATTATCCTTGCAGATCACTTATACTTGGCAGAAGACTCAACTGATCCTGCTAAGAGGGACTTGCCATTCCAAATCGACCAACTATACCGTCAGCACTTGCATTCCAACACAAATACTAATACTGTCCATCACACTGAAACTATCCGAAACACTAAAGTGCCCACAATATTGAACTACCTGAAACACCGAACTACCTGAAACACTGAACTGACTGAAGCACTGAACTGGCTGAAACACTGAACTGACTGAAACACAGAACTGGCTGAAGCACTGAACTGGCTGAAACACTGAACTGGCTGAAACACTGAACTGAATGAAGCACTGAACTGGCTGAAACACTAAACTGGCTGAAACACTGAACTGACTGAAGCACTAAACTGCCTGAAACACTGAACTGGCTGAAACACTGAACTGGATGAAACACTGAACTGGCTAAATGGCTGCTTCCCACAACATCTCAAGACCTTCTTGGTCTCCAATCATTCATCGGTTATCTGCAACACTGAGTTCCAACTCAACTGTGGAGCCCAAGGACTCCTTACTTAGTCGCTCCCATAACTTCGGAACGAAATTTTTCTCTGGAACTAGTTTCCACTAGTTGTCCTGACACTGTGACTCTAACAACCTCTCGATCCAACTGACCGGGTCCATATGTCGAATCCTGACATCATCAAATCCAGGACTAAAAATGGTGGCTCCTAAACTAATGTTAGCCCTTAACATACACGAACCCAAGCGGTCCACTGCTTCCCTGATCTCATAACTGTGGTGACGATCCACTGACAAATCTCCAACTTAACCAGAACTGAATCATTTGGGAAATCTGAAATCTAACCCGTGGATTCCCATATTCTCACTGCTTCACCCGAACTGGTGGGTATTACTGCTTTCCCCGCATCCAAACAATGCGCTCATGTTGCCTACCAACCTGGTAAATGCTACAGTTACACCCGCAGACTTACAACTCTCTAATACTATCTTGTTGCTAGTGAATGCTACAGCTACCCCTGCAGACTTACAACACTCTACTACTATCTAACTGCTAGTGAATGCTACAGCTACCCCCGCAGACTTACAACACTCTACTACTATCTGACTGTTAGTGAATGCTACGGCTACCCGCCGCAGACTTACAACACTCTACTACTATCTGACTGCTAGTGAATGCTACGGCTACCCCCGCAGACTTACAACACTCTACTACTATCTGACCGCTAGTGAATGCTACGGCTACCCCCGTAGGCTTAAAACATTCTACTACTATCTGACTACTAGTGAATGCTACGGCTACCCCCGCAGACTTACAACACTCTACTACTATCCCGAGGACATCCTGACTATCCCTAATCCTGCTAGTGATTCCTCATCCTGATTTCTCAAAACCAGCACTCAGTCACCGAATGTTGCATCAACCTCGACATCTTATATCCTTGATACACTTAGCGGTCCATCGAGTAACTCTTCGGCTTGGTTCCCCAACCAACTGTCTACTAATCCAGATACATGAAAATATCGTTGGGAAGTTTCCAAAACCCCAAAATCCTGAATCCACACAACCCTGCATGCCGTCTCTGCCACTGACTACTAACACGAAAGCATCTCTTGCTAAACGTTCTCAAGATCCTCATTCCGATTCACTAGAGTCCTATAGGTGGTCCTCCAACCTTGAATTCCCAACCAGCTACTAACCATCTCGATCACATGAACTCATTGTTGGGAAGTTCCTCAACTCCCAACTCTGAACTCCTCCATCCATCAATCGTTGCACTACTATCTTTTCTTCTCAGAGGTCGTGTTCTTATTCTGGAACTGCATGCTCTTACCCTTGTATACTAGGATGTTTCTCCCCCAATTGGATCTGACTAACTCCTTACTACTTACTAGTCGAAAGGATTCCCCAACCTTCCTTCCATTAAAAGGGCAATCTGCTGTCTGCCAACGTTTACCTCTGTCGGCGCTCCAACTAACTTTTACCAGATCTGAACCATTCTTGCTATCTAACTGAGCACCCTTTAATCCTTAACTATATTTGCTTTAGGGACTGCATCCTGAGAACCTGCGTGTAGGGTGTACATTCCCAACCCACTTCCCTACTGTCCGCCGGCTACCTCACTAGAAGCTCTAAATTGTCACTACTAAGGATTTAACTGATCAATCCCGAATGATACCTTTCGAAAGTAGTGAGGCATTACTGATTCTTACACATACATGCTATAGTCACCGTATCTGAAGTAACCTGATCTAGAGGGGACGACCTCCAAATTACCATTCTAATTCCAAGGTATGCAAATGGCATAAAACTCAATCACAAGCAGGTAATATAATACCCCAACACTTATGCTTATTGATAACAATGCAACAACATAACAATAATATCATGAATAATAATTGACAGGAAGGTAAAAGATACGTACCCCCATTATTCAGTGTTGCTCGAATCCTTGCTGAAATCAACCAGAAAACTCGGCTTCAAGCTGTGGGAGCCCTTGCCCAACCCTGATGCCTGCTGGTGGTTTTCGAAGTCCCAGGGGCAGGAGCTGGCACCTGCCCTGCTATATAAAATTCGGATAGTGGTCCTTCTTGTGGCCCCTCTAACTATAACGGAAACATATCGGATCAAGCCCCTAAGCAATGGTAACAATACAATCTCTGCAAAAATGGCCAATCCGGCCGCACTTCAAACATCCAACATCACCACCACTTCTACGCCTGCACGCACCCTCGTGCGTCCTACCACACTTCCTGCATCAACTGCGTCTCTGATAGTCCCTCGAACTCGAATCTAACCCCTTAGGCCTCTTTCCCAAACCTGTGGCTACCTGAGTCTCATCTGTTTTCCTCTTCCTTTCCGACTCCCTGCCCGACTCTCGTTCATGCGTTACCTAGTCGACCCGATCCATCGTCTGAACAACTGATGTATGATCCTGGAGCTTCACGATCAACCTACCAGTGACCCATCCAACGATATTGGGCAGCTCCTCACGAATGGCTCACGCAACCTCCTTGACTATCCAATCATGCGGAGGTCTCTCCTAGTGACAGGGTGCCCCGCTCACTCTCGTCCCTTAATGGAAAGAGCTAAAAATGGGATCTCCCTCCCTGATGGATCCCTAAACTCCATAAGAATCAGGCCCTAGACGCGCCCCAAGCTGCCCTGAAACTATCCCGGCCCTAAAAGCCTCAAGACGACTATCCAAAAGCTCCATAATGGCCTCCCTAACTAAACCAAATATCACGGGAGTCTAATCAATGATGTTGCTCATAATCTCTGCAGAAATAACATCTCTCATTTGATCATCAAACTGTCCAGCTCTAGAGCCTGAGCCAGATCCTTCCCCGGCACCTGAACTGCCAACTAATATCTCACGCAACGTCACCATGCTGGAAACACATCACAAATCTGATCAATATACATACCGCTGCAGAGGAATCTTTCACACACTTTACTAGTTCTCTGGTTTTGCCTCGGCCCCTCTTGAATCGAGTACAAATCCTCTTCTTTCAGTAGTACGGGCCCATACTACCTTCCATATCTATCCGTACTTTCCTCAAGAGTTACCTCAACTCCCCCAAGTCCCTTTTCTCTACTGCTAATATTTTCTACTCACATCCTAGGCTTGCCCTAGGGAACCTCTGATTCCACCCAAACAGTCCTCAGCTGCTGAAGGCCTCCTCGTAATGCCAATTAGCCACCACCTGAATACCATCACATGTGACGAGGCTCAGATAATCCTTCGAGTAAAAGACTCTTCCCCACAACGGTTAGACTCAGACGAGAGCTGCACAATAAGGCCAAATTCAGCACTCTGAGATTATTCAACCCTGATCACATGTGATGTGACGTATTCACCTAATGGCTAACTCCCATCATTCAGATTCCCACTAAGCACAGAGCAAGCAGCATTTGGATAAAGGAAACATACTCATGCAAACTATTCTCATAATCAAGAAACTGTACTAGCATACAATGTTGAACTCATACTATCAGGCATAACCTAAACAGGCTATCCTACTGCTGTCTACTCAATACTAGCATGCAATTCTCATAAGGCTGAAACACATAAGCAGGCACATAAGGCATCCTCCTAGATCCTTAGTCCTATACTAGCAAGCTGTTCTACTAAAACTGAAACTGAAATTAGAACTAAAACTGAAACTGAAAATCATAAACTTGTATGGGTAATTTGGGAGTACTTACTTGAGCTCGGCTGATTGCATGCACCACACCCCTTTTCTTTTTTCAAATTATTTTCTTTCTAGATATTCTTTTTGCTTTTTCTAAAACTTTTTTCTTTTCTCAAACTCCTTTTACCAAAAATTCCTTTCGAAAATGTTTTTCTTTTGAAAACCTTTTACCGTTTCCATAGTTTGAGTCCAGACACACTCTCAAGTGTGTCTGAATCCCTCAAACCAAGGCTATGATACCAACTTGTAACGACCCAATTTTCACGACTAAAAATTTCTTTTAAAACATTACTAAAACCACATTTATAAAAACCGTATCATAAGTCATAACATAATTTCGTAGTATTAATTTCAAGCATAACTTATTATAAGAGTAAAACATCCCAGGCTAACTGGCTATGGTGTGTGCACTGCAACCTCTCCGAGATCCTCTTTTGAAAACTGAGTACCTGAAACCAAAAACTGAAACCGTAAGCACGAAGCTTAATGAGCTCCCCTAAACTAGCACATACCATACAAACATATAAGCACATACCGGGCCTTGACCACTGCATCGGACCGAGGTCCGGACTAACTGGGGCCTTGCCCCTACATCGGACCGATATCCGGAAACTAACTGGAAAACTTGTCCCCTGCATCGGACCGAAGTTCAGACTAACTGGGGCCTTGCCCCCTACATCGGACCGAAGTCCGGACTAATTGGGACCTTGTCCCCTGCATTAGACCGAAGTCCGAAACTGACTGCATCGGACCGAAATCCGGATCTAACTGAACATCGCATATCATAACATATCAACTAACATGAACACATAAACTGCATACTTCATCGGGCCATAGCCCGGAACACATAACACATAAACCATGTATGAGCCACGAAGGCATCATACATCCTAACTACTGCATCGGACCGAAGTCCGGAAACTACTGCTAGTTAAACGGTCCAGTATTGTGGCCTTAGACCCGTTCCTACTGGAAGGAAACTCACCTGAACTGCTGAGCTCTGTTGATAACCCTCTGGCTGCTAACCGACAACCCTCTGAGGCGTTGCTCTTATAGCTTTCGGGCTACCAATAACAATATATCACTTAGTCTGACAGCCCTTCAAAAGTCTACTAAGTCAACTATGGTCAAAGTCAAAGTCCTGGTCACAGTCAACCTTCCAGGTTGACGCTACTCGCCGAGTCAGCCTACTGACTTGTCGAGTTCATAAGCTCTTAAATCTCTTTCATTCGCGACTCGACTCGCTGAGTCAGACCATGACTCACCGAGTCTACTGATTTCCGAGTCCTGACCTGTCCACTCACTGGGTCCTTACTCAACTCACTGATCCGATTCTTAACTCGAAGGGTTTGGGGTTTCGCGACTTGACTCGCTGAGTCCAAGAACAGACTTGCCGAGTCCAAGGCAATCTTCAACAGGCTCGCCGAGTTGTTCTTCGAACCCGCCGAGTTCATGCTCATGATCATACAACTCGCCGAGTACACCTATGTGACTCGCCGAGTCTCTTTAGTTCTTAATCCATATAGTGGCTTTTCGAGCCATGCAGGGGCTTAAATCCATAGATCCATTCCTTTAGAGCCTAACCCCCACGTAAAGTGGCAAACTTTACGTGTAACCAAGGAGTTATAGACTTAGAACACTCTAGGGCAAAGGTTTGTAACAAAGGGGTTTCACCAACAACTTATTGGCCTAAACTTTATGACTTTCTAGGTTATTACCAACCTAGATCTGAGGTAGCAACCTCAGATCTACTCCAAACTCGAAATAGATCTCATCCACACTTAAAATGCCCAAAACTCAAACATAAGATAGATCTAGATGCACATAAGCCCAAACAACAAACTATTACCTCAAATGAAAGCTCCAACTGAAGTAAATCTCGGATCTACACCACTCCTTTGCAGCAAAGCCCTTGATCTTCAAGCCCCTCTCCAAGATTCTCTCCTCCAATGCTCTATTCTCTCAAATAATGAAGGCTCACTCAATTCTAAGGTTTCTGGAACTTAAAAGGGGAGCAAAGAGGCTGAGGGTGGGTTATAATGTGCTTTATATAGGGCACAACCTCTGGGATTAGGGTTTTTCTCGCCCAGACCAGACTCGCCGAGTCCACTCGCTGACTCGCCGAGTCGGTTACTTACTCAATGACCCGGATCCCGCTCCGACTCATCGAGTTCCTCCCTGGACTCGACGAGCTGACTCTTGATTTAGAGCCTAACCTTTCTTTTCTTGGTCTTCCTGATTCTAGGTGTTACAAGACACGTGTTCAGACACGAACAATTGTATGTCCTTTGTCTCATGTAACAAAAAGTAGGGGATAAAGATAGTAATTATTGATAAAAAAAAAATACAACTTATCAAACACAACAAATAAACAAGTTCAATGACAAATGATAACTTAAACAAAGTATAATGACCAACATAAAACACTAAATTTCAGTGACTAAAAATGACATAAAACCTTAAAGAATAGATATATGAGTTACTAGTTGTGAGACTCATGTATTACATGAGTTAATTAAAAAAAATTTAAACATAAATGTTTAAATATTTGAGAAATTTAAATTTATAAGAAAATAAGAAAAATTATAATTTTTTAAAATTGAAATGTTTTTTTATCTTTTAAATTTAAACAAATAGTTTAAATAAATAAATAAAAGAAATTAATGAGCTTTAATTTGAAATTTTTGAAATTAGAAGATAAATATATTAATAAAACTGATATCCATTTATTACTACATTTATTGTAATTATTAGATTAAAATATTATATGAAATTTTATAAAATAAGAAAACTCATAAAATCACATGCAAAAAAAATATTAATTCAAAATAAACAAAAAGTAACATTTAACAATTTGCATAAGAGTGTAGCATATGACAAAAACATTTTCATTTATTAGAGTTGATCAGATGTCAGACTCATTTATTACATCAGTTTATTTAAAAGAAAATTTATATTTGAAATTCTAAACATTTGAAGTTTGAATTTATAAGAAAAAAAATAAGAAAAATATTGAATTATTAAAATTAAAATGTTTTTTCTTTTAGATTTAAACAAATAATTTAGATAAATAAACAAGTAAAACTAATAAAACTTTAATTTAGTAATTTTGAAATTAAAAAGAAAGTTAATTAATGAAATTAATATGCATTTATTATTACATTTAAATTTAAATATTATGTGAAATTTAATAAAATAAAAAAAAATCATAAAATAACATATAAAAAAATAAAATGAAAATAATAAGAAAAAATCAAATAGTATAATACATTAGAAGATGACAGGTGACAAAATAATTGTCATTTATTAGAAAAAATGTACAGATAATCCATATGTAGAGAGTTTTTAAAATTTTTTTCATGTCAATATAGTTTGTGTTGAACACTAACCATCTTTATTTTATATAAGGTTGTGGCTTCATTACTGTTGTAAACCTAACACTAGAACCGTATCTAGAAAAAATTATCTTTAGTGTGACACTTCATGATTTTTGGTATACTAAAAGACAATCTTAATATAAACGGAAATGTGCTCTCATATATTTGTAATTTTCTTCTAATGAAGATGGATTGTTTCATGTAGTTTTCTAATTTAATTTATATTACTAACTAATAATCAAGTTTTACAATATTTTAATCTGGACAACAGGACAAGGTTTACCTACATAAATGTTTTGCTTTCTCATTGAAATCAATATCTTAAAACAGAAACAAGAAAGTATATTTTAGGAAATACCAAAATAAAGAAATTCTTGAAATGGCAAAACATGGAAGAACATTAGGTTTGTTTTCTCATGGAGAAATGTTTACACATATCTAAAATAATTTCCATACCCATTTACAATAACTACCTATTTATATAGAACTAAAAGTCATTTTTTTGTTATTAATACAACATTTAATGAATAGATTACAACTTACAAGTACTACAATTCATTAATATCAGTCTGAAAAATAACATCTGTACATAATTTAAAGATCCATCTGTATGTTCTTCTTTGAAGCTTCTTTTACAAAATACAAAAAGGGGGAAAACAGGAGACACTTCTCACGCAATAGGTATAGATTTCTATCGGGATATTCTTTTCAATTATTAAATTAATATTATATGAGTGTGTGAATAGTTGAAATTAATTCGAAAAACAGAAAAAGAACCCCTCTTTGAAGTTTGAACAGTCTGTATTTCTTTAAATTTCGGTTCTTTAGAACCTTCCTCTCCCCTTTTTGTGAATTATAATCAAATTGAATCGAAATGATATTTTTTTAATTGTTATTGGTTTGATTATTGTGTGTTAGTTGGAAAAAAATTGAAAATTTCTTTAATCAACATCTTCGCCTTATTAAAGTCAAAACATGAAAGCGACACAGAAAGAGATCCATGGTTTGATTCTTCGGTCAAACCTTTCGAGCTCTAAGAATAAATCAAATTATATAGCCACCTTCTTCCTTACATTTTCCTTTTCTTGTTCTTCAATCATGCCGAATATATATATAGACTTTGGATTTAGCTCCCATTGTTGAAAAAAGAAAACCCTTTATTCATTTGTTCTTTCTCTTTGTTTTCGTGACACAAACAATTTGTAGATTGTCAAGTAACTTTCACGAATTTGTAGTACACTTTGATAAGTTCTTGATTAGGTTATTTAATTTAATTACTGGGGTTTTGAGCTTTTCTGCTTGAACCCATTAATTAATTCCACTTGGGAGGTGAGTAAAACACCAATTCTTGTTGTTTTTTGAGGGATTCCTCATTTGGGTATCTGTAAAAACAAGGTTTCTTGAAAGAACTCTGGAGTTTTTTTTTCTTCTTCTTCTTCTTCTTCGTATCATAGAACATAAGTAGAAAAAAAATGGGGACAGGAAGGAAAAGGAGGTTACATTTTAGCAAGATCTACTCCTTCAAGTGTGGAAGAAACAGATTCGACGATGATCATTCACAAATTGGGGGTCCTGGGTTTTCGAGAGTGGTTTATTGCAATGAAACTGGTGTTTCAGAAGCTGCAACTCAAATTTATGTAGATAATTATGTGAGATCAACCAAATATACGCCAATGACTTTTATACCAAAATCACTGTTTGAACAGTTCAGAAGAGTCGCAAATTTCTACTTTCTTGTTACTGGTATCTTGTCTTTTACAGCTCTAGCTCCTTATTCAGCTGTTAGCGCTATTCTTCCTTTAATCGTTGTCATTGGTGCTACCATGGTGAAAGAAGCTATTGAAGATTGGCAACGACAACAGCAGGTGTGTTCATATGTTCATATGTTGATATTCCCAATTTTCTTCGATTCATGTCAGATCCAGCTCATTTTGGAGTTTGAATCTTTGGTTTTTTGTGGGTTTTGATTCGTTTTTGTGTATCGAACCTTTTTTTCAGGACCATGAGGTGAATAATCGAAAGGTGAAAGTTCATAGTGGTGGTGGAGTTTTCGAATCTCGAGAATGGAAAACACTGAGAGTAGGGGATGTAGTGAAAGTCGAAAAAGACGAATTCTTTCCTGCTGATCTTCTGTTAATTTCATCGAGCTATGAAGATGCTGTTTGTTACGTTGAAACGATGAACTTAGATGGAGAAACAAATTTGAAGCTAAAACAATCGTTAGACGCAACTTCCATGATCAACGATGATTCAAACATCAACAGCTTCAAAGCAACAGTCAAATGCGAAGATCCAAACGCAAGTCTCTACACTTTCGTTGGAACAATGGAGTTTCAAGAACAACAGTACGCACTTTCACCACAACAACTTCTTCTACGCGATTCAAAGCTCAGAAACACAGATTACATCTATGGCGTCGTTATCTTCACTGGTCACGATACGAAAGTGATTCAAAACTCTACAGACCCACCATCGAAAAGAAGTGGGATTGAAAAACGAATGGATAACATCATCTATTTTTTGTTCTTCATCTTGTTTCTAATCGCTTTTCTGGGTTCGATTTACTTCGGGATTGTTACAAAAAACGATTTAGATGGTGACAGATTGAAACGATGGTATTTGAGACCCGACGATTCAGAGATCTTTTTCGACCCGAAACGCGCTCCAGCTGCAGCGATTTTCCATTTTCTCACAGCTTTATTGTTATACACATATTTAATCCCGATTTCTCTATACGTTTCAATAGAAATCGTGAAAGTTCTACAGACGATTTTCATCAACAACGACATTCATATGTACTACGAAGAAGCTGATAAACCCGCACACGCGCGAACTTCAAATATCACGGAAGAACTCGGCCAAATCGACACGATTTTATCAGACAAAACCGGGACTTTAACCTGCAATTCAATGGAGTTCATCAAGTGTTCGATAGCAGGAACAGCATACGGACGTGGTGTTACAGAAGTTGAAAGAGCTATGGCGAAAAAGACAGGATCACCATTGGTTGTTAATGGAAGAGTTCTTGATGACGATAATGGTGATGAAGACGATGATTCTGGGTTATCTGTAAAAGGGTATAATTTTGAAGATGAAAGGATCGTTAATGGCTATTGGCTTCTTGAACCACGTTCTGATGTTATTCAGAAGTTCTTTAGATTACTTGCGATTTGTCACACAGCGATTCCTGATGTTGATGAAGAAACAGGGAGAGTTACTTATGAAGCTGAATCCCCTGATGAAGCTGCTTTTGTTATAGCTGCTAGAGAACTTGGATTTGAATTTTATAAAAGGACACAAACAACTGTTTCTTTTATGGAGTTAGATCCTATGTCCAAGAAAAAAGTCGAAAGGTAATATTTTTTATTTTCTTCCTTTTACCCTTTTGGGTAAATTTTGGTATCAAATCTTGAAAAAGTTCTAAAAAACTGTAAATCAATAATCTTTACATTGTTTATTTTCAGGACTTATGAGCTTTTAAATGTTCTTGAGTTCAATAGTGCAAGAAAAAGAATGTCTGTTATTGTTCGTGATGAATTCGGGAAGCTTCTTTTACTTTGTAAAGGTGCTGATAGGTAACAAGAAAACTATTCACTCAATCTTTATTTTTTTTAATTTTTTGGTTGTAGTTATTAACCTTGTGATTATTGTTTTTTTACAGTGTTATGTTTGATAGACTTGCAAAAAACGGGAGACAATTTGAGGAAAATACAAAAGAACATGTGAATGAGTATGCAGATGCGGGATTAAGAACTTTGATTCTTGCATATCGTGAACTTAATGAAGAAGAATATAAAGAATTTAATGAAAAATTTATAGAAGCTAAAAACTCGGTAAGTGAAGATCGAGAAGATTTGATTGATGCAACAACCGAAGAAATCGAAAAAGATTTGATTCTTCTTGGTGCTACTGCTGTTGAGGACAAACTCCAAAAAGGGGTGAGTTTTTTTTTTTTTTTTTAATTCAAGAATTTTATACTTCCTTTTTTTTAATCTTAAATTTTGGTTTCTAATTTTGTTCTTTTGTTTAAAAGGTGCCCGAATGCATTGATAAACTTGCTCAAGCAGGAATCAAGATTTGGGTTCTTACTGGTGACAAAATGGAAACTGCAATTAATATCGGGTAAGTTTTTGTGTTTTTTTAAAGCTTAATTTACCACTTTAAATAATTTACTTTTTTTTTTTAAATTTAAATCTAACGTTTAAATATCAAACATTTTTCAGATTCGCTTGTAGTTTGCTTAGACAAGGAATGAAACAAATTATAATCACATTAGAATCCCCCGAAATCATATCAGCCGAAAAAGCCGGGGACAAAGACGTAATTTCAAAGGTAAGTTGGACGTCCGTCTTTCTACATCCCTTGCTATCTTCACTACTTTTTACAGTGAAAATGACGGTTTTGCCCTTTCAGATGTCGAAAGAAAATGTGAAGAAACAGATATTAGCAGGAAAAGCTCAACTTTCTTCTTCATCATCCGATCCATACGCTCTAATTATCGATGGGAAATCTCTCGCATACGCGTTACATGATGACATTAAAAACACGTTTTTGGATCTCGCTGTTGGGTGTGCTTCTGTTATTTGTTGTAGATCTTCACCAAAACAGAAAGCTTTGGTTACTAGACTTGTGAAAGAGGGAACCGGAAAGACGACTTTGGCAATCGGTGATGGGGCTAATGATGTCGGAATGCTTCAGGAAGCCGACATCGGAATCGGAATCAGTGGTGTCGAGGGAATGCAGGTACTTGGGAATTGGGATTATATTTATTTCATGTAAATTATACTTTCGATTTTTGTAAATAATTTTGTGTTTGTTTCGTTAAACAGGCGGTTATGTCGAGTGATATCGCAATTGCTCAATTTCGGTTTCTTGAAAGATTGCTATTGGTTCATGGACATTGGTGTTATCGAAGAATTTCTTCAATGGTAAGGATTTTTTTTTTTTTTTTTTTATAATCGAATTGTAGGCCCCTTTTTTCTTCACGATTGAATAATCGAATGACACCTTTTTCTATATAATTTTGCAGATATGCTATTTTTTCTATAAAAATATCGTATTTGGAACCACAGTGTTCTTATACGAAGCTTACGCATCATTCTCGGGTCAACCCGCATATAACGATTGGTATTTGTCTCTCTACAACGTCTTCTTCACATCACTTCCCGCCATTGCATTAGGCGTCTTCGACCAAGACGTATCCGCAAGATTTTGCCTAAAGGTATGACCAAATTGCCCTTGTAACCGTCTAAGGGCATTATAGTCATTTCACATTCCAACCGGATTCTAATTTGTTTTTTTTTATATGATAGTTCCCGTTGCTATACCAAGAAGGTGTCCAGAACACGCTCTTCAGATGGCGTAGAATATTCGGATGGATGCTTAACGGGTTAGCCAGTGGCATAATCGTCTTTTTCCTATGTACACGCGCGTTAGACCCCGAGTCATACCGAAAGAACGGGAAGACAGCTGGGATGGAAGTTGTGGGGGCCACAATCTACACGTGTGTCGTATGGGTAGTCAACTGCCAGATGGCGCTTGCGGTTAGCTACTTCACTCTAATCCAACATGTGTTTATCTGGGGAGGAATTATCCTCTGGTATCTCTTCCTCCTGGCTTACGGTGCGATGCCGACTTCCATTTCAACAACCGCGTACAACGTGTTTCTAGAAACACTCGCGCCCGCCCCTTCGTATTGGTTTGTGACATTTTATGTGGTGATTGCCGCCTTGATTCCTTACTATTGTTACAAAGCGGTTCAAATGAGATTCTTCCCGGCTTACCATGGAATGATCCAATGGATAAGATACGAAGGGCATACCGATGATCCGGAGTATGTTAACATGGTCCGCCAGCGGTCGATCCGGACCACAACGGTTGGGTTCACGGCTCGATCGATTGCAAGGGACAATGATTTGTATCATTTGAATTTGGAGCGACAAGCGTCGAAATCATGATCTCGCATAGGTGGCGTTGTGTGGGCCCCGTTTGTTCAGTGAAATGTAACAGGTTGTTGTACTGTGTTTAACATGCATTGGACTGAGACTGGATCTAATGTAAAGATGGGACATGGATCGATCGTCTAGTGACATGCAACCGTAATGTACAGAAATGATTTTGGTAGTAGTGGTTGTTGTCTTTTCGACCAATTTTTATTCTTTAATTGTTGATGTATGACGACATGATGATTGTCGATCGATTGCTAAAGGTTTAGCGGATAAAGTTTTGTTGTAAATTAGAGCAATTGTGTATAGATCGAAGACAAAATTAAGGTTTTATGATCTTCTAAGTTCATGTTTTATGTATGTTTCATTGTTTCTTCTGTTCTTCTTTCTTATAGATGGGCTTTATACTTTAATCAGTGCAACCCATTTGATTATGAAAATACCAATGGGTTAACTTGTGGGAGTTCATCATAAGTAGCCCGTTTAACTATAAAATTACCACTGGGTTTGCAAATAATTCGTGGGTTGACATTGAAACCGTTTAATGTATCAGACTAAAAAAAATTAAAAATATATATTTATTAATAGGAGAGAGAGTAAGAACTATTCATTCATAATAAATCAAAATATTGTGATATGTGATTCTTTTGACACATGGTATTTTTTAATATTTTTGAATAAATGTTTTTTCATTGAATTAATACATGATATTTACATCTCAACTAATAATTGTTTTAAGTGAAAATAGTCAATAAATTACAATATAACTATTCATATTCATATACTGTAATTAATTTTTCTTTCAAAATTCAATTTTTAAATTTTAAATACCAAATCTAAAATTTCAAATTTAAATAATTTTTTTTAAACCTTTTATATTTAATTTTTTGTTTTAACAAATCCGTATAATATACGTATCTCAGAACTAGTAAATAAATATGTGGTATTTAGACTTTTTTTTTTCGTATAACCCACGAACCCATGTAATTAAATGAGTTATATGGGTTGATCCGTTTATGGTTAATCCGGATTAGGGTTAAGGACGGCGACAAAAATATTTATATGGTTGTGTTACAACCTTTTTATCTTTTTTTAATACTATACCAATTATTTTACTTCATGGTGTTTTTTTTCCTCGAACATTTTAACCAGTTCCTTATATTAATCCAAAATAAAATGATGTAGTTGGTTAAGAAAAAGAAAACATACAGAAAAAGAGTTTATTTAATGCGAATTCTCCTTGCATTTCTTCTTCTCCTTCGTTGATACACATATAACTTATATACAAAAATAAGCAAAAATAACTATGTACAAAAAGATAATTTTAAGAATATAAAAAGAGTCATGTAAATTCATCCATGTTCATCGTCAATCCTCAAGAACAACCACATGCTTTGGAAACTGGAAACTGCATATGGATGACCACAAATGGCAATCACCATCGTTAAAGCGTTCTTATTCCAAAGAATTCCGACGCCGGCATCCCAAACACCGCCGTAAATTCATGAAAACTGATGCTGCCATCGCCGTCGGTGTCAATATCATTCATCAGGTCATTAAGTTCCCGGTAAGTTAATGGGTGGCCCAATTTCGCCATCTGGGTTGCGAGTTTGATAGGAGTAATGGACCCATCGCCATCTTTATCGAACAATCGGAAGGCTTTCATGAGTTGTTCTTGGTCGATGAAAATCTCTTCATTGGAATCGGGAAAAATGGCGTTCACTAGTTCTTCAAATTCAATGGATCCGTTCCCATTGGCGTCTAATTTGGATATCAGGGTGTCGATTTCGTCGCCTGGTTTGAGGCCGACGGAGCGGAAGAGGGCGGCGAGTTCGAGATGGGTGAGGCTGCCGTCGGAATCTAGGTCAAAGCGGGTGAAGATTTCTTTTAATTGGTTGACTTGTTGGTTGGATGGGAGTTGAGCCATGAATGAACACCCGCAGATGAAGATGAAGATGAAGAAGATGATGAATATGAAGATGAACGTATGATCTAAGAATATGAATGCGAATATATCAATATATGAATACGAATGAGAAAAAGAGAAGGTGAAGGATTAATTTGACCTGTGTAAATTAGACATTGTGGTTAATTGAAAGATTTTGTGGATAAAATCTTTCTAAATATTTGGAAGAGAAATTAAATGTTTGGAAACCTTTTTCCTTTGAAAATATTTTCTTTTTTAACATCGGAGGGATGAGGATTTTGACATTTTAGTGTAAATTATTCCAAAAACTATTTTTAATTTTTTTTTTTTTAATGTTATGTATGTTGTATGGGTCGTTTGATTTCAATATGATTGAGTCAAGTCAGAGTTTTTTTCTCTGTTTCGGCCAGCCCAATTTGTTTGATTTGCATATATAAAGGTCCGACCCAATTATTTTTCTTCTTACCGAGTCGGTGAAAAAAAATTAACTGACTGAGAACTTCACATTTTTACCCTTTGCATCGATCTCCTCTGGCCTTTGAACAAACGATATTCCATCCAAATCCTCATCATCTCAGCGATGATAAGCAATATTCGGCCTTTGACCACGTCGCCATAATCCACCCTCGTCGCCGCTTCCGTCCTCCATCCTCGTCGCCATCGCTATCCTCCAAATCGATGGTAAGCTTCTGATTTCTCATCTCTAAAATTGATTCCATCTTCATCGATTCTATCATCTTCACGCATCTGATTACTTCATGCCTCCACCTGTTCGATGTTGTGCAACCTCTATCACCTCTCCTTTCTTCCACCAAATTCTCCTGCAAACCCTCATCATCGATTTCCCCCATCTACTGATAAAATCAGGCCCGGTCCAGACGGTCTGCAACCCGGGCGACCGCCACGTCTCCAGGGGCTCAAAATTTATGGGCAATGTAGTGTATATTATTAAAAAAAATATTAACCGAATGAATTTTAGTGCATAAAGTTGGTTTAAACTCAAATTAGCTCAAAAGATAAACAATTTGGTTTGCTTGTTATTTCTAATTGAAGACGTTTATACCGAAGAATACATGATATTTTTTAATATTTTTTTTTTGAGGGGCCATTTTTTTCTTTTCATCCCAGGTTTCACATACGTTTGGACCGGCCCTAGATAAAATTCTCTTTAGTCTGGTATATATATATATATATATATATATATATATATATATATATATATATATATATATATATATATATATATATATTACAATATGCAGGATCTTAGATTACAATTGTGGTGAAATTCCTGATAAATTTTAAGTTTCTGAACTTGCCTTCATTCATTTGTACATGAAAAGTGTTAATCAAAAGATTTGGTGAAGATCAAATTCAATCATTCAGCCGATATCAAAACGATTTATAGTTGAATTTGAATTAATTTAGCTTAAAATTAAGAATCATATTGTTTTTCCTTTACACAGTAGACTTCATAGTTCCTTTAGCATCACCGATTCTAAACATTTGCTTTCAACAGCTTATATTTGATTTGTACTTTTTATTTGTTTGTTTGAACCCAAAAAATGATTGTTTTGTTTGGCTTTTGTTTTAGTTTTAGGAAAAAAACTTAACCACTTATCTAAGGCATGGACCTATATAGAATCACAAAGTTTTGCTATTAGTTATAGATTTGTTTTAACATAAACCTCTCCATTTATTACTCACTTTCGATGACAAACAATGTATTTAGAGCAGCAATGAGTTTTGAATATAATGTCTACAAATGAATTAATTCTTGGTGTTTGTTTTTCAGGGTGGGGATTTATATACCTAATAAGAAAAGCCATTATGTTCACTACTTGTTTTTTCTACTTGAATATTGATGATCATAACGTCTTTAGGTAATTAAGGATATCATTTAATTTTTTAAAAGTGTCCGTAAAAGATATTAAAATAAGGTTTTTAGCTTCTATCTTCATAAAATTCTATATTTATTTATGCTTTAAGAGAATGGGTTTCCTTTTTGAATAGTTTGTGAAGGGTACAATGGTCATTTTTCATTAGTCAGCATATTCAGTCAGATGTACAATAAAACAACATGATTTCTTATTCAATGACAGATATTTCTCAGTCGACATTTTTTTCAATCAGCAACTATCAAACGGGACCTAAGTAAATTTGATTTTAAATCTCAATTTGTATTTATATACTAATTGTGAAACTCATGTATTAAATGGATTAAGTTTATAAAAAAATGTTAAATATAAATGTCAAAATATTTGAAAACTTTAAATTTATAAGAAAATAATAAAAAATTATTATAATGTAAATGTTTTTTATCTTTTAAATTTAAAGAAATAATTTAAATAAGGAAATTAAAAGGTAATTTATTAGTGAAATTAATATCAATTTATTACTACATTTATTATAATTATTACATTTAAATATTATTTAAATATTATGTGAAATTTAATAAAATAGAAAAAAAAATTCATAAAATGACATGTGAAAAAAATTGTAATAACCACAAAATGGCATTTGACCAATTGAATGAGAATCCAAAAAATGGAAAAAAAAAACCTTAATTTATTAGAGATGATTAACTGTTTTTAATTTTTTTTATTCGTTAATATATTTTTCTAAATATATGATAAAAATAAATAAATTTATTTGATAAATAATTTTATCATCAACAAAATAATATTAATTTAAGAAATATATCATATATTTAAAAATAACAAGCTAGATGGTAGAATTTTGTAAACATTATAAAAAAGGATGAATTTTGTATTCAAAATAAAATTTAGCGTATGTTTAATACTGACATAAAATAATAATTATTTATTTCTTAGGTTAACAATGGATGATGTATTTTGTATAAACATTGAAAATAAATAATATTATATTTGTTTAAAAATAGGAACATATTAGATGAAAGATTTGTATAAATATTGAAGATAAAAAGGATAAATTTGTTTTGTAAAACAAATCTTTTGTAATGGTTTATCTATTAGAATTTTTTTTAGAATAAGTTTTTATCTAACAAATATTAATAGAAATCTCATATGTCAAAAATATTAATTATTTTAAAGCTTAACAATTGATGATGCCTTTAAGCTTCTAAAATTTTCAATTAGTAACCTTAATTAAGATGTGTTTGACGATCAACATTTTAAGTTTTTAAAATAATTCGAGTTTTAAAAAAAAAAAAAAAAAAAAAAAAAAAAAAAAAACTTATTTTGGTTGTATTATTTTAAAGCTTTTAGTTTATTAAAAAAAATTCAAATTCAAAAGACCAAAACTACTTCAAGAAGTCTTTGTTAGGAGTTTTAACTTTTAATTTTGTAATTTATTATATTTTATATCTTTCGAAAGTTTATAACTATTTTTACTAACATTTCTATATAAATAAAACCTATAACTTATATCTTCTATCTAACTTTCACAAATACATCATTTGAACAATCACTTTAATAATAAATTTCTTAAAACATTTTGGAAAAAAAAAAACGAAACTAATACTTGTGGGGCATTTTCCATTTAGGCCATTTAAAAAAGAAAGAAGAAAGAAAAAGAAGACGACACGTAGCCATTGGGATGACGTGCACAGTCGTGCTTGTTGTCATCATGGCCACCACGAGCCTCCTTGAGGATCATATGAGATGGTCATCTGATAAACATTTTCAATAAGCTTTTGTAGTTATTGTAACATAAGATTTTTCAACTTTTTTAATATATTTTTTTTAGATTATAAATATGTCAAATATAACGGGATCCACAAGTAACCATTATAATTTTTTTTTATTATAGTGACCATATGGTAAGCTTTTTGGATTTGTTGACTTTTGAATGAAAACTTTATCAGTGTGGATGTTTTCTTGTATTAGGTCGAATGTTTAAATTTCATGCGAGACGTATGTGATATTAGGAGTGGAACAGGAGTAAATTCGATTTTTCATTAAAAAAAATTATTTATCAAAACCTTTTGACAACCTTTCTTTAACATATAATCTTTTTTTAATTGAACTAGCGAAAAACTCAAGCTTCACTCCGAACCGTTTTTTGTGTTTTTTTTTTTTATGAAAAAATATAAAAGTTTTGACTGTAAGGGTCAAAAGTGTCAAAATGACTGAAGAATTAAAGGAGATTAAATTAACAAGTTTTTAAAAAATAGACCAAAGTTGTTAATTTTTTAAAGTGTTGTGACCAAACTTTAAATATTAAAAGATTCCTAAAAATATAAAAATTTTGATTCCAATGACAAAAGTATCAAAATGACTAAAAAAGAAAGGCCAAATTAACAAAAAAAAAACATACAAGTTTACTATTCATTAAGGCCATGTTTGGTGAGTAGAACTGAACATAACAATTTTTTTAAAAAGGCGTTTGGTACATCTGGAACAAGAACAGAGTGGGGATTTGACCAAGTCCAATAGGACTAACTGTTGAATTTTTAGTCCCATCCTTTTGGATGGAACACACCGGAACAAAAACCAAAATGACTAAAATACACAAAGCCCCATTCATCTTCCCTGATGACCTTGTCCCTTCCCCTTAAGCTTACTCATCCCCTTCCTTAATAAAACTAACCACCACCATCTCCGGTGACCGTTGTTTACCCTTTACACCACCCACATAATCCTTTCAAAATCATGCTCCTGAATTAGTCTCCAACTACTTATCACGAATATGAATTAAAAAGGATTTACAACTCTTTTTCTAGGCGTAAAATTGAGAACGAGATTTGTTTGTCTCCTGCAATATTTATCACCTATTACGAGCAACACTAGGAGGAGAAATGTTGATCTCGAATCATAGTGTTTTCTTGTTTTCTTCACCCGATTATGTTCCCCCTTTGAGTAGAGTTTCTTTTCTAGAGCGAATGATAGGCACTTCAATGGAGGATTTAGATGAGTATCAGGTTGAGAGGATGGAGTGGTTAAAGGTAGATAGACGAGGATTCATGGGAAATTCTACGTGGATAGAGTTTCAAACTTTCAACCTTTCGAATGAAAAAGAAATTAATTAAAAAGATAAAGGTTAGAGTATGTGAGTTTATCCGGTGAGATAATATATAAACAATAAAGATCGATCTATTCAATTTTTACTTTCCCCATGAAAGGTCACAAAGTAATTGAGTTTTCCAGAACTATATTTTATCTCATGATTTATTATTCTTATGTTTAATTTTTTATAAGACACTTCTAATTTTGATTTTGTATTGTTTTTGGATATTTTACACAAGATTATTATTATTAGCTAATATGTAGAATCATTAGATATGAAAGGTATTTTAGATTAATTTTTTTTATCAAGGTTAATTTGTTAATTTAATATTTTGTCCATGCTTGTTCTAATTTTGCCAAACATCAATTCCAATAATTTGTTTTATTTAGTTCTATCCAATTCAGTCCAGTCTGATCCTATTCAGTCATGTTCAGTATTTATACTAAATGCTACCTAAAGGAACGCTCTTATATATATATATATATATATATATATATATATATATATATATATATATATATATATATAATTTAGCTTTTATCCATCCTAAATATTTTATGATTTGTTTTCATATAATTTATCATTATATAAACATATGTTACATCATGATAAGAAAAAACATTACTAGACATTAAAGTTAAAATAAATAAAGATATTACAATACAAATATTTGAAAAAGAAGTTTTAAACCTATAGCATGTGGTTGGATTTCTTCTCATAATCATGTATGATACTCAAATGGTTTGTTTGTCACATTTTATGTATTATGCATGAGTTCAAATTCTTATCTCTTTGATCATATTTGAAGAATTGAACAAATCTTTGATTTACTTATAATTACTTTATTTATCCATGACATACTAAACAAAACATCATAGTAAAATTTTTGTGTACGAACAACTTCTATTTAGAATAGTCATTTTTAAAACAAGATTTATAGCATTTTAAAAATTCAGGTGCAAAATAAGGTCACACACATTCAGTCCAAAGTAATTTAGTAGTTTAAAAGTTTTATAAATATAAGGGTGAAACAATCATATCAGTACACAAATTAAAAAAGTAGTCCTAACATTGCATAAATGGTCTTCTAAATGTTCACAACCTCTCTCATTGTCTATCTTCTTTTAAAATATCCTAATATGAAGACATGTCAAAATAGATATGTCAGGTTAAAAAAGCATAGTGAGCATCAGCAACATCAAATAATGCGGGATAACTAGTGTTAGGTATAAGAATACTTGCATTATCTAAATATATTGCAAATCCTAAAATATATTTTTAATTCAAAAAACTCTAAGAACTTCAAAAGGATGAAATACGTATGTTTCTAATTCCCAAAACCCCAAACTCCAAAGCATATCACACATCAAATAATGCGGGATAACTAGTGTTAGGTAGCCCATAAGGCCATAACACACTAAACATATATATTCCAACATTAAGAACATATGCCCAATGTACATGAACTATATGAGGGATTGCAAGTCCCATGTACAAGTAAGACAAACTTAATTCCATCATAACATCAAGAACATCAAAATTTTGTTATCTAAGTCATAAGTGTCCACATAATAAGTGTCCACACAAGTCTTAACCTCTACGATAGTGGATGCGCATAATCGTGATTAAAATCAAACAAAAACAAAAGGTTTGTTTTCATTTTAAAACTCATTATGAAAATCCATTCATGAATGCAACATGTATCATCATAAAATTTAAAATGCTCAAATGACAAAAATATAATAGGGTACACCTGTTATTAGGTAATGAAATCACCTCAATTAATATAGATAGTATACTTCACTTATAGTGATGTTTGGATATTTAGTTATCACACACAGATCAACACTAATTAAGTAGTTATTACCAATCATTTACTAATTACCTGTTTAGTGCTCATTTTACGATCACGAAATGAATTGAAAAACTTATTTTACCTCCAATTTTAAAACTTTTTATAGGATTTTTAGCTTAAAAAGGCGAATTTACGTTAGATTTGGTGATTGATTTCAAATCTCTTGGTTGATGTTTCTTCTTCCCATTCAATTGTGATTGCCATACTTTGGTGGGTTCCTCGTCGTATATTTGATAGGTTGATGAGAGTTGCTCTTTCCTTTAAGATGTCCAAAGTTCTTAAGATATTAACGACTCGTTAACTTGTTTTTACATGTTTGCCTAAGTTTCTTAAGTCCCCACCACCTATTCGATGGGTATTGGTGGGAGTTAGTTTTCAACTCACGAAATCAAATTATTGCTTTTTACAAGCTTCTTGTTATGAATTGACAACTTCCATTACCACTTGTCATCACAAATGTAACCTGTGCCCCACAGGTTCCCCACTACATATTCCATATGTTTTGGTAGGAGTTGGTATTCTTTTCATGAAGTCCGAATTACTTTTATAATGGATTGACAAATTTTATTGCACTTGTTAAAACAAGTGTGATCTGCTTTGGTGGGTTCCTCACCGCCTGTTCTACGAGTTTTGGTGGGAGTTGGTTTTCTATTTATGAAGTTCAAATATGTTTAACAAGGAATTGACGGATATAGTTCACATCCCTAAGTTTTATCATTGGTGTTTTTCATGTTGGAAATTTACAAGTTTGGTTGAAGACACACTCCAGAGTTAAAATTATTTTTTAGCAATTTCAACAAAATTCAGTCGATGTTTATTTTAAACCAAGGCTTAAATTGCAAGTTTTATAAGCTAAAAAATTAGCCAAGTTTTAGTCCATTTGCCAGCAATTTCAAATCCATGTAACTTGCACTTTTATCTTTCTTCTAAACCTATACAAATAGACGTACAAATGGAACAAAAGGAAGAGACAAAACATTCAATGTTCAAGAAGTCAAAATCAGTCAAAATCTATGTATTACACAAATTAAAAGAGAATGTCAATTTCTATAGAGATGTTACATGGATTTCAAAAAGGTAAAAGCCACCTCTAGACTTTCACTCTTTGGACTCTTTGAAGATTTCCTAGAAATAAAGAGGATTCGAACCCATAGCCTTTACCACCCTACAACTTGGAGCATAACCCTTCTCCATCCAACACCAACACCAACACCCACCATCTTCTCTTATCCCATCATTACAACCTTCCCTTGAGGGCTGGTCACCACCCAAAAACACCATCGTATACCACTCATAACCTCCATTCCAACCTCCACCTTTAACCATACGAATTCATCACCCTTATCACCTCTTTACAACCTAACCACCACCATCGTCCATTTACATCTCTAACAACACCTAAGAAACATCAAAGGCAACCCAAAACCACCATATTTCTTCCCTATTCATGCAACTACACTTATCACAAACAATAAAACCTTATAACTCCATTAACCACAACCAAGCCACCAACAATCACCAAATCTGCCAAGAAAAGAAAAAAAATAATACGGGTGACTAGTATCCTATGATCAAGATTTTTAGGGAGGGAAAGCCACAAATTCCTCCTCGTCATCAGACTACACACAAACATAAAAGAAAAGAAAAATAAGGGGATGCGTAATGTCCTATTTCCGTTTAATTATTTTGAAATAAGGTCAATAAATAATAACGAATAATTATATAGATGTAAATGTATAATAATAATAATAATAATAATAATAATAATAATAATAATAATAATATTTTAGAAAATATAAGTTCATGGTCGATTTAAGTGTTATGGAATATGGATGACTTAATATATAATTTTGATGTGTGTCTCACATTCAAAGAAGCAAGTGATTTGATGTAATAAAGTGATGTTTTGTCTAATAAAATATTTAAAGTTATATGTTTAGTGTTGTTAATAGATTTATTGGAACTGTCGCTAACATATATCTTATTATTGTTTATGAAGTAAACATCCTTTGCAAGTTAAGTTTAATGATGTTTTAAATCATAAAGTACATAAGTTGGGATTTCTAAAAAATGATCAAAAAATTCATAATTTTACAAGGAATGTTATTCCTAAAACAACTAATGGAATCAACAAAAAATATGATAAAGCAACTAATGAGTAATGAAATGGAAAAAACAATAGAACGAATCTTTAAATTCATAATATAATTATTTTACTATTAGAGCATAAAAAACAATTCTAAAAAAATATGATAACTACAAAAACAATAATTTAGTAATTTCAATATTAAGTTGTGAGATGTTTTAGCATTGCCAAACATTATGCAAACTAGTTATTCATCCAAACATGTTCCATTCGGTTCAGTCTACTTCTATACATACAGAGATGTATATTAGTGTTTCCGGAACGGTTTGCTCTTTTCTCGAATTTTATTTTTCTTTTTCAGTTCGATCTTTTTAGGACTAGATTTTGTGTTTTTCGGTCTAATTTTGCAGTCTTTGTGTGCGCCTTTTTTGGTCAATTTTGATATTTTTCGTTTTGAAGTTTTTCCGTTAACAAGTGTGTGATTAGCATCAAAATAATAAAATAAGATTTATTAAAAATGATACACTAAAATTACAAAAAACAAACAAATAAGGGAAAAAGTTGGATAACATATGATTAAAAAAATTATAATCAACACAATAATAATATGTATATAAGGATTGGCTTCTGGTGTTTTTTGAGACCAGGCTTGAGCAGTATATGAATAGTCCAGTCTTTTTTGAGATCCGTGTTGAAACGGTACATTTTTTTTCCAGAATGGACCTCGAGCCTGGTTTTTTCGGTTTGATATTTTCTGACCGATTTTTTTCGATACAATCTCCGTATAGATCGATTTAGTCTCGGTCTTTTTTAACCATCGGAAGTGAGTTTTTTTTTTTTTTTTTTTTTTTTTTTTAAATATGTCTACTAAGCAGGCGTGTAGGGATCCATGATTTTGTGGATTAGATCTCCATTTATATGGAATGTAAAAGAGCCCTAATCTTGGCCCACAAAAAAGAAAGAAAAGAAAATCGACTCCTATTTCCCCTATATTTTCTCCGTTTCTCGCCGTTATAGACAATAACTTCGATACTACACCAAAAAGTTTCGATTTCTTTCCAGTCTCCCCCTTCCGTTATTTCCGCTGCGCCTTTTCCCACAATAAAGGCATATTCATCATATTCCAAGAAACCCATACCATATACTTCAATAAAGATTTTACCAAACTATTCATCAATGGCAGCAGCTAATCCTTCTTCTTCATCCTCATCTTCTCCGCATCCACTTCACCCTTGTCTCAGTAACCCTCAACGCCTCCATCGTCCTTGTTTCTTCAAACCCTTTGGGTCCCATGATCGTAAATTGCGATCCGTTCGATGTCAAATCCCCAAATTTGAACCGAAAAGATCGGCGGTGAATTCTGATGTTACCGAAGCCACATCTTCTTCCTCTTCGAGCATCGATTTCCTCACCTTGTGCCATAGCCTTAAGGTACATGTTTGGCACAATTGCATTTACTCATTTACATCCGCCGCTTCACTGAAATAGTTGATTTCGTCTTAGCTTTTACCTAATGTTAATTAAACTTTTATCATCCTGTGCATGGATCGGTTTCATGCTGATTAATTTCTTTCAAATCGTCCCCATTTCTTACTGTAATTTGGGTGAAACGATCGAGGGGAAGTCTGTCTATGTACTACTTCGACCTGATATCGTTATAATGTATGGTTCTGTTGAAGATTTCATCATATCGTTTCTATGTAGAAACCCTCGATAACAATCGAAAATTCCGTTTGCTTAAATCTGTTGAAGAAACCTTTCATATGTGCATGCACCTTTACAATGTCTGTAACTTGTATGAAAACTTGTATAATCTCTCCCTTTCTGATAGACCACAAAAAGGAAAGGATGGATCAATCATGGAATCAAGGGTCCTGAATCCATCGCTGATCATATGTATCGAATGGCATTAATGGCTTTAATTGCTGGCGATCTTCCTGGTATCAACAGGGAAAGGTTCGATTTACTTACATTTTGCTTCTTCTAATTTCAATCTTTCCACTAATCATCGATCAAAATTCAAAACACAACTTCTCTGTATAAACTTGAATAGGTGTATCAAGATTGCGATTGTGCATGACATTGCAGAAGGTACACAATTAATTCCTTAATTCTCATTTCTTCCATGATTTATCTTTTGTATTTGTGGATTATTAAAACTTAATAACATAATCTGAATATTTACAGCTATTGTGGGAGATATAACACCTTCTGATGGTGTACCTAAGGTGGAAAAGAGTAGACTTGAACAAGCAGCTTTAAATGAAATGTGCAATGTTCTTGGTGGTGGAATGAGGGGTACTTTCGGTAACTCTTATCTTAATTTCATATTCATTTTAATTTCATCCACCATTTATCTTTTTTTTTTTTACAAATTACAGCTGAAGAAATTCAAGAACTCTGGAGAGAATATGAGGATAATGCTTCCCTCGAGGCAAATCTTGTGAAAGATTTTGACAAAGTAATGTTTATTTAGTCTTCATTTTGTTGTAATTATTTTTAAAACGTTTATTTTTTTTATATAAATCTTTTTAGGTTGAAATGATTCTGCAAGCACTGGAATATGAAACAGGTATGTTTTTGTCACGAAAAAATAAAAAGAAATATTAATTAAATTCTTTATTGTATTTTTCTGAAAATATATTAATTTCATTTATTGTGGTATGATAATTTTATTGCAGAACACGATCGAGTTTTAGATGAGTTTTTCCTCTCGACAGCTGGTAATATATTTAATTCTTTTTTAACAAATAAAATAAGGGTAAATTAGTAAATTACAAGAAATAGAAAAGCATGTTTTATGGTTGTAAGTTGTGCATTGATGGTTGTACTGCAGGGAAGTTTCAAACTGAAATTGGCAAGAGTTGGGCTGCTGAAATCATTGCCAGGAGAAATTCAAGATTGGCTAAGAAAATGAACTGATGAGAATTTCATCTTTTTTTTTTTTTCATTGTATTTTTCATTTGAAGCTAAATCGTGATACTTTGGTTTATTCTGTTTGGCATCTTATAATCAAAAAGTTGCATTAATTTCAGGATTTTAGATTTTTGAAGCTTAACTTTTTGTAACACCTTTAGATTTAAGCCAAAGATGTAGACATTTTTTTTTCATCAATCTACTTTGCAATAATGTTGTTGATTAAAATGATCTAATGCGCATTGGGCTAATTGTCAAACCCATTGGGCTAATCGATGTAACTTGTAAGCAATTGTTAATATGATGTGGGTGTTAATAAATAGACAAAAATATAAACATTTTTTTGTTTGTTAGTTTGCTTAAACTTAAACAAATAAACATCAACAAACCTTATTCTTGTTAGATTACAGCGGCATTGATAATCAATTTGATTCTATCAATTTCTTTTAATCAACAATCCAAGAGATCTGTCACAAATTAATGGATCATGGGATTTCATTTGTACAATATTAAGAGTTATAACCAAGAATTTGTCAAGTTTTGACAGATTTGAAAGGTGCAACTACACCCGTTTGTTGGCAATAACATCGTCTAGGAGGCGGAGCACGACCATATTAGAAGACAATTGATAAATTTAGGAAACAATGCATGTTCAACAATGAGGATGAATGACAACGTTTTGTTCGTATCGAAGGTTCATTTTTTAATCGTCACTTTGATCTGTATGTTAGATCTTATTCGTGAAACCAAAAACTAGTTGTACTTTTAATTATATATGAATTTATTGAGTCACCAAAAAAGTAATTAAAGACATGAAATAAATAATTTATAAATAAATGAGAAACCTATTATATATATATATATATATATATATATATATATATATATATATATATATATATATATATATATATATATATATATATATATAAATTAAAATAAATTAAATATGTAACAATAAGTATGTAGGGTCTTTAAAAAAATATAAAAATATATTACATAGCAAATACAATTTTAAGATTTTTTCCTCATAAAATTTTAAAATATTTTGAAGATTTGTTTTCTTACTTTAATTTATAAAATTATTTTTTTACAACTTTTTAAATACAATTGGTTTTATTTGTAAATGTTTTAAAATTATTACAACTTTTTTATACTTTTTAATTAGAAGCGTATAAACTTTTTGTTTTTTTAATACAACGTTTTAAATTTGTATTTAAGCGAATATATATTTTAAATGTTATAATCAAATATAAAAAAAGTTATACAAAATCTATGAAGTGTTTTAAACATGTTGTAAAAGAAAGTTTAGAAATGGTTCTATGAAAGTTGTAATAAAATTGTATGAAAATGTAAAAAAAAACCTAAAAACTTGTAAGAAAATTTTAAAACACTTAGAATAGCAGTTGTACGAAAATTATATGAAAATATATAAAAAAAATTATAAACAAAGTTTAAAACATTTTATTTGAAAAACCTATAAACGAACTAAAAAAACAATCTAAAAAAATATTGTAATAAATTATAAAAAAGTCATAAAAAGTTTGTAAAAAAAGAGTTACTTATTTACATTTAAACAATTTTTTTTATATACATTTGACCATCAAACTTGTTAAATCTAATCACATGTTACTATTGTCATTTGAGATAACTAATGACAATGGTAACATGTCAGAACATTTAACAAGTTTGATGGTATCCAAACGATGAGAAACGGTTAAAGTTTAAGTAAACACAAGAGTCTGATAGGAAGGATATCGAGTGCGCTTTTGGTGTCATGAAGAGACGTTGGTAGATATTCACAATACCGACATTATCTATGCAACGTAGATGAACAAATAGCCTAACGTACGCATGTATCATATTGCATAATATGATATTAGAAGATGAGGGGAAGGCAATTTACCGCTACAATGAGAATGAGAAATTACCAAATGTCGAAGGAGTTGGCATTAGTTCGAAGATGTACATGAAAAACAGAGCGGAAGTATATGACTGGCTTGGACACCATAACCTTCGAGCGGATTTGGTAGAACATATCTTCAATGCTCGAACGAATCCCGTTGTTGACGATTTTGTTGAAGACGACTTGTTTGACGATACAGTCACTGAATCGGAATTGGGTAACATCCAAGTTTTTGGTAAGTTCCCTTATGGTCCCTAGTGTAAAATTTCTTTCATATTAACCCCTTGGTTAGTATGCGAGTCGTACTCATTGAGTACGCTTAACGTACTAGCCACAGCCTGGACGTAGATCATTAACAACTTACACTAGGCGTACGTGGTGTATACATGACGTATTCATGTCTGAAGCAAACCCTTGTTTTTAGGGTTTGCAATTGCACCTTATTTAAGGACCTTAAGTCCCCCAAGTCCCTTACCTTTTCTGTCTGCGTTGTCCTTGAAGTGCGGATCTTGAAGTGCATATCTACTTTGCAATAATGTTCTTGATTAAAATGATTTAGTGTCGCATTGGGCTAATTGTCGAACCCATTGGGCTAATCGATATAACTTGTAAGCAATTGTTAATAGATGTGGGTGTTAATAAATGTTGTATTATTTTATGTAGGTTGAAGTTTAATAACTTTTATGTCGCCTCCCTTATTTATTAATAAATTATTTGTTTGTTTGTTTATTATTATTTATGTTCGTTTGTGCTCGTCTATTTATGTTTGTTTGTTTAACATTTTAATGAACAAACACAAACAAAGTAATTATTAAACAAAAACAAAAATATTTTTTGTTTGTAAGTTTGCTTACACTTAAACAAACAAACATTATTGTTGTTCGATTACAGCGGCATTGATAGTCAATTTGATTCTATCATTTTATTTTATTCAAATTAATTGTGAATTACCAATTTGGTTGATGTAGTATATTTAATCAACAATCCAACAGATCTGTCACAATTAATGAATCATGGGCTTTCATTTGTACAATAATAAGATTAAGAGTTATAACCAAGAATTTGTCAAGTTTGGCATATTTGAAAGGTGCAACTACACCCATTGGCCGTATAAACACAATTTATGTGTTGGATCCACTTGTTCCATTTATTGGCAATAACATCGTCTAGGAGGCGGAACACGACCATATTAGAAGATAATTGATAAGTTTAAGAAACAATGCATGTTCAAACAATGAGGATGAATAACAACGTTTTGTTCAATTCGAAAGTTCATTTTTTAATCGCCATATGTTGCATTTGTAATTTTAATTATATATGAACCTATGAGTCACACCTAAAAAATAATTAAAAACATGAAATAAATAAAATATTAATAAATGAGAAACCTATTATTTATTAATTAGAATATATATATGGTTCGGTTCCAGTGAGGATACCTTAATAAAATTGAAAAAAATCTTAAAAAAATACAAATCATAAAATCAAGAATATACCTATATCTGAGAGAAAACAAAAAATGGAAAAAAAAAAATTTGCATCATTAAAATTGAGCCATGATTCAATATTATTTTTTTATTTTGCATAATTATGATCCATGATTCAATTTTAATGATCAAAATTTTTTCTTCCGGACATAAGTTTATGTTCGATTTTATGATTTGGATTTTTTTAGATTTTTTTTTCCAATTTTTTAAAGGTGTCATCTCTTTAAAATTAATCATCACTCGATCCTTATATATATATATATATATATATATATATATATATATATATATATATATATATATATATATATATATATATGATTTGTCAGTGGTTGTTTACTTGTTTTTAAAATAAAAGGGTAAAAATAGTAAATCATATGTAGCTTTATAATAAGGGTATAGTAGTTACTTAATAAAAAAATAATGATTCAAAATGATTATAAAAATATTTAAAAAAGCAGTGTTTTTTCTTTTTTTTTTTTTTTTTTTTTTAATTTTGTTTGCAGGTTTTTGAATTACATTTGTTTGAGCTGTTTGGCAAGATGAACAAGGTTGCATTAGTTGCTATCATTGCCACAATTGACAATCTTTTACAAGGTTAGGATAATGCTACAATTACAAGTACTCATTTTGTTTCTCTTGGTTTTGAATCCAAATGAATTTCACTTGTCTTATCAGACTTATTGGGGTTCAAAAACATGGAATCCAAGATATGAACAAGTTAATTCTTATGAAATTTGTTTCTCATTTTCAATTATTCTTAATGTCTCTCATTCAATCGTTTTCATTCCTTTAGAATATATTTATTATTTTGCTTATTCTAATTGTTTTAGATGAATTTTGGGTTGTTTGATGATAATGTCTAATAGGTGTTTGTTGAAATACCTAAAAGATAATCTAAAGAATTTAACCTTATGGTATGTATTTTTGTCAAAATTACTAGTAGCAACACATGTTTTATATAATTGTTTAAAAAGGAAATTAGTTTGTCTGTGTATTATTTTGGTTCAATTTGTGATTTTGAATTCCAATTTCTATTGTCCCTCGTTATTGTATATTTGGAATCTAAATTTATATTACCAATAAATCTTATACTTTTGAATGTATTATGCCAAAATAAAATCTATGTATTCTGCCAAAATAAAATCTATGTATTCCGCTAGAATATATTATTTGTATTTAGTCATACTCTATGTATTCTACCGGAATATATAAATTGATAGTTAATTGCAAGTAACATGTTTTAACCATTATTAATTTTTGTTATATTTTAAAGACCTAATAGGAATAACTTGAAGAATAAATAAAGTTTGATAATACTTACAATTTTAGAATGTCGTTATTTTTTTAAAGAATTTTATTTATTTTTGTTGATATTCTTTTAGAATATGTATAAATATATTAAAATGTATAAGACTCTTAATCTGTAAGAATATGTATAAATTTGTATTTAAGTTCGGATGTATAAGAATATATTTGAATATTTTTATTTTTCAACCTCGGATTCAATAATGTTTTTATTGTAATATCATGCACCCTCAAATCATGTCTATTGATTAATTCCATCCGTTGGTGTAGATCTGTATATTTTGGCATACAATAGTTAGTAAAAACAAAATAACCTAATCATATATATATATATATATATATATATATATATATATATATATATATATATATATATATATATATATATATATATATATATATATATATATATATATAGGGGAGGGTTCAATTGATAAAAAAACGGTTGAGAATGGGGGAATCATTGTCAGCCAATCATTTATTTTTGCCGCAAAAGGCTCCAATGTACCGGCGGAAATGGGAAACGAATGCACATGTGTTTTCCAACATAACATATTTCCTTAAACTATGCTAATCATTACCTTAATATATACAAAAACATAGTTTTTTTTGTTTTTTTTTTAAATTTTTATAAGCTATTTTTATCAAAAAATGATTTTAAATTTACCAAAATTCATGATTTTTTATTCTCTACAAATAAACATCCATATTGATATAGTTTTAAGATAAAATAAAAAATTTATTTTTTTTATATTTTAAGCTATCGTTATTCATAAATGAATAACAATGTATCAGGTTTTATTACAGTACATTCGTTATTCACTTATGAATAAAAAGTATGATTTTTTTTTTTTTTTTTTTTACAATTTAACTATCATTCATATATAAATATAACATATAATAAACATAGTATATTCATATTTTAATCTTGGACAATGAATTTACTTGTAAATATTAACATAGTATATTCACTTATGAGTATTAAATAGGGATAATGTCATAAAAAACCTTAAGTTTGGCAGAAAATATCGGTTTTACCCTTCGGCAGATTTTTGGTTCATTTATACCGCAAACTTGTCATTTTTTTGTCGGTTTTGCCCTTGTTACCTGCAATAACAGGTTTCCAGGTTATTATGAATTATTTTTTGTAAAAAAACCCTTAAGTTTACAAATATTTTGCAAAAAACCCCTTAAGTTTACAAATATAAATATATATTCAAAATTTTATAAAACTAAATAGTTTTCTACTAAAACGTATTTTTAGCTTTATGTATGGTAAATTTTATATTTGTTTGATATAAAGTTTTTATATTTAAATTTTAAAAAAGTTACCTAGTTTTATCAAAATTTAAATATTTATTAATTAATTCTTAAACTTTTCAAAGTAACATTAAAAAACGTTTGTTAACTAATAATAATATGACATTAGTGACATTCAATTAACTTTTTTAAAAGAAAAATAAAAATATTTTATATGTTTAAAAGGTTTGAATTTCAGAAATAATAAACTATCATATTTTATATAAAAATAAATATATTTATATAATAAATTAGACAAATATATTTATATTTTATATGTTTAAAATGTTTATATTTATTTTTGATGTTTAACATGTTTATGATATTTTTATAAAAAATATGATAATATTATTATGTATTTAAACATATAAAAAATACGATATGTTAGTATTTCTGAAATACAAACCTTTTAAACATATAAAATATTTTTATTTACCTTTTAAAAAAATTAATTGAATGTACATGATACCATATTATTTATAATAACTATTTTAGCATAATTACTTATTAACTAACAAATGTTTTTTAATTTTGTTTTGAAAAGTTGAAGTATTAATTAAGAAATATATTCAAATTTTGTTAAAACTAGGTAACTTTTTTAAAATTTAAATATAAAAACTTTATATCAAACAAATATAAAATTTACCGTACATAAAGCTAAAAATATGTTTCAGTAGAAAACTATTTAGTTTTATAAAATTTTGAATATATATTTATATTTTATATGTTTATAATCTTAAGGGTTTTTTTGCAAAATATTTGTAAACTTAAGGGTTTTTTCGCAAAAAATAATTCATAATAACCTGGAAACCTGCTATTGCAGGTAACAAGGGCAAAACCGACAAAAAAATGACAAGTTTGCGTTATAAATGAACCAAAAATCTGCCGAAGGGTAAACCCGACATTTTCTGCCAAACTTAAGGTTTTTTATGATATTATCCCTATTAAATAATATTTCATATGTGAATATTACATAGTATTACATGGTATATCACATGTGAATATTACAGAGTATATTCACTTGTGAATATTAGATGATATATTCACTTATGAATATTACACAGTATATTCACATATAAATATTACAAGATATATTAACTTATGAATATTGAAGATATTTTGACAAATATATATAATTTTTATATGTAATTTACATATGAATAACATACAAACTTGCATATTTGTTTTGTGTTTTTAATAATCATATACTGATTCAGGTGAGAAAACATATTCATATGTGAATATAACGTGGTAATTTAGTTTATACATTTCATCAAACAGTTGGAGCGCAAACAAGTTAACTATTTTAAAAATGTTAAAAACATCAAGTTATCAATTCCAAATCATCATATACTTCCGATTTCGACTTCAGATGCGACATCCTATCTCTAATCGATTTCTCAATTTGATTTTGATTTCCGAAAATCCGATTGGGAACCTGTGAGTACCGATTCTAAGTCCCTCAATGTCGACTGTGATTGCGAGTCCAGAACTCCGATTCCAATTTAATGAACAACGAAGAAATTCCAGTTTAGTTGAAAAAATCGGGATGATTATTGAAGGTTGGAGGAAAATTTTTGATGATGAACGAACAGTTATCGAATTCTCTATAGTTACATATTTGAGATTGAAGGTTATTACGATATTTACAAGTTTGTCACCGTGTCTTTTATGCTCAGATTAAATGAGTGGCTCATAATGATTCCCCCATTCTCAACCTTTTTTAGTTTCTCAATTGAACCCACATCTCTCTCTCTCTCTCTCTCTCTCTCTCTCTCATATATATATATATATATATATATATATATATATATATATATATATATATATATATAGGGTTAGGTTCATGTGAGACGGTCTAATTTTGTGAGACCGTGAGACGTATTTTTTTATTTTTATTTATTTTTTTCTTTATTTTTAATTTTTTTTAGTTAATTCAAGTTTCGAAAATAATATTTAAAAAAAGAATTTTTTGATTTTTCCATTTATTTTGCATTTTAAAATTATTTTTAAAATATGTACAGTGTAATATTATATTTAGAATATTTCACGTATTTTTTTAAAAAAAATAGGATTTTTTTTAATTTTTTTTAGTTAATTCAAGTTCCGAAAATAATATTTAAAAAAAGAATTTTTATATTTTTCCATTTATTTTGCATTTCAAAATTATTTTTTAGAATATGTCAGTGTAATATTCTATTTAGAATATTTCACGTATTTTTAAAAAAAAAAAGGGATTTTTTTAATATTTTTTTAGTTAATTTAAGTTCCGAAAATAATATTTTAAAAAAGAATTTTTGGATTTTTCTATTTATTTTGAATTTTAAAATTATTTTTAGATTTGGTGACGGTCTCACAAAATTAGAATGGTTTTAAATGAACCTGAACATATATATATATATATATATATATATATATATATATATATATATATATATATATATATATATATATATATATATATATATACACACGGAAGAGTTATATGGAAAATGAATGATTAGAGCAACACATATTTGAACCAATGAAAACATGACAACACATCACTTCCACAATAATTTCTACAATACATTACTTGTGAAGAAAGAAATGGACACGTGTCATTTGATTATTGGTTCCGGTAGATGTTGCCCTAGTTATTTGTTTTCCATAGAACTCATTCTTTTATATATATATATATATATATATATATATATATATATATATATATATATATATATATATATATATATATATATATATATTATCTGAAAAGTAAAATAAAAATAAAAAAATAAGGCTTATGTCGCTCTATAAAACCATTTGAATATTGTAATTTTCATTTCTAATTTTATTATATTTAAAAGATATGTCAAAATATCAAACATTGTTTAGCGGATTTTCGACGAAACTTACATCGGACAACATAATTCATTACAAAAACAATTGATAATTTTTCTAATGTAAATAAAGTTGCATTTTTTCATTACAAAATGAAAACAAGTTTCACGTGGGTAGTACTTATTTTAGGAAATTTAAAATAAATCATAAAATTAGTCAATGAACGTTTTTAATTTTTTTTTTTTTGAAAATTACAAATCGTGTTTACTGGTTTATTTAATATGATAATTTAAATGTGGAGTATCTTTTAGAAAAACAAATAAACGTTAAATTTATTCAACAATACCAAACGAAACCTAAATTACATCATGCAATATGATCCTTTTAGAGTCGACCAAATATTTGGTTTCAAAAGTAAGCCAATAATGTGACCAATCAAGCAAGCAAGCCATTAACGAGAGACAGCTCACATCTAATTATATGCGTTTCTTGTGGTGAACTACTCCACATGCATTAAGGAGTGCATTGCAAGTCATTAAACATTACCTTTGCAAGCCTCAACTATCTCATTGCTTTACACATTACCATTTTTAAGTCCTTCCAACACAATAAGCAACTGATTATTCCATTACAAAGACATGATTTTCATAATAATTACCCTTCTTACTCTCTATCTCTTTCATCCTCCTCTTTATTCCTCCCTGCAGGCCCATGGAAGGACAAGATTGGCACATGATTGGTGCTGATTGTTTGGTGTTATCGTGTTGTTGTCAATTCTTGATCTTGCAGATGCTCATGTTTCTCTTGTTCAAACTCCCAAGCAAAGTTTTTAGAAAAGCAAAGGAGTATGTGAAGAGGAAGTTTGGAATACGAAGGAAGGTGGCTCGTTGTGTGGCTGCTTTTGTAGGGCGTCAGCAGCCATGGCCACCACATAGGGATGCAGCGGAGGGTTTCAGGTGGGAGGAGTTGAATGGTTGCATGGAGGAAGTTGAGGAGGCGTTGGAGGAGATGTGTAGAAAGGGTGAGTTTGGATTTGGAAGCTTTTGGAGAGGAGATGATGAAGAGCATGATTTGGAGGATAATTTTCGAATATGTTTTGTAGATCAACAACTGGGATATCATGATGATAGTGGAAAGTATCATTTTGTTGACGTATTTGGGCCTCTTACAATGCAATTAATTTAAACTTTTTTTTTTTTTAATCCAAGCAATGGATTTTGATATCTTCCCCAATAAATGAACATATGTAATTTAATACTATCTTGTTTTCAGGAAATAAGATGATATTTTACTGAAAAATTATAGAATTTGAACTTCGTTCCTTTTGAAATAGTCAAATTTCTTCACTACACTGCTTTATATTTTACCTAGAATAACAATCGATTTATCTTTTTTTACTGTTTTATTAAATTTTGTGACACGAAACATCGTACTAAAATTTTCACGTTTAATGATTATGTTTTGTTTTTTAGATCAAAATAGGATGGTGCTGCATTGGTGATATTTTGCTTTTGCTTATTAGTTGATGAACCCGAATTTTATGTATTTAATTTGATACTTGCATATTTTTTTTGAACGGCTATACTAAATTAAAGGCTAGCGAAACACTAGAAAATCAAAAACAATTAATCCATTAGAGGATTTTTCATCCACTCATTTTAGTTCCATTTAGAAATATGATTTCTGTGCAAAACCAATTGAAAAGAAAATGAAACAATGGAATCAAACAATAATTCTTTTTTCGTCTTCTTGGTTTCAAAGAGAAACGCATTCCGAAACGTCTACAACGTCCAAATCAAAATATAGCAAACCGACTCCATAATCACGCTTTGAAATCTTGAAGCAATAGTACTCAAGTCATTTAATAGTGCAAGTGACTTTTATTTTTTGATGCGGTCCCTTCTAAAAACCGTTTTATTTATTAAATATTTATAGTATCAAAAAATAAAAAAAAATCGCACTATAAAATAGCTTTGTTAGTGTGGTTTCTTAAAATCGCACAAGTAAACCATTATTTGATGTGGTTTCTTAAAATCGCACAAGGAAACCATACAAAAAAATCATGTGGAAACCATCCCAAAAAACAATTACAACCGCATCAAAAAATATTCGCACTAAAAAACATAGAACCGCACAAAAAAATAATTCGTACTAAAAAAATATTGAACCGCACCATTAATCTTTCCTCTATAAATTTCATTCGAATTTTTCATTTCACGCTAGATCCCTTCAAATTTCGTTCAAAATTTTCATGTTTTTCAAAATTTTCATTCAATATTCCATCTTTTATATAAAATTGGAGACACAATATCTTCTCATAAATCGCATGTAAGGTATGTCCATTATTTATCTTTTTTTCATTAACGACATTTATGCCTCCATTTTTCTCTTATTAATTGTAAATAGATGTCCTATTTTAAGTTTTTACGATGTTTTCTTATTCTGAATCTCTGCAGATGCCTCTTCTTTCGTGATATATCTCTAAAAGAGGATCCAAAGACTTATGATGTTTGCTTCAGTAACTTTCAATCAACGGGTATGGAGCTAGTTTTTGCAAAATGAGTTTTTAAATGTTAAAAAAGAAATTGAAAACAACATCGATAAAATGTGATTTCCCAAGAACAAATTTTCATTTGGTAGAGAAAAAGATTTATCGTAGAGATTGAAATCACCCTTTTTGGAGAAAAAGATATTACGATTAAACATTTGATTGAAAAACACTCACCGAACATACCTAAATACAAGAAAATGAAGCTTCATAAGTAGCGTGTTGTGCATCAATGACGAACCTGTTAATTGGTGCGGTTTTAGCTGACTATTTTTTGAGGCGGTTTTGGCTATTTTTTGAGGTGATTTTGGATATTTTTTGGTGCGATTTTGACTAATTTTTTAGACGGTTTAACTATTTTTTGGTGCAGTTTTGGAACTGCACCATTAAATAAGGGTATTTTTTGATGCGATATTTTTTGGTGCGGTTCAATATCCGCATCAATTAATCATTTTAACTGCATCAACACATGCTTTCTGTACTAGTGCGCCAAGCCATCAATCCACTGCAAAAGATCAATGACATTCAAAAAAATAGGTATTGACTTATCAACCCAAGACGCCAGTTTAAACCACAACCGACGAGCTAGAATGCAATTAAAAACAGATGATTTGGTTCCTCTCGATCTTGTTGGCAAATCGGGCACAACAAGGAATCAATATCTAGACATTTGCTTCCAGTAGTACGGGCCTATACTACCTTCCACATATATCCGTACTTTCCTCAAGGATTGCCTTGAATCCGCCAAGTCACCCTATATCCATACAAATAACCCCCAACAAAATAAGGCTCCTACCACTAGATCTCATCCTAGGGAAAACTCCACACCGCTCTCCGTTATCATTTGTAGAAGGAACTCCTACTAACTCCCTATAACTAGCTCATAAATACAATTACATATCACTAAAGCCAGATAATTCTTCGAATGAAAGGTCTCACACTACAATGGTTTGACTCAAACAAGAGTTGCGCAATAGAGTTAAAACCTAACATTCTAAAATTATTTAGCTCCCATAATATGTAACTTAGCATATTCGCTTACTAGTTAGCTGAAGCTAGTAAAAACTCCTAAAAGCACGAAGCAAGCAACATTCGAGCATCAAGTAACCAGAATCAAGCATCACCTAATCAGGTCATCGTATCACCGACTGATCAGTATAGCATGAAAGTCTACAAGCTCATTTAATAGGCATACAAAGGCATATCTCCTATCATTCTATCATATAAAAACTTAGCAGATCCTTAGCCCTAACATGCGATTCACAGATTCACTGATCAAATCATATCAGATAACATGTATGGGTAATTTGGGTAAACTTACTTGAGCTCGGCTGATTGCATGCACCACACCCTTTCTTGTCTTAGAAAAACTCTTTTCTTAAAAATATATTTCTTTTTTAAAAACTTTACCAAATCCTCAGTTTGAGTTCAGATACACCCGAGAGTATGTCTGAATCCCTCAAACTAAGGCTCTGATACCATCTTGAAACATCCTAAAACTAAGACCCAAATGTAACGCCCCAGTTTTTCTCGGTACGTTTGGTTATTTTAATTTAATTATCCTTGTATCCTTGGGTTAATTTATTTAACCAATGTCTGATTTCTTATGTTATTGGACTCTTTTGATCATATTGTAAACTCCTTTTATTGAAGTCCATGGACTATGGGCCTATTTGCAAAGTCCATCTAGTAAATAGTACTTAATGTGTTAATTGAGTCATTTGGAACACACACAAGAAAAACACTCTAAACCCTCCCTCTCCCGCTCTCTCTAAAATCGTCCTCTATCTCTTTGGGATCAAGAGCAGCCAAGGGGATGTTGTTTGGAGCTTAATTCTTGTTCATTTCCAGCCTTGATTCATATTGGTATGAACCTCCTTATCATTTCTTACAACTTGATTCATAACCTTGTTCTAGTTTTATGATTTCATATTCACTTCTTCTCCTTCTTATTTGATTTGTAATTGTATGTTATACATCATCTCAAGGTCCTATCTTCACACCATATATGGTGGATGATGGATCTAGGGGATTACATGTGGCAAAAGATCATGGAAACCCTAAAAGGGAGAATGGTGATTTTATGTGCTTTATCTTCATTTTCATGTTGATTGTTATTACAATCTTGTGGCAAAATGAAATACTATGATACCTAACCATTTTTTAGTACCACCATGATCATGGGGACTAAATTGGGATGATGAACACATCTTAAAATGTGTTTCGAAGGGAGAAGGATGGATAAGCCATAAATGAATCACGGGTGGCTACAATTCTTTTTTCCATCAGATCTGTAGTCATTTTGTAAAACTCATCTTGAGCTATAGAACCCAAAAGGACCCTAAACCAGTTCCAAAGGTTCAAAAATTGAGTTGGCTAACTTTCTTAAGAAGGCCAACCTCACTGATAAGGACTTTATCTATGGGAAAGAATGGCATCTTTGCTGTTAGGTCTGATCCGGGTTTGTTCTGATATGTTATTTTGTTTTCATCATTTCTAAGGCTTGGAAAAGGATCCAGAGTGATTCTAAGTTTCTATATGTTCCTTATATTATGAATTTAAGATATGGAGAATATGGGGTGTTATTTCCAATTATAAATTGGTTAGAATGGATCCACACTCCAGATCAGTGGGCAGTCACCAGCTTTTGCTAGTGCTGTGATTGTCCACAATGTGAATTTTATATCTGGAGTTTGGGAGATGCTTTTAATTCAATTCTAACTCTGAGACTTTCATTTGTATACTCACAAGTTAGGTAGAATTGGCCAACATCACATGACTGTATTGTTGGAGACAGAAGTGATACACCATTTTGTAAAATTCATATTTAATTCATCTTTTGGAGTTAGAATGAGTTCTTTATAGTTATGGAATCCTGAGCAATCATAGTTTCCTATAAAATTTAGTTAAAGCTATGTTTCTGTTTTAGATTTTGGAGTAAATCCGTTTTAAACAGCAGGTCTGTTTTAGAGACCTTGCTGTGATTACTCTTTTCTCAAATCATAGTTTCATTACTTCTCCTTTCTAACCTTTAGTCCTTCTTAGGTGAGGTTTTGAAGTTTTCTCAAGCTTGGTAGCATTATTTGATTCTTAGCTATCCTTACTACTCACTCAAGGTGAGTTCTCTCACACCGTTGTATTGATGATTGCGTTTGCTAGTTAGCTCGTGTGTGATTATTTGAATTTATTATAAAAGCATGCTATATAAGTATTGTTTTAATTCGTACATGTGCACTGTATGTAACTAATCATGGATATGGGGACACCACCAAAGGATACAGATTTACCGGTGCGGTGGGTAGGTAATATCACCAACGTAATACTCATCATGAGGTGCGGTGATTAGGGCCAAGTGATACGGGATCTTCCCGGTGCGGCTCAAACCTACAAGTCCTTCTTGTATTATTGGCGTTGATTCGTTCTTTGCCCTTATTATAAAACTATAATTGGAAATGGATTAGGGTTAGTAAATATGAATGTTAGTACAATGTCTGTGTTTGAATTCACTAAGCTTTGTGCTTACGGTTTCCCTTATAACTTTTTAGGTGTTAAGATTAAAGAGGCTAAGGCTTGACATGGAGCACCGGGACATCACTACTAATTATTTTTGTTGGGACCTTATTATTATTATTACTTCCGCACTTATTTTATAAGATTATTAAGTAGATGGATTATGTTATGACTATTTCAGTTGTTTTAATTTAATGTAAGATGGGTTTTAAAAGTTTAAAATTTTTGCAAAAAAATTTGGGTGTCACACCAAAAATTTAATTTAATAAAAACAGTATTCCAAAAACATCATCAATACAATCCAAATAAAACAAGTGTATCAATAATCATATCAAATCATAGTAAATCACAAAACGTAGAACGAGGGGTGTGTGCTCTGCAATCACCTAGAGCCCTTTCCAACCCAAAACACAAGAATTTAGATGGCCCAACAAGCCCTAAACATCTAAGCCCAAATGAATGCCCCAAACTAAAGATCCAACTGGTTGAGTACGCGGGGCGTACTCAACTGCACACTAAGCATACACGTAATAGGGCTTGTACTCGTACTACCCCATTTAGCCATCTTCCATTTCTTTGCTCTTAATCCTTTAAGAACTTACTCCAAAACCTAGATCTGAAGCCCTTGGGATCGCTTATCATGTAAACTTGCTAACTTTTACATTCATGAATGGCTAAATTAAGCTCTTAAAACTCAAAAGGACTTAATAGATGACTTCTTGCATGCATGAGACCAAAAACCCCAAAAAATTTGGCACCCTTATGCTTAAGAAACTACTAATAAGCTCAGATATAAAAGAATAAGCCCTTCAAACGTCTTAACTCATCAAATAACCTAAAAAGGAACCAAAAGCACAAAAATAAAGACATAAAGAGATCTAAGCATACAAAAGTGAAGTTATGAACTTGAAACCTCCAAAGGCTTGCAAGATGAGTGGTGATTCTGGATCTATAAACTTCACACCAAGCAATGCAACTTCACTTCTCTTCAATCCTTCAAAATAGCAAAATAAGCACCAACTACTTCTCAAGAGCTAAAAAACGCAACAATGGAGGATAAGATCGATTTTTAGGGTTTAAGAGATATGGGGGCTGGTAAAGAGGCCAACCCTAGGGACTTAAGGTCTATATATAGGGTACAACACCCTAAAATTAGGGTTTTCAAGTCTGACCATTATGCTATGTGTAATCCTTGTACACCGTGCGTACGAGGCCTCACACCCCTGATCAGCTCCACCTTAGTACGCTAAGCGTACCATGTGGCACACCCCACATACTGGCTTCTCAGTTAGTATGCTAAGCGTACCATGTGTTACACCTCGCGTACTACTCCAAGGACCAAAGGTGCAACAATTCAATATAGAAGTGGCTAAAAGGAACATACCTAAAAATCCAAGTGTTACAAGATAAATTCTGAGAAATCCCTGAGTTTGAGCAAAAGTTTTCCAAATAGGAATTTCTAAAGTCAGTCCCATGATCACTACATAATTGCCTTATTTTGTGATCATAAAGAAATTCCCACTGCTTGATGAGAGCAATGATTTCATCAGTGACATTACTCTTCTTTCTTAAAAAGACTACCAACTAAACCTTGAAATTCATCCACAATGACGAGAGCATATTTCTTTCCAACTCTTAACTTATCCAGAACTGGTCCAAAAAGATCCATGTGAAGAAGATGAAGAGGTTTGTTAATGGTAGAGCAGGACTTTGGTTTGAAGGAAGACTTGGTTTTCTTTCCCTTTTCACACGTTGAGCATAGCTTATTCTTAATAAAATGCATCTTGGGAATTCGTCTAACAAGTTGATTTCCCGAGATCTTTTATATGTTCTTAAAATTCAGATGTGATAATCTCTTGTGCCACAACCAATTTAGAAGAGACTGGGCCTGAGAGAAGAAGCAGTGATGAAAAGAGTTGTCAGCAGAAAACATATCCAGAACATAGATGTTAGTCTTTCGATTTGTTAAGAGAATAGTTACACAACTTTGATCAGCAACCTTTCATTCTCTCTTGTTAAAGAGAACTTTATGGCCAATGTCTGTTGGCTAATTGAAATAAGATTACGCTGAAGACCTTTCACACAAGTGACATTATTGAAAACAACATAATTAAACTTATTGGATCCATATCCCTTTGTAACTACCTTGCCATTATCTCCATACATAACAGTCGGACCATCCTTCTTTACGAAGTTTTCCAGAATTGACTTGAATCTAGTCATATGTCTTGAGCAGCCACTGTCTAAATACCAAATATTCTCTTTATCCTAAAACTAAAATATACAATAAGATCTAACACAAAAGAAACAAAAATATACACACAATATACACTAACCCAATTGCAATGGGTCACTCGAGAAAAGATATCATAACAATCATCAGGGAGACAGTTCAACGAGTTTCCCTTTTTGATCTGTTTATCATTGCAAGTCATGATGTTGTTAGCGTGAACAAAATTCTTTTCAAAGGTGTACTCATTGACTTTGTGAGAAGCATCACCCTATCGATAACAAACTTTGATTCCTGGATTCTTTCCTTTAGTATTAGATTTTGATTTCTTTTCAACTGAAGAATCTGAAGAACTTTGATTATTTGATTTAAGATTTCATGTTTTAGTTCTGGAACAAAGAGTGTCATCGATGTTATGCTCATATACTACCTTGTCATGAGGCTCATGATACATTAAAGAGTCATCTATGGTAGAAGACTTTGATTGATCTTCAGTTTTAGAGTTGCTAACTAAGCCCTAAGGAAACATGCTAAGGATTTCATTTAGATAATGAAATTCACCACTAAATATAGAAAAATTTAGCAAAATATTAGTGGAGGGATGAACATACTCACGATGAAAAGGTTGGTGAGAAGGATCAACATCAGATAATTTAGAAACAAATTTGGTAATTATGTTAGAATCATTAGAGTAGTGAGTATTAATTAAGTTTGATGTATAAAATACGTACCCACAAATCTACTCTTAAAATCTTCTTTTAAACAGTCAGCTTTATATAAGTTTTATTTAGTTTTAACAACTTTGGTTAATGAAACTGCACCTTCTATACCACCTCTAAGAATTGTCTCACACTGATCTAGGATCTGAGCATTTATAATTCTTGTGACATTAAAGTGAGAATATGCCCGGTTTTTTAAAATAAGTCGAATGCTTTTAGCATAATCAACAACTTTTTCTTTTTCAGTGTGAATAAAATTATTGGTCAGAGATATACATGTGTTTTCCCTTTTTAACATAGAAAAATATTTTTCGAGAAAAGAGAGATTTTATTTGAGTTTCTTTAACTCATAACTGAGAGAAGATTTTTCTTTATTTGAGATCAATAAATCAAAACGTAGGTGATCGATTGTGTCATCTTTTTTAATATTTCCACATAGGAGATATTAACATGATTCTTTACCTGATACGCTGAGGTATCATCCCATTTTGACTTGAAGTCCTTATCAACATGAGAAAGATCAACGTCAAGGGTCCCAACGTTGTCATTTGAAACGTCGGCGTGGGATTCAACAATCTTAGCCATGTGACACTTACTTTGATCGTCTGAGGAGTTTTCCTTTTCAAAAGTAAATGATAAAGTGATCATCATCTCTTGATAAATTGAGTGGTTTTGGACCAAACGAAAGACTTAGAAAGGGAGTGAGTTTCCAATAGTAGTTCTCGTCTTTACATCAAGATTCAACATCCTTTTCTCTTCCTTGTTATATCCGGGAACATATTTCCCTTTCAGCTTACTACCAGATGCACCATCAATGGATGATTTATGCATAGCGTCAATAAGACCTTTATTGATGAAATCGAGCATGCAACGTCCATGAACTCGAGAGCTTGCATGGCCTTTGATTTCCATGTATAGAAGTTTTGTTTATCAAACGGATGGATCTTGTTACAAACAGTTGATTTTGGAGTGAGGGTGGTTGACATAATTACTTGAGTATATAAAAAACCCTCTCTGATAGCATTTGAAGATTTGTATCGATCGGATACACTTAAAGTATAAAGACAAAAGTAAAGCTTAATCTAAGAAAATAAATAACAAATAGTAAATGACACAGAGAGTTCTCCAAATTGTTCTTTCATCAAGAAAGAGTTTTGTCTTCACCAAGAAGACAAGTTGTCACAAAGACAATTGATACAAAGCCGAACTCTCTATGTTAGGGTTTACCCTAATGTAGGTTATATACTCATCTATACATATCAATACCATGATTTAAGGGATTGTATCTTATCTATACTAAAAACTGATCTTCATAACAAAGACATTGTATCTGCTATCTATTTTATACTTATCAATATCAATGCCTAATATATAAAATATTACAATGGAATAACTATACTATACGCTGACGCTGAAAACATTGATAAGTTGGTGCTGGTAGTTGACAATACGTTGAGGCTGACAGATAGTGTAGAGTGTTTGACTCATGAAATCATAAGGTGTGACCTTAAACATTGTACCTTTCTAGATATCTTGAGTTAAAAACCAGATCTTATTTAGATCGAACTATATCTACTTGATTTTCTTAATCGATTGAGTTAAATTCACTTCAAACAAAATTACACCTTTTGGTTTGATGAATGCACCTGTAGTATTTATGGACCTAATGAATCGGGTATGTCGACCATCTCTGGATAGGTCGGTTATAGTATTAATCAATGATATTTTGGTATATTCTTAGAGTATCAAGGATCATCCGAGGAATTTGCAAGAAGTTTTGGAGACTCTACATAGGGAGAAACATTATGCAAAGTTCTCCAAATGTGAATTCTAGTTAATTTCTTGGTTAGTTGGTACATATAGGATCAAGGTGGATCCAACGAATATAATGGCAGTCTAGGACTGTCCTAGACCAAAAGCTGCTAGTGACATTCTTAGTTTCTTGGGCTTGGAGGGATATTATCATAGATTTATTAAGGAATTCTCCAAGACTGTGGGTCTGCTGACCAAGTTGACAAAGAAGGAGGAGCCATTTTTTAGGTTGATAAGCAGAAGGATGCATTTTAGACATTGAAGAAGCTATAATGTGAAGCTTCTATTCTTTCTATTCCTAAGGGTAATGAGTAATTTTTGGTTTATAGTGATGTTTTATTAGGGGTGTCAATTTATGACACGACACGACAAGAATACACGACACGAAACGAGGACGAAATCAAAATTCGAATTCGTTTTCGTGTCGTGTTCGTGTCAAGTTTAAAAAACACGATGTTGTGTCGTGTCGTGTTCGTGTTTACAAATCCACACGAATTTGACACGATTGAGCATGTATTTGTCGTGTTTTCATGTTTGTCGTTTTTATCGTCTTATATATGAATTAAATAAAATAATAGTTATGTAATATTATCTTTGTCGTGTCGTGTCGTGTTGTCGTTTTTTAATTGGTTCGTTTTCGTGTTAGTGAAAAAAAATACGACATCGTGTCGTGTCGTGTCGTGTTCGTGTTACAAAAAACATTGTCGTGTCGTGTCGTGTTAGACAAAAACACGACACGTCGGCCCGATTTGACAGGCCTATGTTTTATATTAGGTATTCAAATGTATGGTTATGCAGCATGGGAAGGTGATCGCTTATGCTTTTTGGCAGTTGACGAGTGATGAGTTGAATTACTCGGCGCATGATTAGGAGTTGGCGGATGTTTTATTTGCACTCAAGTTATAGTGACATTACTTGTATGGGACGAAGTGAACATTATATAATGATCATAAGAGCTTGCATCATATTCATAATAAAAAATAATTAAATATGAGATAGCGCCAATGAGTTGAATTGCTTTCAAGTTATGATAATGAGATTAGTTACCATCTAGGGAATGCAAATCTGGTAGTTGATGTTCTATGTCATAAGGAGCCAAGGGTATCTTATCACCTCAAGTCTATGGAATTAGTTATGGGTCCGTGTATATTTGAGCAGTTACGAGTTGCTTAGGTTCATGGTTTAAAAGAAGACCATGTGAAGGGTGAGATAAAGGTCAAGAAGCAAGAACTTTTGGTGGAAAATCGTAGGGGACTTAGGACCTTTCAGGGGAGTCTATGGATCCCTAAAGTGGGTGGTGTTCATGACACACTGTTACGAGACACACATAAATTGAAGTACTCAATTGACCTTGGTATAATGAAGATGTACCAAGAACTGAAAGATAATTATTATTGGTTGGGTAAGAAGAGGGAGATAAATAAGTATGTTTTAAAGTGTGTGACTTGTACGCAAGTCAAGGTTGATCACTAAGAACCTTATGGGGGAGTTGCAATAGCCTGAGATTCATGAGCGGAAATGGGATAATATTACAATGGATCTTGTTGCAAAATTACTGAAAACCTCATGCGGTAATGATATGATTAGGGTGATCGTGGATCGGTTGACAAAAAGCACCCACTTTTTCCAACCAAGGAGAACGAGAAGTTGGAAAAATGGCAAAGATATATGTGGAGGAGATCGTCACATGACATGGTGTACCATTATCTATCATTTCTAATCGCGATAGCCAATTTTCTTCAAGATTTTGGTAGAAATTGTAGGAGGCGTTGGGTACAAAGGTTCATTTGAGGACAACCTATCACCCCCAGACTCATGAGCATAGTGAGAGGACCATACATGCTCTTGAGGACATGTTGCGAGCTTGTGTTATCAAGTATAGTGGTTGTTGGGATACTCATTTGCCTTAAGTGGAGTTTTCCTACAAGAACATCTAGCATTCCAGTATCGACATGACACTGTACGAGAGAAAATTATACACTCCAATGTTTTGGTTGGATCTGGGGGGAGAAATAGTTCACTAGCTCGAAAATTGTGCTAATTACTGAGGTTAAAGTTAAGATAGCCCGTGATTTCCTATTTGTGGTATGTGAATGTCACAACAAATATTTATATCAGAAACAAAAAGCAAAGACCTTCGAGGTGTGTGGGAAAGTAATGTTGAAAGTATTAACTTGGAAGGGGTTCATTCTCTTTGTCAAGGGAGGAAAACTAATACCTTGTTACATTGGGCTACTTGTTGTGTTGGAGCATATCAACGACCAAGAGTACATACTGGAGTTACTTCCAGAGCTAGAAGGGATCCACGATGTGTTCTACATATGTTCTATGCGAAAGTACTTAGCTGACGAGCCGAGCATTCCAACTTTGGATGAGTTGCAATTTTGTTAGTTAAAACGATTGGTGGATGAATATGAGGCAATCTTGGAACGTGAAAATGAAGCAGTTGCATAAAAAGAGGGTGAAGCTAGTGAAAGTCTTGTGGAAGAACAATCACTATGGTGACATGACTTGGGAATTTAAGTACTATATGAGTGCTCATAATTCTTTCCTGTTCATTCTGGTTTTCGGTTCCAAGACAGAATCCTCTTAAGGAAGGGAGGATTTTAATGACCCGATCATTCCATTCAATTACCAATTTTACTTTTCGTTATGTTTCATCATTAATTTACCTCTTTAGTTAGTTAAATATAACTTTTAGGGTCCAACTTTGTAATAAAATGACACTTGATCATATATATGGGTCATGAGATCATTTTTTTCTCACTTTGGGGGCCTAGAACGAAAGTTGTGAAGTATAGAAGGAGACTAAATCCTAAAATTTGGGAATCATGTTTTTTTTTTCAGCCACCAAAACCTAAGTAGCAGCCTCCAAGTCTCTTTGAAGTGAATTATTAAGTGTCGTTTCCATACTTGAAGATTTGGTGAAGATCCAAGAAGTTGGTGTGGTGATTTTGGTGCTTTCATGTGGAAATAATTCCTTGTAGAGATCTAGACTTCTTCCTTGATTCTTTTTATGGAAATTCATCACATTTCTAGATATATCGTTTTTTTAACCATCCATCTCTATTTTTCGAGTCCTTGTCTTAATCCTTGAAGTATTTGGTGACATTTGTCAAAGTTAAATGTGGAAAAAATTGTTGACCTGTTTTGCGAGGATTGTAGCACTCGATCTGGTCCAAATTCGACAATACCCTAGAGAGATGAAATTGTAGGGAACCTAATATATTTCCATAAAGTCCAATAGCATCCTATTTGGAGTTGTCTATTCTTCTTTATGCTCAAAACATTGAACATGTGTCGAGCTGTGAAACTTCAAAATATGAAACTTAGACTTTGTTTTCTATTTTGATTGCTTGTTCTAATTAGGATTTTGTGCAACCATTTAGGATGCTTAGTGACCTCTTGTATAGTGTCTTCCTCAATTAATTGCTTCCTATAACTTCAATTTGAGGTGAGTAATTTATTGTGGTGGTTTAAGAACTAGTTCGGAAAGATAACATGCACCTGTACTTGTGTTTTTGTCTAATTGGTTTTGTGCGATGTTATAAATTGAATATCAAGAGTTAATTATAGCATGTACATGTAAAGTTACTGATGATGCAGTTGAATTTAGGAATCCTTTGTATTCTAGAATTCTTAAAATAATCATTTGGTGCAAATGGAGAGAGTTAAGACCATGCTAGAATTTAGGGTTATTTGTATGTTTAAATTGTGATGATAATCATGTTTTATTTTATTTTTTGTTATCCATGAATAAAACTAGGATATGCATGCTAGAAGTTGTTTTTTTAAAGGTTTATCACTTTACAAGATACTAATTGATGTTATATAGTATATATGTGAATATACCTTTGATGTGTGATTTGAGATGTTGTATGCAATGGATTAAATATGATAATATTTCACTAGCATGATTACATAATGATATAGGTGAGATGTGTGTTTTCCTAAGTGAGTGAATTAATTAATTATACCAATTAATTAAATAAAGTGGAATACACATAGCAGTGATAAAAGGGTAGTAACCTAACATAGTTGCATACCCTTATGGGATATTGTGGTGGAAGGATATCATTGGAGAAGAAAGAGGTTAAGCCAAGTCGACGTCAAATGGTTTTTTAGTTGACCATTTCAAGGCATGGTTCTGGTTCTCCTGGTATACGGGAACTAGAGTGATGTTGGCTACTTAGAGACGCTTAATCAGGAATCATGTTTGGGTGTAGGTATGATCATGGAGGTGCTGAATACCACCTCAAACGACACCATATCATGCTCGTACATTGAAAGTCATAGTAGCAAAGATGGAGAACCAGGGACAATTTTATGGGTGGAAGTCGTGTCCCATTTGGTGTATTGGGTCGCCATGTCACGTTAGTAGCAAACATGATCTTTAGTTAGGGAGTTTTAGCGATGTAATAGTCCCTAGTTAGCAAGGGACATTGATAGTAATTAAAGCGAAGAAAATAAATTAATAATTACCATAATGAAATAATGTTTGTATTAATGTATACATGTATATATTAATAGTTATCGATATATGCTGTATGGATTGATCTGATTACATGACTTGACATAGTGTACGTATATGTTTTGCTTCCATGCTTTTGTGCATAATATTGGCTCACTATGCTGATACTAAAACTTGCTTCTTGCCCGTTGTTCTGGATTTGGCATTGGTATATGTAGGTTGACATTGATGGTTAGTGAGGTTAGGATCTTTTGGGTAGTTATAGTTTAATACTAGTGATGATACCAGTTTGAGACTTGATTTGCTGTTTCATTTATAGTTGGTTTGGTATTTGATTTGGTTCGAGTTTTACAAATTTTAATTATGAAATGCTTTTGTGAAAGATTTTCAAGTAACACTTTTGGTATTTTCTTAATAAAAGAAAAATTTTTGGTGAAAAATCACGGTGTTATAGTTAGGGTTGGGAACATTATACTCTTTGGGTATAGCCTGCTATGTATGTATGGGTTGGGCCCATTATGTATGTTGGATTAGATGTCTAAGCCCATAACTATAATTGGTATGTACTTGAGCTGATAGTAGCACGGTCCTTTTGGGTTGCCTTCACCATAGCAATCTGATAGGATGAATTATGGAGAAAGAGGTTAATTGTGATTTATTAATATATTATAAGAGTAATATATTAATTAAGAAATCATATTATTTAATTAGTGTTTAACAGAAATTAATTTGGTGATCAAAGGAGATTGATTAAATTACGGGGACTCATATTGCAATTATATGATAGTTACGAGTTAGGCTTATGGATCCCTAGGAAGGGGTGGACGAAATTCTATGTGTAGTCCACATAGAGTTCATCCAAGGGGGCCTTTTGGAAGGATTTACTGGATTGCTTAAGGCTTAAGCAATCAGATTAGGGTTTTACCTGAAACCCTAGCAGCTCAGCTATATAAGGAACCCCTTAGCTCCTTGAAACCAGCCAATGCTTCCAAGCAAAGAACCCTAGCCAATTTTTAAGTCTCTCAACCTCTCTAATATTCTTCCAATTGCTACTTGGTGTTTGTGACTCACTAGAGGTGCAACAATTGAGGCACTAAGCTCTTGAAGGTCAAGATCTACAAGCTACAAGGAAAAGGTATTCATTTAACTTTGTTTTATGTTATAAATCTCAAAAATTGTATGCTAGATAGGGTTCATATTTTGGATGATTAGAATTGCATGTATGACTTGAGAGAAACCTGGATCCAAAGCATCACGGTTACATGTACACCATAGGAATGTTGGAGTGCTCAAAACCCATCAGTGGTATCAAAGCCAGATTGTTTTACTATTATATTTGATGACATGGTTAATTGGTCAAAGCTGAAAGCAGTCGAAATTTAAACTCTGCTAGATAAACTCGATGAGTCCAACTTAGGACTTTACGAGGTGAGGCAATTCGACGAGTCCAAAGTCTGACTCGACGAGTTGACTCGCATGACTGCATAATTTTCGGATTTTAAGCCTAAATTAGATTTGGATAATTACTATAAATTGTTTTGATTGATAAAATTTAATTTTTCTATTATGGTAATGATTATCCTCATCTAATTAAAAGATAATGGTCAAATTTTAAGATAATTACAAGATTATATGATAATTTAATTATTTGTAAAATTTGATTTGTATTTATCATACCAAATTAATTGGATTAGGTTAAATTTTGATAAGGATAAAATTATATGAATAATTTAATTGTTATAAAATTTAATATAGAAAGTTTTGAAAAGTTTCATAACTTGCCCTCAAGTTTTGGAATTCAAAATTTTATTAAAAAGTTTTAATTTTAAAATATTAAATTCTAAAACCGTAGTGCTTTAAAAGTTTAAAATACAACCCTTATACTATTATAATATTAAAAGCTTAATACTTATATATATATATATATATATATATATATATATATATATATGTATGTATGTATGTATGTATGTATGTATGTATGTATAAGATGAGTCAGTCTTACCGTTAATAGGCCTTATTCACGAAGTTGGTCTATAAGAGGTGTTTAAGGAAGCAACCTATAAAATGAGTGCCATTGGGTATCCACTCTTACCCACCACACTCTTGACTAGTGGAGGGTTGTTAACCGAACGGGTAGGATAGGACAGTAATTCCACTTTAGTAAGTATAATGAAAGTTATAAAGTAACTAAATGTTTTCATAATTTCCCAATCTTAGTTAATTTAGGAAAAATATGAAAAAGATGCTATTCCATGAAATTGCACTTTGCACCTTGTCAAAGTCGTAGTGGAGCGTGTGTGGTTAACTGACAAACTAACTTGGACTAACAAGGGTGGAAAAGGGTGGCTCAATAATTATCATAGATCAATAGAGTGTGTGTGGTTAACTGGTACATTGATTAGGTGGTAAATGACTTGAGAGTACCAAGCTAATTTGCATGGTTATTCACACATTGTTTGTGATCCTTGGTATCGCAGTCACAAACTTGAAGGGCATAATTGAGATTAAACATGCCATTGAAAAGTTTAATGAATCTCAAAAGAATCTAGGAATTTCAATTCATTTAAAACCTAAGTGTTCATTTTCGTTTTCATGGTGGAAATTGGTAAATCATCATTTACCTAACTTATGATAATTTGCAATTGGATTACGACATCCCTCTTCCGAATTGTGAATTATAGTGTTGGGTCCTAGCCTTAATATTTCATTTGAGTGTTATATTAATGATTCTTATCTAATCTAAACTTTGTTCCTTTTCTTTTTTAGATGTCTGGCTCATACAACGCTTCAAGCTCGAACTCCTTAAGCTCCTTTTCTCTTATGAACATTTGTGGGAGGGTCACCTTTGATGTGTCCAATTTCAATGATTGGATCCGCAATGTCTGCATGGCCCTATGATACGAAGAGAAAGAATACTTCATTGACGAAAAGCTCAAAGAGATAGATGAAACTAATTCTTCTATTGAAGAAATAGTTGAGCATAGGGCTCACGAAAAAGATGCATCAAAGGTGTCGTGTATAATGGTAGCCACTATGACTCCTGAGCTCTAGTGGTTCTATGAGGACTATTGGCGTTACGAGATGTGCCAAGATTTGATGGAAAAGTACCATCAAAGTGCACGTGAAGAAAGGTACGACATTGTCGCCTGGTTGATCACAACCAAGATGAAAGATGAAGAGTCCATCACGAGCCACTTTCAAAGAATGGAAAGGTATGTGCATCGTTTGCTCAAGTTGAATGTCAATTATGATGAAGAGTTGGAGATTGATATCATTCTCCACTCGCTTCCTCCTTGTTATGATCGGTTCAAGACGACTTATCATATGAACAAGGAGGAAGTCACATTGAGCAAGGTTCAAGGGTTGTTGAGGACAATTGAAATGGGTTGAAAGGAAAAGCTGTCGCAACCACTCTTACTGCTGTTGCCCCAATCTTGGCTATTGGACAAGGGAAAGGAAAGAAGATGAAATCTCCTTCTAAGAATCACATAGGAAAGTCTCATGATGGATCTTCTTCAAATGGGTCCAAAGGAAAAAGGTGTTTCTGCTACTCCTTCATCCGATCCAAAAGATGCAGAGTGCTTCTACTGTCCCGAAAAAGGACATTGGAAATGAAACTACCCAAAGTATCTGCAAGATATCAAGGATGGGAAGATAAATCCCACCTTCGCAGGTACTTACACTATTCAATCTAATAACTCATCACATGCTAGTTCTTGGGTCCTTGATACAAGATGTGGTTTTCACATTTTTTCTAATTTGTAGGGTGTAAGAAGAAGTAGGGATGTGGAGCATAGGAATCCGAACTTGATCATGGGGAATAGGAGAGTGTCGTCTGTCACCAAGATTGGAGTTTATTCGTTAGTGCTTAGTAGTGGGTTAGGATTAGATTTGAACGATTATTGCTACTCATTAGAAATGATGAGGAATATTATTTCCTTTCATGGTTTGTATAGACAAGGTTTTAGATTTTAATTTAATAATGAAGTTGGTTCAATTAATGCTTTCTATAATGGTACTTTTTATTTTGAAGTATTGCCTTGTAATGGTATATATGAAACTGTGATGGTTGTGGACAACTTAGGAAATAATGTGTTGCATATTGATTCGTCTAATGGTTTGGATAACGCATGCTTGTGGCATTGTCGTCTTGGACATGTCAATAAGAAGCGCATAGCCCAAATCCAAAAGGACGGAGTGTTGAAGTCATTTGATCTAAAGTCGGGTGACATGTGCAAATCTTGTTTGTTTGGAAAGATGACTAAGTCACCTTTCACTGGTACTTGCGAAAGAGGTGAGGGATTGTTGGATCTCATACACACCGATGTGTGTGGGCCCTTTAGATCCACCACAAGGGATGCTAACCGCTTCTATGTTACGTTCACTGATGATTATAGCAAATATGGGTATATCAACTTAATCAAGCACAAGTCGGAAACCTTTGAAAAGTTCAAAGAGTTTAAACAAGAAGTGGAGAATAATTGGACGGGAAGATAAAGATGCTTAGATCCAATAGGGGTGGTGAGTATCCTAGTATCGGGTTCCATGACTATCTTAAGGAATGTGGAATTGTTTCATCTACTACCCGCATAAATCTTTTGGATATCTTAATAGTGAGCGATGTATTTTCATCTACTACCCGCATAAATCTTTTGGATATCTCTTCTACAGAATGAGTAACAATGTTGCCTTCATTGCTAGGAGAGGGGTTTTCTGAGAGAGAGAACTCATATGCCAAGAGGATAGTGGGAGGCAGATTGAGCTTGAAGAGCTTCAAGAGTCAAGCAATGAAGGAACCTCTAACACTAGCTCTCAACTTTAGGAAGAGATTCCTGTTGAACCTAATGACGAGTCATTACCTCTGAGACGTTCCTCTCGAGTTAGGATGGCGCCGAAGTTTTATGGTTTTCATATTACTACAGAAGGTGATACGTTTATTAGTGATAGTACATTGGTAAATTTGGATGAGCCTACTAACTACAAGGAAGCCATGGTAGGCCCGGTGACTACAAGATGGAAAGAGGCAATGGACAACGAGATTCAGTCCATGTATGTAAATCAAGTTTGGAACTAGGTTGACAATGTACTGGGTCGTAAGACGGTAGAGTGCAAGTGTATCTTCAAGAAGAAGACCGAAATGGATGGGAAAGTGCATACATTCAAGACACAAATGGTTGCGAAGGGATTTACTCAAACCCTGGGGGTTGACTATGATGAGACCTTCTCACTATTGGCCAAGATAAAGTCTATTAGAGTTATGTTGGCCATTTCTGCATTTCAGGATTATAAAATTTGGCAGATGGATGTTAAAACCGCTTTCCTTAATGGGAAGCTGGCTAAATATGTTTACATGTGTCAGCCATAAGGTTTTGTGGATGCCAAATACCCCAATAGAGTGTGAAAGCTTGAGAAATCCATTTATGGATTGAAACAAACGTCTCACAGATGGAATCTTTGTTTCGATGAGAAAGTCAAAGACTTTGGACTTTCGAGAAGCGAGGATGAGTGTTGTATTTATGTCAAGGCTAGTGGGAGTATAGTGTGACATCCCCAAAATCATGGCCAGGAAAGACCGATTTCATTTATGCTTTTTAAAATAATTTGAAAGTAAATCCATTGATTTAAAAGAGTTGCAGAATTTATCCCCAAAACAAAATATGATAAAATAAAGTTTATCAAAGCATGTTTTTAAAGAAATATATTTTGTTATATACCAAAACTCGGGAGGTCATGTTACGATATAGACACAAAAGCATAAACAATAAAACATAGACCTTACACAGTTACATACAAATACTAGTCTATAAACAAAAATATCTTCACAAGGTTTCCAAATTATGCTCTCACGCCACTACCTGTAATACAAAGAAACTGAGTGGGTCAGAATTGGGAGCCTAGTGAGTATATAGGGTTTTCAAACCATAATAAATAATTATATTTAGTTTCACCAACCAACAATAACCTGATTACCCATTCCCGTTATCCTCACTTTACGTCCCTAAAACAACAACTATCACGAGGGACCCAGTCTAGGAATTTTCATCGAGATAAACACTACTACAAAGGGGTTTTCTCAATAATAGATGTCCTAAAGGCAACCATGAGAAGGATAGAATATAGCAAATGAACACCCAAGTTCACTACACCTACAGGTTATGAGCCTGCCAGTGTTACACTGAACTGTCTAGAAAAGTCCTTGGTCGCCATCCATATTCTGCTAGACAACTAGATCACAATCACATCGAGGCCTCTCAACATTTTTATTTCGTCACACATCACTATCTACCCATGTTCTACCCAACATATTTGTAGATAATATATACTTGTTTATATATAGCTTAAAACCTGTATAACATATTTATTCAATACTCATACCACATAACAAATAGTATATAATCACATAGCATGTATTTCATAGACTATAATTCATATATGTGTACTATCAGAAAGCAACTACACACTTAATCATGTCATATATCTAATACATTCATCAATACTTGTATTAAAATCATGTATATGAAAGGGACTATAAACTCACCTGATAAGATGATTATCGGACAGCTCTACGACTCTTCAAGTAGTAATTCCTCGATAAAACCGGGAGATCTTCGCAAACACTGGGCTTCTTGCGGGCAGAGCTTCGACTCGAAACTCTTTTCTTCTCGGGATCTTCAGAGCGTTGGGATAATACTGGGCTTTCGGGGGTATAACTTGCACGTAAAACGAGGTAATATGGGAGAGAGAGAAGAAATTTGGCAACCAAACTCGGCTACCTCCATGTTCTATTTGTAGGGTGTTGAACCCCTGATTATGTACGCTGGGCGTACACCTCGTACGTTGGGCGTACTGGGTGGATAAGACCGCAGGCTTTTGAGGCTGTGACGTGGCTCATTCGTGGCCAAGAACACAAGTACGCTGTGCGTACTCCGCAATTCCAAACTTCAAAAATTCGTAACTTTCGCATACGAGCTCCATTTTTGACAATCTTTATATCCATACGTAGGTGAGCCTATGCTCTACAACTTTCATTTAGACTTAGTCGGCTATTTTTTAATTTATTTTTATTATATTATTTTTATTAGACCGGGACAGAGAAACTCCGTTAGAAATTCATAACTTCTTCATCTGACGTCCGTTTTTGTCTGTCTTTCTTCCGATGCACTACTATCGATGAGATCTTTGATTGTCGTTTAGATTCTTTCGGTTAGAAATCACTCGATCTCAAATCCGAACTTCGGGCTGCATACTACTAAGCTGAAACGTAGAAAAATCATAACTTCCTCATACAAAGTCATATTTGGATGTTGTTTTTACGCACGCTATCGGTTTAACGAACTCTATGACTTTCGTTTAGATCACTAAGGCTAAATATCTCTCTATTGTAAATTCACTATTTACGTCATTACAATTGTCTCCACCTTAGGATGATTCCTTCCCCGGAATCACACATTAACAAATAAATGCGGATAGCAACTCATCATGTCACTCTCCGTTTCCCAGGTGAGATTTGGCCCATTCGTATGTTTCCGACGGACAAGCACCAATTCGACCATCTTGCGTCATAACTTCTTAGTCTTACAGTCAAGGATTTCTTCTGGTTCTTCAATTAACCTCTTATTTTCATCAATTCTTAATACAAAAATTGGAATTATGTCGGGTACTTCTCTTGTGAACTTCCTTAAATAACACTCATGGAAAATGTTATATTTCCATTCAGTTCTTCTGGTAGTTCTAGCTTGAAAGCTTGGTTCCTAATCCTCTGAAGAAATTTAAACGGTCCAATAAATCTTGGACTTAACTTTTCCATTTTACCAAATCTTATAAGTCCCTTCCATGGAGAGACTTTAAGCAAAACCGAATCTCTAACTTCAAAAGTCATTTGTCTTCTTTTCTTGTCAGCATAGCTCTTTTGATGATCCTGGGTTGTTGACATTCTTTCCCTAATTATTTTTAGCTTTTCAGCCGTCTGATGGACTATCTCCGGTCCCATAAACTGTTTTTCCCCAGCCTCAAGCCAATAAGAAGGCGTACGACACTTCTGTCCGTGCAAATCATGATAATGTGTCATCTTAATGCTCAAGTGGAAACTATTATTGTAGGAGAATTCTACCAAAGGTAAATATTCATACCAGTTACCTTGGAATTCCAGGGTACATGCTCTCCGCATATCTTTTAGTGTTTGTATCGTTTGTTCGCTCTGACCATCAGTCTGTGGATGGTAAGATGTACTCAAACACAACTTGGTATCCAATTCCTCTTGTAGACTCCTCCAAAATCTTGAGGTGAAACGGCTATCACGATCCGATACAATCGTTAATGGAACACCATGGAGCCTCATAATTTCTTTAACGTAAGAATTCGCAAGCTTATCCAAAGACCATTTCTCGTTGGCTGCTATGAAATGCGCACTCTTGGTGAAGTGATCAACAACCACCTAAATCATGTCGTAAATGTTCTTTGTTTTGGGCAGTTTAGTGACAAAATCCATAGAAATGTCTTCCCATTTACCCATAGGTACAAGAAAAGGTTATAAACTCCCATATGGTTTTTGATGTTGTGCCTTGACTCTTGCATATGTCACACACTCAGCCACATACTTTGCAATATCAAGCTTCATCGTCGGCCACCAGTAATAGGGTTTCAGGTCCCTATACATTTTAGTGCTACCAGGATGAATTGAGTACATGGTTTTGTGAACTTCTTCCATCATGAGATCTCTTATTCCTCCTGACTTAGGTACCCAAATACGATCTTGGAATACCTTCAATCCATGACCGTTTGTGTTGGATTAATGTCTAAGTCCATAACTATAATTGGTAAGACTTGACCCGACCCGGCATGGTCCATTTGGGTTGCATGGCATCATGCACTTGGATAGACTATAATGAGAGAAATAAGATACTTACGGTTATTAATATATTATAAGTTCTAGTATATTAATAATAAGAATAATAAGATTATTTAATTAGTATTGATCAAGAATTAATCTAGGATTAATTAAGTGATCAAAAGAAGACTAATTAAATATATGGGTTGATTGTGTAAATCATCCATACTTGTATAGTGGGCTAATGCTCCATGGATTATCTAGTTGGGCCAAAACCCATATAATGCTCCATGGATGCTCCATGGTGTATTTGAACCCATGGATCCAAGGAAATGGAAAGTCATGACAATTAGGGTTTACCCTAATTGTAACACTATATAAAGATATTATTCTTCCCAAAATCGACCACTAGATTATTCTAGAGAGGGCTAGCCGATTTTATGAAGTGTAGAATTCTCTCAAGTTATTCCAAGTGTATTTGGTGTTGTGTGAACCATTTGAGGTGTCACACTTGGGGCACTAGGCACTCAAGCTTCATGAAGACAAGCACTATCAAAGAGGTATGTATTCTATCTTGTTATATCCATTATTTTGTATGCTAGATTAGGATAATACCTTGAATGTTCATATTTGCATGTATAATAGAGAAAACATAGATCCAAGGTATTTAGGGTTGCATGTACACTTAGGAGTGTTAGAATGCTCAAAACCCAACAGTGGTATCAGAACCTAGGCTTGTTTTCTTGTTATACCTGCAATAGAAGCTGAAAAATCGAGTTTTGATGCTGTCAGCCCAGCTGACTCGCCGAGTTCATGAAGGGACTCGACGAGTCCAAGGCAAAATGCATCCAACTCGCCGAGTTGTGTTCATGCACTCGACGAGTTGGACCCCAGACAGCATATCTTCGAGGTTTTTGGCTAGAAATGGACTAGGAACATTACCCTAAGTTGTTTTGAACTTATAAACTTGTTTTTTAATGTGGTAATGTTCATGCTAATCCATTTTCAAAGATAATTGTCAATAGATTCATGTTTTGTATTAGTTTAAAGGTTAGACTAATTACATGAAAAAGTTTGATTTGAATTATCTTGTTCTTATGAGTTGCTTAGATTAATAGAAAAGTTGAGTGAAAAAAGTTGTTTTCAATCCAAATTAATCTAAGAGTTGATTCTAAAATGTGTTTTTGTAACTTGTCCTCAAGTTATATGAAAAGTCACATTTAAGTTTCATAAAAACTCATAAAAGTTGGCAATGGTTACAAAAGATGAAGAGTCTTGTCCTTAAGTTATGGAGGTTCAAGAGTCACTTCATTAATAAATAAATAAATAAAATATGTAACCTTAATTAATTCCATAAGTTATAAAATAAAGAAAAGATTAATTCTTTATTAGTTTAAAGTCTTCCATAATTTGTCCACAAGTTATGGAACTTGAAGAGTTTTTGGATTAAAACTACTTTAAATACATAAGTTATGGAATTAATTAGTTTTGAATAGTTTCAAAACTTGCCCTCAAGTTTTGGAATTTGTAAAGTTTTCTCTTATGAATACTTTAATTCCAAGTTAGCCCTTAGAATTTTAAAAGTTAAAATTCAACCCTTATACTTTATAATATTATAAGTTAATAATATATATATATATATATATATATATATATATATATATATATATATATATATATATATATATATATATGTATAAGAGTAAAGTCGGTCTTACCGCTAGTACGCCTCATTCACGAAGCCGGTCTACAAGGTGGGTATAAGGTTGTTGCCTATAAAATGGCAACTTAATGGGTGTCCACTCTCACCCACCGCTTGCTTGACCGGTGGAGAGTCGTTAGCCGAACGGGTTTGACATGACTATAATTCTCCCTTCATTAAAAGTATTAATGATAAATACTAAGTAACTAAACTCTTAATAATTCCCAATCTTAGTTACTTAGAAAAATGTGAAGAAGGTGCTAATCCATGAAATTACACTTTGCACTTTGTTTAAGTCGGTTAGTGGAGCGTGTGTGGTTAACCGGCACACTAACTCGTATTTAACAAGGTAGGCAAAGGGTAACTTAATGTTTATCATAGTATCGATGGAGCGTGTGTGGTTAACCGGCACATCGATTGAGGGATAAACACTTAAGGGTACCAAGTAATTTGCATGGTTACTTCACACCTTGTTTTGTGATCCTCGGCATCCCAGTCACAAAACCTGAAGGGAACACTTGAGATTGAAACATGCAATTGAACAGTTCAATGAATCTCAAAAGATCTAGGAGTTTCTGAACCAATTAAAACCTAATAATACATTTCCTTTATCTTGGTGGAAATTGGTGAATCGTCATTCACCTACCTTCAAATTGTTTTATAGCTTGGATTACGGCATACCTCTTCTAAGTTATAAAATAGTTTGTTGGGTCCTAGCCTTAATATTTCATATTGGGTGTCATATTAAGGACTATAAATCAACTATCTTGAATATCTCCCATAACATGTCTGGTTTAGACATTTATGATCTTCCCAAATCTCTTGAAACAAGCATTCCTAATGAAGATGATGTCCCATGGATATCATACTTCTTTCTCCTCCTCCAATTATTCTCCCTACCCCACAAGTTCTTAAAAAGTTTAAGGTCACTCAAGTCCTAATGGCAAGGCAAGGTCTAGGTGTGATCACATCTTGGAGATGTAGTCACATATTGACAAGCCGGGAGAGTTGGGTGTCAAAGTCTTGAGAAAGTTAGTGGCTCAACTACTTTCTAAGTCACATAGTGAGTTCTTTTGGAACACCTATGAAACAGACTATGACAAGACCCTTAATGATCTTATCTATTTGCTAAGATCAACTTCCTGAAACTTTATGGACATTGACAATAGTGACACAGGAAATCCAGGAAAGCATTCTCTTCCCAATGGAAAGGGATCGGCCATAGTCAACTCGGTTGAACAAATGGTAAAGAGAAAAGCTAAGTCTGTAATAGTCCTGTGTACCATTATCAAAGGGTCCATATGTTTATATTGCTAAAGTAAGGGTCATTATTTGCGAAGCTGCCAAATTTACCTAAGGATGTTAAAGTCAATAAGGTTGACTCTACTTCAGGTAAAATCCACTACTCTAACTCTGTTAAGTTTCTATTCTGAGATTCCTTATACATGATGTGATTGGGTCACATGGTGATGTTTTAAGAATCAAAGAAAAGTAAAGGAACTTAAAGAAAGAATACGCTGAATCTGATCGCATAGATGGATTTCTATCGCGTAGTTTGAAGATCGGATTCTTGAGCTACTTCTTAGGAGTTATGAGGTATTGCTTAGGAATAGATAGCAACAAGTTTTCATATGGATTGTAAGGATAAGTTTTCCACATAGTTTTAAAATAAAAGAAAATTTTTGATTTTATTTATTTTAAAATATCCTTACAATGGCATTTGAGGAAAAATTGTTGCTTATATGATTCCATTAATAGCAAGAATGGAAGTATGAAATTGATTCTTTCATTTGTGGTAATGTCTAAATTTATCAAATAAAGGAAACATTCTCATCACCCAAGTCTCAATTGGACCGGGACTTGGAATCATGCAAGTTGTATAGCATGATGAATGAGAACTTTCAAGTATTGGAAAAATTAAGACTAATTACTTGTTCACATGGATGTGTGAGTCAAGTAATGGACTAAGGGATCGAGTACATAGTCATGTGCACTGATTAAGTCCACCACAAAAGATGTAAGGCTATTCGTCATAGTTTACTAAAGCTCAGTAAATATGATTATACTTACAAGCTTAAGTGTAACTCTGAGACATTGGAAAAGGTTCCAATGCATGGCAGAGCGGATAAGAAGAATCAAGTTAGGCAGAAGGATAAAAGTTTCTCAAATCTGAAAAGATGGGAGAGTACTTTAGTATCAGTTTTGTGATCATCTTAATGATTAAGAAACCATATCAAAATTAGTTCTCTAAGGAAGTCTTAGTGCATTCTTATGACTAAGAAGAAGGGATCTTGAATTGTTGAAATGGTTAAATCAAGAAGATGAGTCATACTTCGTTTCAATACAAGTCTTAGAGTCATACTCCAAGATTGTAATTTGAGTGACATGTCTTAAAGAAGGTTTAAAACACTTGACAAATGTAAGAGTAAAAGTTTTCTACTCTTGTACATTTGAAATTGGTAAGTTGTGATGTTTTGGATAAAAACAAAGATCAACTTAGGCCAATTATGTGAAGTGTTTGTCTTGATTAGAATCCACACTATCTCTTGCATGTTTGACAAGGAAGTCTTATATGTCAAGAGGACAGTGGGAGTCTTAAAGGTCTTGAAAGTCTCAAGAACTAATCAAGAATAAAACCTAAAGTTCTTCACTAGCACACGACTTAAGGTTTATAACCTATCGTGTTGACATATTCTGTGCCCATCCCAGTTAAAGTTGGCTTTGCATATGAGTTCTTAGAGTTCTCAATGTGTTGCACAACAACTTGGAAGCAATGGTAGGCCCTTGAGCTACCAGGTGGCAAGAAATTAAGATTGAGTTCAGTCCATATGAGTTTGGATTTGTCATTATCCTTGTCTTGTGACTATGGTTTTGACAATTCACATGGATAAGAACACATACACCATTAAATCTAAGTGTCATAAGGTTTCTCTCCGATTCATGAAAATGATGGTGAGGAAACACTTTCACTAAGTAGATTTTAGCTAGATAGCAATTGTGATGTTTGCATTCTCAAAGTCGTTAGTGGAGCGTGTATGGTTTACCGGCACACTAACTTGGACTTGTGAGAAATGGCAAAGGTCAAAACGATCAAGACTATGATTACGGCATCCCTTTTCATAGTTCTTAAAATTGTTTTGACACACCCATGAGCTATCTAAGGGAAGGTGTATGTTTTTTGATAAAGTCTTATCAAAACAATCTAGTATCAGAAATCTGAACTTTGGTAAGAAAGTCAATAAAGTATTGATTTCTAGAAGTCGAGCTTTCTGAGTATATGTCAAAGCTAGTGGGAGCATAAGTGTTATGCTAATAATCATCATGTTAGTGGGAGCATGATAATTACGATAAGTATTGCAAGCTAGCAATGTTAATTATAGAAAACAAAAGGTTTCAATTGGGAAAAAGTTGTTTTGCTATAATTAAGGGAGATGAAATTATACTTCATGTCAAATCTATAAGCTTAGATCGTGAGGTTTTAATCATTTAGTCAAGGATATATATGAATTTCATGTTAGAATGGCTCAACATAAGGAAATTCTGTATATGGGTCCATTATTTGCGTTCTTAAATTCGATTATGATTACGGCATCCCTTTTCATAATCTGAATTATGAGAACTTGGCAAATTGAAATGGAAATGTTATAGCAAAAGACTGGTTTAGTCTTTATGTGAGACATCATGAATCGTGTCCCATATGCTTCGGATATAGGATCGATTACATGTGCTATATTCATCCTTTCTAAAAATTTCCAAATGCCTGGGGCATTAAGAAGGGAAAAGGTTTAGAACTGGATATGACTAAAAGGATTAAACAATTGTCGAGGACAATCTAAGGTTTACCAAAGATTGGTTGCTCAAGGACAGTTAGAAGTATAGTGATAATTCTGGAAGGACCATATTGACATAATCTGTAAGGAGGAAACTCTTGTTCAGAAGTGATAGTCGAAATGGAATCTGGAAATGTTTCAAAGTTAGAATTTTCAATCTGTGTAAGATTAAGGAAACTTAATGCAAGAAGGATGGTTCCAAGGACTTGATCTCCTTTGGAATGCTCTGTAATGATTGTTGTTAAGTCTTTCTGACTTTGTGCATAATCATTACAAGAGGATCGATGCATATAAGTTTAGAATCTAACAAATTTCAATAAATGACATGAATTTGGAATTCTTGCATTTGCAGTAAGGATTTGGGAGTGTGAAAAGAGAATCATTGAAGTTATGTTCAATTGATCTAGTTCACAAAGTAAAGATCATAGAAAACATAGTATGCATACTTGGTGTATGGCATGACTAGTGTTTAGAAAACATAGTGTGCATGCTTGGAGCATGGGACAACTATTGTTTTAAATTCAAGAATAATGTTGATAGCTGAAACAGTATACAATGAATAATGTGTAATCATATGGTGATAAATAAAAGGTGTTTTATTTATATTCATAAGTTCTGAGACCATATTGGATTCAATTATTATTGTGTTTCACTTTGCATGTTTTGACTTCCCGAATAAACTAGGTTATTCTTCCGGAATGACTAAGTTATTCAAACCATCCACAGTCGGTCATATGTTGGAAGTAGATATGAATTAAGACTGTCATGGGTTGGCTTGTAGAGGTCTAAGATGTTGGACAAAGGGCTACAACACTCATGAGTGCTCATAAGTTCTGAGTATTGGATTCAACCTGCGCTCATTGGAATCACTTCATGGATATTATCACGAGTGATCATGAGACGATAATATCTTATATTCTTCAAACCTAGAGATATGAGTTGTTACTATGAGTTGGTTGTACATTGATTGCACGAAACGCATTGGTAACTCGATGTTATAAAACGTGTCTTTGTGTATGATTCAACAAGTAGTAGAACAAGCCATATGAGTCGAAGTTTATCCATTCCTTTTACCTTCGGGATAAAAGCGATATCTGTGGGCCCCTCGATGATTTGATGATGACAAATGGAAGTGCTCGGCCGGGCCAGGACTGATTTGATTTGTTCAATTAGTCAGTCGTCATAAATCGGAAATCGGGAAACAACAAATGGACAGAGAGAATGATTATAATCCATGTCTCAGTCCATATGATATCAAGAATGGAGGAATATATGATCCCTTATCTAATGGACAAGTCATTGACAAGATCAGAGTTCATCTACAAGGTCAGAGTTCGACAGAAGCTTTTGAGAGCTACGATTGCCTGTTGGTTCCTGAAGTCATACGCAATAATAGTTTTAGACTTATCCAAGTGGGAGACTGTTGGATTAATGTCTAAGTCCATAACTATAATTGGTAAGACTTGACCCGACCCGGCATGGTCCATTTGGGTTGCATGGCATCATGCACTTGGATAGACTATAATGAGAGAAATAAGATACTTACGGTTATTAATATATTATAAGTTCTAGTATATTAATAATAAGAATAATAAGATTATTTAATTAGTATTGATCAAGAATTAATCTAGGATTAATTAAGTGATCAAAAGAAGACTAATTAAATATATGGGTTGATTGTGTAAATCATCCATACTTGTATAGTGGGCTAATGCTCCATGGATTATCTAGTTGGGCCAAAACCCATATAATGCTCCATGGATGCTCCATGGTGTATTTGAACCCATGGATCCAAGGAAATGGAAAGTCATGACAATTAGGGTTTACCCTAATTGTAACACTATATAAAGATATTATTCTTCCCAAAATCGACCACTAGATTATTCTAGAGAGGGCTAGCCGATTTTATGAAGTGTAGAATTCTCTCAAGTTATTCCAAGTGTATTTGGTGTTGTGTGAACCATTTGAGGTGTCACACTTGGGGCACTAGGCACTCAAGCTTCATGAAGACAAGCACTATCAAAGAGGTATGTATTCTATCTTGTTATATCCATTATTTTGTATGCTAGATTAGGATAATACCTTGAATGTTCATATTTGCATGTATAATAGAGAAAACATAGATCCAAGGTATTTAGGGTTGCATGTACACTTAGGAGTGTTAGAATGCTCAAAACCCAACAGTGGTATCAGAGCCTAGGCTTGTTTTCTTGTTATACCTGCAATAGAAGCTGAAAAATCGAGTTTTGATGCTGTCAGCCCAGCTGACTCGCCGAGTTCATGAAGGGACTCGACGAGTCCAAGGCAAAATGCATCCAACTCGCCGAGTTGTGTTCATGCACTCGACGAGTTGGACCCCAGACAGCATATCTTCGAGGTTTTTGGCTAGAAATGGACTAGGAACATTACCCTAAGTTGTTTTGAACTTATAAACTTGTTTTTTAATGTGGTAATGTTCATGCTAATCCATTTTCAAAGATAATTGTCAATAGATTCATGTTTTGTATTAGTTTAAAGGTTAGACTAATTACATGAAAAAGTTTGATTTGAATTATCTTGTTCTTATGAGTTGCTTAGATTAATAGAAAAGTTGAGTGAAAAAAGTTGTTTTCAATCCAAATTAATCTAAGAGTTGATTCTAAAATGTGTTTTTGTAACTTGTCCTCAAGTTATATGAAAAGTCACATTTAAGTTTCATAAAAACTCATAAAAGTTGGTAATGGTTACAAAAGATGAAGAGTCTTGTCCTTAAGTTATGGAGGTTCAAGAGTCACTTCATTAATAAATAAATAAATAAAATATGTAACCTTAATTAATTCCATAAGTTATAAAATAAAGAAAAGATTAATTCTTTATTAGTTTAAAGTCTTCCATAATTTGTCCACAAGTTATGGAACTTGAAGAGTTTTTGGATTAAAACTACTTTAAATACATAAGTTATGGAATTAATTAGTTTTGAATAGTTTCAAAACTTGCCCTCAAGTTTTGGAATTTGTAAAGTTTTCTCTTATGAATACTTTAATTCCAAGTTAGCCCTTAGAATTTTAAAAGTTAAAATTCAACCCTTATACTTTATAATATTATAAGTTAATAATATATATATATATATATATATATATGTATAAGAGTAAAGTCGGTCTTACCGCTAGTACGCCTCATTCACGAAGCCGGTCTACAAGGTGGGTATAAGGTTGTTGCCTATAAAATGGCAACTTAATGGGTGTCCACTCTCACCCACCGCTTGCTTGACCGGTGGAGGGTCGTTAGCCGAACGGTTTTGACATGACTATAATTCTCCCTTCATTAAAAGTATTAATGATAAATACTAAGTAACTAAACTCTTAATAATTCCCAATCTTAGTTACTTAGAAAAATGTGAAGAAGGTGCTAATCCATGAAATTACACTTTGCACTTTGTTTAAGTCGGTTAGTGGAGCGTGTGTGGTTAACCGGCACACTAACTCGTATTTAACAAGGTAGGCAAAGGGTAACTTAATGTTTATCATAGTATCAATGGAGCGTGTGTGGTTAACCGGCACATCGATTGAGGGATAAACACTTAAGGGTACCAAGTAATTTGCATGGTTACTTCACACCTTGTTTTGTGATCCTCGGCATCCCAGTCACAAAACCTGAAGGGAACACTCGAGATTGAAACATGCCATTGAACAGTTCAATGAATCTCAAAAGATCTAGGAGTTTCTAAACCAATTAAAACCTAATAATACATTTCGTTTATCTTGGTGGAAATTGGTGAATCATCATTCACCTACCTTCAAATTGTTTTATAGCTTGGATTACGGCATACCTCTTCTAAGTTATAAAATAGTTTGTTGGGTCCTAGCCTTAATATTTCATATTGGGTGTCATATTAAGGACTATAAATCAACTATCTTGAATATCTCCCATAACATGTCTGGTTTAGACATTTATGATCTTCCCAAATCTCTTGAAACAAGCATTCCTAATGAAGATGATGTCCCATGGATATCATACTTCTTTCTCCTCCTCCAATTATTCTCCCTACCCCACAAGTTCTTAAAAAGTTTAAGGTCACTCAAGTCCTAATGGCAAGGCAAGGTCTAGGTGTGATCACATCTTGGAGATGTAGTCACATATTGACAAGCCGGGAGAGTTGGGTGTCAAAGTCTTGAGAAAGTTAGTGGCTCAACTACTTTCTAAGTCACATAGTGAGTTCTTTTGGAACACCTATGAAACAGACTATGACAAGACCCTTAATGATCTTATCTATTTGCTAAGATCAACTTCCTGAAACTTTATGGACATTGACAATAGTGACACAGGAAATCCAGGAAAGCATTCTCTTCCCAATGGAAAGGGATCGGCCATAGTCAACTCGGTTGAACAAATGGTAAAGAGAAAAGCTAAGTCTGTAATAGTCTTGTGTACCATTATCAAAGGGTCCATATGTTTATATTGCTAAAGTAAGGGTCATTATTTGCGAAGCTGCCAAATTTACCTAAGGATGTTAAAGTCAATAAGGTTGACTCTACTTCAGGTAAAATCCACTACTCTAACTCTGTTAAGTTTCTATTCTGAGATTCCTTATACATGATGTGACTGGGTCACATGGTGATGTTTTAAGAATCAAAGAAAAGTAAAGGAACTTAAAGAAAGAATATGCTGAATCTGATCGCATAGATGGATTTCTATCGCGTAGTTTGAAGATCAGATTCTTGAGCTACTTCTTAGGAGTTATGAGGTATTGCTTAGGAATAGATAGCAACAAGTTTTCATATGGATTGTAAGGATAAGTTTTCCACATAGTTTTAAAATAAAAGAAAATTTTTGATTTTATTTATTTTAAAATATCCTTACAATGGCATTTGAGGAAAAATTGTTGCTTATATGATTCCATTAATAGCAAGAATGGAAGTATGAAATTGATTCTTTCATTTGTGGTAATGTCTAAATTTATCAAATAAAGGAAACATTCTCATCACCCAAGTCTCAATTGGACCGGGACTTGGAATCATGCAAGTTGTATAGCATGATGAATGAGAACTTTCAAGTATTGGAAAAATTAAGACTAATTACTTGTTCACATGGATGTGTGAGTCAAGTAATGGACTAAGGGATCGAGTACATAGTCATGTGCACTGATTAAGTCCACCACAAAAGATGTAAGGCTATTCGTCATAGTTTACTAAAGCTCAGTAAATATGATTATACTTACAAGCTTAAGTGTAACTCTGAGACATTGGAAAAGGTTCCAATGCATGGCAGAGCGGATAAGAAGAATCAAGTTAGGCAGAAGGATAAAAGTTTCTCAAATCTGAAAAGATGGGAGAGTACTTTAGTATCAGTTTTGTGATCATCTTAATGATTAAGAAACCATATCAAAATTAGTTCTCTAAGGAAGTCTTAGTGCATTCTTATGACTAAGAAGAAGGGATCTTGAATTGTTGAAATGGTTAAATCAAGAAGATGAGTCATACTTCGTTTCAATACAAGTCTTAGAGTCATACTCCAAGATTGTAATTTGAGTGACATGTCTTAAAGAAGGTTTAAAACACTTGACAAATGTAAGAGTAAAAGTTTTCTACTCTTGTACATTTGAAATTGGTAAGTTGTGATGTTTTGGATAAAAACAAAGATCAACTTAGGCCAATTATGTGAAGTGTTTGTCTTGATTAGAATCCACACTATCTCTTGCATGTTTGACAAGGAAGTCTTATATGTCAAGAGGACAGTGGGAGTCTTAAAGGTCTTGAAAGTCTCAAGAACTAATCAAGAATAAAACCTAAAGTTCTTCACTAGCACACGACTTAAGGTTTATAACCTATCGTGTTGACATATTCTGTGCCCATCCCAGTTAAAGTTGGCTTTGCATATGAGTTCTTAGAGTTCTCAATGTGTTGCACAACAACTTGGAAGCAATGGTAGGCCCTTGAGCTACCAGGTGGCAAGAAATTAAGATTGAGTTCAGTCCATATGAGTTTGGATTTGTCATTATCCTTGTCTTGTGACTATGGTTTTGACAATTCACATGGATAAGAACACATACACCATTAAATCTAAGTGTCATAAGGTTTCTCTCCGATTCATGAAAATGATGGTGAGGAAACACTTTCACTAAGTAGATTTTAGCTAGATAGCAATTGTGATGTTTGCATTCTCAAAGTCGTTAGTGGAGCGTGTATGGTTTACCGGCACACTAACTTGGACTTGTGAGAAATGGCAAAGGTCAAAACGATCAAGACTATGATTACGACATCCCTTTTCATAGTTCTTAAAATTGTTTTGACACACCCATGAGCTATCTAAGGGAAGGTGTATGTTTTTTGATAAAGTCTTATCAAAACAATCTAGTATCAGAAATCTGAACTTTGGTAAGAAAGTCAATAAAGTATTGATTTCTAGAAGTCGAGCTTTCTGAGTATATGTCAAAGCTAGTGGGAGCATAAGTGTTATGCTAATAATCATCATGTTAGTGGGAGCATGATAATTACGATAAGTATTGCAAGCTAGCAATGTTAATTATAGAAAACAAAAGGTTTCAATTGGGAAAAAGTTGTTTTGCTATAATTAAGGGAGATGAAATTATACTTCATGTCAAATCTATAAGCTTAGATCGTGAGGTTTTAATCATTTAGTCAAGGATATATATGAATTTCATGTTAGAATGGCTCAACATAAGGAAATTCTGTATATGGGTCCATTATTTGCGTTCTTAAATTCGATTATGATTACGGCATCCCTTTTCATAATCTGAATTATGAGAACTTGGCAAATTGAAATGGAAATGTTATAGCAAAAGACTGGTTTAGTCTTTATGTGAGACATCATGAATCGTGTCCCATATGCTTCGGATATAGGATCGATTACATGTGCTATATTCATCCTTTCTAAAAATTTCCAAATGCCTGGGGCATTAAGAAGGGAAAAGGTTTAGAACTGGATATGACTAAAAGGATTAAACAATTGTCGAGGACAATCTAAGGTTTACCAAAGATTGGTTGCTCAAGGACAGTTAGAAGTATAGTGATAATTCTGGAAGGACCATATTGACATAATCTGTAAGGAGGAAACTCTTGTTCAGAAGTGATAGTCGAAATGGAATCTGGAAATGTTTCAAAGTTAGAATTTTCAATCTGTGTAAGATTAAGGAAACTTAATGCAAGAAGGATGGTTCCAAGGACTTGATCTCCTTTGGAATGCTCTGTAATGATTGTTGTTAAGTCTTTCTGACTTTGTGCATAATCATTACAAGAGGATCGATGCATATAAGTTTAGAATCTAACAAATTTCAATAAATGACATGAATTTGGAATTCTTGCATTTGCAGTAAGGATTTGGGAGTGTGAAAAGAGAATCATTGAAGTTATGTTCAATTGATCTAGTTCACAAAGTAAAGATCATAGAAAACATAGTATGCATACTTGGTGTATGGCATGACTAGTGTTTAGAAAACATAGTGTGCATGCTTGGAGCATGGGACAACTATTGTTTTAAATTCAAGAATAATGTTGATAGCTGAAACAGTATACAATGAATAATGTGTAATCATATGGTGATAAATAAAAGGTGTTTTATTTATATTCATAAGTTCTGAGACCATATTGGATTCAATTATTATTGTGTTTCACTTTGCATGTTTTGACTTCCCGAATAAACTAGGTTATTCTTCCGGAATGACTAAGTTATTCAAACCATCCACAGTCGGTCATATGTTGGAAGTAGATATGAATTAAGACTGTCATGGGTTGGCTTGTAGAGGTCTAAGATGTTGGACAAAGGGCTACAACACTCATGAGTGCTCATAAGTTCTGAGTATTGGATTCAACCTGCGCTCATTGGAATCACTTCATGGATATTATCACGAGTGATCATGAGACGATAATATCTTATATTCTTCAAACCTAGAGATATGAGTTGTTACTATGAGTTGGTTGTACATTGATTGCACGAAACGCATTGGTAACTCGATGTTATAAAACGTGTCTTTGTGTATGATTCAACAAGTAGTAGAACAAGCCATATGAGTCGAAGTTTATCCATTCCTTTTACCTTCGGGATAAAAGCGATATCTGTGGGCCCCTCGATGATTTGATGATGACAAATGGAAGTGCTCGGCCGGGCCAGGACTGATTTGATTTGTTCAATTAGTCAGTCGTCATAAATCGGAAATCGGGAAACAACAAATGGACAGAGAGAATGATTATAATCCATGTCTCAGTCCATATGATATCAAGAATGGAGGAATATATGATCCCTTATCTAATGGACAAGTCATTGACAAGATCAGAGTTCATCTACAAGGTCAGAGTTCGATAGAAGCTTTTGAGAGCTACGATTGCCTGTTGGTTCCTGAAGTCATACGCAATAATAGTTTTAGACTTATCCAAGTGGGAGACTGTTGGATTAATGTCTAAGTCCATAACTATAATTGGTAAGACTTGACCCGACCCGGCATGGTCCATTTGGGTTGCATGGCATCATGCACTTGGATAGACTATAATGAGAGAAATAAGATACTTACGGTTATTAATATATTATAAGTTCTAGTATATTAATAATAAGAATAATAAGATTATTTAATTAGTATTGATCAAGAATTAATCTAGGATTAATTAAGTGATCAAAAGAAGACTAATTAAATATATGGGTTGATTGTGTAAATCATCCATACTTGTATAGTGGGCTAATGCTCCATGGATTATCTAGTTGGGCCAAAACCCATATAATGCTCCATGGATGCTCCATGGTGTATTTGAACCCATGGATCCAAGGAAATGGAAAGTCATGACAATTAGGGTTTACCCTAATTGTAACACTATATAAAGATATTATTCTTCCCAAAATCGACCACTAGATTATTCTAGAGAGGGCTAGCCGATTTTATGAAGTGTAGAATTCTCTCAAGTTATTCCAAGTGTATTTGGTGTTGTGTGAACCATTTGAGGTGTCACACTTGGGGCACTAGGCACTCAAGCTTCATGAAGACAAGCACTATCAAAGAGGTATGTATTCTATCTTGTTATATCCATTATTTTGTATGCTAGATTAGGATAATACCTTGAATGTTCATATTTGCATGTATAATAGAGAAAACATAGATCCAAGGTATTTAGGGTTGCATGTACACTTAGGAGTGTTAGAATGCTCAAAACCCAACAGTTTGTACCAAACACCAACGTTTTGCGCAAACATTCCTCCTTCCGGTCATTCTTTTCAAAATATTCCTCTTGAGCTTTCATTATACTCTTTACGATTGTCAAGACAACTTCTATTCTCAATGCTTTTGGCCTTTTTTTTTTCAAGATTGACTTTCTGACTGAGAGCATCAACGACAACATTAGCTTTACCGGGGTGGTAAAGTATCTCACAGTCGTAGTCCTTAAGTAACTCTAGCCAGCGTCGTTGCCTCATATTTAATTCTTTCTGACTAAAGAGATATTGAAGACTCTTATGGTTAGTGAAAAGTTTGCACTTCGTGCCATAGAGGTAATGCCTCCATATCTTTAGAGCGAAAACTACCGCTGCCAACTCTATATCATGAGTGGGGTAGTTCTTTTCGTTCTCTTTCAGCTGTCGAGACGCATATGCTATCAACGTTTCTTTTTAGGTCAAAACACAACCCAACTCAACCCTAGACGCATCGCTATAGACAGCGAAGTCTTCAACTCCATCGGGTAAAGAAAGAATCGGTGCCTCACATAGCTTCTTCTTTAGGAACTCGAATGCTTCTTTATGCTTATCATTCCAAGCATAAGTCGCTTCTTTATGGGTCAAAGCTGTTTGTGGAGTAGCGATCAAAGAAAAGCCTTGGATAAACCTTCGGTAATATCCGGCTAATACCAGAAAGCTTTAGATCTCCGTGGGACTTTTCGGTTGTTCCCACTTCATCACAGCTTCAATCTTCGCTGGATCAACCGTGATCCCTTCTTGGTTGACCACGTGACCCAAGAATTGGACTTCTCGAATCCAAAAAGCGCATTTGGAGAACTTTGCATACAACTTCTCCATCTTCAAGACTTCTAATACTTCTTGTAAGTGTCTGTCATGATCCTCTTGGATTTTTGAGTAAATCAGAAAGTCATCTATGAACATTATCACAAATTTATCAAGGAACGGTTTACAAACCCTATTCATTAAATCCATGAATGCTGCTGGAGCATTGGTTAATCCAAACAACATAACCTAAAACTCGTAGTGTCCATATCGTGTTCTGAATGCAGTCTTCTCGATATCTTGCTCTCTCACCTTCAGCTGATGATATCCTGACCTAAGATCGATCTTTGTATAATAACTTGAGCCTTGAAGCTGATCGAACTGGTCAACAATCCTTAGCAATGGATATCTATTCTTGATTGTTTCTTTATTCAACTCTTTGTAATCGATGCACATTCTCGTACTTCCATATTTTTCACGAATAACAGCGGATCTCCCCAGGGTGATGAACCAAGTCTAATGAAATCGTTGTCCAACAACTCCTGAAGTTGCATCATCAGCTCCTTCATCTCCGTTGGTGCTAGTCTGTAAGGTGCTTTTGCTATCGGTGTGCTTTCTGGTAACAAGTCTATTCTGAACACCACGTGTCTATTAGGCGATAATCCAGGAAGATCTTCGGGAAACACTTCGGATAATCACACACCACCGGAATGCTCTGCACCTCCTTTTTCTCATTCTTTGCATCTATCACGAATGCCAAATACGATGTACATCATTTGGCCAAAGATTTTTTGGCTTTCATTAGCGAAATGATTCCAGAATTTACTCTGCGTTTGTCCCCGTACTTCATAAATGACTCCTTCCCTGGTGGGTTTACTTTTACTATCTTCTTCTTGCATAATATCTCGGCATCATTAGCGCTAAGCCAATCCATTCCCAACATGATGTCGAAAACATTCAGCTCGATAGGCAATAACTCCTCGTGGAACTTATTCCCATTCAGATCGATGACGATGTTTTTCATAAGATAGCTAACAGGTACAAACTTGCCACTAGCAAAATCGACTAATAAAGCATTATCTTGTCTATCGACAGGAAAAACTAGTTTTCTACCAAATTTATGCGAAATAAAGGAGTGGTTGGCTCCACAATCAAATAATATTTGAGCAAGCAATTCATTTACGAGAAAAGTACCTGAAGCGACATCAACTTCTTCCTTCGCAGCTTTCACTGTCATCTGGAAGGCTCTTGCTTTTGGCTGTGGGGGAATATTGGGTCTAGCTGCCTCCTTCTTCTTTAGACTGTCTTTCAAAATGTGTCCCTCTTCATTACATCCAAAACACACTCTCTTGTTGGACGGAAACTCGTTGGCATAATGCCCCATCTTTCCACACTTGTAGCAAGTCACTTCTTCACTACATTTCCCAGAGTATTTTTTCTTGCACTTTTCACACCATTTCGATACGCCTCCTTTTCCTCCTCCAAACTTTTTCGAATTAGACTTTGAAAATTTGCTTTTCTTGCTGGAACCTGAAGTTCCTTCAAACTTTCTTTTCCCCAACTTCCACTTTGCTGACAGTCCTTCCTTGATCATATCCTTAACAGACTTGGCAACCCAGAAAGCTGCCTCTAGAGTATGTGCCTGACGTACTAGCACCGCATACTCCCACGGGAGTCCTTTTGCATACCGGTCAACCTTTGTCAGCTCGTTTGGGACGATGCGCAAGTAAAACTCCATTTTATCTGTAAAGGCTTTGGTGTAATCATCGACTGACATGCTACCTTTTGTCAATGTCATAAACTTGTTCTCCAACTCCAGTAGATTTTGAGCCGTGCAAAACTTGCGATTTAACTGCACTAAGAACTTTGCCCATGTCAGTTGCAGTGGCTCATTAGGGCTTAGTGGTCTGCAACTTGCATCTACAGCCACACGTCATGAAGGCTATCTCCATTTCTGAGATCCAATCCATGACTCCAATCAGATCTTCCTTTCCAGTGAAGGTCGATGGTTTGCAAGTCAAAAAGTCTTTGTACTTGCATCCAAGTCCGTCATTTCCTCCATCATGGTTATTTTTGTTGGATTAAGTGTCTAAACCCATAACTATAATTGGTATGTACTTGAAATGATAGCAGCATAGTCCTTTTGGGTTGCTCTCAAACCTAGCAACCGGACAAGGAAATTTTGAAAGGAGAGATATTAATTTATTATAAGATTAATAAATTAATATAAATGAATTTATTAATATGTTAAAATATTAATATATCAATAAGAAATCATTATGTTTAATTAATTGTTAGCCAGAAATTAATTAGAATTAATTTTGGGGTTAAAAGAATTAATTATAAAGTGCAGGGACTATTTGCAATGATCTAATAGTTGAGTGGAAGGCTCCATAACCCCCTTGGAAGAGGGTGGATGAAATATATAAGGGAAACCCTAATGATTTCGTCCATGGGGGCTTGGATATGGCCCTTGGGTTTGCTTAGGCCCTAAGCATGGAGCATTAGGGTTTTTCCTAAACCCTAGATCCCTCAGCTATATAAGGAGCCTCCTGGTTTACATTTTGGGTACTCCTTCTTTTGATGAAACCCTAGGCCGAGAATTGCATACTCCCTACCTCTCTCTCCTTCTAGTTTCCTTCTTGCTAGTTCTTGGGTGTGATTCCATTAGAGGCATTACATTTGTGGTGCTAAGCTTCCAAGAAGATCAAGATCAAGAGGATTGTCAATTGTTTGCTATAACAATTGAAAAGTATGTAACTCCTAAACCCTAGTTTGTTACTTTCGAAAATAGCCTCTCTACTCTAGGTTTCTTGTTTTGCAATTCAAAGTTATATGTTCAATAGTTAAAACATAGATCCAAAGTAGGTTGCATGTGAACTTAAGAATTGTTTTTCTAGTTTATTTGTTTTACCTAAAACCCATCAGTAGTATCAGAGACATTGTTGTTTTAAATTGAATTGCTAAAATAGTTGAATTGCAAATTAGGGTTTATAGCCATTAAACCCAAAAGGCCAAAATTTTCAACTTTAGGGTTTTGGTGCAAAGGGTTTTCGAAGACCCTGGCCTCCATGAACCTTAGTCGAAATTAGGGTTAGGGTTTCCAAAACCCTAGCCTCCTCCCCTTAATTTCGAAATTTGATAGTTATTTTAGGGTTTTATCTTATTTTGGATAATTATTATTTGATTGGATAATTATTACCTAATTGGATAATTGAGAAGAATAATGAAATTATCTTTTACCCTAATTTTCGAAATTTAGAAGGATAAAGATTAGGATTAAATTAATTGTTTAATTTAATTAGATAATCCTTATAAGATTTAATTAATTAATTAATAGTTAATAGATAAATATTAAATCTAGTTATTTGATTGAGAAAAATAAGGAAGTTATCCTATCCCCATATTTTCAAAATTTAGAGGGATAAGGATTAGGATTAAATTAAATGTTTAATTTGATTAGATAATCCTTACAAGATTTAATAAATTAATTAAAAGTTAATTAATAGATAAATATTAAATCTAGTTATTTGGTTTATTTTAAATTTAAAATTAATGGCTTAATTTTCGAAATTTACATGTAAACCCTAAAGTTTTAAAAGTTTAAAACACACCTTATATATATATATATATATATATATATATATATATATATATATATATATATATATATATATATATATATATATATATATATATATATATATATATATATATATATATATATATATATAGGTTCAGGTTCAATTGAGACCATTATAATTTTGTGAGACCGTGAGACCAAATCTAAAAATAATTTTAAAATGCAAAATAAATGGAAAAATCCAAAAATTCTTTTTTTAAATAATATTTTCGGAACTTGAATTAACTAAAAAAAATATAAAAAATATAAAAAAATAAAAAAATTCCGTCTTTTTTTTTGAAAAATACGTGAAATATTCTAAATAGAATATTACACTGACATATTCTAAAAAATAATTTTAAAATGCAAAATAAATGGAAAAATCTAAAAATTCTTTTTTTAAATATTATTTTCGGAACTTGAATTAACTAAAAAAATAAAAAAAATAAAAAAAATTCTATTTTTTTTTGAAAAATACGTGAAATATTCTAAATAGAATATTACACTGTACATATTCTAAAAATAATTTTAAAATGCAAAATAAATGGAAAAATCAAAAAATTCTTTTTTTAAATATTATTTTAGGAACATGAATTAACTAAAAAAAATAAAAAAATAAAAAATAAATAAAAAAAAATAAAAAAATGCGTCTCACGGTCTCACAAAATATAAGTGGTCTCAAATGAACCTAACCCTATAAATATATATATATATATATATATATATATATATATATATATATATATATATATATAATTAAAAGTTAAATATTATATATGTTTAAGACTATGGTTGGTCAAATCACTAGTATGCCTCATTCGTGAAGCCAATCTATAAGGGGGGTATAAGGAAACTGCCTATAAAATAGTAGTTGAATGGGTGTCCACTCTCACCCACCGCTTCCTTGATTAGTGGAGGGTCGTTAGCAGAACGGATTTGATAGGACATCTACATCTCATTAAAAGTATAATGTTATTAAAGAAAGTACTAGAACATTATTTTACAAAATCCCAACTCTAGTTACTTTAGAAAAAAAATGTGAAATAGTATGCTAATCCATGAAATTGCACATTATGCTTTATTGGTCGTTAGTGGAGCGTGTGTGGTTAACCGGCACACTAAAAGGCACTAATAAAGAGTAGTAATGGGTATCTCATGATTGTCATTTTGATGGAGCGTGTGTGGTTTACTGATACATCAATAGTTAATGATAAAGACAATAAGGTTACCAAGCACATTTGCATGGTTATTCACATCTTGTTTGTGATCCTCGGTATCCTAGTCACAAATAGAAAAGCATAATCCGAGATTAAAACATGCCATTGAATAGTTTCAATGTATCTCAAAAGATCTAGGAGTTTCCAATACATTTAAAACTTAACCTTCTTTTTTGTTTTTCATGGTGGAAATTGATAAATCGTCATTTACCTACCTTCAAATATTATGCAAATTAGATTACGACATCCCTCTTCCAATTTGTGGAATATTGTGTTGGATCATAGCCTTAATATCTCTTTTGGGTGTTTTATTAAGGATTCAATCAACTAACTTGATTTCTCCCGTTGTGTAGATGTCTGAATAACCATGGTATTCCCAAATCCAAAGGAAAAGATATTCCTGCTCAAAGTGAAAGTCTGTTCCACAATGAAGGTGAAAGATCAAACACTCCCATGTGGACTAGCTTGATTTCACTTCCTCCACCTCCTCCCATTGTTCTCCCAAACCCAGAAGACCGAAGGATTGAAAAGTTCAATATCACTCAAGCCCTTTTGGCAAGTAAACATTAAGATGGGAAACCTGTGTGTGCACACGTCTTAGAGATGAAGTCACACATTGATAGGTTAAGCATGTTTGGTGTCGAGATTTCAAGTGAGTTGGCTGTTGACTGGGTTCTTCAGTCACTTCCTGAATTATATGGTGAGTTCGTTAGAAAGTACTATATGATGGATCACGATGTAACCCTCATTGATCTCACCTATTTGCTTATAGCTGTTGAATCAGCAATGATTTGGCGTACTGGTCAAGCAAATTTTTCTGGTGAATCAAACTCCCAAACTTCAATGGACAGTGAAAATGATGACATTGGAGATCCAAAAAAGTTAAACTCTGAGATAGTTCCTTGTGTCATTCCAAAAGAGTCCATTTGTTTTTATTGCCAAGAGAAGGGGCATTGGAGACGAAGCTGTCCTATGTACCTGAGAGATCTAAGATATGGGAGAGTCTAGTGTTATGACTCCTCCTCATGTATGAAATCCACTATCTAGCTCTTTTAAGTTCCTCTTTCAGATTTTAATTCATGATGTGATAAGATTACATTTTGATGGATCGAAGAAAAGAGAGGAGACTTAAGGGAAGAAGTGAGCTGAATCTAATCTTGAAGAAATGGATTTCGATTGCATTGCTTGAAGATTGGATTCTTGAGCTACTACTTGGAGTTAGAATAAAGTGCTAATAACATAGTTTTTCAATTGAATTACATGTAAGGACAAATTTTTCCGCAATAAAATAAATATTTGATTTTATCTTATTTATTTATCCTTGCAAAGGTGTGTTTAAAAAAATTGATGTTTGAAAGTTTCTATTATTTGCAATAATGGATTTGATTCTTAATTATGTTATTTGTGGAAATGTCGAGAATTTACCAAATAGGGAGAGTTTCTCATCGCCCAAGTTTCAATTGGACAGAAACTTGGAATTATGCAACTTGGTTGCGTGATGAATGAAAAATTTTCATATTTGGAAATTAGACTAATTCTTTGATAAAGTGTCAAGTGAAGAACTAGGAGATCGAGTACACTAGGTTGTGCGTTGATCAAGTCCACCACACAATATATAAGATATTCATCATGATTTACTAAAGTATGGTAAATATGATTATACTTGTAAGATTAAGTGTAACTTTGAGTTAATTGAAAGAGTTTCAATGAATAACAGAACGAATAAAGAAGAATCAAGTAGGGAGAAAGATAAAAGTTCCTCTATTCTAAGAAGAAGGGAGAGTACTTTTTTATTGTGTTTTATGATAAGTCTTAATGATTATGAACCATATCTCAATTGATCCTCTAAGTAAATCTTAGTGCATTTGCATGTCTAAGAAGAGGAATCGAGAATTACGGAAATGGTTAAAATCACGAAGTCAATCATACTTCGTTCCAATATCAAGTGTAAGAGTTATATTCCAAGATTGTGAATTGAGTGACAAGTCTTAGTAGGTTTATAACACTCATCAAATCTGGAGTTTGGAAAAGGATTTCTTATTCTTCAACATTTGAAATTGGTAAGTTGTGATATCTTGGATAAGACAAAGATCAACTAGGACCATTTATGTGAAGTGTTTTGTCTTGATAAGAACTACACTAACTCTTGAATATTTGTTTTGTCTAGGAAAGATTCCTAATGAGAGAATCATATATGTCAAGAGGTCGGTGGGAGTCTCAATTGTCTTGAAAAGTTTCAAGAACAAATCAAGAATAAACTGATAGTTAATCACTAGCACACGACTTGAGGTTTCTAACCTATCGTGTTCACATATTGTTGTTTCTATGCCATTCCAGGTTAGTCAACTATGCATGTGAGTTCTATGAGATCTCAATAGGTTGCAAAGGGGCAAGACACCTTGATCAATGGAAAGTACATTGAAAGTTAGGGGTGAGTTGCTAAATAACTTGGAAGCAAAGGTGGGACCCTTGATGGCAAGAAATTAAGAATGGACATGTTCGACCCATAAGAGTTTGGATTTGTCACAATTGTTGTCTTATGATTATGGTTATGACAAATTCACATGGATAGTAACACATAGACCACAAAATCTGAGTGTCATAAGGTTTCTCTCCTTCATGAAAATGATTGTGAGGAAACTCTTTTGCTAAGAAATATTTTGAAGATAGCATTATGTAATTTGTATTTCTCAAATTCGATTATGATTACGGCATCCCTCTTCATAGTTCGAATTGTGGGAAATGGCAAATAGGTCTGAACATTTTAGACTTACTCTAGAAATGTTTAAACACACATATGGGTTATCTAAGGAAAAGTGTATGAGTTCGAGAAGCTTGAATAAAGGCTTATCAAAGCGTCTAGGTTTTAGAAATCTGAAATTTGGAAAAGAAAGTCAATAAGTAATTGGTTTCTAGAAGTCCAACTAATTTCTGAATACGTGTCAAAGCTAGTGGGAGCATAAATGTTATGCTAGGATAGATATAATCATCATGTTAGTGGGAGCATGATTATTATTATTTTAAGTATTGCAAGTTGGCAATATTAATTATAGAAAAACAAAAAGTTTCAGTTTGCAAAGTTGCATGAGTTAATAAGTTATTTTTTCTATAATTAAGGGAGAGAATATTATACTTCGTTTCAAAATCTAAAGCTTAGATTGAGAAATTTTAATAAATTTAAAGGATGCATAATGTGTTCTTAAATTTCGATTATGATTACGACATCCCTCTTCATAGTTCGAATTGTGAGAACGTGACACATCAAATATCATGGCAGAAGATTGATAAAGTATCATATCTTTATGTAAGAATATTATGCATCGTGTCCCATATGCTTCGGGTATAGGATCGATTGCAAATGCTATAATATTTGACCATTATAAAATTTTCCAAATGTCTAGCACATTAAAAGGGAAAAAAGGACTAGAATCGGTTTTGACTAAAATAATTAAACAACTATCAAAGGACAATCCAAAGTTCGTTGAGGATTGGTCGCTTGTGAGTAGTTGGAAGTATGGTATTGGATGGACCATATCGACATTATTATGAATAGATAAGATTCTATTAAGAATAAGTTATCATATGGAAAATATGGAAATGTTTCCATATTGGGAGTTGGATGTTGAGAGTCTGTGCCTAGATTAGAAACTTTTATGCAAGAAGGATGTTCAAAGGAATGTACTTTGAATGTGAGACTTCACGTCTATGGAATTATCTTGTAACAATTTCTGATAGAGTACTTTGTAATTTCATTGGCCAAGTCTTGGTGACTTTTGAGCTATGACTTTGTGAAAGGATCGTTGCATAACATGTTAGAATCTATCATATTCAAGTAGTAGCAAGAACCTGGTGTTCTAACACTAATAAAAAGGATTGGAAATTGTGAAATGAGCATCATTGGAAAAGTTTTTCAATTGATCTATTTCACAAAGTAAGGACCATGGGAAACAAAGTGTGCCTGCTTGGAGCATGGGGCAATTATTGTTATAATTCAAGTGATAGGTTGATTACTTGAAACATTATACAATGAATAATGTGTAATTAATATGGTGACTAAATAAAAGGAGTTTTATTTACACTCAAAAGTTTGGGGCCATATTGGATTCGATTATTATTGTGTTTCATATTTTGCTTGTTTTACTTCCCGAATAATATGATTGTTCAAACTCCACAGTCGCTCGCACTTTTGGAAGTAATTAGTGAATTAAGACTGTCATGAATTGGATTGCAGATTGTCTAAGGATAGACATAGCAACAGAATTGCTGCAATGTTCATGAGTACTCAGAGAGTGAGATTTAAGTATTGGATAAACCCATGCTCAGAGTATTACTTCATGGAATTCATCACGAGTAATGCTGAGACGATAATATCTATGATCTTGAAACAGAGATATATGAGTTGTAATTTGCAAGTCGGCTATACATTGGTGATACGAAAACGCATCAGTAAATTGGTGTTATAAAACGTATTGTCATGTATGGTTTGATGAGTAAAAGATACAAGCATATGAGTCAATGTTTATTCGTTCGTTTTTCCCTAACGGGAAAATGATATATGTGGGCCCCTCGATGATTTGGTGTTGACTTATGTGCTGGGCCCAGCCAGGACTAAATTGATGTGTTCGATTAGAAGTCGTATATCATCACAAATCAGAAATCTGGAAACATAGATTCTGGACACAGAGATTGATTGTATTCCATGTTTTATGTCTATAGATATCTAGTAGAATGAAGGGTCATGTGATCACTTATCTTAGGACACGTAACTGACTGGGTCAGAGTTCGACAGTAGCTTTTGGAAGCTACAATTTGCTAGTCAAATTTAGAAGTCATACTAGCAATTATAGTTACAGACTTATCCAAGTGGGAGACTGTTGGATTAAGTGTCTAAGCCCATAACTATAATTGGTATGTACTTGAAATGATAGCAGCACAGTCCTTTTGGGTTGCCCTCAAACCTAGCAACCGGATAAGGAAATTATGAAAGGAAAGATATTAATTTATTATAAGATTAATAAATTAATATAAAGGAATTTGTTAATATGTTAAAAGATTAATATATTAATAAGAAATCATTATGTTTAATTAATTGTTAGCCATAAATTAATTAGAATTAATTTTGGGGTTAAAAGAATTAATTATAAAGTGCAGGTACTAGTTTGCAATTATCTAATAGTTGATTGGAAGGCTCCAGAACCCCCTTGGAAGAGGGTGGACGAAATATATAGGGGAAACCCTAATGATTTCGTCCATGGGGGCTTGGATAAGGCCCTTGGGTTTGCTTAGGCCCTAAGCAAGGAGCATTAGGGTTTTTCCTAAACCCTAGATCCCTCAGCTATATAAGCAGCCTCCTGGTTTACATTTTGGGTAATCCTTCTTTTGATGAAACCCTAGGCCGAGAATTGCATACTCCCTACCTCTCTCTCCTTCTAGTTTCCTTCTTGCTAGTTCTTGGGTGTGATTCCATTAGAGGCATTACATTTGTGGTGCTAAGCTTCCAAGAAGATCAAGATCAAGAGGACTGTCAATTGTTTGCTATAACAATTGAAAGGTATGTAACTCCTAAACCCTAGTTTGTTATTTTCGAAAATAGCCTCTCTACTCTAGGTTTCTTGTTTTGAAATTCAAAGTTATATGTTTAATAGTTAAAACATAGATCCAAAGTAGGATGCATGTGAACTTAGGACTTGTTTTTCTAGTTTCTTTGTTTTACCTAAAACCCATCAATTTTGTCTAACTATTGGTGGGTTGGCTTGGCCAACGATGCCACTGACGTTACCTCCCCCCGAATGCCCTCCATTCACTTGGGGCTCTTCCACTTGAATTGATAGTTCTTCACGATTATGCCTAAGTAGATATCTTGTTTCTTCCATCTGACGATCCAACATTGTTTGAATCATCATTTGTACACCGGCCATTGTCATTGGCTCAGGTGCTACTGCTGCAACAACTACTTGTTCAATCACATGTGGCTGATTCCTGTTTTCGTTCACGTTTCCAACTCCACTTCTGGTTCTTACCAATTTTGATCTACACACCGAATAAGGTGAAATTAGATCCTCAATCATGATAGATAATTAAATTGTCTTTATCACTCTGAAACATTTACATGCTAGTTCTAATATCGTCGTCATACGCTTAGAATCCTACACACATAAGGTCTCCAGATCTGGTCGGCAACAGACCATAGATCCGAACAAATAATATCACATATGGCTAACATATAATATTTAGCACATAAAACCATTTTATGCATTTTCCTAAAATAAACTACTGCTCGTGTCTAAAATATAACAAACACTTATCTTACAATCTTCACTTAGCATTCTAATTTTAAGTCTAGAAATCCTACAAATTCCTAGTTCGCTTAAACTAATGCTCTGATACCAACTGTGACATCCCCAAAATCACGGTCAGAAAAGACCGATTTCATTTATGCTTTTTAAAAAATTTCAAAGTAAATCCATTAATTTAAAAGAGTTGCGGAATTTGTCCCCAAAACACAATATGATAAAATAAAGTTTATCAAAGCATTTTTTTAAGAAATGTATTTTCTTATACACTAAAACTGATGGGTTTTGGTCATAAGACATCCTATGTGCTCATACAAACCCTAATGCTTGGATCTAGGTTTCTCTATTGTACATGCTTTGAATCCAAGACTTCAAACCCTAATTCTAGCATATGGAAATCGATATTAACATATAATAAGGTTTAAGAACATACCTTGATTGTTATATAGCAATAACAATCCTAATTCCACCTTGAATTGACTTTAAAATGCTTAGAGTCACAAGTGTCACTCCTCTAATGGCTTACAAACACCAAGAGCAAATGAAGAAGGTATAAAGAGAGAGGAGAGAGGTTAGAATTCGTCCTTAGGACTTCTTGGGAACCAATACACGAATTCTAAGGCCTTAGGGTCTTTATATAGGTGTAGAGATAAGGTTTTAGTCATTATCCTTATCTAGTTGCTTATCCACAAAGCAACCCATAAGATAAGTCTTAGAAATCCCTTATCCTTTATCCTTTGGACGATTTCAAGGATCCTTATCTCCTTGAATTCGTTCAACCCATATTTAGGATAACCATTACCATATTTTGTAACTATCACATAATTACAATTCAGCCCCTCTAGTTTAATTGATTACACTTGATCACAAAATTAATTCCTAATTAATTATTGACCAATATTAATTAAACAAATATGATTTCTCCTTTAATATATTATTCTTAAAACATATTAATAAATCATAATAATCTCTCTCTCTATTTATTTCTCCAATCAAGTTGCTTTGGTGAAGGCAACCCAAAAGGACCATGCACCATCGGGTCAAGTACATACCAAAATAGTTATGGACTTAGACACTAATCCAACAGTCTCCCACTTGGATAAGTCTAATAACTATTCTGCATATGACTTCAGATCCTGATCTGCAATCATAGCTTTCCAAAGCCGCTATCAACTCTGATCCTATCAGATACACGTGTCCTCAGATAAGGGATCATATATTCCTCCATTCTAGATATCATATGAGATATGATTTTAAATCATTCTCTTTGTACTATACCTCGATTTCCGATTTATGACGACTGACCAATTAAACAAATCAAATTAACCCTAGCCCGGCCGAGCATTTACGTATGTCATCACTAAACCATCGAAGGGCCCAAAGATATGGCTTTTATCCTTCTTTGGATAAAAGGAACGGATAAAATTTGATACAATGCTCGCTTGCACTCACTCACCGAATCACACACAACAATATGTTTTGTAACACCAAGTTACTAGTGCGTTTTCATATTATCAATGTGCAACCGATTAACAAGATACAACTCACACATCTCGGTTTCAAGAATATAAGATGTTATCGTCTCACTAATCACTCGAGATAGTGATCCAAGTGAGCATGGGTTTAATCTAATGCTCAAATCATATTCATAAGCACTCATGAATGTTGCAGCAAACATTTGCTTATGTTTAATGCTCTTTAGACAATCCACACACCAATTCACGATAGTCTTCATTCATATCTACTTCCAACATATGAACGACTGTGGCCCGTTTAAATAATTCTATTTTTCTTAGTAAACTCAATTATTCTGGAAGTCAAAACATGCAAGGTGAAACACAAGAATAATACTAATCCCATATGGCCTCAAACCTTTGAGTATAAATAAAACACGTTTTATTTATCACCATATCGATTACTCATTATTTGTCGTTTCGGTTAATCAACTTCTTACTTGAATTATTACACTTGTCCCATGCTCCTAGCATGCACACAATGTTTACCTATGGTTCTTACTTTTGTGAAATAGACAAATTGAACACATTTCCAATCATTCTCATTTACAACTCCAAATCCATTTTCTTAAGTGTAAGAATATCAAATTCTTGTTACTTATAGAATATACTAGATTCTAACACTTTATGCAACGATCCTTTTGTAATGTCACCGCACGAAAGTCTCAAAGACTATTGCCAATGATATTACAAAGTCCTCTAACGTAGATTGTTACAAGACAATTCCTTAGATATGATGTCTGTCACTCAAAGTACATTCCTTTGAACATCCTTTTGCATAAAAGTTTCCAATATAGACATAGATTTTCAATATTTACTTCCCAATATGGACACGCTTCCATATGTTCCATATGACAACTTATTCTTAATAGAATCTTATCTATTCGTAATGATGTCTATATTGTCCATCCAATATGGAAACATTTTCATAATTTCCAATACTATACTACCAACTACTCACAAGCGACCAATTCTCGTCGAACGTCGAATCGTCCTTTGATAGTTGTTTAATTATTTTAGTCAAAACTGATTCTACTCCCTTTTCCCTCTAAATGGGCTAGACATTTGGAAAATTTTAGAATGGTCAAACATTAAAGCATTTGCAATCGATCTTATACCCGAAGCGTATGGGACACGACGCACAATTTTTTTTATTTTCTATGTTCTCAAAATTCGAATTGTGAAGAGGAATGTCGTAATCATAATAGAAATATTAAGAACACACTATGTACCTTTGACTAAATTTATTAACATTCCACAACCTAATCCTTTAGATTTGAAATGAAGCATAATATTCTCTCCCTTAATTATAGCAAAACAACTATTCCATCCTTACGACTTTGCAAAGAATGACTCTTGTTTTCTATAATTAATATTGCCAATTTGCAATACTTTCCATAATAATCATACACTCATAACATTTATGCTCCCACTATTATGATGATTACTATAAAACATAACACTTATGCTCCCACTAGCTTTGACATGTATTCATAAACATCTTAACTTTCAGAAAGACAATACCTATTGAATTTCTTAAGTCCATGTTTCTAATACTTAGTGCTTTGATAATCTTTTATCAAGGCTTCTTGAACTTATACACTTTTGCCTTAGATAGTTCATATGTGTGTCTTAACAATTAAGACTAATTGCCAAACCTTACAATTCAAATTATGGAAAGGGATACCGTAACCATGATTGAATTCGAGAATGCAACTTTACAATCACTATCTTTTTAAAATCTTTCTTAGTGAAAGCATTTCCTCACAATCATTTTCATGAAGGAGGAAATCTTATGACACTTAGATTTTAATGGTGTATATGTTCCTATCCATGTGAATTTGTTAAAACCAGAGTTTACGACAAATTCAAACTCATATGGAGCGAACTCTTTTAATCTTGATTTATTGCCTTATGGTAGCACAACTGCCCACCACGTCTTCCAAGTAGTTAATCAGCTCACCCTTTCCTATCAATGTTTCTTTCATTGATTAAGGTGCCTTGCCTTTTATGCATTCAAAATGAGAACTCATAGAACTCACATGCATAATTAACTCAATTGGATACAGCACAGAAACAAAATAATGTCAACACGATAGGTTGTAAACCTCAACTCGTGTGCTAGTGATGATCGATAAGGTTTATTTGATTTGTTCTTGAAACCTTTCCAGACCAATAAGACTCCCACTGACTCCTTGACATATAAGATTCTTTTGTCAATAACCATTTCTTGATAAACAAATATTCAAGGGTTAGTGTAGTTTTTATCAAAACACTTCATAAATTGGTCCTAGTCGGTTTTTGTCTTATTCAAGACATCACAACTTTCCACATTTGATGAATGTTATAAACCTTTAATACTTTTCACTCATTGTCACAATCTTAACTTTAGACTTGTTATTGGAACGAAGTATGATTGACTTCTTGATTTAACCATTTCTTCAATTCTTGAATCCTCTTCTTAGACATACAATTGTACTAAGACTCTCATTGAGGATCAATTGAAATATGGTTCTTAATCATTAAGACCTATCATAAAGCATAAAAGCTACTCTCCCTTCTTCTTAGAATGGAGAAACTCTTATCTTTCTGCCTACTTGATTCTTCTTATTCATTTTGCTATTGATCTAAACCCTTTAATCAATTCAAAATTACACCTATTCTTATAAGTATAATCATATTTACTAAACCTTTAGTAAATCATGACGAATATCTTTGTTACTCTTATGGTGAACTTAATTAACACACAACTTTGTGTACTTGATCTCCTAGTCCTTCACTTGACACTTTGTCAACGAATTTGTCTAATTTCCAAATATGAAATTTATCATTCATCATGCAACCAAGTTGCGTGATTCCAAATTTCAGTCCAATTGAAACTTTGGGCGATGAGAAACTCTCCCTATTTGGTAAATTCTCGACATTTCCATAAATAACATAACTAAGAATCATATCCATTCGTTGTAGAAATATTCAAACATCAATTTTCATAACGATTTCATTGCAAGGAAGTAAATAAATAAATAAGTCAAAATTTATTTTATTTATAAAAGAAGCGGAAAAACATTTGTCCTTACAATGCAAAGTCTATTGAAAACTATGTAAAAGGAAAATTTCTATCATAACTATCTAAGCTCAAAATCCAATCTTCAAGTCCATGTGATCAAGATCCATCTCTTGTGATTAGATTCATCTTGCTCTCTTATCAAGCTTCCTTTCTTTTCACCGATCCTTCAAAACATTCAAATGCAATCTTATCATATCATGTATTAAGAATCAATGAATAGGAACTTAACAGAGTTAGATAGTGGATTTTACCTAAAGCGTAGCCATACTTTTGACTCTCCCATCTCTTAGATCGCTTAGGTAAATAGGGTAACTTCGTCTCCAATGCCCCTTCTCTTGGTAATAAAAGCAAATTGACTCTTTTGGAACAACACATGGAACTACTTCAGACATCGCCTTTCTCTTATGATCAAACTTTTTGATCATTACATGTATTTCATTGCCATTGTCTGTATCCATAGAGGTCTTGAAGGCAGATTCACCAATCAACTTTGCTTTTCTATTGCGCCAAACCATTGCTGATTCAGCAGCAATAAGCAAATAGGTGATATCAATAAGGGTCACGTCGTGGTTCATCATATAGTACTCTCTGACGAATTCACTATACGAGTTAGGAAGTGACTGAAGAACCCAATCAACAGCCATCGCTTCACCGACAACGGATCCCATCATTCTTAACCTATCAATGTGTGACTTCATCCCTAAGACATGTGCACACACCGACTTGCCTTCTTTATGTTTACGTGCCAAATGGACTTGAGTGATATTGATCCTTTCAAATTTACAATCTTGTGGGTTAGGGAGAATAATTGGAGGAGGAGGAGGAAGTGAAGCATGATTTCTTGTTCCTCGATCGAATCGTGGAATATCATCTTCATGTGGATTGCTTGTTCCACGGGATTTGGGAAGACGATAGTTGTCGAACTTTGACATCTACTAAATGGGAGAAAACGAATTCAAGTTAGTTGATTGATTGAGTCCTTAGTAAATCACCCAAATGAGATACTAAGGCTAGGACCCAACACAATACGCTACAACCTAGAAAAGGGATGCCGTAATCTAGTTGCAGAATATTTGAAGGTAAGTGAATGACGATTCACTAATTTCCACCATGAAAAACGAAAAGGAAATTTAAGTTTTAAATCTATGAAAACTCCTAGATCCTTTGAGATTCATTGAACATTTCAATGGCATGTTTAAATCTCGATATGCCCCTCTTGTTTGTGACTGGGATGCCGAGGATCACAAAGCGGGTGTGAATAACCATGCAAACTTACATGGTGCCCTCACATGTTACAATCACCTATTCGATGTGCCGGTAAACCACACACACTCTACCGAACTATGACAAACATTGAGTCACCCTTTTCTACCTTTGCTTAGAACCATTTTGTGTGCCGGTAAACCACACACGCTCCACTAACGTCTTCTCAAGGGCACAAAGTGTAATTTCATGGAATTGCATCAATTCACTTTTTCCTAAGTAACTAAGATTGGGAATTAGAAAAACATTTAGTTACTTTGTATTTCATTATACTTATAATGGAAGGTTTCGTCCTATCCTACCCGTTCGGGTAACGACCCTACACTAGTCAAGAGTGCGGTGGGTAAGAGTGGATACCCATTCAATCGCCATTTTATAGGCAATTTCCTTAAACACCCCTTATAGACCAGCTTCGTGAATGAGGCCTACTAACGGTAAGACTGACTTTTACTCATACATATATATAATGTTAGACTTTTAATGTTATATAGTATATGGTGTATTTTACACTTTTAAAAGACTAGGTGGTTAACTTTAACAATTACACTTTTAATTCAATTAAATGGTTAACCTAAACTTTTATGGATTTATTAAATCTTTTTTAATTATACTCCTTAATTAATTAATAAAACCATAAGGGTGTATTTGAAGTTTTTCAAAACATTACCAGGGTTTTAGAATTTAACATTATATCACAATTAAACAATTAATCAAAATTTAAATTCCAAAACTTGAGGGCAAGTTTTGAAACCTTTTTCAAAACATTAGGGTTTTAACTATTTAAATTTCAAAACTTCAAAACTTTTGGGTTCAAATTTAAACTATAAAACCTAAAGGGGAAAATATGAAACTTTTCATAACAACAAGGATCAAACAACAAATAATTTTAAATTAACATTTAATCACATAATTATCTATATTTGATTTATTGAATGATTTCTTGCAAAACAATTTATCAATTTACTCAAAATAATTAATCAATTATTGTAACGCCCCAAATTTCAAATATAAATATAACTTAACATAGTCCCAAAACTTCCAAAAATCAAGATTCAAATACTGATGTAATTATTAATAATAATAGCGGAAGCAAATATAAATTTAATTAAACACTTGGTGCGCTACATCTTCCTCAAAACTTGTCGCCTTCTTCAAGTCTGAACTTTATCCTTTCCATTCCCGCTGCCACTTGCTACGTTATTTCCTGGGTTGCGTGCATTTAAAAATTCTAATGGATAAGCCTAGGGCCTAGTGAGTTCGTGGTTTTCATGCATATTGACGTCAATAAAATAAAAATAATGCAACAATTTATCAATATAAATCTTTTTCATTTCTTTCCACCCTTGATGACATATTAAGGAACTACTGTCATTTCCAGGGAACGAGTCCCTCCGCCGGGCACAACAAATATGCTTACGGCTAGATAAACAGAGCGTAAGCTCTCCGCCGCGTACTAACATCCTGTACGACGACTAATAATAAGACCGTGTAAATACACCTGTTCCCTATATGTCACCCACCATTTTCATCATTTTATATGAAATAATTCACAAAATTTCACACACATATTCATAGCAATAACAACGGTAACATATAATTGCAAATAATTTAGAATCAACTTTTCATGCAAGCAACCACAAAATTCACACGAAACTCACCTTGTTGGCGTTAGGTCTTAACCAAAGCTTGTCACGCTACACGCTCCCTACATTTAACCAACATATTTCTAAGACAACAATTCTAAAAAAACATCTTATGCGATCATTTTGGTTCCGATATCCACGTGTTTCGTTCAACCAAAATAGTGATTGTTATTTAAATATGTTGAATACGATGTTTATAATAACCTTCTCTCTCTCTCTCTCTCTATATATATATATATATATATATATATATATATATATATATATATATATATATATATATAAAACAAGGTTTCACCTTTAATCGTTAATATTGGAAAATACTTGATATAACAATAAATAATGTATTTCTTCGAAAAAAAATGGTATTTCCATAATCTTAACACATTTGAACAAAAGGAAAAAAACATATGGTAAACATGTTTGACATCTATTGTACGTTACAAATTAACCATTTGTAAGTTGGAAATAAAGAAATGGCAAGTCATAAGAAAACAAAGGACCACATATGTAATATGTAGTTTGGAAGAATGAGTCTGGTGAGAGACTTTGAAGTTTGACCAACTACGTTTGACTTGACACTCTTTATGCATTTTAGTATTATTATTATTATTATTATTATTATTATATATTATTATTATTATTATTATTATTTTTTGAATGTTATACCAACAAGCAGCCCGACGTCTTCTTCTTCTTAACCCCTCACTATTTCTTTTCCACCATTTTTACAGAAAAACTGAAGCTTTTGATTTAACCCAATATAATGGCAAATAAATATGTAAAATCACTTCTAATTATCTCCATATCGTATAAACATAAACCCATAAACAATTTTCAGTAATTCACCCAGGTAAGACATTATTCATTTTTTTTTTCAAAAACTTAACATTCTAATTTTTTTTTATCAATTGAATCACTATTGGCCCCAACATAAACGTGATATGGAACCAAAGCACATAATAGAATCAAACAAACCTAGTCAAGCAACTTAATCAAGCTTAAATCGAGTGGTCATACCTTAATTTCAAGAAGAACTCCGAAAATCTTTAACAACTTCCACACCCGATTTCTCCTTCGAATCTCAGTCGTTTCTTGCAATTCTAGTGGGGTTTCCACTCTATTTTTCGAGCTATATATAATGTTTAACTCAAAAACTGAAGGAGTCCTCTCGTTTGCTCGAATTTAAAGCCATATTGATGAATGACGGTTTTGATCATTAAGCCTCATAATTTGTATATAATTAACCCATTAATTGTGAACTAATCCTCTTTCTTTTAAATTGATATAATCAAATCATATATATTACATATATATATATATATATATATATATATATATATATATATATATATATATATATATATATTTGACACAAGTTATTACAAACTTCCCCCCTTAGAAAAATTCCGTCCTTGGAATTTTGAACTAATCAAATAAATGAGGGTATTTAGTTATCATATCTCGCTCAGTCTCCCATGTTGCATCTGAACCTTTATGATACTTCCACTGAACTTTCACTAGAGGTATCTCCACGTTCCTTAACTTTCTGACTTTTCGATCTATAATTGCAACAGGTTCTTCTGTATATCGTAGCTTCTCATCAACCTTAATTTCTTGAAGTGGCACTGCCATGGCAGCGTCCGCTAGACACTTCTTTAGATTAGAGACATGGAACGTGCTATGAATGCCCTGCATTTCCCTTGGTAGCTCCAATCGATAGGTTACCTCTCCAACTCGTTCCTTAATTACAAAGGGTCCAACGTAGTGAGGACTTAACTTCCCCCGCTTACCAAAACGAACAACGCCCTTCCATGGGGACACCTTTAACATAACTTTATCGCCGACCTAAAACATTATTGGCTTTCTCCGCTTATCTGCATAACTTTTCTGCCGATCCTGAGCAACCTTAATGTTATCCCTAATCACCTGGATTTTGTCGGTAGTTTGCTGCACAAGTTCAGGTCCAGCCAACTGTTTCTCCCCCACCTCATTCCTACATAATGGAGTTCTACATTTCCTGCCATATAAAGCCTCATATGGTGCGACTTTTATACTTGCATGATAGCTATTGTTGTAGGAAAACTCAATTAACGGCAAATGAGTTTCCCAGGACCCTCCAAAGTCAATAACACAAGACCTTAACATGTCTTCCAAGGTCTGTATTGTCCGTTCACTTTGCCCATCTGTTTGCGGGTGGTATGCCGTGCTCAATTTTACTCGAGTACCCATTTCTCGTTGAAAACTACCCCAAAATGTCGACGTAAAACGACTATCCCGATCCAAAATAATAGACAGTGGAACTCCATGCAGTTTCACTATCTCATCAACGTACAATTTAGCTAACCTCTCCAACGGGTATGTCTCCTTAATCGGAAGGAAGTGCGCCGATTTGGTTAATCTATCCACAACTACCCAAATCGCGTCATGACCTTTTGGTGTCCTTGGTAACTTAGTCACAAAGTCCATTGTGATGTGTTCCCATTTCCACACTGGAATCTCCATTGACTGTAACTGACTGTATGGCCTTTGGTGTTTAGCCTTCACCTTCAAGCACGTCAAACACCTTTCAACAAAATAGGCTATATCCGTTTTCATACCAGGCCACCAGTAAGATTTTCGTAAGTCTTGATACATCTTGTTTGTTCCCGGATGGATTGAGTACTTTGACATGTGCGCTTCCTTGAGAAGTAAGTTACGCACTTCACCCACTCGTGGTACCCAAACCCTTCCTAGGAAACACTTCAAGCCACGACTATCCTTTTCCAATGATTGTATTACTCCCGCCACCCTTTCACTTTTCCATTTCTCTTCCTTCGAGGCCTCCTCTTGATTCTTTCTCAAATCATCTAATAAGCTGGTGGTTATGCTAATCTTCATCATTCGAGTCTTCGGTGACTCTCTTCTTTCCTTACGACTTAGTGCATCAGCTACAACATTTGCCTTCCCTGGATGGTACAATATCTCACAGTCATAATCTTTTAATAGTTCCATCCAACGTTGCTGTCTCATGTTCAGATCTTTCTGATCGAACAAGTATTTCAAACTCTTGTGATCAGTGAAGATCTGACACCTTGTCCCATACAAATAGTGTCTCAAAATCTTTAAAGCGAACACTACTGCAGCCAACTCCATATCATGCGTTGGGTATTTACGCTCGTGAACCTTTAACTGTCGTGAGGCATAAGCAATCACCTTACCGTTTTGCATCAAAACACACCCCAAGCCTAACTTAGATGCATCACTATAAACAACAAAGCCATCATTGCCTTCTGGTAAAGATAATACTGGTGCACTGCTAAGCTTTTCCTTTAAGACGTTAAAGGCATTATCTTGCTCTGGCTTCCATTCGAACTTCACATTTTTTCTTGTCAGGGTAGTTAGCGGTGCAGCTATGCGCGAGAAGTCTTGTATAAACCGTCTATAGTATCCTGCCAACCCAAGAAAACTTCGAACTTCTAATGGGGTCCTTGGTGGTTCCCACTTTTCAATCGCCTCAATCTTTGCTGGGTCCACCTTGATACCTTGTTCGTTTACAACATGTCCCAAAAACTGGACTTCCCGAAGCCAAAACTCGCACTTCGAAAATTTGGCAAATAATTTTTCTTTCCTCAATAAACTGAGTGTTAGCCGCAGATGTTGCTCATGGTCTGCCTTTCTTTTAGAGTATATCAATATGTCATCGATAAAGACAATTACAAACTTGTCTAGGTATGGCTTGCACACCTGGTTCATCAGATCCGTGAATGCAGCTGGTGCATTAGTCAAACCAAATGGCATTACTAAAAACTCGTAATGACCATACCTAGTTCGAAAGGCTGTCTTCGACACATCTTCTTCTCTGACTTTCAGCTGGTGATACCCTGACCGCAAATCGATCTTTGAGAAGTAACTTGCCCCCTGAAGTTGATCGAATAGGTCATCAATTCTCGGTAATGGATACCGGTTCTTTATAGTCACCTTGTTTAACTGCCTATAGTCAATGCACATTCGCATTGTCCCATCCTTCTTCTTGACGAATAGTACTGGTGCACCCCACGGTGAGGTACTGGGCCGAATAAAACCCTTGTCGAGCAAATCTTGCAATTGAGCCATCAACTCCTTCATTTCGGTTGGTGCTAACTGATAGGGCGCACGTGCTATCGGTGTTACTCCTGGGGTAAGATCAATTCGAAACTCCACTTGCCTATCCGGTGGCAAGTTAGTTAGGGTATCTGGGAACACATCTTGGAACTCGCGTACAACTGGTATATGTGTTATTTCAGGCTTTTCCTGCTTGGCATCGAGAACATATGCCCAATAACTTTGACACCCTTTCTTTAGATAACGAGTTGCCTTAGTCACTGATATCAAAATAGAGTCCTTAATTCGCCGATCACCGTAAATCTTTACCATTCCTTTTTCTGGCACCCAAACTCGAACAATCCTATTTTCACAATCTATAATCGCTTGGTTTTTCGACAACCAATCCATCCCTATAACAATATCAAAATCACCTAGGGCTATAGGTATTAATTTTAATGGTAGCACACTACCTTCTATTTCGATAGAGCAATCATCATATTCCTCTCTTACTACTACGCAATGATCATCAACAGTTTCAATTTCTAAGGCATGTTCTAGAGTCTTTGCATTTCTACCCAGGTTTTTGCAAAAAGTAGTAGACACAAAAGATCTATTTGCACCAGAATCAAATAACGCCCTAGCATGAATTGAGTTTACTAGGAAAGTACCTGTCACCACATCCGGGGTCTCCTGAGCCTCCTGAGCCGTCATGCGAAAAGCTCTAGCTTTTGGTCTACCAGTGTCAGCCTTTTTATCCGTCGACCGATTGTCTGTTATCCTGACTTGATTGTTGTTACCCTTACTCTGGGTACATTCCGACTTAATGTGGTTAGGGGAACCACACCCGTAACATACTCTTCCTGTCTTACATTCTGTGGCTATGTGCCCTGGCTTCCCATACTTGTAGCAAACTTTCTGATTCATGTTACACTCCCCCTTATGATAACGACTGCATTTCGGACATTGCTTTACTCCAGAGCTCTGATCAACCTTACGTTCTTGCCCTGAAGTCTTGCCTTTCTTCGAATCATTATTCGTACCATCCCATTTTCTTTTCCCCAAAGCCCTGTCTTCACCTGGACGATTCTTCTCACGTTCGCGACCTTCTGCAGCATCAATAGCAGACTGGAAAGTATCCGGGTTTTGAATTTGCACAAATTCACGGATAGCTGTTCTCAATCCCCATATATAGCGTTCCACCCTTCTTTCTTCTGTAGAAACATAAAATTCGGCAAACCTAGCTTTCTCCGTGAACTTAGTGGTGTACTCTCGCACAGTCATATTCCCCTAATCCAACTTTAAAAATTCTTCCTCCAACTGTTTAACCGCTGTACGAGGGCAAAACTTTTCTTTAAAAATTCTTAGGAACTCATCCCATGACATATTCTTGGCCGCCTCACGCCCCCTAACCTCCTTCACCATGCCCCACCAATGTATTGCCTCCCCTTTTAGCATTGTCGCAGCATAAATCACCTTGTCCTCATCCGCACACTTGCTAGTATCGAACGTTCCCTCAATCTCCATGATCCATGTTGATGACAAAATGGGATCAATTTCTCCATTAAATATGGGTGGCTTGCAGTTCATGAACGTCTTGTAACTACAACCCCGCCGATCGTGGTTGCCATGATGCCTTGTGGGTTGTGCAATACTTGTTTCACGACTCATATTTGGTGTACTGTACTCGTAGTCCTCTTCACCTCCTCCCAAGTTACCTTCATACTCACCCATTATCGCTTCTCGTGCTTGAGCAACTACATCTGGTAAGGTGTATCGAATTGCTCGAGCAATCTCATCAGCCAACTCTTCTCTAGTGATCGTGTTTGCCGCACGACCCCTTCCACGACCTCGACCTCGACCGCGGTGGGATCCAGAGCTACCATGGGCCGATTGTACAGGTATCGGTGCTGTAACAGCCCCTCGGCCTCTTCCCCTACCTCTACCTCTTCCTTGGCCCCGTCCACGACTAGCGTTTGGGTTTAGTGGGGTTTCTGGAACATCGCCTGGTGCTCTAACATAAGCTCCAATTGGGATGCGCTCCTCCTCCGGAGTGACCCTAGTGAACCTCCCAGATCTTCGTGAAGACATATCAACTACATATATATGTTTATAACACAATAAGTATAACAAACATAAATTTTATTCCAAATTATTAAAACTTCAAAAATAGACATATGTCTTGTTCACATCAAGTCACTCAAGCTAACAACCAAGAGAAATAAATAAAAAAAAAACAAATCATTGCACTCCTACTTCCTAATTTTTAAAAACGATGTCGTCATATTTCAATATTCTCTTTCCCTCCTTCAAGTACTTCCTTATCTTTTTAGCTTTTCGATCTTCGGGACCACTTTGAATGACCAGCACTTCGGCCTGAGGTGGTTCTCTTCCAACCACCTTATCTAGGAATTCGTAAGTCGCAGCCTTGGCTTGTTTTGCCCGAGCCACAAACCCTTCCCACAACTTAGTGATAGTGGGTTTCCTTGACCTATGTTCATCTATCTCTTCAATCTTTCTTTTCAAACTATGAATCTCGAGTTGTGCCTATGGCATTTCATCTTTATAAAGTCGCTCCCAATAGGTACCAGGACTAGTTGGCGTGTACTCTACATAGGGCATATGGAACGTTTCGTATCTTTGCTCCACATGGTACTCCACGTGATTTCCCTCGGGTTCCTCCTCGGGGTCTTCTTCAGGCTCCTCCTCAGGATCTTCTTCAGACTCCTCCTCAGGATCTTCTTCGGGCTCCACCTCGGATTCCACATCCTCGTCTTCTTCATCCTGTTCAGAGAGGCTGAGTGGGGTCGTTGGTTCCAGACTGCCTTCTGAATCAGAGAGCTCTAACTCGGCCTTCAACTTCTCATGGGGAAGTAACCCACTAGTACCCTCAACTGACACCCCACCATCGACGATTGCCTTTCCATGATCCATAGTACCTACAAACGAGACGCATTCCAGATTAGGCGATGTACCGCTCCTCCCGTTTAAGCTTAGACGTTTAAGCAACGACTAATCGGCTTAAATTCCGCTCTGATACCAACTTGTAACGCCCCAAATTTCAAATATAAATATAACTTAACATAGTCCCAAAACTTCCAAAAATCAAGATTCAAATACTGATGTAATTATTAATAATAATAGCGGAAGCAAATAGAAATTTAATTAAACACTTGGTGCGCTACATCTTCCTCAAAACTTGTCGCCTTCTTCAAGTCTGAACTTTATCCTTTCCATTCCCGCTGCCACTTGCTACGTTATTTCCTGGGTTGCGTGCATTTAAAAATTCTAATGGATAAGCCTAGGGCCTAGTGAGTTCGTGGTTTTCATGCATATTGACGTCAATAAAATAAAAATAATGCAACAATTTATCAATATAAATCTTTTTCATTTCTTTCCACCCTTGATGACATATTAGGGAACTACTGTCATTTCCAGGGAACGAGTCCCTCCGCCGGGCACAACAAATATGCTTATGGCTAGATAAACAGAGCGTAAGCTCTCCGCCGCGTACTAACATCCTGTACGACGACTAATAATAAGACCGTGTAAATACACCTGTTCCCTATATGTCACCCACCATTTTCATCCTTTTATATGAAATAATTCACAACATTTCACACACATATTCATAGCAATAACAACGGTAACATATAATTGCAAATAATTTAGAATCAACTTTTCATGCAAGCAACCACAAAATTCACACGAAACTTACCTTGTTGGCGTTAGGTCTTAACCAAAGCTTGTCACGCTATACGCTCCCTACATTTAACCAACATATTTCTAATACAACAAATCTAGAAAAACATCTTATGCGATCATTTTGGTTCCGATATCCATGTGTTTCGTTCGACCAAAATAGTGATTGTTATTTAAATATGTTGAATCTGATGTTTATAATAACCTTCTCAATATATATATATATATATATATATATATATATATATATATATATATATATATATATATATATATATATATAACAAGGTTTCACCTTTAATCGTTAATATTGGAAAATACTTGATATAACAATAAATAATGTATTTCTTCGAAAAAAATGGTATTTCCATAATCTTAACACATTTGAACAAAAGAAAAAAAAACATATGGTAAAACATGTTTGACATCTTTTTGTACGTTACAAATTAACCATTTGTAAGTTGGAAATAAAGAAATGGCAAGTCATAAGAAAACAAAGGACCACATATGTAATATGTAGTTTGGAAGAATGAGTCAGGTGAGAGACTTTGAAGTTTGACCAACTACGTTTGAAACTCTTTATGAATTTTAGTATTATTATTATTATTATTATTATTATTATTATTATTTTTTGAATGTTATACCAACAAGCAGCCCGACGTCTTCTTCTTCTTAACCCCTCACTGTTTCTTTTCCACCATTTTTACAGAAAAACTGAAGCTTTTGATTTAACCCAATATAATGGCAAATAAATATGTAAAATCACTTCTAATTATCTCCATATCGTATAAACATAAACCCATAAACAATTTTCAGTAATTCACCCAGGTAAGACATTATTCATTTTTTTTTTCAAAAACTTAACATTCTAATTTTTTTTTTTATCAATTGAATCACTATTGGCCCCAACATAAACGTGATATGGAACCAAAGCACATAATAGAATCAAACAAACCTAGTCAAGCAACTTAATCAAACTTAAATCGAGTGGTCATACCTTAATTTCAAGAAGAACTCCGAAAATCTTTAACAACTTCCACACCCGATTTCTCCTTCGAATCTCAGTCGTTTCTTGCAATTCTAGTGGGGTTTCCACTCTATTTTTCGAGCTATATATAATGTCTAACTCAAAAACTAAAGGAGTCCTCTCGTTTGCTCGAATTTAAAGCCATATTGATGAATGACGGTTTTGATCATTAAGCTTCATAATTTGTATATAATTTACCTATTAATTGTGAACTAATCCTCTTTCTTTTAAATTGATATAATCAAATCATATATATATATATATATATATATATATATATATATATATATATATATATATATATATATTGACACAAGTTATTACAATTATCTTATAAGGAAGCAATTATCTTATTAATTGATAAATATCTTCAATTAGATCAAAAATATAGTCAAATATATCATATAATCGGATTAATATTGATCTAACATGATAAGGTAACTATCCATATGCAAAAACAGCAAGAAATCCCGAGATAAGCACTATCTGACGAGTTGACTCATCGAGTCACCCTGGACTCGGCGAGTCCAGCCTCTAAAATATCAAAAATCGAATTTTTTAGTTATATAATGCATCAATACAATTGAAACCATCCTAGGCTCTGATACCACTTATGGGTTTTGGTCATAAGACATCCTATGTGCTCATACAAACCCTAATGCTTGGATCTAGGTTTCTCTATTGTACATGCTTTGAATCCAAGACTTCAAACCCTAATTCTAGCATATGGAAATCGATATTAACATATAATAAGGTTTAATAACATACCTTGATTGTTATATAGCAATAACAATCCTAATTCCGCCTTGAATTGACTTTGGAATGCTTAGAGTCATAAGTGTCACTCCTCTAATGGCTTACAAACACCAAGAGCAAATGGAGAAGGTATAAAGAGAGAGGAGAGAGGTTAGAATTCGTCCTTAGGACTTCTTGCGAACCAGTACAGGAATTCTAAGGCCTTAGGGTCTTTATATAGGTGTAGAGATAGGGTTTCAGTCATTATCCTTATCTAATTGCTTATCCACAAAGCAACCCATAAGATAAGTCTTAGAAATCCCTTATCCTTTATCCTTTGGACGATTTCAAGGATCCTTATCTCCTTGAATTCGTTCAACCCATATTTAGGATAACCATTACCATATTTTGTAACTATCACATAATTACAATTCAACCCCTCTAGTTTAATTAATTACACTTGATCACAAAATTAATTCCTAATTAATTATTGACCAATATTAATTAAACAAATATGATTTCTCCTTTAATATATTATTCTTATAACATATTAATAAATCATAATAATCTCTCTCTTTATTTATTTCTCCAATCAAGTTACTTTGGTGAAGGCAACCCAAAAGGACCATGCACCATCGGGTCAAGTACATACCAAAATAGTTATGGACTTAGACACTAATCCAACAAAACTTGGGATATCATGTTCCGATGCAGAAACAAAAGCATAAACAATAAAACATAGACCTCACACAATTACATACAAATACTTGTCTATAAACAAAAATATCTTCACAAGTTCTCCAACTTATGCTCACGCGCCACTACCTGTAATACAAAGAAACTGAGTGGGTCAGGCTTGGGAGCCTGGTGAGTATATAGGGTTTTCAACCCTCAATAAATAATTATATTTAGTTTCACCAACCAACAATAACCCAATTACCCATTCCCGTTATCCTCACTTTACGTCCCTAAAATAACAACTATCACGAGGGACCCAGTCTAGGAATTTTCGTCGGGATGGACACTACTACAAAGGGTTTTCCTCAACAATAGATGTCCTAAAGGCAACCATGAGGGGGGTAGAATATAGAAAATGAACACCCAATTTCACTACACCTACAGTTATGAGCCTGCCAGCATTCCACTGAACTGTCTAGAAATGTCTGTGGTCGTCATACATATTCTGCTGGACAACTAGATCACAATCACGTCGAGGCCTCTCATCATTTTTATTTCATCACACATCACTATCTACCCATGTTCTACCCAACATATTTGTAGTTAAAATATACTTTTTTATATATACAGCTTAAAACCTGTATAATATATTCATTCAATACTCATACCACATAACAAATAGTATATAATCACATAGCACATATTTCATAGACTATAATTCATATATGTGTATTATCAGAAAGCAACTACACACTTAATCATGCTATATATCTAATACATTCATTAATACTTGTATTAAAATCATGTATATGAAAGGGACAATATACTCACCTGATAAGATGATTATCGTACAACACTACGACTCTTTAAGTAGTAATTCTTCGATGAAACCGGGAGATCTTCACAAACACCGGACTTCTCGCGGTTAGAGCTTCAACTCGAAACTGTTTTCTTCTCGGGATCTTCAGAGCGTCAGGACTTTCTTCAGGTGTCAGGATGATACCTAGGCTTTGGGGTATGACTTGCACGTAAAACAAGGTAATATGGGAGAGAGAAGAAATTTGGCAACCAAACTCGGTTGCCTTCATGTTACATTTATAGGGTGCTGAACCCCTGATTACATTGGGGGTAACCCTAGAGTATGCTAGGCATACTCCCCTGTCGACATGTATGCTGGGCGTACTGGGTGGATAAGATCGGAGGCTTTCGAGGATGTGACGTGGCTCATCCGTGGCCAAGAACACGTGTATGTTGGGCGTACTCCCTTACACTGGGCATACTCCACATTTCTAAACTTCAAAAATTCGTAACTTTTGCATACGAGCTCCATTTTTTACGATCTTTATATCCACGCGCAGGTGGGACTATGCTCTACAACTTTGATTTAGACTCCTTCGTCTAATTTTGATATTATTTTTATTATATTATTTTTAGTAGGCCGGGACAGAGAAACTTCGTTAGAAATTCATAACTTCTTCATCTGACGTCCGTTTTCATTTGTCTTTCTTCCGATGCACTACTATCGATGAGATCTTTGATTGTCATTTAGATTCTTTCGGTTAGAAATCACTCGATTTCAAATCCGAACTTCGGGTTGCATACTGCTAAACTGAAACTTAGAAAAATCATAACTTTCTTATATGAAGTCAGATTTGGATGTTTTTTTTATGTACGCTATCGTTTTAAAGAGCTCTACAACTTTCGTTTAGATCACTAAGGCTAAATATCGTTCTATCGTAAATTTACTATTTATGTCACGTAGTGTCGTACCACTTCTATTGCGAAACTTCGACAAGTCATAACTTCTTCATTATAAATCGGATTTCGGTATTATTTATATATTCGGAAACCTTGTCACGACCACTACAACTTCCTTCATAGCTATTGGGTTTATCTAACATTTTATTCTGTTGCTTATTTTTATCCTTAATTCATTTAAGTCACACAATTAAGCATAAAACACATAATACTCAAATAATACATTATTATTATTATTTCAAAACGGGTTAGAAAGGTTAACCTAGACTTTTACATCAATATTAATGTCTAGCCTAGAAACATGGGCGTTACATATAGTTAGCTTTCTAGTTTTGTATGTTGATGACATACTACTCATAGGGAATGACATTCCGACTTTGCCGGAGGTTATGTCCTGGCTTGGGAAGTGTTTCGCTATGAAGGATCTAGGAGAAGCTACTTATATTCTAGGTATAAGGATACTGAGAAACAGAAGTAGGAGACTAATAAGACTTAGTCAAAGTACTTACTTGGACAAGGTGCTCAAACGTTTAGCATGGAGAATTCCATGAAAGGGGAACTGCAAATCCAAAGCAATACCAAGCTGAGTATGACCTAGAGCCCGAGTACCAATGCCAATATGGCGGAAATGAGTCGAGTACTATATGCTTCCAAAATTGGCTCGATCATGTAATCTATGACATGTACTCGCCTTGATGTGGCTTTAACGTTGAGCATGGTTAGACGATATCAAGGGAACCCGGGTAGAGCTCATTGGACCGTAGTGAAGAAAGTACCTACGAAGGACTAAGGACTGGGTCTTACGCTTGGTGGGAGTGATGACTTGAGAGTGACAGGGTATAGTGACGCCAACTTTCAAACCGACAAAGATAACTTCCACTCTCAGTCAGGCTAGGTGTTTACCCTAAATGGAGGGGAGATTACTTGCAAAAGTTCAAAGCAGGAGACTGTAGTTGATTCAATGTGCGAATCAGAGTACATAGCAGTGAGCGAAGCGTCGAAGGAGGCAATATGGTTGAAGAACTTTATTGGAGACCTCAGAGTTGTACCAACTATAAAGGAGCCTATGGAGATTTTCCATGATAACGAAGGAGCGGTTGCCTTAACCAAGGAACCAAAGGATCATGGTAGATCCAAACATATCCATAGAAAATATCACTTAATCAGACATCAGGTAGAAGAGGGACTCATTGTAGTCAAGAGGGTATCGTCAGAGGAGAACCCAATAGATCACCTCACAAAGGGTCTCAACAGGGTTAAGCACTTACAGCATGCGAGGAGCTTTGGTTTGAAGGACGATATTAGTTTTAGTGATTGGATAGATGTTTAGAAACTTGTTATAGATTAATGTAATTGACATTTGATGATTAAATAAAGGATTTTTATTTATGAGTAAAGTTTACTATCCTGTGACAATTGTTTACTATTGTTTCACTTTTGCATGTTTTGACTTCTTGAAAAATAGGATTATTCGAATTATCCACAGTCAATCATACTTTGGAAGTAGGCTATGAAGTTAGACTGTCATGAATTAGTTTGTAGATTGTCTAAGTGTTTAGACATAGAAAAGGTTTGCTGCAATGTTCATGAGTGCTCTTGAAATAAGATTTGAATATTGGATTAAACATATGCTCATGTGAATCACTTCATGGAATTTATCACGAGTGATTGTGTGACAATAATATCATATAATCTTTAAACAGAAATATATGAGTTGTTGTTTGCAAGTTGGTTGTGCATTGATAATGCATAAACGCATCAGTAACTTGATGTTATAAAACGTGTTGTTGTGTGCGATTTAGTGAGTAAATAGTTCATGCATATAATTCAAAGTTTATATGTTCCTTTTATACTAAGAGGGTAAAAGCGATATCTTGGGCCCCTCGATGATTTTGTGTTGACTTATGTGTCGGGCCCGGTTAGGATTGAATTGATGTGTTCAATTAAGTTCTATGTCAAACGAATCAGAAGTTGGGAAAAAAACTACTGGACATTGAGAATGATTATGTCCCATGTCATTGTGCACACGATATCTTGCAGAATGGAGGTTTATTTGATCCTTTATCTAAAGGAGCATCATTGACTAGGTCAGAGTTCGACACCGACTTTTGAGAGCTACGATTGCTAATCGGATTTTGAAGTCGTAGTTGTAGTTATAGTTATTAGACTTATCCAAGTAGGAGACTGTTGGATTAGGTGTCTAAGACTATAAGTATAATAGGTATGTACTTGACCCGATAGTTGCATGGTCCTATTGGGTTTCCTTCACCATAGCAATTTGATAAGATGAATTATCGAGAAAGTGGTTAATTGTGATTTATTAATATATTATAAGAGTAATATATTAATTGATAAATCATATTATTTAATTAGTGTTGATCAGAAATTAAATTGGATCTAATTTGGTGATCAAAATAGACTGATTAAATTATGGGGACTGATATTGCAATTATATGATAGTTGCGAGTTGGGCTTATGGATCCCTAGGAATGAGTGGATGAAATTCTATGTGTAGCCCACATAGATTTCGTCCAAGGGGTCCTTCTGGAAGGATTTACTAGACTACTTAAGGCTTAAGAAATCTGATTAAGGTTTTACCTGAAACACTATCAGCTCAGCTATCTAAGGAACCCCTTGGCTCCTTGAAATCGGCTAATGCTTCTAAGCAAAGAAACCTAGCCAGTTTTGAATCTCTCAACCTCTCTCATATTCTTCCAATTTCTACTTGGTGTTTGTGACTCACTAGAGGTGCAACAATTGAGGCACTAAGCTCTCGAAGGTCAAGATCTACAAGCTACAAGGAAAAGGTATTCGTCTAACTTTGTTTTATGTTATAAATCTCAAAAATTGTATGCTAGATAGATTTCATGCTTTGAATGATTATAATTGCATGTATAACTTGAGAAAAACCCAGATCAGAAGCATTAGGGTTGCATTTACACCATAGGAATGTTCTAGTGCTCAAAACCTGTTAGTATGCTTGTGACAGGGAGAGCATGTAGGACAAATTTGGAGCCGAGGACTTTGTGTGGATGTATCGTATATATGATGGAATATGTGGTAAATTAGGAAACTCACTAAGGTTAATGAACATAGTTGTGGATAAAATGTTTTGCATGTTGTTCGTGAGAAGATCTCGACGAGACTATACACCTGTATCAAAGATAATGCTTTCCATTGTCTTGTAATTAAAATTTGATAACACTATGGTTTTAAAACAAATGAGTGGGTGTGAAGATTAGTGACAGAATGCCGCAATTATAGTAGGGATAGGAATTATTCAAGGGGTTTTCGTCAGCAGGATATGTATCTGAGCACCAGGATTTGTTACCACTGTGATCCAGGTTAGCCATGTGAATGGCAGTTGTCCATTGTTCGTTGCTAGACCAGTGCTAGCACCAACAACGGATACTTTGAGGATTATTAGAGGACTCTAGGGGAGGGTTGTGGCCCCAAAGGCTAGGGCTTGTGCCTTTCAGCTCACAGTTGAGGAGGTCAGGGCGGTGCCTGACATCGTTAACGACATGTATTCCTTTGTTTTATGGTTAATTACTTAATGTCTGCTTATACTTGTATTTTTATAGGTACCTTCTTAGTGAATTCTTTGCATGATCTTGTGTTTTTTGACTCGGGTGCGAGCCGGTATTTTGTAGCTCAGTCCTTCAGTAGGGATTTTGGCAAGAAGCTAGGAGATTTAGAGTGTCCGTTGCAAGTTTCCATCGCCAACGAGCATGAGGTTTCTGCTTTGAGTGTTTTTTGGGATTGTACATTGGAGATATTCAGGGTGACCTATCCGACTGACTTGATTCCCATCCCTATGGAGGATGTGTGCATAATTTTAGGGATAGACTGATTGACCAAATTTGGACCCTTGATTGACTGTGAGACACAATTGGTAGTAGTTCGAACCCAAAGTGGGGGAGAACTGATTATTTATGGCGAGGATGCTAGGCTTGGTTCGGCCTTTTGTTTAGCTGCCAGGGCTTGAAAGTATCTTCAACATGGGTGTTTGGGTTATCTTGCTTACATGGTCGACACGCAAAATGAGGTGAGAATTTCGGTTTTAGGTGTGCCAGTGGTTAGAGAGTTTCTAAATGTATTTCTTGAGCATTTATCTGATGTGCCTACATTGAGGTAGATAGAGTTCATGATTGGTTTGTGTATTTTTTAAACCGCCACCACCATTTTGCTAATAATGCTAGGTTTTTATCTATATTGATCCCAATGTTGGGTTTTGAGCAATCTAACACTTCCTAAGTGTGCATGCAACCCTAATAAACCTTGGATCTATGTTTGTCTAAATACATGCAAAATAATAATTTTCCAAGGTTTATAACCTATCTAACATGGCATGGGGAACATTTCAACATAAAAGAGTTAGAAGAGATAACATACCTTTTGGTGAGTTTGGTTCTAAGGAGTTTGAGGGCCAAGCACCAATAGTGTGAATGCCTCAAATGGAATCACAAACACCACAAACTCTTGGAAAACTTTGAGAGAGTATACACCTTGTATAAAATCGGCCACACACATGCACACACACACTAGTTCACTAGTTTTCTCTTAGGCTCCATTTCATGCTCCATAAGCATGCTTATATAGTGTGCATGGTTAGGGTGAAACCCTAATAACCCATGTCTTTTCCTTTTCCAAGGATCCATGGGTTAAAAGCTCCATGGATCATCCATGGACTTCCACATAAGCCTAGCCCATTAACAAATGAGTATTAGCCCACACTATATAAAACAAATAGCCCATAATTTAATTAGTATTCCTTTTAATCTCTAAATTAATTCATAATTAATTTAAGACTAAAACTAATTAAATAACGTAACTTCATATTAATATATTATAACTCATAATTTATTAATAAACATATGTGTATAACTCTCATAAAATTATCCATAATAGTTTGGATGAGATGCAACCCAAATGGACCATGCCGGTCGGGTCAAGTATATACCAAATAAGTTATGGACTTAGACACCTTATCCAACAGACTCCCACTTGGATAAGTCTAATAACTATATTTTCCTATAACTTCAGGAACCAACCAACAATCGTAGCTCTCGAAAACTCCCTCGAACAATGAAGACTCTATCGAACTATGAAGCGCCATTTTAGATAAGTGATCACATAATCCTCTGTTCTCATGATATCAGCCGGACAAACACATGGAACTATGTCTTGCTTATTGTCTAGCAGTTGTTTCTCGATTTTCCGATTTGTTTGACGAAGAACTTCACTGAACACATCGGTTTAGTTCTGACCAGGCCTGGTACATGGGTCAACACAAAATCATCGAGGGGCCCATATATCGCTTCTATTTCTAGAAGGAACAGATAAACTTCGACTGATATGCTTGTTCTACTACTTATTGAATTGTACACAAAGGCACGTTTTATAACATCAAGTTACTGATGCGTTTACGTGCAATCAATGCACAACCAACTCATAGGCAACAACTCATATCTCTAGGTTTGAAGATTTATATGATGTTATCGTCTCACGATCACTCGAGATAAATTCCATGAAGTGATACAAGTGAGCGTGGGTTTATACCAATACTCATAACTTATGAGTACTCATGAATGTTGCAGCAACCATTGCCATGTCTAAACACCTTTAAGGCATCTACAAACCCAATTCATGACAATCTTGATTCATACCTACTTCCGACGTATGATCGATTGTGGAGGTTTGAATAAATTAATTATTCTGGAAGTCAAAACATGCAAAACTGAAACAATAGTAAATAATTGACAATGATAGTAACACTTTACTCATAAATAAATCACAAATTTTATTCATCATCAAACGTCGATTACATTTTACAAGTTTCAGGAAAACTATCTAATCTGTAAAACTAATATCGTCCCTCAGACCGATGCGTCTCGCATGCTGAAAATGCTTAACCCTCGTCAGTCCCTTCGTAAGGGGATCTGCAGGATTCTCATCCGACGATATCCTCCTTGTCACAAGGAGTCCTTCTTCAATCTTGTGTCTTATGAAGTGATATTTTCTGTCAATGTGTTGGGATCTGCCATGATCTCTTGGTTCCTTGGCTAAGGTAACCGCACTATTGTTGTCACAGAAAATCTCTATAGGTTCCTTAATAGCTGGTACAACTCCAAGGTCTCCGATGAAGTTCTTTAGCCATATCGCCTCCTTCGCTGCTTCACTCGCTGCTATATAGTCTGATTCACAAGTCGAATCAGCCACCGTCTCCTGCTTGGAACTCTTCCAAGAAATTGCCCCTCCATTTAAGGTAAAGATCCAGCCCGAATGAGAGCGGAAATTATCCTTATCAGTCTGAAAACCAGCATCACTATACCCTAATATTCTCAAGTCATCACTGCCACCAAGGGTAAGGATCCAATCCTTAGTCCTCCGCAGGTACTTGAGAATGTTCTTTACCGCGGTCCAATGAGCCTTGCCAGGGTTCCCCTGATACCTGCTGACCATGCTCAAAGCAAATGCCACATCAGGACGGGTACAAGTCATAGCATACATGATCGAGCCAACTGCGGAAGCATATGGTAATTGGCTCATCTCAGCTATCTCTGCCTCTGTACTCGGACTCTGAGTCTTACTCAGTTTGGTATTGCTTTGGATCGGTAAATCTCCTTTCTTGGAATTCTCCATGTTGAACCTTTTCAACACCTTATCCAAGTAGATACTCTGACCAAGTCCAATTAGTCTTCTACTCCTTTCTCTTAATATCCTTATCCCTAGGATATAGGTAGCCTCCCCTAGGTCCTTCATAGCAAAGCACTTCCCAAGCCAAGACTTAACCTCCTGCAAGGTTGGGATGTCATTTCCTATGAGTAGTATGTCATCCACATACAGTACCAAGAAGCTAACTATACTCCCACTAGCTCTGACATACACGCAAGACTCATCCTCGCTTCTCAAGAAGCCAAACTCTTTTACCTTCTCATCAAAACAAAGATTCCAGCTACGAGATGCTTGTTTTAATCCATAAATGGATTTCTCAAGCTTGCATACTCTATTAGGGTACTCTGCATTGACAAAACCCTCTGGCTGATTCATGTACACATCCTCAGCCAACTTTCCATTAAGGAAAGCGGTTTTGACATCCATTTGCCATATTTCATAATCATGAAATGCTGCAATGGCTAACACAACCCTAATAGACTTAATCTTTGCTACCGGCGAAAAGGTTTCATCATAATCAACACCTTGAGTTTGAGTAAAACCCTTCGCAACCAGTCGAGCCTTATAAGTCTGCACTTTTCCTTCCATGTTTGTCTTTTTTTTGAAGATCCATTTGCACCCGACTGTTTTACGGCCTGGTACATTGTCAACCAAGTTCCAAACTTGATTGTCATACATGGACTGTATCTCGCTGTCCATAGCCTCCTTCCATTTAGCAGACTCCGGGCCTGCCATGGCTTCCTTAACACTGCTAGGTTCATCCAAATTTACTAGTGTACTATCACTAATAAACGTATCACCTTCCGTAGTAATATGAAAACCATAATAAAACGAAGGTGTGTTCCTAACCCGTGTGGAACGCCTCGGCGGTACAGACTTGTCAGCTGGATCAACAAGAGTTTCCTCCTCAGGTTGATTGCTAGTGTCTGAGGTTCCTTCACCAAATGATTCTTGAATTTCTTCAAGATCAATCTGCCTCCCACGTTGAGAGAGTATACACCTTGTATAAAATCGGCCACACACATGCACACACACACTAGTTCACTAGTTTTCTCTTAGGCTCCATTTCATGCTCCATAAGCATGCTTATATAGTGTGCATGGTTAGGGTGAAACCCTAATAACCCATGTATTTTCCTTTTCCAAGGATCCATGGGTTAAAAGCTCCATGGATCATCCATGGACTTCCACATAAGCCTAGCCCATTAACAAATGAGTATTAGCCCACACTATATAAAACAAATAGCCCATAATTTAATTAGTATTCCTTTTAATCTCTAAATTAATTCATAATTAATTTAAGACTAAAACTAATTAAATAACGTAACTTCATATTAATATATTATAACTCATAATTTATTAATAAACATATGTGTATAACTCTCATAAAATTATCCATAATAGTTTGGATGAGATGCAACCCAAATGGACCATGCCGGTCGGGTCAATTATATACCAAATAAGTTATGGACTTAGACACCTTATCCAACACCCAATACCGAGGCCATAAAAATCTTTAGGAACCAAGTCTTTCCCATGAATTCCAACACAATTTTGAACTGGAGTTATTAATCTCCTATAAAAATTTGCATCTAAGACTCTCTAATTCATTGATAACAGTCAAAGGAGCTTTATATAAGGAGAAGTAGTACAACAAAAGGCTAGCGAGGACAATTTTGATTAGCGTGATTCTACCTCCAAAAGACAGAATTGTTACCCACTCCCCATGACCGATGATCTCTTTCATCTGTTACATGGTGCATCTTGGTTCTACAAGATTGATATGAGGTTGGGTTACCACCAGATAACAGTCAGGGAGGAGGATGTAGAGAAGACAATGTTCTGAACTCATTATGGTCATTACGAGTTTGTGGTGATATCATTTGGGCTCACCAATGCACATACACTGTTCATGTATTTAAAGAATTGGGTATGCATTCCGATGCTCAACGGGTTAGTTATTGTTTTCATTGATGATATTCTAGTCTACTCCAAGACTAGAGAGCAACATGAGGAGCATCTTAGAGAGCTAGTTGGGGTACTAAGACAATAGATGATTTATGCCAAGTTCACTAAGTGTGAGTTCTGGTTATGAGAAGTATAGTTTCTGGGACATCTCGTCAATTAGAACGGGATTCTGGGCGATCTGGCCAAGATTGAGGTAGTGATGCAGTGGGAGGTCCTGAAGTCTCCATCTGATATTAGGATTTTTTTAGGATTGGCTAGTTGATATCGGAGATTTATTTAGGATTTCTCCAAGATTGTTGTTCCTCTGAACCCCCTGACGAAGAAGAGTGGATTTCCATTAGGGGTCTGAGCAGTAGGCTGCATTTGAGATTCTGAGGAGGAAGTTATGTGAGGCCCCAGTTTTGACCGTTCCTGAGGGTTTTGAGGATTTTTTAAGTATTTTGTGATGCGTTGATCACAGGTTTAGCGGTGGTACTCATGCAGTGGGGTAGAGTCATAGTGTCACACCCCCAGCCATCGGCGGAAACACCGGGCGATGTAACATCATTCCTTGTATCACAGTTATATAACATATATTGAACAGTACAAAAGAGTTTTATAAACTATATACCTTTATTGATAATAAAAAGTTAAATTAATCCAGCTTATCAAGTTCTTGAAAACACATGCATTTTAAAAATACGTCAACATAAAGTTGGTGAGTCTACAGGTTTTGACTCTGAGAAAATAGTATATTTTTCCAAGTTTAAAAAGTATAAAACTTAGTTTTAAAATATCTTTCAACCTCATACTTATCTCTAACATATAGTATGTATATTCTAGGTATAATGGTTTACTTAGTAGTATACCTATAAGTTTCTTATACTATGCATATAAGTGTTTGTAATCCCATACAAACAAAGTTACTACGTATAAATCTTATTTTAATTCTATACGAGTAAAACCGCTACATATAAATCTTATTTCAATTCTATACTAGTATAACCGCTATGTATAAATCTTATTTCAATTCTATACGAGTATAAACGCTACGTATAAATCTTGTTTCAATTCTATACAAGTATAACCATTGCGTATAAATCTTATTTCAGTTCTATACGAGTAAAACCGCTATGTATAAATCTTATGTCATTTCTATACTAGTATAACCACTACGTATCAATCTTATTTCAATTCTATACGAGTATAAACTGCTACATATAAATCTTATTTCAATTCTATACGAGTATGTGTGCTAGGTATAATTGTCTACTTAATGAACAAGTAGTATACCTACAAGTTTCATGTTCCTAGAGTATAAGTGTTTGGGAAACTTATACTTCACATTTATACTTGTATATTGACAAAGTATAATGCTTCTAAAATTGTGCTACCATAAGTCCATAACCACTACTAATACGATGCCACTACCTCTGAATGGTTCTACAAGTGTCGCACCGTGATAATAGATTTCCGCACGCTTCATTGACATCGAAATAGAGTAAACTGGGCAAGTTTGTCACCCGAAAAACATTGGGTTGTAGCTAGCAACCACAGGTGGAGGTGTTAACCCGTATAGATCTACACACAACTTCCTCGTTGGAACAGTGGGCAAGTTCGTCACCCGGAAAACATTAGGTTGTTGCTAGCAACCATGGGTGGGGTGTTAACCCGCATAAATCTATACACACAACTTCCTCGCTCACACAGTATTAACGGATACAGTAAGAGGATTTCCACTAAGATTTCCACTCTTAGTTGATGAATAAATAGCTCATGTAGACTTTGTCGACCTCCTATGTTCCTAGTAGCGAAAACATATTCGTCTCTAAAACCCTAAGTTACTAGACTATGCTTTAAACATATTTAACAATTAGTATATATAGAAATTCCGAATATACTCTGGGACTATATATATATATATATATATATATATATATATATATATATATATATATATATATATATATATATATATATATAAAACTCCCGAGTGTAACTCAGGGTCTACATTAGTGTAATCTATGATAATAACATGCTAATCAAGTTTACTATAGTTGTATGTTTTCAAAACATCAGATACAAAACACCTATATCCCGATTAATATAACTATCTATGTTGATATGAATATACTATCATATAGACATAATATTAACTTATATACAATATTTAGCATGTGTTTTCCCCCGAAAACATTAAAAGTGGGGCCGTGAAACATACCCTAGTAGCGTGATTTTATAGAATCTAACTAGAAACAGTGAGCGGTTCATCGTTTTCAGGCTCATCAAGGGAACAACCTTCGAAAAACAAGGGAAATAAAAGTAGAAGGTGTAAGGAATGAAAGGGTCGGATTTGCTATTTATAGGCAGTCCAGGGCACTCTCATGTTGTGAGAAATCAATGCTCATGTTGTGAGGCCTAGCTGTATCGTAGCTTTGCCATCTGCGTTTCTAGCTTCGGAAGGTATCCGTTTGACTTCTCATCTCGTGAGAATATAGGATCACTTCGTGACCCCTAAACTTATCACTTCGTTGACTTAACATCTCCATTCTAGCCTAGAAAAGTGTCCATTTGACTCCTCACATCGTGAGAATACATGCTCACGTCGTGAGCCCTAACAGATTGGGGTTTCTGCCACGTGTCATGCTCTTAGACAGCTACATCTTCAGAAGGTCATAACTTTTGCATACAAACTTCGTTTTTGACGTTATTTATATCCACACATAGGTATTTCTGGATACTGAAACTTTCTTTTAGACTCCAATAGGTAATTCTTATTATATTTTAAATCCCTCTTGATATGGAGATTCATAGTGTTAGAGTTTATCATAACTTCTTCACGCGAAGTTAGCTTAAGTTTGTTAAAATCTTTTGGAATTGTATGGACGTATACTTTGATTTATACAATAAGATAAGTACGAATGCTCATTTTTGTATTAGAATTTGCCATGAACTACAAAGTAAGCTTATTATATTATTTGTTTGACATAATCATATGCGACTGTTTTTGACCTATTTTGACTGGTGTTACACATAACCTATGCATCTAGGCAGTTGAAGCCTCATGAGGCTACGTATCCAACACATAATTTGGAGTTGGGGGTTATGGTTTCCGCCCTCAAGATTTGGCGATATTATCTATATGAGGTCCGATGTACTGTCTGTTGGATAAGGTGTCTAAGTCCATAACTATACTTGGTATGTACTTGACCCGATTTGGCATGGTCCATTTGGGTTGCATGACATTACAACAACTGAATAGACAAAATGAGAAATAGGACACTTATGGTTTATTAATATATTATAAGTTCTAATATATTAATAGTATTATTTAATTAGTATTGATCAAGAATTAATTTGGAATTAACTTTATGATTAAAAAGAGACTAATTAAATATATGGGGATTGATTTGTAAATCATTCATTCTTATATTGTCGGCTTATGGTTCATGATTCACTAGAATTGGTTAGGACCCATTGGGTGCTCCATGGAGGATAAACCCCATGGATCATGGGGGAAATGAAAAGCCATGCATATTAGGGTTTACATGGTGTAACCCTACATGTGGCCCACTATATAAGGAGCCATATAGCTAGCAAAATTGGCCACTAATGCAAGACAAGGAGGGCTAGCCGATTTTTGAGTGAAAGTGTTCTCTTTTCAAGTTATTCCAAAAGTTGTGGTGTTGTGTGAAACATTTGAGGCATCACATTTGGGGTGCTAGGTTCACAAGGTCTTAAGGAATCCACTCTACAAGAAAGGTATGTCATTCTACTAATTTTTAAATTACAAGTTCCCCATGCCATGCTAGTTAGGATGTAAACCTTGGAAAAATCAAATTTGCATGAATATTAGAGAAAACATAGATCCAATGTTTCTAGGGTTGCATGTACACCATAGGAGTGTTAGAATGCTCAAAATCCATCACCGTCTACATAGATCACAAAAGTTTGAGATATCTTATGGATCAGCCAAATCTTAACATGAGGTAGCACAGATGGCTTGGCGTGGTCAAGGATTATGATTGTGAGATTCTTTAACATCTAGGGCTGGCGAATGTGGTCACTGACACTTTGATCTGCAAGACGGATAATACACATGTTCGAGAGCACTGTTTGAGATGACCATCGACTCCCAAATTCTAGATTTGATCAATCAGGCTCAGGCTAAGGGAGTCTAGAGGGAAAATTTGACAAATGAAAGGATCAGAGGTGAAATTAACAGATTTTCTATTGATAGTTGTGGACTTCTGATCCATTATGGTGGTTTTGGGTCCCAGTTTCTAGAGGGGTTCGATAGACAACGATGGAGGACTCACATATGTAGACCTGGAAATGGAGCGGGTTTGGAGCAGATCAACCTTGATTCAAACCTGTTAAACAATTTTTGTAACAGCCCGGAATTTCAGGTATTTCTTTAAATTATTTTTGGGGCATATTTAGGAGGGGACTCGGCGAGTTGGTGCCTGACTCGCCGAGTAGGACCACGGTCTTGGACACAGATTCGCGACTGGACTCGGCGAGTTCATTAGGGACTCGGCGAGTCGACGCTGTTCAGCTGAAACCCTAGCCGTTTTGATTCTGGATCGTATATAATGCCTTTAGGGCCGTCATGTCTCGTCTTTTGGCCGATTGAAGATAACCAAAAAGTCTGTGGGCATCTGGAACAAGGGTGAAGGCTAGTGGAAGCTTGAAGAGGTTGTTAGGCAAGGAGAGGCAAGGTGGTGATCAAAGGAGGTTCAAGGGGATCGAGCTCTGAAGGTTGGGGACTCAGGGAACACGTTTTCCAGGTAATCCTCGGATCATTTTCTGTAGTTTTGGCATTGTATACGAATCTAGGGTTTAGGAAACCCATTTAAGGATTTGATAGATTATAGTGTTGTTACAAGTGTTTAAACCCCTGTAATAGTATATGTGAAGGTCCAGGAAGTCCCATATCTATATATTACGGAATCATGCGAGTTACAGGAGGCAGTTGATTGACTGCATGGCGAGGACTCGCCGAGTCCAATGATCAGACTCGGCGAGTATCTTGAAGATTCACTAGGACTCGCCGAGTTGTTCTTCAGACTCAGCGAGTAGCTTGAAGATCTACTGGAACTCGTCGAGTCGTTCTTTAGACTCGGCGAGTGGAGTCAGGGTGTCTAGACTCGCCGAGTTGCCTTTGCACTCGACGAGTCCGGTCAAGTTGACCGTTGACTTGTATGTAATTTAGTAGGGTCAGTTGTCTTGTTTGATAAGATCATTAATTAAGGTATGTGGTATTATAGGGAGCCTGCAGATTAGCGGATCGAGTGCGAGGGGCTCGAAGGGTTTATAGCTTGCATATTACGAGGTGAGTCTTCTCACTATACTGCACCCGGAAGGGTTTGACTGCGTGGCCGGAAGGTCGTATGTGTTATATTTATGCTATGTCTAGAGAGGTAGATGCTTTATATGTGATGTATGCTTATACGGGCCGGAAGGTGAGACTTTATGTGATAGAAAGAACGGTATGATGTATGATTTATGTGTTATGTGTGATATGTTATATGTGTTATGTTTATTACTATTATGGGCCGGACGGCAAAATACTATGGGCCGGAAGGCGATATGTTATGGGCCGGAAGGCGATTATGTTACGAGCCGGAAGGCAATGTTATGTGGACCGAAAGGTCCGGGCCGGAAGGCGTATGTGGGTAAGTCGTATACTGGGGAACTCACTAAGCATTTATGCTTACTAGTTGTGTTTATGTTTTTCAGGTACTAGTGATGACCGTGGGAAGGCGCCGGCGTGACACGTACATACTGCCATTGTTGAAGATCTTGAGGATTCATTATTTATATTTTGCAATAAACTTGGAATAAACTCTTTTGTCGAATAATGATGTTTTATTTTAAGTGAAAATTTTATTTGAAAATTTGAGCTGTTACAATTGGTATCAGAGCCTTGGTTTGAGGGATTCTGGTGTACTTTCGGGTGCAACTGAACTCAGACCGTGGATTTGAGGAAAAACCTTTTTAAAATAATAAGGACACAACATTTCATAAATGGTAGGGCGGTAAAACAAGAATGGAGCAGTGTGTACGATCAGCCAGCGCCCGAACGGTAAAGATCCCCAGAATACCTTACAATGTTATGTTATGCACTGAATTATGAATTGTTATGCATGCTAGAAGACTAGGTATACATGATAGGACTAGAATTGCCTGTTTTGTGATGCCTTAGTCTAGGGAGATTGCGTATATGAGATATTTGGTAGCGTGCAAGTAGATAGTGCATACTAGAGGTAGAGTACTCATTATTCGGGATTTGGGGAGGAAGATTTGGGACGAATACTGATACGGTGTGGTCGGTAGTATTGGGCCCGTACTACCGAAGGCACCGGATTAGTGGAAGACCCAAGTAAGAATCCCTGGAAATCGGAGACTGAGTAGGGCGCGTATCGAGTACAATTGTACTTGGTGGAGTCTCTGGTGATTTTATGTTGTATTTCAGAGACATCATGGTCATCACACGCAATGGGGTGAGTTCGAGCGGTGCGAGTGACGAGGAGATTCGTCAGATTATTCAAGAAGAGGTAGCTGCGGCGGATCGGGTTGAGATCCCGGAGATGTTTGGGTCTATTAAGACCACCCTGATGGAGGAGTTTGAGGAGCGGTACGCCGCACTTACTGAAGCTGCAGTCGCTGCCGCTACCACAGCTGTGGCTGCTGCCAGGCCGCAAGGGGGTGATTCGTTGTTATTTAGGGAATTCAGCAACACGAAACCCCCTGAGTTCGATGGGATGCAGGATCCGATTGCGGCTATGAGGTGGATCGCCGACATTGAGGGGTGCTTCTATACTTGCTCATGCCCGGAGCACTTGAGGGTACGGTTCGCCTTGAACCAGCTCCGTCTGGGAGCGAAGGATTGGTGGAAGTTCGTGACGGCGAACTTCACTCAGGCGGAGATTTCAGCGGTAACATGGGAGAGGTTTACGGAGATGTTCAGGGACGAGTACGTTCCCCCGGTGGAGAGGGAGCGATTGATTCAGGAGTTCTTGACCCTTAAGCAGGGTACTGATTCTGTGGCGGTGATCACGCGGAAGTTTCATGAGAGGGCAATGTTCTGCCTCGAGCTGGTATCTACGGAGCAGTCGCGGATGAGCCGGTATTTGGGCGTTTTGAAGAGGGAGATCCGGGAGTTTGTGTCAAACTCCATCTATCGTACTTTCACTGAGCTTCAGGCGAACGCCAGGAAGCGCGAGATCGAGTTGGAGACTCAGGCGAGGGAGGAGGCTGAGTCTCGGCAGGTGGATTGGCGGCCGGCTCAGTCTCAGCTGGTGACTATACGAGACCCTAGTAGGCATGGACTGGTTGAGCCGATTCAGCGCTGTCATCGACTGCGAGCGTCAGCTGGTGACTATACGAGACCCTAGTGGGGGAGTTCTTACGGTATACGGCGAGGGTACCCGTTCGGGATCAGCTTTTTGTTCGGCCGCTAGGGCGAGGCAATGCATACAGCGGGGATGTAACGATTTTGTGGCGTATGTGATGGATACGCGGGAGACTTCCGAGAGGCCGAAGACAGTGGAGGAGGTTCCAGTGGTGCGCGAGTTTCCAGATGTTTTTCCCGAGGATTTGCCGGGAGTACCTCCTGCGAGGCAAGTAGAGTTTGGTATCGACCTAGTTCCAGGGGCTGCGCCTATTGCGAAGATGCCTTATCGTCTTGCACCTCCAGAGATGCAAGAGTTGTCCTCGCAACTTCAGGAGTTGTTGGGAAAGGGATTTATTCGGCCGAGTAGCTCGCCGTGGGGAGCACCGATTCTGTTCGTCAAGAAGAAGGATGGTTCACACCGGATGTGTATCGATTACCGGGAACTGAACAAGGTGACGGTCAAGAACCGCTATCCGTTACCGAGGATCGATGATCTATTCGATCAGTTGCAAGGGGTATCTTGGTTTTCCAAGATTGATTTGAGATCAGGGTACCATCAGGTAAGAGTGCGGGATGAGGACGTCCAGAAGACAACATTTAGGACGCGGTATGGGCATTACGAGTTCGTGGTGATGCCTTTTGGGCTCACCAACGCCCCAGCAGTGTTCATGGACCTCATGAACAGGGTATGCAGGCCGATGCTGGATCGGTCTGTGATTGTATTTATCGACGACATTCTGGTGTATTCGCGGTCTAGAGAGCAGCATGAGGGACATTTGAAGGAGGTCCTTGAGGTGCTGAGGTCGGAGAAGCTATATGCAAAATTCTCCAAATGTGACTTCTGGTTACGGGAGGTCCAATTTCTGGGGCACGTTGTAAATCAGGTAGGGATATTGGTTGATCCGGCCAAGGTGGAAGCAGTGATGAGTTGGGAGGCACCGAAGTCACCTTCTGAGATCAGGAGTTTCCTTGGGTTGGCGGGGTACTATCGGAGGTTCATTAGGGACTTCTCCAAGATCGCGGTGCCGCTCACCAGATTGACCCGGAAGGGTGTTACATTTTCATGGGGACCCGAGCAGCAGACTTCCTTCGAGACACTTCGTCAGAGACTGTGCGAAGCCCCAGTATTAGCTCTCCCGGAAGGGATGGAGGACTTTGTCGTATATTGCGACGCATCGATTTCGGGACTGGGTGCAGTGTTGATGCAGAGGGGCCATGTGATAGCCTATGCATCGAGGCAGCTGAAGCCTCACGAGGCGAGGTATCCCACGCATGACTTAGAGTTGGGGGCAATAGTGTTCGCCCTCAAAATTTGGCGTCACTACCTGTACGGAGTTCGTTGTACCATATATACGGACCATAAGTGTTTGAAGTATTTGATGGATCAACCCAACCTAAATATGCGTCAGAGGAGATGGTTAGACGTGGTTAAGGATTATGACTGTGAGATCCTATACCACCCAGGCAAGGCTAATGTGGTAGCCGATGCATTGAGTCGTAGGGCGGAGAGCACTCCATTGCGGGACGTATGTTTGAGATTGACGGTGATGACTCCGGTATTAGATGCTATTCGTGGGGCACAGGCCGAGGTTGTGAAATCTGGGATGCAGAAACAGGAGCGGGTCGTCGGGTTGATTTCAGAGTTCGTTATGGATGGACGGAGACTTCTGACGTTTCAGGGTCGGATCTGGGTACCATTCGTGGGCGGTACACGTGTTACTTTGATGGAGGAGGCACACAGATCGAAATTCTCGATCCATCCCGGTGCTACGAAAATGTATTTGGATTTGAGAAAGGAGTACTGGTGGCCTTGCATGAAGAGAGACGTCGCCTGGTTCGTTGAGAGGTGTTTGACCTGCCGTAGGGTTAAGGCCGAGCACCAGAGACCGCACGGTAAGTTGCAACCCTTGGAGATTCCTGAGTGGAAGTGGGAATAGATCACGATGGATTTCATCACCAAATTGCCGAGAACTGCCAGGGGAGTCGATGCGATTTGGGTGATTGTGGATAGGCTAACAAAGAGTGCACACTTCCTTGCCATTAGCGAAAGTTCATCAGCAGAGAAGTTGGCAGAGTTATACGTGAGAGAGATAGTATCTCGGCATGGAGTGCCGACCTCGATTGTTTCGGACCGCGATGTACGTTTCACTTCCAGGTTCTGGAAGAAATTCCATGAGGAGTTGGGTACTAAACTGCATTTTAGTACCGCATACCATCCCCAGACCGACGGTCAGAGCGAGCGGACGATTCAGACATTGGAAGACATGCTTAGAGCGTGTGTGTTAGACTTCGGGGGTAGCTGGGATGCGCATCTGCCGTTGGCTGAGTTTTCCTACAACAACAGCCATCATTCGAGCATTGGTATGCCACCTTTTGAGTTGTTGTATGGTAGGAGGTGTCGGACTCCCATTTGCTGGGGAGAAGTGGGACAGAGAGTGATGGGCAGTACAGAGATCGTACTTCAGACGACCGAACAGATTCAACAGGTGAGGCAGAGGTTATTGACCGCCCAGAGCCGACAGAAGAGTTATGCGGACAGACGCCGGTCCGAGCTTGAATCCCAGGTTGGCGACTTCGTTCTCCTAAAGGTTTCTCCTTGGAAAGGGGTGATTCGGTTCAGAAAGAGGGGTAAATTGGGGCCCCGGTTCATAGGTCCATTTCGGGTAATTGCAAGGGTAGGTCGGGTAGCTTATCGGTTGGAGTTGCCAGCGGAGCTGAGTCAGATTCACAATACCTTTCACGTATCACAGTTGAGGAAGTGTATAGCCGATGAAGCGGCAGTGGTTCCGTTAGAGGATATTCAGGTGAATGCGAGCCTGAATTACGCCGAGAGACCAGTAGCTATCAGGGATCGGAAGATCAAGGTTTTGCGGAACAAGGAGATACCTTTGGTGTTGGTTCAGTGGCAACATCGGAAGGGATCGGAGATGACTTGGGAGTCGGAGAGTGAAATGCGAGAGCAACATCCGGAGTTATTCACAGAGTGAGACTTCGAGGGCGAAGTCTAGTTCTAGTGGGGGAGAGTTGTAACAGCCCGGAATTTCAGGTATTTCTTTAAATTATTTTTGGGGCATATTTAGGAGGGGACTCGGCGAGTTGGTGCCTGACTCGCCGAGTAGGACCACGGTCTTGGACACAGATTCGCGACTGGACTCGGCGAGTTCATTAGGGACTCGGCGAGTCGACGCTGTTCAGCTGAAACCCTAGCCGTTTTGATTCTGGATCGTATATAATGCCTTTAGGGCCGTCATGTCTCGTCTTTTGGCCGATTGAAAATAACCAAAAAGTCTGTGGGCATCTGGAACAAGGGTGAAGGCTAGTGGAAGCTTGAAGAGGTTGTTAGGCAAGGAGAGGCAAGGTGGTGATCAAAGGAGGTTCAAGGGGATCGAGCTCTGAAGGTTGGGGACTCAGGGAACACGTTTTCCAGGTAATCCTCGGATCATTTTCTGTAGTTTTGGCGTTGTATACGAGTCTAGGGTTTAGGAAACCCATTTAAGGATTTGATAGATTATAGTGTTGTTACAAGTGTTTAAACCCCTGTAATAGTATATGTGAAGGTCCAGGAAGTCCCATATCTATATATTACGGAATCATGCGAGTTACAGGAGGCAGTTGATTGACTGCATGGCGAGGACTCGCCGAGTCCAATGATCAGACTCGGCGAGTATCTTGAAGATTCACTAGGACTCGCCGAGTTGTTCTTCAGACTCAGCGAGTAGCTTGAAGATCTACTGGAACTCGTCGAGTCGTTCTTTAGACTCGGCGAGTGGAGTCAGGGTGTCTAGACTCGCCAAGTTGCCTTTGCACTCGACGAGTCCGGTCAAGTTGACCGTTGACTTGTATGTAATTTAGTAGGGTCAGTTGTCTTGTTTGATAAGATCATTAATTAAGGTATGTGGTATTATAGGGAGCCTGCAGATTAGCGGATCGAGTGCGAGGGGCTCGAAGGGTTTATAGCTTGCATATTACGAGGTGAGTCTTCTCACTATACTGCACCCGGAAGGGTTTGACTGCGTGGCCGGAAGGTCGTATGTGTTATATTTATGCTATGTCTAGAGAGGTAGATGCTTTATATGTGATGTATGCTTATACGGGCCGGAAGGCGAGACTTTATGTGATAGAAAGAACGGTATGATGTATGATTTATGTGTTATGTGTGATATGTTATATGTGTTATGTTTATTACTATTATGGGCCGGAAGGCAAAATACTATGGGCCGGAAGGCGATATGTTATGGGCCGGAAGGCGATTATGTTACGGGCCGGAAGGCAATGTTATGTGGACCGAAAGGTCCGGGCCGGAAGGCGTATGTGGGTAAGTCGTATACTGGGGAACTCACTAAGCATTTATGCTTACTAGTTGTGTTTATGTTTTTCAGGTACTAGTGATGACCGTGGGAAGGCGCCGGCGTGACACGTACACACTGCCATTGTTGAAGATCTTGAGGATTCATTATTTATATTTTGCAATAAACTTGGAATAAACTCTTTTGTCGAATAATGATGTTTTATTTTAAATGAAAATTTTATTTGAAAATTTGAGCTGTTACAATTTTCAAATGATGATCCAAACCCAACCCGTAACCCACAAGGTTTTGAATCATTAACCCCATACCCTTATCCACCAGATCAATGGATTTCAACCCTTTTATACAACCCGTTTACAATATTAAATTTATGCAAAAGCATGTACCATCAATTGCGAAATTCTATTTCAGAAATAAGAAGTCGACTACCAAAATCAAAAATCAAAAGATTTAGATTAACAGATGATTAGACTAACAATATGTTAGCATTCCACAATCCACCATCCACAATCCGATGTGTTTTCTAAGTTCTTATTTCAATAATTGATTTCCGAGTCGACTTGCATTTCAATAATGAACAAGAAGTTACAGAAATCAAAATTCAATTACTAAAATCATAATTTAATTTCGAATATCAATTTCAATAACACACAATTAGAGACTCCAAATGATTTCAATAATTAATTTTTGAGTTCTGATTACACTAACAAACATTTTCAATAAGTCGATTTTCGAGTTTTGATTATATTTATATTGGAAGTCGACTATCAATTTGAATGTTATAAAACAAACCTGATTGTGGATTCTAGAATGTCGATCACTCGGTTGCAACCGTTTCTTCTTATTCTTAAATCTTGATTGAATTCTATTCAACTCTTATTCTTATTCTTGATTATGGAATACAAATTTCATAGAGTTATTTGAGGGATTCGACTGACAATCCAGTCATTAGGATTAGGAATTGGAAAGTTGAACCGTTGAACATGAAGTGGAACTCCTCGACTCCTATTAGTCGTATATTGATTGATAGATGTATTATAACTTATAAATAATAATTTTATATTTTAAATTTTAGACGGGTGGACCATAAACAGCTCAGGTCGATAATGATCCATACCTGACCTTTTTAATAAAAGGGTTAATGGGTACATGTTATGATAAAATATAATCTAAACCCATTAATTTTGCATGGTTTTGGAGCGGATCAGGGACAAAACCCGATCTTTTGCCACGTCTACACACAAGTCCAGGTTCTTGATCTATCCTGGAGCCACAAAGATGTATCAGGACTTGAGGCTTAGTTATTAGTGGCCCTGCATGAAGGGAGATAACATGGCATGTGGAGAGATGTTTGAAATGCCTGATGGTCAAGGTAGAGCATGAGAGGCTGCATGGAAAGATTCAGCCTTTGGAACTGCCTATGTGGAAATGGGAGCAGATCACTATGGATTTCATCAACATGTTTTTGAGGAAAACCAAGGGATTTGATGTGATTTGGGTTATCGTTGACCATTTGACCAACAGTATCCATTTTCTTTCCATTCGGGAGAGTTCTTCATCTAGTAAATTGGCCAACATGTATGTACATGAGATTGTTGCTCACCATGGTGTATCAGTCTCTATTGTATCTAACCACGATGTTCAGTTTACTTCTCGGTTTTGGTAAAAGTTTCATGAGGAGAGTACGAGGTTGCATTTCAGCACTCCTTATCACCCTCAGATTGATGATCAGAGTGAGCGGACCATTCAGATGCTTGAGGATATATTGATGGCTTGTGTCATCAATTTCGGTGGGAGTTGGCGTTCCTATCTTCCCCTAGCTGAGTTTTATTACAACAACATCTATCATTCTAGTATTGGTGCACCGTCGTACGAGCTTATCTATAAGAGGAAGTGTTGTACACTAATTTTTTTAGGGAGAGGTCGGCAACAGGGTAATGGTTAGGATCGAGGTGGTCCTTCAGACGACGTAGCTGATCCAACAGATTAAGCAAAGATTACAAACCGCCCAGAGCCGACAGAAGAATTATGCCGACAGACAAAAATCCAAGATAGATTTTCAGGTGGGAGATATGGTTTTGCTGATGGTATCACCCTGGAAGGGTGTTATACACTTCAGGAAAAGAGGTAAGTTGGGTCCTTGATTTACCGGGTCGTTCCGAGTAGCGGCCAGAGTAGGCAAGGTTACCTATTGATTGGATGTGCATGAGGAGCTTAGTCAGGTTCACAACACGGTCCATGTTTCTCAGCTTCTGAAGTGTGTGGTTGACGATTCGGTGGTGGTTCCTTTGGACGAAATTTAAGTCGATGATCACCTGAATTAAGTGGAGAGATCGATAACGATTCTAGACAGAAAGATGAAGGCCTTGTGCAACAAGTACCTTTGGTCAAGATCCAGTGGTAGCATCAGAAGGGTTTCGAGTGGACTTGGGAACCCGATGGGGAGATACGTGAGCATTACCCTTAATTATTTGCAACATTAGACTTCAAGGACGAAGTCTGATTCAAGTGGGGGCGAATCGTAAGACCCGAGCATTGTAGGTAAATTCCTTTCCTTATTTCTTAAAATGAAATGTTGGATTTTGATCTATGCAGGGCGTAGATAGCCTTCTATGCACTACGTAGAGGGAGTAACTTGGAGCGGGGTATAAATGATCTACGTTGGGTGTAAATCTTAGTACACAGCACGAACTTGCCCAGAGTCCGAACCTTAATTTTGGGGTTTTAACCCATATTTTATGGCTTTAACTCTTTATAAGCCCTTCCATTCACATCCTCCCTAGTTCCCATTTGGTGTATTTATGATCTTAATAGTGTGTTTATGTGATTTTAAAGACAGAAAAAGGCTGTGGAATTACTTTGAAGCTCAAATCAGCCTTGGATCTAGAAGCTACATTCCCTTATCCATCAACAGGACATATAAATCCCTATCTTGATGTGTTTCTATGCTAGATCTAGATTTGTTAAGGTTTTCATGTTTTTTGTCCCCATAACCTTGGTGTATATGAGTATGCGCTACTGCAGACCATTGGAGTATCACTTCCAAATGTTTCTAGGCTTGATATGTTATTAAAATGAGAGTTTGGTCACTCTCATTCATCCATTCATAAATTATCGAGATTTGGATGACTTTTGGAGTTAGATTATGAGCTTGTGCCTTTAGTATGGATACAAATCGATAAAGTTTTAGTCTTTATCCATTAGGAAATTTAGGAGAAGAGAGATCTGAAAATTGGAATGGACATTGGTCGGGATTAATGACTTAATGATTAAGTTGAAGTTTCTGGGAGTACATAGGGTGTAACTTCCCTTACACGAGGCTTAGAGCCATATTTCCCCGTAATCGCCATCTTAGAATCTACATTGGCTTAGAGCTAGTATGTTGGGTGTACTAGGGCTGAATGTTGAAATTTGACTTTTTAACCGTCGACTTTGACTAAGTTTGACTTTAGATCAAATGGGGTAATTTGAGTAGTGGATTGGGCTTGGTCACTTTTGATGTTTAGGTGACCTGTAGAGTCGATATTTAGAGAAGTGATCAGTTCAGCATTCTTCTAGACTTTAAGGTGAGTTTTTCCTCACTATACTCGTAGGTTGAAGGCACCAATGTTGGCCCACAAGCTTGAGCCATCTACCCGGGTATATAGGGTGTTCCTATGCTATAGTAAACTGTTAGAGTGGTAGACTTGTATGATTACATATACTTATTGGTTACACTACTAGAAAAAAGACCTTTAATGACGCGCTTTTTACGACACGCGGTAATTAACGATACGCAAAAGGACGTGCCATTAAAATAGTGTCATCTCTCCAAAAAATTTAAGGATTTACGTCACGCTTTATTGCGTGCCCTTAATTTAGTGTCTCAAGAAAAAAAAAACTAAAAACACAGAGGGCGCTTTATCTTAAACGCGCGTCGTCTGTACCTGTCACTTTATAATTTTAGTAGACAAGGGGGGAAATGAAATCCCCAAAATTTTGAAAACCTGCCTTTTTTTTGCTATCTTCTATCTATCTTTCATCTTCAACCTAACAAGGACGAGCATTGCACTCTTGATTTCCCTAACTCTTTCTCATTTTCTTATTCAAACTTGAAAGAATCGAAAAAAAATCTATCAATTTTGAAGCCTAAAGAATCACAACAACCGACTTCATTACATCTTCATCTTATTCACATTACCACTTCGAATCTCCTACCCTAATTTTCCCTCAACAACAATTCTAGCAGCTTCGCAGACATGGCTCAAAAACCCAGATGGGGCGAATTGGAGGAAGAAGTTGATGGCGGTGACTATGACTATTTGTTGCCGCTGAAACAGGTTATTGGACCCGATGAACACGGGTTGAAAGTACAAATTCAACGACGAAGGTAATCGGCTTAAGATCACCACCACCACACGCATCCATAAAATTGCTAATTATCGGCTGAGCAAGCGCGCCATGGAGAGGTGTTCTTGGCCTAAGTTCGGTGATGCCGTTCAAGAGGACGTCAGCGCCAAACTCACCATAGTTTCTACCGAGGAAATCATCTTTGAGTGACCAAGGGCTCCAGGTACGTCATCCCTAGATCTGAAATTTCAGATAATTGTAACAATCCTTTATAATTATTTATGTGAAATTGTTAAGACATATGTAGTTGAAGATTTAGGGCACTAATTCTTGATTGAAGTGACCGATTAAGATGAACGCATTCAGTTCTATCTTTTTCTTTTATTTGACAAGTTCCACCACATATGAACTTCATATGTGGGTTGCCCTGTTGCAAAGCTTGAAGGATGGGGACCTAAACGTGGGAGGAGAAACAAGAAGTAAGTTTGATTCTCTGTATCACAAGGCAATTGGAAGCATTTAGAGCTGGCTTTAATCAGGTCATCATCTTTTTCCAACATTCTAATATGCTAAATTGTTTATGGAATTAGAAAATATACAAAATAATTTTTTTAAGCTAATATTTTATCTTATTACTATCAGGTTTTTGAGGCTTCAAGTTTACAAATATTTTCTACAAGTGAGTTGGATTCTTTACTCTGTGGGCGTAGATTCATTCTTGAACCCTAAGTTGACCTCCTGAGGAAACTAGAGGAAAAGTAGCAGGTAGATTCATTCTATATCTTATATATATTTTTGTTACATGGGACATGGGTGTTTGAGTTTTCTAGGGCTATTTTTGACTTTTTCTAAAACTTACCCTAAGTTTTACTCTTGTTCTAATGACTAGCTCTGCTGAAGCAACAAGGTGCTTTTGCCAAAGGTCAGACAAAAACGGCTCCTGTAGAGGAGGAAGTTCCACCTTTGCTTGGAGAAAATGGAAAAATTGAGGTTTCAGATCATAAACTTGTTGCTACATTTAGATTTAATGTAGAAAGATAAAATAATTGTGGGTGCTTTAGGTATGGCGTATTGATGGTGAAGAAAAGACGGAATTACCCAAGGAGGATATTGGAAAATTTTACAGTGGAGATTGCTATATTTGTCTTTACTCCTACCATTCTGATGAAAAGAAAGAAGATCACTACCTGTGCTGTTGGATTGGGAAGGATAGCATCCAGGTAAACTAAAACCATATTATTTCTTTTCTTTTTTTTTTTTTGTTTAAGAAAAAAAAATCTTTAATTGTGTATTTGGGATGAAGACTTGTTATGTTGTCTGATCACAAGAGGACCAAAAAACTGCTGTTCAACAAACTACTTCAATGTTCAACTCTATGAAATGCCATGTATGAGGTTTGTGTCTAAAGATTACTACTGTATTATTTTTTTCTTTTTATAATGAAATGATAGAAATAGAATGATAATTTATAAATGTAATGCAAATTCCTAATGAAAGAACAGGTAAAGATATAATAGATGGTGTGGTTGTTGATGAGGAGGCAGTTGGGAGTGGCGCTAAAATCCTCCATGGTGAAGCTACTCTTGCCCATTATCTATCACAACACTTAATAGGTAACTTAAAAGGTTCCATCCTATTTTTGATTTTTGATTAATTAATTAATTTTTGATTAATCTATCACAACACTTACAGGTAACTTGGAAGGAATATTTACCCCTGGTTGGATAGGATATGGGAATGCTTATGCACCCAAAGAAGCAGATGATCAAGCTATGGCTGGTTATTGAACTGCTGCAAGCTTATTTCCTGGGTAATTTATCAATTTTCTTTTATTTAAATTAAAAAATGATAATATTATCAAAGTGTAATATGATTAAATTATTTGTTTTTAATCTTTAGGTGTCACTTACCTAAACTCGCTGAGCAGGTAGTAATTGCTATACCACATTCTTAAAAAAATGTCTAAAATACCCTTTTCTTTATTTGGTTTGATGTAATTTCATTTTTCTTTGGTTGTGTATAGTTTTTTTTTTGCAAGCAAATGCAATATGTCCTTCGGATCCACTTGTCATGAACAAATTCATTGGGCACACAAAAGATGTCATGGGTTTGATCAACTGGTACTGGCTCTTTAGTCTTTCTTTTTATATCTTTTTATGAAATCAGCTTATGATATGAGCTCTGTTTTTCACATGGTCTAGGACCACTAATTGCTTAGGATGGTAACTGGGTTGTCTTTTCGCACCCTCCTTTGATACACCATAAAGGCATGAAAATTCTCTCTCTCTCTCTCTCTCTCTCTCTCTCTCTCTCTCCAAATTCTAAAACAAACAACAACAGGTAAATAGATGCCAACATTTTGCTTAAAATTCTGTGAACATTGAAAAAAACCGAGGTCGATAGTGCCTTTTTCATGAGATTGTCAAAAGTTGAATAAAATAAAAAAATAAACAAGGGTAATATTGTAATAGGGAGGGTCTTAATACATAAAGTGACCAACCTCTCACTTAGCATGACAAGTCATTTTGATTTTATTAAGTAAAAAAGAAACAACCTTATCAATCTACATGCATTTAGTCATGTATTGCTGTCCCACAATTTGTCATCATAGAAGAAGACCCTGCTGTCCCACAAGGGTAATATTGTAATAGGGCTGCTTTATATGTTATCATAGAAGACCCTGCTGTCCCATAATTTGTAACAATTTGTATTATCATTATTTGATTTTAATAATAATTTGTTTTGTTTTATTGTTGAGGTAATAGACTGATAGTCTTACTTTTCATGTCATTATTATTTATTTCTTTTTTTGTTTGCAGTTTCTTGCAGAAACTTTGGATGTTGTTCAAGATATTGATTGGGTCATTTCTCTTGGAAATGCTTTTGCAAAGCAGTATGAGCTTTATACATATGATGATGAGCATTCTGCACTACTTCACAGGTATGAACTCATTATCATTATCATTACATTTTTTTAATTAAATTATCTTATTGAGAGTATTCTTCTCCTACAAATGTCTTGGTATACTTCTTCAGAAAGTTGATAACATGACTTATGTTCGTGATAAAATCGTCTGGATGTACAAACAAGCAAATAATCTAGATTTCAAGTATTCCAGCACCTTGATAATTATTACATTGCTATGTTTCACATTTAACCCTGTTTTCTAATATTGTTTTGGTTGAACATGTTATTCCTCAAATTTTAACAGATTCTTGAATTGTGACTCACCCCTGCAGCTTTCTGAATGCAGGCTTATTTTGGTGCTGGATTAAGTGGAGTTCTGGCTTGGTGTGTGCGAGTGGGAAGGAACCAACCCAATGCCCCCGGAGTTCTGGCACCTTCCATCTTTACTTCCTATGTATCCAGGTTAATATACTCGTATTTATTCATGTCTCAAAGTGTGTATTCCAATATCAGGTATCATGATTTGTGTATTTATAAAATTTTGAAATAGGGTCTTATTCAATGCTTTAGCTGTGTTTGCTCTAAGGGAGATCAACTTATCAAAAGTAAGTTACTGTTTCACCCTTTTATTTAATATTTTTGTGATTGAATGAAAGTCTTAATGAAAGTAATTGACAACCCTTTCTCTGTAAATGATGTTGTGATTGTGGGAGAGGTGTTGTGTTTTTCTCTGTTGCTAGGTAACCTTCTCAACAACAACATTCTACTTAAGAAGGTGAGTAATCAAGATTAAGGGACACTTGTAATCATGTTTGGCATTCCTTTCCAGTAAGAAACAGAGTTGTATGATTATTTGTTAGTTTTATAGGAATGTATAACCCATGTTAGCAATGTATTATTTTTGTTTAACATTTGAATGATTCTTTGTATGACATTACAATTTGTCCAATTTATTTTATTTTTTGAGTATGAAATTTTATTTTATATTATGCAATGGATTGTATTTTTTGTATATGGTATTTTATTTCTATTATGAGAAATTAAATGCAAATTTAATTTAAAAATTAATAAATATATAAATTTATTTTTTTTAAACATTTAAATTTACGATACGCAAAAATGTGTGTCCTCTGCATTTATGACATGGCCTTTCTTGACAGGGGCTTTCTTGATACGCATTGCGTGCCATTAACACGCGCGTCGTAAGGTTACGACACGCGAATGCGTGTCATCTTCCTTTATGACAGGGCCTTCCTTGATACGCATTGCGTGTCGTAAACGCGCGTCGTAATTACGCGTCGTAAATGAGCATCGTAAATGCGCGTCGTCTCTCTTTATGACAGGGCCTTCCTTGACACACATTTGCGCGTCGTCTGAGCCTTTTACGATGCGCATTGAGTGTCGTAAAAGGCTGTTTTTCTAGTAGTGTTATATGCTTATTTTATCTGTTACATATGTCAAAATAGTATGGGTGAGTTGAGGTGGTGCTATTTTGTTCTCCCGGCCAACAAACCCAACGACAATCCATTCGGGAGACTATGCCCCAAAGGCAATCCTGTCCGGAGACTATGTGCCAGGGGCAATCCGGTCGGAAGACTGTGAGCCAGGGGTAATCCAGTCGGAACACTGTGAACCTAACATACATGTTTGTATATGTTTTGTGGTGTGGGTATTTTGGGAAAACTCACTAAGCTTTGACTTACAGTTTGATTTTATGATTTCTGGTATATCATATGACTAGGGCAAGGTGAATGCGTGATTGTGCAGATCATCCTTGGGTATTTTGTTAATTGATGATTCTAGGATACTTTGGTTTTGACTATGCTCTTGGAAATAATGTTTTTATATGGTTTATGGAATATTAAAGGGTTTAAAAAATGAAGATTTTTACTATGATTTTTGGGATGATGCATCTTGCGGTTAATCTTTTGGTTACAGATTTGTTATTGCTTTGGGTTTACCAACGTACAATGTATGGATAAGAACAAAACCGTCTTGGGGCGAAGCCCATGCTTCTTTCCGAGTTATTATTATTATTATCATATTTTTTTTACTTTATCAAATGAAAATACTTTTGTTATTTATACATTCTATTATTAATATTATAATTACTCTTATATGTGTATGTATTTCATGAAATACCATATATATATATATATATATATATATATATATATATATATATATATATATATATATATATATATATATATATATATATATATATATATATATATATTAGATTTGTGTGTCACTAAGAGACGGTGATAAATAGAACTTTTTGCGAGAAAATAATTATTAGATTTTATTATTAGTTATGTAATAAAAAAAATATCTCTTTTAAATAAAATATTTATGTTTAGATATTATATGTATATTGTTTGTCTATAGTATTAATGTAAATTATTAATATTAATTTCTAGTTGAAAAAATGTAAATTAATTTATATATATGAATTTAATATTTGAAAATTGATGGTTTGTTTCAAATTGAATTTCTTAATAACATTTTTTAATTGAAGTTTTCAAGCTTTTGAGAAATATTATTGATTTATTTATGCATAATTGATTTGAGTAAAAAACTTTGTAACTTATACATTTTAAAATTTAAGATTATATATATATATATATATATATATATATATATATATATATATATATATATATATATATATATATATATATATATATATATAACTATATTATAAAGCATATTTAATTTTTCTTGAAATTTAAGAGGTATATACTTGATAAATTAATGTACAAATTTGTTATGCACAAATCACTCATCTTTTTATGAACAAAAATTAATTATGGTAAAAAATAATCAATAAAAATATTTAAGGAAGGAAATCAAAATTATTATTATTATTTTTTTTTAACGTGAGCATGATGTTTGGCTAAAGGTTGGGTATGAAATTTATTTATCATATCAACCAGAAAATTTATAGTCATTGAAATAGTCAAATAACATTTTCTAAATAAAAAATCATTCATCGAAACAGTAATAATTGTTACCGTCGCTCTGCGCGAGTGTACACCTAGTATATATATATATATATATATATATATATATATATATATATATATATATATATATATATATATATATATATATATATATATATATATATATATATATATATATATATATATATTATTGTAATAGTGTTATAGTGTTTGACTAACTCTTGAATAACTTCTTCCTGATAGCAATATGCATATAATAGTGGGTATAACCTTAACAAAAATATCTTATTGATCAAATATTCCACAACCCTTTTTGTTAAGATTGTTTGGACCAAATATCGTAATATGCTTAATCTCTTTGTAATCTAACTCACTACTCGCTGGTTCGCTAGTGTGTTATGCATGGTTTCTTTTAAAAAATTATGGTTGTTGATGTTAAAAAAAAGTAGATGAACAATATATGAGCGTAATTATGCACTACAAAAAGTAAAACTTTTACATTTCTCATTGTTATTAATTGGGTAATATTTTTTTATTAGTTTATTATTATAAAATTTATTATTATAAAATATCCAATGTCATAATCCACTACACTATTTCTAAGAATAAACTTCTTCAAAAATTCCATAGTCAACATTCAAAATAAAAACGCTTCAAATATCATATTTTTCTTCGCATGCATGCATACGGACATGCTTGTTTTTATTCGGCTTTCATGTAAGCTCTAAAACTTTTTAATTATATAAAAAAACTAACTCTTATTGAAATTAAAATATCAATAGATTGAAACATGGGTAGACGAAAATAACACAAAGCACTTAGATTTCTACACTTGTAATAAAAATTTAAAACTTTTATAAAAAGATAGTTTGGCCAACCATTTACCATTGTAGTCAAGAGAGAACAAAGCTCGATAAATTAAAGTCGGATTTGACGCTCATAAATTATGTATATATATGTATATTTTGTGTGTGTATGTGATACATATGCATGTGCACGTGTTTTCATATTAAATATATTACGAAGGCTGCCCATTTTTGACATTTGCTAGGCAGTTTAGTCCTCTTAAGTCACTTTAAATTACTAAGGTGAACTTGTGGAATAAAGTTACCTTAATTATTTTAGTTTATAGTTACCATATTTGAACAAGAGGAGAATAATATTGTCCTTTTCAAAATTTATATCAATTTAAGTAAATGTTTTATTGCTTGTAAACCACTGCAAATGTTTTCAATTTAAGATCAATGATTACGACTTAGAATGGTCATCTAAGTCGTGTAAATAAACGTTTAATAATTAAATACCGGTGATTACGAAAAGACTAACAACATATGGTATTTTCCTCCCTATAAAAAGACTAACTAAACAAGCAAATAGATTGTCTATACAGCTAGCCTTCAAAATGATGATCGCACAAAGCTTCTCACCTTCTTCATCAGTAGACCTCATCTATATATCCATATGCATCATTACAGATCTAATCCAATCCCACATAAAACTTGTAGCTTCCAACCTCAAGTGGGCATGGAGTTTTCTTCTACACCAATGTTTTTTTCACCATCAACTACAAAATCTTCAAGGACTTGCGACTAACCAGACAAGGTTCGAACCAACATGTATGGAACAAGTGGAATGCGTTGTTTGCTTGAGTATGATTGGAGAAGATGAAGAGATAAGAGAGCTGAGGTGTGGTCATTTATTTCATGAAGCTTGTTTGGATCGATGGATAAGGTTCAGGAATAGGACATGTCCACTATGTCGAGATAATTTGGTGTTAGCTGGAGTTGTTTCGCAGCTTGGACATGAAGTGTTAGTTTTTTAAGTTATGTTCTACAAGTATTATAAGAAACGAAGCGTCTTTGTGGCTTCGATAGTTGTAAATTCAGCAACTATTGTAGCATGTTCATATTGATCATGTTCATTATATATCTTCAAATATATATTTTCCACTTCTCTTTCTACTATATTGGGCTTTCATGTTTCTTTCTTAGTGATTTTGGAATTCATTAAACTCTAATGATCGTAGTTTTAAAACAATTTTATTATTTCTTCCAACAACACATTGAAGTATAAAATGTTGGGTGAATCGTTTTTTTTAAACTTAAAAAAATTCTTTTTCTTATTGACGGGTTCAATAACTCCATATACATATTGAACCTTAATATGCCATATGCCGTTTTGTTGAATTTAATTTATTAAATAACAACTATTATACAACTGTGCTTGAAAGATGTTATTAATCGTTTTCAATCAACAAGGAATGATGATTTAAAACATCATGGAAGATCTGGGATGCCGCTTTGATGCATGATTTAATTTGTTGGATCTTTTTCATGGCGATGCCATTTCGATTATGCATCATTTGACTGGTTCGATCAATCTTTTTTTACATTAAAGTGTAGGTTTTGATGGGTTGTTTTTCTTTTACAAAACATTTTGAATCTTTGATCATATCTTTTGAGAAATATTTTTAAGTCCTAATGTTGTAAAATTCAATCTGATTTTTTTTAGTATTGGTTTAGCCTGTGTCGTATTTTATATAAATATTAAATCCTATAAAAATTTATATTTCTTCTACGAGCTTAAAATCATAATTCTGTGTAAAATTTTTAGTTATATTGTTGTATATGTACACAAATTAAGATTAAATTGGATTTTCATATTAGAAAAGCTGCTAAACGGGGAAATTAACAACAGATCATCGTGAATGACGATTAAACTGGATTCTACTATTATTCACTCTGATGAAATTCATTGGCGACTGATTAACAATAAAAAAATTTACAGTTATTATTGACGTATGGTTTCACTATTCAATACAGTTTTTCAGTCGTTAGTATATTTGGAAGAAATTTTCTATATTGCTTTTCATTCATTGTTATTTTTATGCAGAAATTACATAATAAGTAAGCATAAATATAGCTCTATTACATTTCATATAAATAAAAACTTAAATGCATATACCAAAGGATGTGAAGATGTTTAATTGACTTTATCATAAATATTGGACATCATTAAAGTGATCCGTCTAGGATTGGATCTTCAAAATAATATTAAAATAAAGAAAAAAAAAATCTGAGCTATTATGCTCTTTATATGATGGTAGAAATCTTTGCGATGGTCTATTCTTTATTGGCATCGGGAGGCTATCATTTGGGGTAAAGCTTCTTCGAGGGCTGTAAACGCAAGTTTTATTAACAGGTTAGCCATGAAGAGAGTTGTCAACACTGTTAATTTGATGTGTTTTATTCCCTAGTTATGTGATCCTGGGGAGAGTTCATTTTGCTTCTATCTAGTAATGTTATTGCCAAACTATTCTTTGTCTTAAAGATATACCAACTTGTACATATGAAGTAGGCGGAATTTTTCTTTGACAAATGATTATGCAGGTCTATTAACGACATGGTGGTTTGTGGAGGTTCTTTCTTTGTAGATATCTAGTATAGACTAGTTTGTTTACCTATTAGGTTTGGTGGTATAGGGATGTACTCGGTAGTAGATTAGAGGCTTTATCATATGTTTTTGTGTCCTCAATGACCCAATATTAGGTGTTACAAGACCCTATATTACAACATAGAGGCATGTATGATATGAATTCTGATTATGTTTGTGTTTTGGCTTGTGTTTGTTATACGATTCGAAGCTACGAACTTTAACATTGGAGAACATGGATGCTCATTGGCTGCTAAAGAGATCATTGATCTTGTTTTAGTAATTCTTTTTTGCTTTTAACAGTACTCTTTAAAAATGGTAGTGGTGATTCTAAAATAACTTTAACGCTCTTTGGGTCAAAGTTGTTAAAGCGATCCATGATCCTGAAGGTGGGTTGAATATAAATGATGATGACATTAGCTTTATATATTTTTGGTTAGAAATTATCATGTCTATTAACAATTTACGTGAAAAATGAGTTCTTATGCTATTGTATTAATAAAAAGGTAGGTAACAGTTAGTACTCTTATGGATAGATTTCTGAGATTATATTTTATTGAAACAAACATGGATTGACATATCAATAATTGAAGAGATGCTCACAATTGGTCCTAGTCTTGGTGTCGGCTTGTGAAGGGTGGGACCAAGTTAATTCTCTCAATTTAACGGATTACTTCTTTTGCTTGATACCTTTGTATCGTTGGATACGAGTGATAAATTGGTTTGGGGTAAAATCCATCAAAACAATTCTAGTTAGTTATGCTAGAACTCATTATAATAAAGCGATTTTGCCTACTTGAAATTCAATCACTTGATGGAAGCAATTATCTTCTTAGAAAAATATATTTTCATATGGAGGGTACTTCTTCATGGGCTTCCTACTATAATCAATTTGGTGAATCGGAGGTTAATTTGGACTCTTTTTTATGTTTTTGCTATAGTAACCATAATAAGGAAAATAGTCATTAATTTTGACATGCGAGGTGGAAGTTAGGTGTGACAAAGTATTGGCCGATGGTTGGATTTTCATATTCCACATTTTACGACAATGTGTGATATGTTTGAATTTTGATTGGAGTGACTCACATTCAATGTCTGTATTTAGATGACTAACTTTCGATGTTGCGGTCGCTACTATCATTTGAGTTATCTAAAATTATCGTAGCGCTATGCTTTGCTCTAATAACTTTCATAAGAGTAGTATTGTTGAGAAAAATATTTCTTTTGTGTTTAACCGTAGAACTAAAGTCGATTGATTCTTGTGGTTATAAAGCCCATATTCATTATAAATTATAATTGGTTTGTTTATTGTAAATTGTTACCAATTTTATATAATTCAACGGTTCCAGAAAAAACATGTTGAAAGAGGTATATAATTTTTGCCAAAATTTTTTGAATCGTTGATATCAGTTTCATTTATGTACCTAGCTAGTGAGTACTTTTATTGTGGTTTTCATCCGGTCTAAACGTTTGCTATGCTGTGTAGATTAAGGGTATCCACAATGCATTGAACTTCATAGAGTTTAATGGATTGTCACATTATTTTTTTATAATCCATACAACTCTATCATTTTTTTTTCTACAATGCATTGAACTCTATAAAGTTCAATAGAATGTTACAAAATGTAACTTATAGTAAATATTTATGAATTAAAAAGTTTCTTTTTCCCCATTGAAAAGTTCAATGGCTATTAAACTTCAAATTCATTGAATGCCAAGATGGCATCTTACAATGGTAGAGTTTCATCCATTGAATAACATATAGATTTGTCACCTCATTGAACTCTCTCATTGAACTCACTATTGTAGATGCTCTAAGGGGAATATTGGACAAAATATACTTATATCTACCCTAATATAAATGAAAGTTTTTTTACTACTTGTCATATTTCCATTCAAATTGTCAAATGTCATTTGATGGTTATTTTGAATTAATTTTTTTCCACATATCATTTTATGAGTTTTTTATTTTTTAATTTCCACATAATATTTTAATGTAATAATTGCAATAAATGTAGGAATAAATGGGTATCAATTTCATTAATCAACTTTTCTTTTAATTTCAAAATTCTCAAAATTAAAGCTCATTAGTTATTTTTGTTTATTTATTTAAATTTAAAAGATAAAAAATATTTTCATTATAATAATTCATTCTTTTTATTATTTTCTTATAAATTCAAAGTTATCAAATATTTTGACATTTATATTTAACTTTTTTTTTTAAATTAACTCATGTAATACATGAGTCTCACAACTAGTATTTATGTAAACTTAAACTTAAATATACATGTATGTACTACCTTAAGTAAGTATAGTTAGTTAAATAATCGATATCATGATCGTTATAAATTGTATTCAATGTGAAATCACTTTTGATCCCAATACAGCCCTAATTTAATTTTGTGGGCACTTCACGATGGTGGCCAAAAGTGAAAGTGTTGAAGGAAGGAGAATCTAGTGGCTGAAGATTGAAGATCAAAAAGAGGTCAGAAGAAGCCGGAATGAGTGAATCTAGTTGATTTTTTTTAAATGGATGGAAGATTTTATAATATAAAATCAATGTGAATCTGGAAAAATTACAAAGTATTTAAATTATAATCAAAGAAAGAAAGAAAAATAAAATGTAAATGTAAAGCAACAGATGTGATATAGCACCAAGAAGATGAGCAACAACAAAAGCCCAATAAAAAGTAGCACCACCCTCATCTGTAGGATTTTGAATAATCAATATAATGTAAGAGGATCACACCACATGAAGAACATCATCAAAAAGATGGTCAGACCAAGCCATCGGATTTCTATCAGTACCTTTTGAATCAATAGAAAACATAGTAGCCGCACACTACTTGGAGGACAATACTACAAGTCTTTGTAAAGCCAAATAGGACGACCCCAATGTAAATCTCAAATCAAGAGTACCCATCGCAGCAAAGAGCATAATGGTCAAATACACCACATCTTTTAAAATCGACGATAGCAAAACGCGACACATCACTTTAAACATCCAATATTGATTTAGATTCCACCGAGAATGATCTTTACTTTGAATTTAAAGACCAAAAAGATAAATAAACATATATAAGATATACCTAACACAACAACGAAAGGATAACCGAAACATGAGGATATGAAGACCTAACCGCAAACAATCTAACCCGAAAAGAATGGCCATCACACAAAAGAGTGTACTCATAACACCACAAACCTTAGCTTGATTTGTGAACCCATTGAATGAAACACACACCAAATACACACAACCATGAAGAGAACACTACACCAATGCCACACCAAAAAGAAATGAAACTAGAATCATACCACTCCACAACATCTATTTATGAAAACAATATCAAGACTTTGCAAAAGAAGAAAGGGAGAAACTACACCAATAATTCTAACAAAAAAAAAAAGGCAACTTTTTGCTCTATTTGTGACCTACATATAACAGGTAGTTTTGATTCAATCACCTTATTTTGGTATGGAGATTTTGATGGGTTTTGGTCATAATACATCCTATGTGCTCATACAAACCCTAAAGCTTGGATCTAGGTTTCTCTATTGTACATGCTTTGAATCCAAGACTATAAACCCTAATTCTAGCATATGGAAATCAATATTAACATATAATTAGGTTTAAGATATTACCTTGATTGTTATGTAGCAATAACAATCCCAAATCTCCTTGATTTGACTTTGGAATGCTTAGAGTCACAAGTGTCACTCCTCTAATGGCTTACAAACACCAAGAGCAAATGGAGAAGGTATAAAGAGAGAGGAGAGAGGTTAGAATTCATCCTTAGGACTTCTTGGGAACAAGTACACGAATTCTAAGGCCTTAGGGTCTTTATATAGGTGTAGAGATAGGGTTTCAGTCATTATCCTTATCTAGTTGCTTATCCACAAAGCAACCATAAGATAAGCCTTGAAAACCCTTATCCTTTATCCTTTGGATGATTTCAAGGATCCTTATCTCCTTGAATTCGTTCAACCCATATTTAGGATAACCATTACCATATTTTGTAACTATCACATAATTACAATTCAACCCCTCTAGTTTAATTAATTACACTTGATCACAAAATTAATTCCTAATTAATTATTGACCAATATTAATTAAACAAATATGATTTCTCCTTTAATATATTATTCTTATAACATATTAATAAATCATATTATCCTCTCTCTCTATATATTTCTCCAATCAAGTTGCTTCGGTGAAGGCAACCCAAAAAGACCATGCACCATTGGGTCAAGTACATACCAAAATAGTTATGGACTTAGACACTAATCCAATAGTCTCCCACTTGGATAAGTCTAATAACTATTCTGCGTATGACTTCAGATCCTGATCTGCAATCGTAGCTTTCCAAAGCCGTTGTCAACTCTGATCCTATCAGATACGCGTGTCCTTAGATAAGGGATCATATATTCCTCCATTCTAGATATCGTATGAGATATGATTTCAAATCATTCTCTTTGTACTACTTCTCAATTTCCGATTTATGACGACAGACTAATTGAACAAATAAAATTAGCCCTAGCCCGGCCGAGCATTTACGTTTGTCATCACTAAACCATCGAGGGGCCCAAAGATATCGCTTTTATCCTTCTTTGGATAAAAGGAACGGATAAACTTTGATACAATGCTTGCTTGCACTCACTAACCAAATCACACACAACAATATGTTTTATAACACCAAGTTACTAGTGCTTTTACATATTATCAATGTGCAACGGATTCGCAAGATACAACTCACACATCTCGGTTTCAAGAATATAAGATGTTATCGTCTCACAAATCACTCGTGATACAATTCATGGAGTGATCCAAGTGAGCGTGGGTTTAATCCAATGCTCAAATCATATTCCTAAGCACTCATGAACGTTGCAGCAAACATTTGCTTATGTCTAATACTTTTCTAGACAATCCACACACCAATTCATGACAGTCTTCATTCATATCTACTTCCAACATATGAACGACTATGGCCCGTTTGAATAATTCGATTATTCTTAATAAACTCAATTATTCTGGAAGTCAAAACATGCAAAGTGAAACACAAGAATAATACTAATCCCATATGGCCTCAACCCTTTGAGCATAAATAAAACACGTTTTATTTATCACCATATCGATTACTCATTATTTGTTGTTTCGGGTAATAAACTTCTTACTTGAATTATTACACTTGTCCCATGCTCCTAGTATGCACACAATGTTTACCTATGGTTCTTATTTTTGTGAAATAGACAAATTGAACACATTTCCAATCATTCTCATTTTACAACTCCAAATCCTTTTTCATAAGTGTAAGAATATCAAATTCTTGCTACTTATAGAATATGCTAGATTCTAACACTTTATGCAACGATCCTTTCGTAATGTCACTCCACCAAAGTCACAAAGACTATTGCCAATGATATTACAAAGTCCTCTATCGGAGATTGTTACAAGACAATTCCTTAGATATGATGTCTCTCTCTCAAAGTACATTCCTTTGAACATCCTTTTGCATAAAAGTTTCTAATCTAGTCATAGATTTTCAATATTCAATTCCCAATATGGACACGCTTCCATATTTTCCATTTGACAACTCATTTCTTAATAGAATCTTTTCTATTTATAATAATGTCAATATGGTTCATTAATACCATGTTTCCAACTACTCACAAGCAACCAATCCTCGTCGAACTTTGGATTATCCTTTGATAGTTGTTTAATTATTTTAGTCAAAACCAATTCTAGTCCCTTTTTCCCTCTAAATGCACTAGACATTTGGAAAATTTTAGAATGGTCAAACATTAAAGCATTTGCAATCGATCCTATACCCGAAGCGTGTGGGATACGACGCATAATGTTTTATTTGCTATGTTCTCAAAATTCGAATTGTGAAGAGGAATGCCGTAATCATAATTGAAATTTTAAGAACACACTATGTACCTTTGACTAAATTTATCAACATTTCTCAACCTAATCCTTTAGATTTGAAATGAAGCATAATATTCTCTCCCTTAATTATAGCAAAACAACTTTACAACCCTTACGACTTTGCAAGGTATAACTCTTGTTTTTCTATAATTAATATTGCCAACTTGCAATACTTTCTATAATAATCATACAATCATAACTTTTATGCTCCCACTATCATGATGATTACTATAAAACATAACACTTATGCTCCCACTAGCTTCGACATGTATTCATAAACATCTTAACTTTCAGAGAGACAATACCTATTGAATTTCTTAAGTCCATGTTTCTAATACTTAGTGCTTTGATAATCTTTTATCAAGGCTTCTTGAACTTATACACCTTTTCCTTTAGATAGTTCATATGTGTGTCTCAACAATTAAGACTAATTGCCAAACCTCACAATTCAAATTATGGAAAGGGATACCGTAACCATGATCGAATTCGAGAATACAATTTTACAATTACTATCTTCTTAAAATCTTTCTTAGTGAAAGCATTTCCTCACAATCATTTTCATGAAGGAGGAAATCTTATGACACTTAGATTTAAATGGTGTATTTGTTCCTATCCATGTGAATTTGTTAAAACCAAAGTTTACGACAAATTCAAACTCATATGGACCGAGCCTTTTTTTAATCTTGATTTCTTGCCTTATGGTAGCACGGCTGCCCACCACATCTTCCAATTAGTTAAGCATCTCACCCTTTTCCTATCAATGTACCTTTCATTGATCAAGGTGCTTTGCCTTTTATGCGTTCAAAATGAGTACTCATAGGACTCACATGCATAATTAACTCAATTGGAACAGCACAGAATCAAAATATTGTCAACACGATAGGTTGTAAAACTCAACTCATGTGCTAGTGATGATTGATAAGGTTTATTTGATTTGTTCTTGAAACTTTTCAAGACCATTAAGACTCCTACTGACTCCTTGACATATAAGATTCTCTTGTCAATAAACATTTGTTGACAACCAAATATTCAAGAGTTAGTGTAGCTTTTATCAAAACACTTCATAAATTGGTCCAAGTTGGTCTTTGTCTTATTCAAGACATCACAACTTTCCACATTTTATGAATGTTATAAACCTTTAATACTTTTCACTCATTTCCACAATCTTAACTTTAAGACTTGTTATTGGAACGAAGTATGATCGACTTCTTGATTTAACCATTTCTTCAATCCTTGATTCCTCTTCTTAAACATACAATTGTATTAAGACTTACTTAGAGGATCAATTGAGACATGGTTCTTAATCATTAAGACCCATTATAAAGCATAAAAGCTACTCTCCCTTCTTCTTAGAATGGAGAAACTTTTCTCTTTCTGCCTACTTGATTCTTCTTGTTCGTTCTACTATTGATCTAAACCCTTTAATCAATTCAGAATTACACTTAATCTTGTAAGTGTAATCATATTTACTAAGCCATTAGTAAATCATGACAAATATCTTTGTTACTCTTATGGTGAACTTGATCAACACACAACTTTGTGTACTCGATCTCCTAGTCCTTCACTTGACACTTTGTCAACGAATTTGTCTAATTTCCAAATAAGAAATTTCTCATTCACCATGCAACCAAGTTGCGTGATTCCAAATTTCAGTCCAATTGAAACTTTGGGCGATGAGAAACTCTCCCAATTTGGTAAATTCTCGACATTCCCATAAATAACATAACTAAGAATCATATCCATTCGTTGTAGAAATATGCAAACATCAATTTTCATAACGATTTCATTGCAAGGAAGTAAATAAATAAATAAATAAGTCAAACAAAATTTATTTTATTTATAAAAGCAGCGGAAAAACATTTGTCCTTACAATGCAAAATCTATTGAAAACTATGTAAAAGGAAAATTTCTAACAACTCTATCATAACTTTCTAAGCTCAAAATCCAATCTTCAAGTCCATGCGATCGAGATTCATCTCTTGTGATTAGATTCATCTTGCTCTCTTATCAAGCTTCCTTTCTTTTCACCGATCCTGCAAAACATTCAAATGCAATCTTATCACATCATGTATTAAGAATCAATAAATAGGAACTTAATGGAGTTAGATAGTGGATTTTACCTGAAGCGTAGTCATACTTTTGACTCTCCCATCTCTTAGATCTCTTAGGTAAATAGGGCAACTTCGTCTCCAATGCCCCTTCTCTTGGCAATAAAAGCAAATTGACTCTTTTGGAACAACACATGGAACTACTTCAGACATCGCCTTTCTCTTATGATCAAATTTTTCGATCATTGCATGTCTTTCATTGCCATTATCTATATCCATAGAGGTCTTGAAGGCAGATTCACCAATCAACTTTGCTTTTCTATTGCGCCAAACCATTGCTGATTCAGCAGCAATAAGCATATATGTGAGATCAATAAGGGTTACGTTGTGGTTCATCATATAGTACTCTCTTACGAACTCACTATACGAGTTAGGAAGTGACTGAAGAACCCAATCAACAGCCATCTCTTCACCGAAAATGGATCCCATCATTCTTAACCTATCAATGTGTGACTTCATCCCTAAGACGTGTGCACACATCGACTTTCCTTCTTTATGTTTACTTGCCAACAGGGCTTGAGTAATATTGAACCTTTCAATTTTACAATCTTGTGGGTTAGGGAGAATAATTGGAGGAGGAGGAGGAAGTGAAGCATGATTTCTTGTTCCTCGATCGAATCGAGGAATATCATCTTCATGTGGAATGCTTGTTCCACGGGATTTGGGAAGACCATGATTGTCGAACTTTGACATCTACAAAACGGGAGAAAACAAATTCAAGTTAGTTGATCGATTGAGTCCTTAGTAAATCACCCAAATGAGATACTAAGGCTAGGACCCAACACAATACGCTACAACCTAGAAAAGGGAAGCCGTAATCTAGTTGCAGAATATTTAAAGGTAAGTGAATGACGATTCACTAATTTCCACCATGAAAAACGAAAAAGAAATTTAAGTTTTAAATCTATGAAAACTCCTAGATCCTTTGAGATTCATTGAACTTTCAATGGCATGTTTAAATCTCGATATGCCCCTCTTGTTTGTGACTGGGATGCCGAGGATCACAAAGCGGGTGTGAATAACCATGCAAACTTACATGGTGCCCTCACATGTTACAATCACCCATTCGATGTGCCGGTAAACCACACACGCTCCACCGAACTATGACAAACATTGAGTCACCCTTTGCAACCTTTGCTTAGAACCATTTAGTGTGCCGGTAAACCACACACGCTCCACTAACGTCTTCGCAAGGGCACAAAGTGTAATTTCATGGAATTGCATCAATTCACTTTTGCCTAAGTAACTAAGATTGGGAATTAGAAAAACATTTAGTTACTTTGTATTTCATTATACTTATAATGGAAGGTTTCGTCCTATCCTACCCGTTCGGCTAACGACCCTCCACTAGTCAAGAGCGCGGTGGGTAAGAGTGGATACCCATTCAATCGCCATTTTATAGGCAATTTCCTTAAACACCCCTTATAGACCAGCTTCGTGAATGAGGCCTAGTAACGGTAAAACTGACTTTTACTCATACATGTATATAATGTTAGACTTTTAATGTTATATATACAGTATAGTGTGCATTTTATACTTTTAAAATACTATGTGGTTAACTTTAACAATTACACTTTTAATTCAATTAAATGGTTAACCTAAACTTTTATGGATTTATTAAATCTCTTTTAATTATACTCCTTAATTTAGATTTCAATGTTATAAATATAGTATAGTGTGCATTTTATACTTTTAAAATACTATGTGGTTAACTTTAACAATTACACTTTTAATTCAATTAAATGGTTAACCTAAACTTTTATGGATTTATTAAATCTCTTTTAATTATACTCCTTGATTTAGATTCCACCGAGAATGATCTTTACTTTGAATTTAAAGACCAAAAAGATAAATAAACATATATAAGATATACCTAACACAACAACGAAAGGATAACCGACACATGAGGATATGAAGACCTAACCGTAAGCAATCTAACCCGAAATGAATGGCCATCACACAAAAGAGTGTACTCATAACACCACAAACCTTAGCTTGATTTGTGAACCCATTGAATGAAACACACACCAAATACACACAACCATGAAGAGAACACTACACCAATGCCACACCAAAAAGAAATGAAACTAGAATCATACCACTCCACAACATCCATTTATGAAAACAATATCAAGACTTTGCAAAAGAAGAAAGGGAGAAACTACACCAATAATTCTAACAAAAAAAAAGGCAACTTTTTGCTCTATTTGTGACCTACATATAACAGGTAGTTTTGATTCAATCACCTTATTTTGGTATGGAGATTTTGATGGGTTTTGGTCATAATACATCCTATGTGCTCATACAAACCCTAAAGCTTGGATCTAGGTTTCTCTATTGTACATGCTTTGAATCCAAGACTATAAACCCTAATTCTAGCATATGGAAATCAATATTAACATATAATTAGGTTTAAGATATTACCTTGATTGTTATGTAGCAATAACAATCCCAAATCTCCTTGATTTGACTTTGGAATGCTTAGAGTCACAAGTGTCACTCCTCTAATGGCTTACAAACACCAAGAGCAAATGGAGAAGGTATAAAGAGAGAGGAGAGAGGTTAGAATTCGTCCTTAGGACTTCTTGGGAACAAGCACACGAATTCTAAGGCCTTAGGGTCTTTATATAGGTGTAGAGATAGGGTTTCAGTCATTATTCTTATCTAGTTGCTTATCCACAAAGCAACCATAAGATAAGCCTTGAAAACCCTTATCCTTTATCCTTTGGATGATTTCAAGGATCCTTATCTCCTTGAATTCGTTCAACCCATATTTAGGATAACCATTACCATATTTTGTAACTATCACATAATTACAATTCAACCCCTCTAGTTTAATTAATTACACTTGATCACAAAATTAATTCCTAATTAATTATTGACCAATATTAATTAAGCAAATATGATTTCTCCTTTAATATATTATTCTTATAATATATTAATAAATCATATTATCCTCTCTCTATATATATTTCTCCAATCAAGTTGTTTCGGTGAAGGCAACCCAAAAGGACCATGCACCATCGGGTCAAGTACATACCAAAATAGTTATGGACTTAGACACTAATCCAACAGATTTACCCTTAAAGATCTCTCATTCCTATACTTCCAGATATACCAACATGTGGTTAAGAAAATTGAAAGTAGAGCCATGTAATGTGATTTATGTTAACTCTTGGAGGCAGGAATTGCAAGAATCTTAGACACTGAGTTACAAGATAATCTCTGTAGGTTACACCAAGAAGCAATATTGGACCAAATGTCCCTAGAAAAAGTGCAAGAGACAAGAAGATGATTTGCTGATTCCACATTCATGCCACATATGGAGCACAAAGTAGATGGTCGCTCGCCAACCAAAGAAGTTAATTGTCAATGCTGCATAATTCATCTATTTGTGTATATAATTTTCATGGGTGGAGATGCTTTCCTCTATAAATCTTCTCATAACACTTACAAAGCAATAATTTGTGGCATCTCCCAACCACAACCACTTGTCTGGCGATTATTTAGTTTAATTTGATTAAATATATCACAACAACATTGTAATTCGAAAGTCTCTACATGATATGATGGTTTTCTTGACCAATCCCAAATTCAATGCACCGGTTCCCTAAGTTTCAAGAACCTCTCATCAACTTTGCATGTTTTTGATGATTCCAAAGCATAAAGTGTAGGAAATTTGTCTCATTAAAATCCTATAACAACCCACCGGTCCAACCATAAGTGAATATCATTTCCATTCCCAACAACTACATTAAATTTCCTTGAAAAATGATTGCCAAATTTCCCCATGTATGTATCAGATTTTGAGATGTTTTTCCATGTACCTGAAATGTTAAGCTTTACACGAATGAATTTCCATTTTCCGGAGTTACTGTGGAAGCCATTAATGATGGGTTTTATGCAAAACATCAATCCTATAGTGTACATGTAAACCTTAAAGCTTTGGACCTAGTTTATCTAATGAACATGTAATAATCATCCAAAGCTCATAAACCATAGATCTAGCATGTGATAATCAATATTAACATAAGAATAGGGTTTAGATCTTATCTTGATTGTTATATAGCAATAATAATCTCAATTCCTCTTGATCTTGACTCTTGAAAGCTTAGTGCCTCAAATGTTGCACCTCTAATGGAATCACAAACACCATGAGCAACAAGATGACTTAGGAGAAGGAGGAGGCGCAGCAAAAACGACCAAGAACCCTTAGGGATTACTTTCAAAAGGTTGGACACGTTTTTGGAGACCTAAGGGTTCCTTTTAAACTTAGGATTCTACGGTTTTAGCTGGAAACCTTGATACGACTGCTTAAGCCGTAAGCAGCCTATGGACTCCCTCCTTAGAGGCCTTGTACGAATTCTTGTGGGTTTCCCCAACGATTTCGTCCACTCCAACTTCTATGGAGTCCATTAGTCCATTTATGCAACTATCTTATAATTACACAGTCAGTCCCCTTTATTTAATTAATCTCTTTTAGTCACAAAACTAATTCTTAATTAATTCTTGATTAATATTAATTAAACAATATGATTTCTCCTTTAATATATTATTTTTATAATATATTAATAAATTATAATTAATCCTCTTTCTCCTTAGTTCATCCTATCAGTTTCTATGATGAAGACAACTCAAAAGGACCATGCTCGTAATCGGGTCAAGTACATACCAAAATAGTTATGGGCTTAGACACCTAATCCAACAATTAATGCATATGGCCCAAAGTTGGTTTCTGTATTTTTTAAACCGCCACAACCATTTTTCAAATAACGCCAGCTTTGTATCTCTAATGCTCCCAATACTGAGGCCACCAAAATATTTAGGAGCTAGCCAAGACCTCTTCCCATGAAACCCAACAAAATTTTGAGCCGGAGATATTACCTACTTAAAGAAAGTTGTGTATAATACTCTATATAACGCTTTGTTCCGAATTGACTCCTAGTCCGTGGCGATCACTCGAAGGTCGGTCATTATAAGGATTATGGCTCTTGGTAAGGTAGGATCTAGTCCCTTTTGGGTGCGGGTGACGTATTAGAAGTGATTCGGGTGTTCGGTTCGTGTTTTAGAGCCTAGGGGTATTTTGGTAAAGTGGTAGTTCGGGCTTTTGTGGAAAATGGATTTTTTTGGAAGGTCTTAAGAAAGGTTTGAGTTTCTAGAAGTGTAGGGCTTCTTGTCACCTTTTCGTGGATATAAGGATCGTCAGAATCGGGCTTATAACGAAAAGTTATGGCCTTCGGAAGTTTCGTGGTTTTCAAGCTTAGCCGAGTACACGGGGCATACTTAAAGTGTACGCGGGGCATACTAGGAAAGAAGGTAGTACGCTAGGCGTACCCTGGAGTACGCTGGTGTACTGACCAGGAGGATTACTAATGTTCCCCGGAGTATGCTGGGCGTACCATATGTATGATGGGCGTACTCCAGTTAGATCAGAACCCTATTTTAGGGTCTTGGACCCTATTTAAACTCGTTATCTCATAACCTAACCCTAATATCTTCAGGTTCCACCCCTCTAAACCCTAGAAATCGTCATATATCATCCATGGTGACATTTTGAACTTATAGAGTCCTATTTTGGGGTGTTTGACCCATTTTCAAGAAGATGAAGTTTGATGCAAAGATGGGAATCAAGGAGGAGCTTATGGATCTAGATTTTAGAACTAATTCTTAGCTTGATGAAGTTATAAAGCTTTGAACTTGACCATTGAGTTCTTAGATCTATTATGTTGAGTTTTTTTTTTTTTTTTTTTTTTTTTTTTTTTTTTGATCTTTTTGGTCCTAACAACGGAGCTTTATGATTCCAAATCTGTTTTTAGGCTTAGGGTTGCCACCCTTGATTCTATTTGAGTCCCTAAGGCAGAAAGCTGTCATCTTGATTGTCTTAATGGGTTCATGCTTGAGTTAGGGTCACTTTTATGGAAGTAGAATGCCATTTTTGGAGTTTGGGTTTGTTTGGGGCATGCAAAGTCACCAAGTCAGTGACTTTATGGGTTTAGGCATTAAGTATAGATCAGATCTATAATTTGTACTTGTTGGATCAAGTATTAAGCACTTAATAGATGTTGTGCATGAGCTATTTGTATGTTGGGCATACTATGTAGTACACTGTGTCTACGGTCCATTTGCTCAGTTCGCTAAGCGTACTGAAGAAGTACGCTGGGCGTACACTCTCAGGATGTCTTGGGCCTTAGTGAACTTCGGACGTTTGGGCCCTAATGGTTTTGTGCCTAGACTTGCGGCTTGTTGGATCTGAATGTATCTTGGGTCAATATTGGAGTAGTTGGGCCTATTGGGCCTTGTATCCCAATATAGAAATGGACTTCACATTTGTGGGCCTCGGTTTGGGCAAATTCTTGGAATAGGTTGTTGTGGGCCTTTGTGGGATAATTGGGTCAGCATTATTGTCTAAGGAGAATGTTGAGCATTAGTATAAGGTCCATTAGAAAGGTCCAGGTCCAATTTGGAAAATTGGGTCGTTAATGGTTTTATGGACATTATAATGTTGGACTTTTGTTTTGGGTTTGGGCCTTAGTTTTGGATCATATTGGGGTAGGGGTAACATGGTCATTTTACCCCCATGCATAGATTAAGGATTATGGTATGGGACCCAACTGCTAATTGGGTATATTGATTAGTAGTGACAGCTCGGGTAACTGGCAGGGCAGCAAGTAACGAATTCATGCGGAAAACTTTTGTAGTGCAAGGTGAGTCTTCTCACCTTACCCATGGGTCTAAGGCACCAAGGCCCATTATGTGATTATGGTATATGTGTTAGTCATTATGTGATGTGATATGCTATGTGATTTTGTGTTATTGCATGGAAGACCCCCCCCCCCCCCCCGAGGGGGCATGAAATTAGATGTAAGACCATGTTGGGTAACCCATGGTATTCCTAGGTAAAGACCATGTAGGGTAGCCCATGACATAATGGTGTAAAACCCTGGGGGAGCCCACGACATCCTTACAGGTTTATTTGTGTTATGTGTAGATATTTCTATGATATATGATATGTTTATGTGATATGTGTTATGCTAGTTGTCTTTGTGATACTTACATGGAAGACCCCGGGGGGAGCCCGTGGCAAATAGATGTAAGACCATGTTGGGTAGCCAATGGCATTCTTAGGTTAATACCATGTGGGGTAGCCCATTGCACAATGGTATAAGACCTTGGGGTAGCATACGACATCCTTACAGGTTTTTGTATGCATCGTTTATGTGTTATATGTAGCTTCTACAGCTAGTAGGAATTGTGATACAGGTACCTTTTATAGCTAATAGGATATGTGATATGTGGTTTGTGTGTATGGTATGCTCTGGGAAACTCACTAAGCTTCGTGCTTACAGGTTTTTTTATGGTTTCAGGTATCATCATTTTGGAAAGGAAGCGCTCGGATTGATCCCAGTGCACACACCTATGATTTCCGCAATGAATGATTTTGGGATGAACTATGATAAATGTTTTACTTAATGATGATATGAATTGTTTAAAATAAATGGTATCAATGTTTTAGCTATATTAAAAATGAAATTTTTTTTACCTTTCATTTTTGGGTCATTACAAGTTGGTATCAGAACCTTGGTTTGAGGGATTCGAGGATACCTTTGGGTGTATTTGAACTCAAACTGAGGATCTATGAAGCTTTTAAAATTTTTCCAAAGGAAAATGTGTTCAAGGAAAAGGTTTTCTAAGACAAGAAAGGGTGTGGTGCATGCAATCAACCATGCTCAAGTAAGTTTCTCGAGAATACCCACATTTGTTATATGTTATGATTTGATTATGAATCTACGAATCGCATGCTATTTAGGGCTTGGGAGATGCTTGTATATGTTGTATGAGCTAGTAGACTTGCATGCTAGTGCTGAGTAGTCAGCAATAGGTTGGCCTGATACGTGGTGCTTGTAGCCATGGGGATATTGGATCTTATATTGGAATGAGAATAATAATTGGTATTTGTAACTGCAATGTGTATGTTTTGAAAATTATATACGGTTAGGATCTTATAGCCTTAGAATAGATGATTTGACAGTATTTTCTGTGGTCTTAGGGTAGAGTCTATTATTCGGGAGTCTATTAGATCCTGTTTTGTGTATAATTTGCATGCATAAGGCACCCGGCAGTGAGAATGGATGAATGTGGACAGCACGAGTCACGAACATGTAGGTAGCATATTCTATGAAAGTTCTTTGGATCGGAGTGCTACTGCACGAATGTGACTTGCTTTGTGCTTTGTGTAACTCTTAAGTGATGGGAGTCAGCTACTAAGTGGATATGATGATATCTAGGAGGTGGATGGTTGGCATCATAGGGATTCCTTAGCAGCTGATAGTAGGGCGAGGTTGGGAACCTAGGAAAGCCTAGGACATGCTCCAATAACTTAGTTGGGGTGGTTTAGTGAGGTTGGAAGCCTAGGGGAGCATAGTAGGTGCTTCGGTGGATATTGTGTTGCTGTTTGGCGGATATTTGGTGCATCAGTGGGATATGTGACTTAGAGGATTCGAGAGGATTGGTGAGGAAAATATGGATAGGTGTGGAAGGTAGTATGGGCCCGTACTACTAAAAACACATGATGCACACTCGAATCGGTGAGAGTCTTGGAGAATCTAAGAAGCTAACAGGAAGGGGGATTCTTTTTTATGTTTGATAGTGGGGATAGCTGCTTTCACGGATGAGGATGAGCACACGTGAGGGAGGACCAGGGTTTGGTCCCGGCTCCGGTGGTGAGCTGGATAACAGAAGGACTGTCAGGATTTTGAGATCGGCGTGGATCTCTCGTAACGGACGACACTTGTTGATTTTGTGTTCTCTTGCACTCTAGGTATCGAAGACTATGTCTTGGGAATAGTTTATAGTCGGTTTAGAGTAGAGATTGCTCCAGCTACTGTAGTTCAGCTATAGGCGATTGAGTTGGTGAGTGTGTCAGGGTGCGAGACCCTGAACGATATGGATATTAGAACTGAGGATCGAATATTGATTAAGAGTACATCAATCAGAGGGGTTCAGGTCAGGTGAATTTATTGAAGGGTCTCGGGCGGAGACCCAAGATTCTGGATCAGCTTTTGAGAGGCCAGCAGGGCTGGATCCAGTGCTACGCTTGTAGAAATCGCGCGATGAAGTTTCGTTCCAAGGGTTTGGATTGTTATTGTGATCATAATGAGGTGTTACATCATGTTCTTAGGGTAGTCGAGGTATTACAGGAGGAGGTGGTCAGGATTCCTTTAGATGTTTGCATATGTGCTATCTTCATCCATTTCCAGTGGATATTGGGTAATTGTATCGCTTGGGAATTGTGATAAGTTGGATCTCAGGTCAGTTTTATGCTATTGTCTGGGTTAGCAAGGGTTGTCAAATGTCATTCGGCATGTCGAGGAATCTTTGAGAGATCTTCAGACGGATGTATCTCGCGGAGTGGATTCCGTGTGTACCGTGATTGCTTCAAGTTGTTGTCAGAATATGTTCAGTGATCTGGGTTGCTATAGGTGTAGTAGGTTTAACCACGTCTTCAGGGACTGCCCATAGGGAGTAAGATCGTTATATTTTCATTGTGTTCAGGTGGACGACAAGGAGGTCGACTATTTGATGGTCAGGGAGGGGAGCAGTAAGTGCATCTGCTCCAGTCATTTTCAGGGTTGGTATAAGGGCTTGATCGAGGGACTTATGACTAGTTTTCAGTATCCTTGGTATTTATGTTTGGGAGAGCCATCAGGATTGTCGGGGGAAGAGAGAGTTGTCGTTGAGGTTTTGGTTAGACTATCCGTTCGTTGGACTCCGAGACATGAGCATGATGTCGCTTTTAAGTGTTTAAAGTCATTGTTGTAGTTGAGATACAAGAAGTTTTAGTTGGATTTCAGGTAGTGTGTTGTTTGGGCAAGGTTATTGATGGTGTTCTATCTTTGGTAAGCACTGATCGGCAACAAGGTGAACATTGGCACATAATGAAGATTGGGAATCTTTCAATTCTCGTGTGCCGATCGGACTTAGTTGAATCTAAGTGGGGGAGTACCGTCTAGGTATCCAAGATAGAAGCAAGGGTGAAAGTGATGTAAGACTACGGGGGAGCCATAACATTCACTAATGGTTAGTTAGGGTATAATGATGTAAGACTGCAGCGGAGCCGTAGCATTCACTAGCAGTGGAGAGTGTTGTACGATTGCGGGGGTGTCGTAGCGTTCACAGATTCTTTCAGGTGATTTGGACTAGGGCAGGCTAGTTCGCAGCGTTATGGGGGGAGCCACAACTTATTTAGGATCAGGACAAGAGGTGATTGACCGATCAGTTATTCAGGGGCAAGCCCGGATGGTTATATGAATGTAGGATGGAACCGGTAAAGTCTATTGAGCTAAGGGTTGGACCTTGTGATACAGGATCTTGTGGTCGAGCAGTGCATGTTTCTGTAGGGTTGTGGCTGGGTAGCCCTGTTATCAGATCTCATAAGAACCTGGTGATTGGACCGGGTGCGAGACTGGAAGTCTCAGGGAATTGGCTAAGGGTATTTATTAATCAGTCAAGTAAAGGATGACAGGAAGTCATGGTACATTATGCAAATACCGATTCGAGGATCTTTGGATAGTACTGGTGTAACAATTTGGATTTGGATAGGAACCCGAATCGAAATTCGTGCAAGATTTTGTTTCAGTGATTTGGGGTGTGGGGAGTCTATATGCCAAGGGAATCGATGGCAGAATTCCAGGGTGGTGGTCGGGTTGGTTTGATGGTAGTTTAAGCCATTGTGTGTCTTAGGTGGCTCTATCCGTAATAGAGCCACGGCATGTTGGAATCAGGAAACAGTGGGTCGAAGGAGGCCGTGTATGACGTAAGGCTACAACTATACTGGTAGTATTCACCTTTTGCATCAAATTCAGCGACGATGGGATGCAGCATATCTCGCTCGGATGGATTAATGGAATGAAGGAGATAAGGCAGTTATGGTTAGATGAGGTATCTTTCGGAGGTCGCAGGAGGAATAATGAGTGTGTTTTTGGCTCAGCAATCGAGTATGTGTGCGGTTTTATGGAAATTTAGCAGACAGGTTGAGACCAGGGAGGTCCCTGGGTGTTCTCCAGGAAAGTAGCCAGGTGGCAGCAAGAGGAGCAGGAGCGACTTCAGTGATTTGGGGTCTGTATGTGGAATTGCTGGTTATTCGGTAGTTGCAGTTGATCGGTGATTTTGTTCTTTAGGAAGCCTCAATGTATTATGAGTGGGAAGTATTCTATCTAGACCGGTTTATTGTGAAATCAGTTCGATGATGATTCGATGTGGGCAGTCTGCTAGGGAGACAGACCATCTCGAGACTTTAGATTTCAGATCGGGCAAGTGTGATCAGTTTGCAAGGAGTTCGTTCATCTCCATGTTCTAGAACCTTATGAGGATTGGTTTCAATTGCCTTGGGTAGGATGTGGTATTCACAGGTTTGTGGCGGTGTTCCTCAGGTTTTCTGGTATGTCGGGGACAGTGATGCATGATTTCGAGGACGAAATCTAATTTTAATAAGGGAGAGTTATAATGCCCTTTTCCGAATTGACTCCTAGTTTGAGGTGGTGGCTCGAAGGCCGGTCATTATAAGGATTATAGCTCTTGGGAAGATAATATCTAGCCCCTTTTGGGTGCGAGTGATGTACTAGAAGTGATCCGGGTGTTCGATTCGTGTTTTGGAGCCTAGGGGTATTTTCGTAAAGTGGCAGTTCGGGCTTTTGTGGAAAATGGATTTTTGTTCGGAAGGTCTTAAGAAAAGTTTGAGTTGTTAGAAGTTTAGGGCTTCTTTTCACCTTTTCGTGGATATAAGGATCGTCGGAATCGGGCTTATAACGAAGAAGTTATGGCATTCGGAAGTTTCGTGATTTTCAAGCTTAGTCGAGTACACCGGGAGGGGGGGGGTACTCAAAGTGTACGCAAGGCATACTAGGAAAGAAGGTAGTAAGCTAGGCGTACCCTGGAGTATGTTGGGCGTACTGACCAGGAGGATCGCGAATGTTCCCCGGAGTACGTTGTCAGATCAGAACCATATTTTAGGGTCTTGGACCCTTTTAAACTCCTTATGTCATAACCTAACCCTAATATCTTCAGCCTCCACCCCTCTAAACCCTAGAAATCATCATATATCATCCATGGTGGCATTGTGAGCTTATGGAGCCCATTTTGGGGTGTTTGACCCATTTTCAAGAAGATGAAGTTCGATGCAAAGATGGGAATCAAGGAGGAGCTTATGGACCTGGATTTTTGGACTCATTATCATCTTGATGAAGGTATAAAGCTTTGAACTTGACCACTGAATTCTTAGATATATAATTTTGAGTTTTTGGATCTTTTTGGTCCCAGGAATGGAGCTTTATGGTTCAGAATCCGTTTTTAGGCTCGGAGTTGCCACCCTTGATGCTATTTGAGTCCCTAAGGCAGAAAGTTGCCATCTTGATGGTCTTAATGGGTTCATGCTTGAGTTAGGGTCACTTTTATGGAAGTAGAATGCCATTTTTGGAGTTTGGGTTTGTTTGGGGCATGCAAAGTCACCAAGTCGGTGACTTTATGGGTTTAGACGTTAAGTATAGCTCACATATGTGATTTGGACTTGTTGGATCAAGTATTAAGCACTTAATGGATGTTGTGCATGAGCTTTTTTTACGTTGGGTGTACTATGTAGTACGCTGCGTGTACAGTCCATTTGCTCAGTACGCTAAGCATATAGAAGAGGTACGTTAGGCGTATGCTCTCAATATGACTTGGGACTTAGTGAACTTCAAATATTTGGGCCCTAATGTTTTTGGGCTTGGACTTGCGGTTTTTTGGATTTTAATGTATCTTGGCTCAATAATGGAATAGTTGGGCCTATTGGGCCTTGTGGCCTAATATAGAAATGGACTTCACATTTATGGGCCTCGGTTTGGGCAAAATTTTGGAATAGGTTGTTGTCGGCCTTTGTGGGTCAATTGGGTCAGGATTATTATCTAAGGAGAATATTGAGCATTAGTATAAGGTCCATTAGAAAGGTTCGGGCCCAATTTGGAAAATTTGGCCATTGATGGTTTTATGGACATTATAATGTTGGGCTTTTGTTTTGGGTTTGGGCCTTAGTTTTGGATCATATTGGGGCAGGGGTAAAAGGGTTATTTTACCCCATGCATGGATTAAGGATTATGGTATGGGACCCAACTATTAATTAGGTATATTGATTAGTAGTGACAGCTCGGGTAGCTGGCTGGGCTGCAGCTAAGGAATTCATGCGGGAAGCTTCTGCAATGCAAGGTGAGTCTTCTCACCATACCCATGGGTATAAGGCACCAAGGCCGACCCATTATGTGATTATGGTGTATGTGTTAGTCATTCTGTGATTTGATATGCTATGTGATTGTGTGTTATTGCATGGAAGACCCCAGGGGGAACCCGTGGCATTGGATGTAAGACCATGTGGGGTAGCCCATGGCATTCCTAGGTAAAGACCATGTGGAGTAGCCCATGGCATAATGGTGTAAGACCCTAGGGGGAGCCCACGACATCCTTACATTTTTATTTGTGCTATGTGTAGATATTTATGTGATATATGATATGTTTATGTGATATGTGTTATGCTAGTTATCTTTGTGATACTTGCATGGTAGACCCCGGGGGTAGCCCGTGGCAATTAGATATAACACTATGTAGGATAGCCCATGGAATTCTTAGGTTAAGACCATGTGGGGTAGCCCATGGAACAATGGTGTAAGACTGTTAGGTGCATTTTGTGCACCATTTTGCACATATTTTAGTCCCTTCTTATGCATCTACTTAGCATAATTGTCCTTCATTTGTCTTGCATTTCATCATATTTCATATTAGTCTCTAGAACAACCTTATTTGCACATTTTCATGTCTTTTTCAGGTAAACCGGAGGTTGGAACGCGCTTTTGGAGGTGCTGGGAAGCATTGCTGAGGATTTCTGGATGATCGGGAGAAGAATGAAAAAGTTGGAAAAATCAAGTTTGGAATTGGAGTTAGAGAGGTACACGGGCCGTGTTGGATTTACACTACGAAGGAACATAGGCCGTGTTGATCGGAAAGAAGAAGCTATTGACCATGTTGAACGCGGGCCGTGTCATTTTTACCTTATGTCCAACACGGGCCGTGTTCGACCTAAAAACCAACTTTTGGCAGTTTTTCCTATCTTTCATGTTACGGGTTAAGGGCCATTTTTACAGTCACATAACATATCAGAGCACATTTTGAGAGGAGATTTAGAAGGTTTTTGCAAGTTTTTAATAAATAATCATTTGGAAACATTATTTCTAGTATTTGTAAGTTGTAATTGCACTTTAATTCCATCTTTTATTCTTGTAATCTTGTTCTAGCCCTATGTGGCTAGAACCCTAGTTTCTCCATATTTCATGTTTTGATTTCTTGGTAGTGACTTCAATCATATGACATGATGTTTGTTCTTAGTTTCTATCTAGTGAATTTGATTTTGCTTTAATCGAATGTTTGATTCTAATTATGATTCTTATTGGCCATTTGAATTAGGGTTAGGTCATTCAAGTTATCTCTATTACAAAATCCATAATTGTTTTTGTGAAATTGAACAAGTAACAAGCATTAAATTCATCTTTATTTAATGAATTTAGTGTAAATCCTTTTCACACACTTTCACACTCTTGAGCTTGTGAGGAGTATTGGGTGTTGTTGGGAACATTCACATAAAGCTTCATGCAATCTTTTAATCTAATTCTAAGAGCTTGTTTAGATTAGGTTAGTAAGATTAGGGTTATTCAAAGAACTTGTTTTAGTTAATTAATGTGGTGAATGGAAACTGTTAGAGCGTATTAACACTTTTAAGTACCAACTTAGATAGACCTGAGCTAATATTGTGTCATCTTTGAGTCACATTGCTAAGTTGTCATACATGTAGTTGGAGTCCTTACAAAATCTGAATTTAATTCACTTATTTAGCTGACTACTTGTGTTTTTAATTTGCTTGTTTAATCATTTCATTCAAATCCCCCCTCTTTAATATTTTGTGAATAAGTACCTTGCGCGAAGAGGTATTAGACCGATTGTCCCGTGTCTCTGTAGATCGACCATACTTGCCTTGTACTACCTGTTAGTACAAAATAGTGGGATTCTTTTGGAGTATATCGTACCCCTTTATTTGTTGGGTTTGACGGGCCTAACAAAGACCCTGGGGGTAGCCCACGACATCCTTACATATTTTTGTATGCATGGCTTATGTGTTATATGTAGCTTGTACAACTAGCACGAATTGTGATACAAGAAGTTTTTATAGCTAACAGGATATGTGATATGTGGTTTGTGTGTATGGTATGCTCTGGGAAGCTCACTAAGCTTTGTGCTTATAGGTTTTGTTTATGGTTTCAGGTTGCTCACTAAGCTTTGTGCTTACAGGTTTTGTTTATGGTTTCAGGTATCATCGTTTTGGAAAGGAAGGGCTCGGGTTGATCGCAGTGCACACACCTATGATTTCCACAATGAATGATTTTGGGACGAACTCTGATAAATGTTTTACTTAATGATGATTTGAATTGTTTAGAATAAATGGTATCAATGTTTTAGCTATATTAAAAATGATTTTTTTTTTACCTTTGAGTTTTGGGTCGTTACACTCTAATTCATTGATAGTAGTCAAAGGAGCTTCATATAAGGAGAAGTAGTACAACTAAAGGCTAGCAAGGACAAATTTGACTATGGTGATTCTACCTCCAAAATATAGAGATCTAGCCTTACAAAGCGATTATTCAGAATGGAATTTGTATGGTTTCCAATTTTTTACGAGGTTTAAATTTTCCCCGACCGAGAGATTGGAATATGAAAAAGAGAAGGAAGCCATTTGTAATGATCGGTAATTCGCTAATGTATTATTCATATATATGTTGCGTTAATTAATTAAATTGGTTTAGGCTTGGGCCTGTTGGGCCCTTATGGTTGGGCTAAGAGTGCAGGGCGTACCACTCCAAGTACGCACAATGTACTTACAAGTTATGGACGTGGATGCCATGCGAGTACGCACTGCGTTCCAAAAGGTAACGCGCAACATACGCATGCAGTCCCCAAAACCCTAAATTTTAGGGTTAACCCCTATATAAAGAACATTTTGCCCTAAAGCCCTGCCACCCTCTCACCCTTAAGCAGATCCCAGTAAACCCTAATCGCATGTTTGTGCATTTTGAGCCTAGAATACCATTTTGTAGTGCATCGTGGTGTTTTGAAGGAAGGTGACCATTGTTGAAGCATCGTCAAGGAGAAAAGGCTTACAACTAGAACCTTATCAACATTTGACACTCATATAAGGTATAAAGCTTTGAACTTGGTGTTTATTTACTTAGATCTCTTGTGTTGGGTTTATTGGACCTTTTTGGTCCCAAGGATGAAACTTTATTGTCCAAATATGTTTCCTAGGCTTGGAGTTGCCACTCTTAGTGCTATTTGGGACCTAGAACCATAAAGTTGCCACTTTTAGAGTTAAAATCCACCCATGCATGAGTTAATGTCATTTTTATGAAAGTTTATTTCTATTTCTTGAGATTGGAACTTTTGGGGGCATGCAAAGTCACCAAGTCCGTGACTTTTTAGTTCTAGAGGTCCTAAATGGCTTGGATCTAGGTTTTAGGTAGTATGGCTTAAGCATTGAGTGCTTAATGTTTTTTTATAACTTTGGACGTGAACGCGCTGCGTAAGGCCCCGGAACGCCCTGCGTTTTTGCCAGGACTGGTGATTTAAATTGATGAGGAACACCCAACATTCCATAAGGGAACACTTTGCATTCGATTTGGCAATGGGCTTCCTTAGGCCATTTTCTTGGACTTTAGTACCATGGACCTTATTGGATCATCAATTGGGCTTTATCGGACTATATATTGTTACAAGTCTAGGGTAAGATTAATTAGAGGCGTTGGGCCCAATTTAGAAAATTGGGTTGTTGGTGGGCCACTAGTAGGCTTAGGAAGGCTATCTAGAATTGGGCCTTTCATGTTATGGTTTTGGGCTTTAGGCATGGCCCGAATTAGATCAGGGGTAAAATGGTCAAGAAGGATTATTGGGTTTTGACTAACTCTTATTTGGTAATGATAGCTTGGGGAGTCGTCAGAGCAGCTGTTAGAGATTCCTTACCGTGAGATTGGGCTTTATTAGACTATATCTTATTGCGGGTCTAGGGTAAGACTCATTAGAGGGGTTGGTCCTAATTTAGAAAAATGGGTTGTTGGTAGGCCACTAGTAGGCTTAGGAAGGCTATCTAGAATTAGGCCTTTTATGTTATGGTTTTGGGCTTTAGGCATGGCTCAAATTAGATCAGGGGTAAAATGGTCATTTTACCCTAAGAAGGATTATTGGGTTTTGACTAACTATTATTTGGTAATGATAGCTTGGGGAGTTGTCGGAGTAGCCATTAGAGATTCCTTACCGTGAGATTTAGCATTTAGGTGAGTTTTCCTCCTGTTTGAATGGGTTGAAGGCACCAATGCCGGCCAGTATTTATGACTGTATGTATTTCGGACTAAGGTCCGATGTCGGGAGGTGCCCGATGTATTATATGTTTTCTGCATTACGATCCGATGATGGATGGTGCCCGAGGAATCTTTGTATGCTTAATGGCTTCATGATTCTTTCATGTGTCTGTATTTGTATGCTTCCGGATTACGGTCTGATGTCGGGCAATGCTCGAGGAATGTTTGTATGCTTCCGGATTATAGTCTAATGCCGGGCGGGGCCCAAGGAATGTTTATATGCTTATGTTATGTGGTTATTCTATATGTAATTGTTGATATGTTTATCTGTATACCGAGTCTCGCTCGATGCCGGGTGGGGCCCGATGCCGGATTCTTTTCGATGCCGGGCGGGGCCCATGATATGTTTATATGTGATTATGTTTTTGGTATGTGGTAGTTTGGGGAAACTTACTAGGCTTCGTGCTTACGGTTTTCAGTTTTGGTTTTAGGTACTTCTAGTAGCAAAGGGAATAGCTCGGAATGACTGCATTGCACACACCATGATGTTTAGCCTGTGATGTTTACTATGATATATTTGACATATGCTTTGATATGGATATATTGTTTATGATGTTTTGATATACTATAACTTATGTTTTGACGAGAGGTTTTGATAACTATGGTTTTATTTAATAATTAAAAATAAAATTTTTGGTCATGAATTTTGGGATGTTACAAGTTGGTATCAGAGCCTTGCTTTGAGGGATTCATGTACACCCTTGGGTGTGTCTGAACTCAAACCGAGGACTTGGTATGAAAGTTTTCAAAAGAAAATCATTTTTATAAAAAAGAAATTTTAGAAGAGAATAGAGTGTAGTGCATGCAATCAGTCGGGCTCAAGTAAGTTTTACCAAATTACCCATCCACGTTTATGTTATGATATGATTGTGAATATGTGAACTGCATGCTAGATTAGGACTAAGCATCTATGAAGGATGCCTTGTATGCCTAATGTATGAGCTTATTAAACTGCATACTAGTACTGATTAGTCAGTTATATGATGGTCTGATTAGAATATTATTGGTTTCGATTACTTAATGCTTGAATGATGTTCGCTTTGTGCTTTTAGGAGTTCTAGCTATCTTTAACTAACTAGTAAACGAATATGCTAAGTTACATATTACAAGGACTAAATAATTTTAGAAGGTTAGGTTTAGCCCTATTGCACAACTCTTGTCTGTGTCCAACCGTTGTAGGGAAAGACCTCTCGTTCAAAAAATTATCTGGTCTTAGTAATATGTAATGGTATTTGCGAGCTAGTTAGGGAGAGGTAACATGGAATTCTTATGAAGCTAATGGTAGAGATTAGGTCGCAAATTACCCTAGCGCAAGCCTAGGATGAGATTAGCGGGGAAAGCAGTAGTAGTGAAAGGGACTTGGTGGAGTCAAGACAATTCTTGAGAAAAGTACGGATAGATGCGGAAGGTAGTATGGGCCCGTACTACTGAAAGCAGAGGATGCGTACTCGAGTCAAAGAGGGCCGAGATGAACCTAGGGAACTTGTAGTGTATATGATCCCTCGAGTTATGATGAGTAATATGATGATTGTTATGGTGTATTTTCAGTATGGTGACGCTACACACTAGACCAGTTGGCAGTTCTGGTGTCGGCGAGGGATCCGGCTCGGGCTCTGGGTCGGGCAACTCGATGATCAGATGAGGGAGTTCAATTCATCTGAGATCACATGTAGTATCATTGACCAGACTCTAGTGATCTTTGGTATGCTCAAGGAGGGCATTTTGGAGATTTTGGAAGAGAGGTTGGGTGCATTCCGCGCTGAGATGGTGCCCATGATGGGTGTGCGCACATTGACATTCAGGGAGTTCCGAGTTTGTAAGGCTCTAGACTACCATGGGGCTAGGGACCCCATTGTTAGCCGCAAGTGGTTGGCGAATATCGCCAATCCTTTCGCACCGGCCGCTGTCCCGAGTGGGACAAGGACCGTCTTGCTTCCTGCCTCCTTAAGGACAGTGCACGAGATTGGTGGGAGGAGATTGGACATGCTATTGGTGATGCTGCCCTTGATATTATGACGTGGAGTGACTTCACGGTGAGGTTCAGGGCTGAGTTCGCACCTGTAAATGAGGTGCAGCGGCTTTCGCGGGAGTTCCAGGATCTCCAGCAGACGATTGAGACGGTAACTGAGATCACCCCCTTGTTTAGGGAGAGGGCTCTTCTTGTTCCGCAATATGTGGCGGATGAGGAGATGAAAAAGTCCCGGTATCATGAGATGTTGAAGAGTGACATTCGGCAGTTTGTGAGCTGATCCAGCTGCAAAACACTGGAGGATATGATATCGAGGGCTCAGGAGTGTTGGATTAGGTGTCTAAGCCTATAACTACAATTGGTATGTACTTAACCCGAGAGTAGTATAGTTCTTTTAGGTAGCCTTTTTTACACTGATTGTTGTTTTGAAACAAATTGCTTTATTCAAATATTTGAAGTTGTAATTAGAACAAATGCTTTTAAATTAAATGAAAATTTTTCTTTAAAATTTAGGACGTTACATAATTAAATCCCTTAAGTTTGACAGAAAATTTAGTTTTAACAGGTAAACATGAAAAAAAGGATAAAAAAAATGAAAAAATGAAAACGACAGATTTTAATGAACCCGAAATAGACAAATAGATCAAACTTAAAAGTTTTTATAGATTTTTCGTTATTTTTCATAATGGCTATTATTATTAAACATATAGCAATGTTCATGCCACTTTTCTTCATCCCCACCAACTTGCAATTCCTACAACCTGCAACCACGTCTCCTTCACGCGACCACCAGCCCTTTTCCTTCCCCTATAACCAAAGAATTAGTGTGTAAACTGAAAATTTTATTAAACGTCGTTGTAACTTTATAATATTATCAGCTCTAAAATTACGATGTGAACTTTTAGAATGAATTGTACTCTAAAGTTTAAACGTCAATGTCTTGTTATTTTTCTTTTTTCCTTCCTTTTTTTTTTTTTTTTTTTTGACTAAATAATCTTCAAGTTGGATTTTTGGTTTTAGTTAATACATCTTGTTATTTGGTTTACTATTAATTTAAATGAAAACGTAAACAAAAGCAACGTGTATATAACAAATCAATAAACATCTCCATCTAGAAGATAAAATCCAATGCGAATTTAGAACAAATAATCACTTGCTTTACCAAATTAAGTAAAGCTAATTAAAAAAATCAACAACATTTTTAGGGGTCGGATCAGGTTGGATCGAATACCTTAAAAAAATTGAACCAACCGGTTCAATCAATAAAACAGATCAGACGCTAACCCGATTGAAATATAACTGAAAAAATGCATACGATTTAACGAAAAACTAGTTGATTATTAGTCCATTGATAAAGCATATGGCTTCTCTTTTATTAGAGCAATTTACTTATTTATTGATATTTTGAGAGTGTTGAATAAGAGTGGTTAATTTTTTTTATCAATCTCATAATTAAAAATAATGTCCCTAATAACTTATATTTTTCTCATTTTAAAATAGTGTTTTAAGACATTTAATAAAAACAAATTTAAAGTAAATCCTCTATATTTTTTAAGGTAGTTCTTAATTTTTCTATTATATATATTGGAAATCAAATTAAGAATTTGGGTAGGTCTTATGACCTATGTCCTCCCTAAATACGCCCCTTGAATATCCCTTATGGTTTCGATGGTCATTTCCATGTAATTAAAACTTGTTTCTTTAATTCGTTTGAAATTGTCTTCACAAAATATTTGAATTGGTTCATGTTTCTTGCTAGAAAAAGTTTTGACTTGGTTGAGTTGAGATGGTCCTTCAAGTTATTTAAATCAATAATAATTAACAAACAACTTACAATATGATATAATAAACAAGTTTCAAAACAATCTTCACACCCTATAAATACACTAACACAACAACCAATTTCATTGTATAAGTTCTCCAAAAACATGACCACGCAAACTCTTTATATCTCCATCTCCATGTTAATGAATACAGTCCAATCCCACATAGTTTTTGTTCTCTGGAACTTGAAATGGGCATGGAGTTTCCTTCTACACCTTTGCTTTTTTCAAAATCAACCACATGAGATCTCACAAAGACACCAATCGAGCCAAATGAGGTTTGACCGAGGGTCAATGGAACAAGTGGAATGTGTTATTTGCTTAAATATAGTAAGGGAAGACGACGAAATCAAAGAGCTGAGATGTGGTCATGTATTCCACAACGTTTGTTTGGAGAGGTGGCTAGGCTTTAGAAACAGAACGTGTCCACTGTGTCGAGAGAGTATAGGATTGTGTAGGGTTGTTTCAGAGCATGGGCATGAACTCTTGCTTTTCGATTTTTGTTCCATTGGTGATTCTACAGATGAAGGGTCGTAGTGGATTCGATAAAAACTTTGATGGGTCAATAACTTATTATGAAGATTCTACTATTGATTTAGTTAAAATAATAAGATCAAAAACCATGAATGCATGCTTATTATTTATTTGAAAAGTTATACTTACACAACATATTTTTTTTGCATAGACAATGATTTAGGTTTTATATAATTGTGTACTATATAACACTTTAAAAATTAAACTGACGTGTTTGGAAAAAAAACTGTTGTGCGTATACGACTCAACAACAAATCATATTTATGTTATATCACGATCAAAGTCACAAAAAGCTTTAGGCAATAACGGATAGCCGTGTATTTGATTTTTTGTTTTCTGTTTTTTTTTTAATTCTTTTTTAATTTATTATTATTATTATTATTATTATTATTATTATTATAAATTTCGTACAAAATTTTAACATTCGGACGGAACTATAAATTCGAACGGCTATATAAAATCGGTTTTAAATACTTTTTATATTTTAATATTAAAATTATTATTTTTATTATTATTATTATTATTATTATAAATTTCGAACAACATTTTATAAATCGGATATTATAAATTCGAACGATTATATAAAATCAGAACAAAAGCAAAGTTTGTCCCTATTAAGTACAGATACTAATTGGTACGGTATTACAATTATGTGGTGCGTTATACAGATTGGAAACATTTAGTCGAGCACTATACAATGTTTTTTATGCAGCCGAATGTTTTGATCCGTAATTAATAGGGATAAATTTTGCTTTTGTTCCGATTTTATATAACCATTTGAATTTACAATATCCAATTTATAAAATATTGTTCGAAATTTATAACAATAATTACAATAATAATATTAATATTAAAATATAAAAATTATTTAAAAACTAATTTTATATAGCCGTTCGAATTTATAATGTCGTCCGAATAATAAAATTTTATGTGAAATTTATAGGGAAAACCTCACAAAAACCCTATGTATTATACACTAACGCTTAAAAAAAACCCTTATATTATCAATTAGTACAATTTAACCATTATTATTTCAGAAATTTATTGTTTTGATGATTTGTAACTGGTTAAGTTTAAGGAACCGGTGGCATAAATGTCATGGCATCTAAATAGATGACATGGTTGTACATTGGGTGACACGTAGGCAAAGAAAACTAGGTTAAAAAGTGCATCGCATCTTATTCTGCTTCTTCAAAGTTACGATATTGTTCTTGTTCATCTTCTTCTTTTAACTTCGTTTTTTCAAAAATGGGCGATCGATCGTACGAATCTTCTTCTTCTTCCTTAACTCCAAACTACAAAAACGTTTTATGTAAATGTGGTGAACAGCCAAAGATTTGGACTTCAACGACCCGGAAGAACCCAGGCCAACATTTCATTCGATGCCCTAATTCGTTGGTATATGATATTCTTTTAAGATTGATATTGTTTCTCAAATTCTTACTCAAATACTTCATTTTTTTTTGTAGGATGCTTCAAAAGATTGTAAATTTTTTGTGTGGGTGGATGAGGATTTGGGTCTTCACCGGTATAAGAGTAAAGTGGATGACTTGCATAGAGAGAATGTAGATTAAGGATAATATGATCCTTTCCAAAAAGAATATGGAATTGGAGAAGGAGAATTTGAATCTGCAAAAAAAAAAATAATAAATAAATAAATAAATAAATAAATAAATAATGAACTTTGACCTGATTGAAGAAAAAGAGACTGGTGTATTCATGGTTAGGTTGATGATGTTTGGTATTGTTATGGTTTGCATCTTCATTTGGATTATAATTATGTAATATGGAAACTAGGTTAATGTAAATTAGCTCATTATGTATTAGGGTGATGTTGTTTGGTTTATGCACCTTTGTAAAGAGACTAGTGTATTCATTTGTTTTATGAAGAGAATATAGATGTGTGAGTATATGGATTGTTTTAGACTCCCTTCTTATGTTTCTAATGTCATTTTATATTTGGGTACAAATTAGTTGGACGATTTTACCCTTTTGGTCGCATATTATCTCATTATTGAGATTATTTTTGTTGATTTCATTTTTTTGGTTTCAATACTTACCTGCATTTCCCCAGTTTTGTTTTTACAATTTAAGCATTTCGATTCAATTGGAAGATTAAGGCAAAAAGGAAGATAAAGGCATCAAGTTATGTTATGTTCCATATCTACTTTTGTTGTTCGTTTGTGAATAATGATTAATGAATAAAGCTTGTTTCTTTTTATCTATCCAACATTAGCATAATAAGAATACCTCAATCGATGTTAGTATCTATCTAATCGGACATTGGTTTACCAACAACTATTAGAGTAATCCACACACACCAGCACCCAATGCAGAAACATAACAAAAACAAAAAAAAAATCGACTTATCATACAAAAACAGAAAAAGAAATACAAAAACAGAAACAGAAAAAAAATATGATTTCAATATAGTATTGATAAGTCATTCCCCATTTTACCCTCTTGACTCATATTTATTTTAACACTCTATCACCCCTGATATGGAAATACAGAAACGGAAAAAAATGATTTATCATACATAAATAGTTCATAAGAAATAGTTCAATTCACCATTTTTGGCCATTGACCATTTTGCCCTTGTTGATTGTTTACGCTTTTACCATACCAGACATAAAATATGACAATTATGGAGGAAAAAGAGGAACATAAAGTACATTTTTAGCATTTTTAAAACCACACTACATTAACAAATAGGAGGAATATAACCTGTTAATGGGATATAATATTATTACATTTCAATAACAAAATACTAGGAATACTAAATTCCAAGTGACAAAAATATTACAAAAGACTAGAGTTTTGTCCCATTCCAGCTCCTAAATCTAATATTCTAAATAATCCTTTGAGATGGCTTTCTTGGTTTGAGCTTTGCATGGATAACAGGTACATCAATTCCTATCCCGCCAACCACATTAGATTGATCTTCCAAATTATCTACAAAAAAGTTATGAAAGTATTAAATTTAATATAAGCATAGAATATATATATATATATATATATATATATATATATATATATATATATATATATATATATATATATATATATTACCATTTTCAATATCAAATTGAGTTTCAGGCACTACATATTGAGTTTCGGCCACTCCATCATCTTGAGTTATAGGAACTCCTTCATCAAATTGAGATTCAGGGAATTGCAACAAAGGTTCACCTTCTCTCCTTTCCATTTTAGCCCTACGCAGTTCTTCCTCAAAATTATCAAACATGTCTATAACTTCATTTTCCATTGGTGAGTCAAAGATTTCATCAATAAATGACCTTCCTCCTCCACCACTGCTTATTCCTGCAGATGATCCTATTTTACCTCTTGCCCCTATTGGTCCTTTTCCGCCTCTACCACCACTTGTAGCTGCAGATGGTCCTCTTGGAGGTCTTTCATCAGAGTTTGTTTTTTAGGCCTACCGGGAGGCTTCTTTTCCTTAGGAGGGGCACAATCTTTTCATTCTTGCATGTCCTAGCATTGTGCCCTTCTTGTAAACAGTTGTGACACTTCTTTATTTTCCCTTTACTCGAAACAGTTGGATACTTTGTTTGTTTTTCATTCTTGTCTCTTTTTCTTTTAATAGAAGGCCTTCCTGGCATCCTACATTCTTTTGGGGGGAAATAAATTATCATATGAAGTTTTAACCCATAAATTTCTTCCATTTAAGGGAACAATGGAAGTGCTATAAGCCAATTGATACTTTTCCTTCTTGAACCAATCACTTACATAGTCAAGAAGATTTTGATGGGTATGGTTTATAGCCACACATGCATGTACACATGGAAGGCCAGACAATGCCCATCGTCTACATGTGCATGCCCAAACTTCCAAGTCTACCATAGATCCTTCATAACCATTTCTAATCTCCAATAGAGACCCACTTGGGATAACAATCCAATTCCTAGCAAATATGTAAAGTTAGTATATTATTTTAAAATTTATTATAAAACAATCGAATTTGGAAAACAATCCATACCTCATGTTTTTGTGCCATTTTCTCATCTTTTTAAGTATGTTTGGAGCAACAATAGTTTTCCATGAATTTGTATTCCTTATCATTGCATCAAACGTCTCCATCACATGTAGTCTAATCTCTTCTAACATAGTTTTTAAAGGTTTTCCCCTAGCACCAATTATTGAAGAGTTAAAAGACTAAGATATTCCATTTTCTACAGCCTCACATGCCCTGTCTGTTTCAAAATAGGCCCTACACCATGTTTTAGGATTTCTTTTCATGAGATCGTCATATGCATGATTGTTCAACTCTTTCATCTTTTCCATATTGTTTTTGAACTCTTGATCTGTTGTGGACTTTGCAGCTTCACAAAAATAAGGTTTTATAAATCTCTCCACTGAAACGCTTGTAAAAATTAGCACAAATGTGACGGGCACATTGTCGGTGCTCAGCATGTGGCATCTCCTCCTTTACGGCTTCAAGAAGACCACGCATTTAAATATGTGATACAATTTTAAAAAGTCTCAACAAATATCAACAGGTGTTGTTATGACTTAGGGGCTGTTTTATCATTTCACATATGTCAAAGTTTGTTAAAAAGGTGTCAAAAAATTTCAATAGGGGTTGTTTTCACATAAGGGTTGTTTTGTTATTTTAAATATGTCAAAATTTGTTAAAAAGTGTCCAAAAAGTGTCAATAAGGGCTGTTTTGACATAAGGTTGTTAACATATATCCATATTGGTCAAAATAAGCATTACTAGGTAGAAAATTACCTTATGTTGATCTGATATTAAAGTAAGTCCATTTTCTTGAACTGTTTCAATATCTGATTGTAGTAATTCAATGAACCACTTCCAATTATCTTTATTTTCTGCATTCACAACCGCCCATGCAATGGGGTAAATTTGGTTGTTTCCTTCTCAACCAATAGCAGCTAGCAACTCTCCTTTAACTTTCCCTTTCAAGAAACATCCATCTAAATCAATCACCTTACGACATCCTTTCAACCATCCTTCTTTTAAAGCCTTCAAACAAATGTAGATTCTTTTGAAATATTTTGCATCCAGATTAACATCAACTCCAATTTCAACAGTGCTTCCTGGGTTTGATTGCAAAACTTCGTTACCGTAATCCCATATTCTAGCATAATGATCAGTTAACTTGCCCTCAATTAGTGTAAATGCTAATGCCCTTGCCCTTTCACACTGACCTTTGCTAAGCTTTAAAGAATATCTTTGTAAAAAATCAGCTTTCGTTTCTTTGACTTTCGTTTTGGGATTGCGAATTAGGTCACTAAGGTAATGGTTAGCAATCTAACTTGGAGTTATCAATTACCCGAGGCTGTATTTTCGTGCACAAACATGTTTCTTTTCCAAAGATTTCACTTGCCAAGTTAGTTCATTTCCCATCAAAGACGCCCAACATCTAAATGGACACTTATTCTCATCATTTTTTTGCCACAACGTACTAATATCCTAGAACGATCACATTTGGCAAATCTCAATTGGTATCCATTAACCACCGCATAATTTGTTAGACAAAGCTTGAACTGTTCCGGGCATTCGTATTTTTCCCCTAAGTGTGGTTCCATTCTGTTCCAAGGGATTCTAGGTTTGTGTACAAGAAATTGGTCACCAATTTCTTGATCTTTATGCTCTCCTTCGTCATATTCTTCATCTGAATGGGTCAATTCAGCATCATCAGATGATATTTCAGGGAACTCCACTTCACCCTGTACCAAGTCATTCAAAAAAGGATCCCATATTGTTTTGTCCATTAAAGAAGGAACATATTCTTCTTCATCTGTTCCATTCACACCCTCCGTATAAACTTCACATAATACATTTGAAATTGAAGTCATGGTTTTTGGTTAAAGCTTCCTTGAAGAATCAATGGAAACAACAAAAATAAGAACTAGGGGTAAAAGACGGGCTGATGTTCTGATTAAGCGAAATAGAAGAATGATCGATTACCTTTTTTCGTGTGATTGAGCAGCAAGTTTCCCGCCACTTCCAAGAAGCTTTCCCTCCTGTGCGTAGCTTTCCCTTTCGTTTTTTTTACAGAATGACCGATATCAAGTTAAAAGAGAATGAAGGTAATCCACGTAGACTAATAAGAACGGGTATCCTAGGGTTACCGGATAAATGAGATAGATTACACGGTTTCTAAAATAATAATGGTTAAATTGTACCAATTGATAATATAAGAGTTTTTTTAAGCGTTAGTTTATAATACATAAGGTTTTTGTGAGGTTTTCCCAAATTTATAACAATAACAACAACAATAATAATAATAATAATAATAATAATAATAATAATTTGTGTTAAAAAATGATGTAAATCAAATGTTAAAAATTTAATTTGATTGACTTTAGAGGTGTAAAATATTGATAAATATGGTATTATAGCATAACTCTAAAAAAATAGATTGCAAAAATCTAGATCTATCCCATCATAAAGTAATAATAGTTTTATTAATAAAACATAAGTAAACTTTTTTTTTAATACTTAGGGTCGGGTGTTCCAGATTACTCGAATTCATAAATATGATCAGAAAATATAATCCAAAATTATCTTAAAGTCTAATATATGTAAATTAAAGTGTAACAGACTGAGCAGGAAGACATGTCGTTGTGGTGTATCTGCGACGGGCAATATCGACGCGGTGACAATTAGGAAATAGCGGCGACAACGAAAGAGGGGATAAATTGCGGTTTATTTCTCAACTATTAGCGCAACATTGTCGCAGGTATTGTTGTCACCGCTATTGATTAAACGAGACGGACGACCCTTGCCATTGGATCATAGACAGATCGAACAGACAGTGTTTTAAAGAACAGTTTGATGCGAATCGTGGTTTTCCAGACGTTGTCGGTGACACTTTTACCGGCGATAATAACTTTTAGCGGCGACATAATAAGCTTAAGTCGCCGCTAAAAATCATTGTCGCCGGTAAAAGTTTCTTCGGCAATTACGAGATTTATTGTAGTGTCTGCCTTATCTTAGATAAACTTGCACCAACCTTTCCAAGTTAAATCTCTATTAAACTCGATGTTAATCTAGTGATTAAAACATTATTTTCAACAAATGGCCGGTCTTAATTGAAACTCTTTACTTTTTTTTATACGAGTTTTTACACCGGGACATTTGTTCTCTTAACAAAGATGCATCAATCAAATCTTGAAGTTCATTAAAAGCCCCGCCCCAATCCCTTACTTTAACTTGCTTCCTTCAAATTCACTCAATCTTCCATGCAACTTTTCAAAAGCATGATTCTTGCCATCTTATGTTTGATGTGTCTATTAATGTCTTCCATACATTAGAATTAGTCATCCGAAAGCTTGTAAACTATCATTTGTTATTACATAAACTTCAGATTAAAAAAAGATATTTAAAGACATTGAAAGCGTTATCATATTCACTGATACGTAGGTAGTTACATCAAATGAAAAAACCAACATCTTAAGCTAAGAATAAAAATGATCCTCTTTCATATTACATGTAATATTTGGCATTCTTAGAATCAAGATTCATTATCAAGATTCTAAGATGTGATAAGATCTTTCTTCCCAGAATGATGCTTAAAAATCCCTTTCCATGCCTTCGTGTGGTTGTTCTTCACCTTCTCGATCTCTCTCTCATTCAATGTAACTCGACATGATGATGACCCCATGCCATCTCCACAAGTTAATTCTGGTGGATCATACTTCTTGAAAACAGATTCATCTTTAGTTGACTTATCTGATAAGTCAATCTTCAAATCAATGAACTCTGAATCATCATCATCATCATCATCCATTCTAATGAAATCAGAATCTTTTACAGAAAACCCACTTTCGAAATCAATTGATCCACCTCTAAAACCACTCATTCGTGACTCAGATTGATTAAAGTCCGAAACTTTTGCAGTTGAACAAGCCACGCTTCCAACCTCATGGCCAAAATTTCCATCCATGAAGCTACTGAGAGACCTGGATCTTGAAACATCCATTACACAAACCTCCCTTGCATGATCAAATCCACCCCTATTATTTCTCTCACTACACCTCTCTTTCTCTCTCTTCTTCTTAAAAATCTTCCCAATTCTCCAAAAGCTATTGCTTTTCTTGACCTCAACAACACAACTACTGCTCCTCTTGAGAAAAACAACATCATCTGTCTCCGTTTCAATCATGCTGATCTGGTTCATGTGTGACAATAGTGTTTTCTTCTCATCACCATTACAACCCTTCTCATTCTCTATGAAAAACGACAATCTCCCAACACTTCCCACACCCATACTACAAGATGAGTTCCTGTATGAAGATACATCGGAGCAAGAACAAGATGAGAGCCTCTGTTCCCCACAATCTGAACAAACAAGATTCATCAGCTTCTCCTTGAGGCAGTATGGACAGACTCCAACAGATGATGAATTAAACGGGTGTTTCTTACATGGAAGATCTAATGACGATGAGAAATAGTTGGAACTTGAGAAGAAATTGGTGTTTTTGTGCTCTGATTCCACAGACTTTCCTCTCTCCTTCATGGGTATAATTCTAAAGTCCTGATTGTGGAATTTGGGTTAGTTAAATAGATGGGTTGTCAAGAAAAACTTTCAATTTTCATTGAAATTTTGTAGGAATTGGGAATTGATATCTCCTAAGAGCTGCAATGACTATTTGTAGGTAGATTTGGAGGGTGATGCTTTAAAAAAAGATACAATGAGCGATGCAAGAGAGAAATGGCTCATGCCGCCATAATTACAACGGTTTTTTATTGATTTTTATTTGAAAAGTGTTTTACTTTAATAGATATTAAAATCGAAAATATTCAGCTCAATTTTTGTTAATTATTTATATTGCGTGATCTAATCTGTAAGGTAAGGGGATCTATTTATTTAATATGGAAAAATGTTAAAACGAGACCCACACTTAGTGTTGAGACATTGAGGGTATTATTAAATTTGATATATATTTTCTTTTTAAATATTAAATTAAAACATTAAATATTTTGGATTGTTTGCCGGTTGTTATTTGAGTTAGAATTGATTGGGTTACATTTTAGAAGTTGATTGGATTAGAAGTCTCACTAAATTCACTAAATTAACTTGTGACTCAAACTTATTAATTGATTTTGCAATTCCTTGGGTCACTTCTTGATACACCTTTTCATCAAAATGTCATAAATAACATAACAAATCAACAACAATGCAACAACACCACCAAACATACATGATTTTTTATGCCCAAAATACTCATCCTCAACATAACATCCAAAATATATAATAATCCCTATGAACAAAAAAATCTAAAATAGAAAAATACTCACCCCTCCCAGGTTGTTTTTCTCTGTGTTTCGCTTAGTAAAATTAACTCTTTTTTATTATGTTGTATAATATTCTATCTTTTCTTGCTTACATAAATCAGATTTTTCCTCCATTTATACTTCTATGTTATGTATATTTCGTTGGCTTTAAAGCGTCTCTTTCACCCTCTTGTGTACTTATATTGCAATTCACCAACATTTGTTAAGAAAAATCAAAATTCTACCTAAACCATCCGATTCTTTCTTCCGTGTGAACCAAGTGGTCTTGATTTGTGTTTCTTACCACGTGGATGTTGTTGTTGCTCATCATCAGATTGTAACAACTCACTAGTTACACAAAAAAAAATTCGACTTTTACTTGGATGATTTCAAGAACATGTACACAACCATCTCTTAGTCCAACTATTGAAAAAGATAAACGAAAGCAAATCATAATGTAACACCTATTTCGGGTATTACTTAATTTAATTAAAATTTAGGGTTTTGGTGTGTGGACTCGGCGAGTTGGGAGTCCAACTCATCGAGTAGAGGGCATTTCAAGGCTGTAGAATCTACACTCTAAGGTCGACTCGAAGAGTAGGCGCTGTAATGATAAAACCATAATTTTAGGGTTTGCACCATATATAATCTCCTTAAGAGCCTTGGGGCTGACCTCCCATCAGCCTCCAAACCCTAAGAAAGTCTGTGCTAATCCTAATCCCCATTCTCTTCCATTTTGTGAGCTAGAGTAACCTTTGAAGCTTAAGAAGATGGAGATAGTGAGAAGGTCCAGCAACCCAAGCACCCATCCTTGAGCTTAATCATCTTGTGGACTGTTGTAAGTCTTCAAGACTCGATTTTTATCATAGAATATGACTAGATCTTGAGCTACTCTTCATTTCCTACCTATGTTGTTGAATGCATGCATGGGATTTATAAATTTTGCAACTTTATGAATCTCCGGAACAAAATGGTCCCAAGGTGGGCTAGATTTGGCCTTTGGTTGAGCAAAGGCAACATGCAAGGATTTTAGGGCATATTTCCCTCTTTTTTTAGGCATTTTGACCTAGGGTCATGCATTGGACATGCATGTCCATAAAGCCTCCATCTTTGGAACGTTTTGAGGAGTAGAAACCTTTCTAGAAAGGAGGGATTTCAGATCCCTAGAGTTTTGGACCATATGACAAAGCTTTGGAGTTTTCCAACCTTTGTTATGGGCCTTGGAGCATTTGGAACAGTTCTAGAAGGTAAAGTTGGAAAATTTATCCTTCTAGACACCTTAGGGCTTTAGATCTAAGCCCTGGAGTCCCTGTATTCGGTGAATCATCACAACAAGCAAACAAGAAGGGGGGCTTGATGAGTTGCTCTAGGAACTCGACGAGTCAATCGGGTTTCCCCGCCTTCTGAATATCAAGGGAACTAGTAACACCGTGATTTTTAAGACAAAATTTTTCATTTTAAATAATCAATTTAATATTAAAACACTTGTTTAACATCTTATTCACATTCGAATTACAAAACATAGTTTCAGTTTCATTATAATAGAAGACCAGGATCCTCCAAAATATAACTCTTTCTTCGGTGTGTACAATCGAACCGTTGCCATCCCGCATTACTGTAAGAACCTGAAACAGCATAACATAAACAACGTAAGCACGAAGCTTAGTGAGTTCCCCAATATACACCTTACGCACGTACGCCTTTCCAGGCCTTGACCTTCCGGTCCACTGCACAATGCCTTCCGGCCCATGAGATAATCGCCTTCCGGCCCATAAGATAATCGCCTTCCGGCCCGCCTTCCGGCCCATAAGATAATTGCCTTCCGGCCCATAAGATAATTGCCTTCCGGCCCATAAAATAATTGCCTTCCGGCCCATGCACATATATAACATATAATACAAATACTCTAACACATAAAGCACATATATCATATATCAACCTGCCTCCCGGCCCGTAACATACTCTAACACATAAAGCACATATATCATATATCAACCTGCCTCCCGGCCCGTAACATACTCTAACACATAAATCACATATATCATATATCATACCTGACCTTCCTGTCACATAATACTTTGCCTTCCGGCCCATATATAAACATGTAAATCACGCGTAGCAGCTAACTTTCCATTTATAGCATATAAACTTAACACATAACATACTTGACCTTCCGGTCACACAATCAAACCCTTCCGGGTGAAGTATAGTGAGAAGACTCACCTCACGGAGACTGGAAGATAGCAACTCCTGAAATCCCTTGCACTTGATCCTTCGAGCTACAAGCTCCCTGAAACATCATATATCTCTTATTAATACTTCTACCTTCCACGTTAACTGACCCTAAGAAATCACACCGGTCAACTCTGGTCAACAGTCCACTGTCAACTCAACGGGACTCGGCGAGTTCCCTGGCGACTCGGCGAGTCTGGTCGTTCTTCAATCCTCTAAAATTCCCCTTCTACTCGTCGAGTATCCCCTTTGACTCGACTAGTTACTCCTGGAAGAATCGCGGGGCCACCCCGACTCTACTCGCCGAGTCTGAAGAACAAACTCGGCGAGTCCCAGTGAATCTTCAAGCTACTCGCCGAGTCTGCTCATCCGACTCGGCGAGTCCACGCCATGCAGTCGATCGAACTGCTTCCTGAAATACATATTTTCCCGAATATACAAACATGGGTCCTTCTGGACCTCTAAGGGTCCTAATACAAGGTTATAAACGTTGAATAACAACACAACAATCCATCTAGACTCCAAATGGGTTCTATAAACCCTAAATCTATATACACATCAATCACAGGAGAATGTAATCCGGGTTATTACCTGAATGATGTACCTTCCACGCCCCCAGACTTCAGAACTCGAACTCCCTGCAGTTCCTTCAGCTACAACCCTTCTCCTCCTTGCACAACAAATCCTTCAAGGTCACCCATGGCCTTCAAACTTGCTCTAGCCGCCACAGCCGCCTGAGGTTCTTCTAAATCGATCAAAAGACGTGAAATGACGACATAACAACCCTTATATACGACCCAATACGAAACGGCTAGGGTTTCCGCTGAACAGCGTCGACTCGCCGAGTCCATACTTGGACTCGTCGAGTCCAGTCGCGAACCCGCGACCAAATCTGCGACCCTACTCGGCGAGTCTGGCTCCAACTCGCCGAGTCTCCCCTTTAAAACACCCCAAAATGCAATTTAACAATAATTGAGATTTTGGGCTGTTACAGAACTCATCGAGTTGATGAAACAACTCGACGAGTTGGCTCGGGTTTGATCAGGTTGTCTGGACTCGGTAGGAACTCAACGAGTCGCTAGATGCACTCAACGAGTTGAGGTCAACATGGACTTTTGACTTTGACTGTTGACTTTGACTTTGACCAAGGTTGACCAGGGTTGACCTTGAGGGTAATTTTGGGATTTTGACAAGTCTATCTTATGATGCTTATAGATAGTTGAATTGGAGCAACATGTGGGACATACCTAGTTCTAGCATTGTCAGTTTCAGCATTCGAGAGAGGTGAGTCTTCTCACCAAATCAATAGTTCTAAGGCACCAAGGTCGGACCATTTTATGTTATGTAGTACACTAGCATTTGTAGAGATATGTGGTATAATAGTTAGCTTTGTGCTAAGTAGTATGCTAGTGATTATATGTTATTGCATGGAAGACCTCGGGAGAGCCCGTGACAGATGGATATAAGACCCTGTGGGGTACCCCATGGCATTCCCAGGTAAAGACCATGTTGGGTAGCCCATGGCACGATGGTATAAGACCCTGGGGGAAGCTCACAGCATCCTTACAGGTTTATGTATGTGTATGTAGAATGCTAGACACTTCTGTTATATGATATGCTGAGTTGATTATCTATGTTATTGCATGAAAGACCCTAGGGGGAGCCCGTGGCAGTTGGATGTAAGACCATGTGGGCTAGCTCATGACATTCCCAGGTAAAGACCATGTGGGGTAGCCGATGGCACGAAGGTGTAAGACCGTGGGGGGAGCCCATGGCATCCTTACAGGGTTATGTATGCATGGCTTATGTGGTATATGTAGCTTTTATAGCTAATATGATACGTGTTACGTGGATTGTGTGTGGGGTATGCTCTGGGGAACTCACTAAGCATTAACTTACAGGTTGTGGATTTGTTTTAGGTACATCGGATCCCAAGGGAAAGGGCAAGGCGTGATAGCGCAGCGTGCACTCTCACATAGGCGTTTTATGGACACTATGATATTTTAAATAAAAGTTGTAATTGATATGAGTTTGAAAACATATATATATATATATATATATATATATATATATATATATATATATATATATATATATATATATAGGATTTTGTAATTTATGGAAACGTGTTTGGTTAATCAAAAATGTAAATTTCTTTTGAAAAACTGGATCGTTACACATAAGTAAAACACGATTGCAATAGTGTGGAGAAAGAACAAAAAAAAAGAGAAAGAGTGTGTTTGATTAATCGTACCTGAGAAAGGAGGAATGAAATATGACGAATGAAGGAGGTGATGTGGAGGCCTAGGAACATTTACACAACAATCTTATGTTCTTGCGTTGCGATGGTTAGGGAAAAAAGAGCATATTGATTTTTATTCTCAGTCCTTGCCATTTCACTTGTGTACCGAGTTAGACGAGATCTTCGAATTGAGCCTTCACTTGTGGACCGAGTCCAAGCTTTTAAATGTCATAAAAAAATATGGTGAATCGGATTTTTGGACCCATTCGATACTTAAATCAAACACACCCTTAGAGTTTTAGCCATTTTTTCTTCACAAAATATTGAAGTTCAAAATTTATATTAATATGGCATTAACTTTACATATTATTATTTCTTTATATATATAACTTACATATTGTTTATGAGAAAGAGAAAAATTATGTATGCAGATAACATGGTTTTGCTTTGGAATTATTCTAGAAATAACACTTTGAACATAATTTAGATTTAGATGCATCTATATAGCTTTTGGGGCTTTAAAGTCGATATCCACAACACCAAGGTGGTGAGCACCAGAGTTAGCAGTTATTATATTACAAACATAGCTACTTGGCTTAATTGTTATAGAAGGTTTCGTCTTGTTTAATTACCTTTGTGTACAGGAGGGGGCAAAAATAACTAGACACTCTAGTTGGTTGCCTTTAATTGAACATTTTCAACAAAAAAAAATATCCTTTTGGAAAGCATGGAACCTCTCATTGAGGTTCATTTGATATTATGCAAATTCATCCTTGATAGTTTAGGCACGTACTTTTTTTCCTTCTACAAAGCCCATGGTACCATGATTAAACTAATACACTTTGGTATTTCCCGTAATTGACTATTCTCATTGAGTTACAAATATAAATGCATAATACATGAGATAAATAGGCTACATAAATACATGGGCTAACTATCTAAGTGGGCTAATAGAATACAAATACATTGAATAATATACATACACTAATGCACCCCCTACAGTTTGAGCGGGAACTGAACACTCATACTGAACCAAATATCCACGAAAAGAGATGTGTGGAGCCCCTTGGTGATGATATATGCATACTGAAGACTAGAGGGGATATGAAGAACACGTATTTGGCTAGTAGCAACTTTTTCACACACAAAATAAATGTCCATCTCGATGTGTTTGGTTTGTTGGTATTGAACAGGATTAGTAGAGAAATAAACAATGCTAACATTGTCATAATAAACAATAGTTTCCTTGAGGAGGGACTTGTGTAACTCTCAAAGTATATTATTTAACCAACAAGTTTCTCTAACGGCATTGGCGACACCTTTATACTCGGATTCCACACTAGATCGGTAAATAGTTTGTTGATGTTTGGAAGACCAGGATAGTAGATTATCGCCTAGGAAGGAACAATAGCCACTGGTTGATCATCTCGTGGCAGGACATCCCCCCAATCTGCATCAGAATATGTAATGATCCTAGTAGTGGAGGAATGATGCATCTGTATCCCAAGTTCAAGAGTACCACAAACATATCGTAAATTTCTCTTTAGCGCATGAATGTGCAGTTCTCACGAGTCATGCATAAATAGGAAAATATGTTGTATTATATATGTCAAATCAGGGCGTATGAAAGTAAGGTATTACAGATCACCTGTCAAGTTGTGGTGCAAAGTAGGATCCGTAATTGGTGCCTGTAGGATACAATTTACACAGAGTATCAGTTGTAGTGCGACACAGGTTACAATTCATCACATTTGCCGATTCTAAGATCTCCAGGGCATATTGTCGTTAAGATAAGAAAAATCCCTTGTTATCCCGTGTTGCAGCTATACCTAAAAAGTTAGATAAGTTGCCAAAGTCTTTCATGGCGAACTCAGAAGCCATGAGAGATATAATACAGTATAATAGGGTTGTAGACGAGGCTGTGAGAATGATATCATCAACATAAAATAGCAAGTATGTGACCTCTGTTCCCTGCAAAAAATGAAAAATGAAGAGTCGCAGCGACTATGAGTAAAACCAATCTGATTGATATAACAGAAAATTCATTGAAAGTATGCCTAAGAGCCTGTTTCTAACCATATAATGAGAAATGTAAGCGACAAACATAATATGGATGCTAAGTATCTCGAAATCACGGAGGCTAATGTATATGGACTGTTTCATTTAGTTAGTCGTGTAAAAAAGCATTCTTGACATCTAATTAATCAATGGGTCAGTTTCGGGATACAGAAAGGCTCAAGATAGTACGTATCGTGCCCAGTTTGACAACTACATTGAATGTTTCATCACAATCAATCCCCAGTAATTGGTTTTTACCATTTTCAACTAATCGAGCCTTATATCTCTCTAAATGTCCATTTGCCTTATATTTCTTCTAAAAAAACCACATAGAATGTACAAGCTTAGTCCCGGGATCCCTCGGTACACGAACCCATGTATTGATCTCTATTAGAGCACAAAATTCATATTTCATGTCAATGGTCCAATTGGGGTCTTGAAGGGCCTGAAGGTGGTACCGAGGTAGAGGTGATTCAGTAGTGGTGTGAAGATTAAGGCGTGTGTTGGGTTTGAATGTACCACCATGAGAACGGGTGACCATTGGGTGAGATGATTTGGTGACCGATGGAGGAATAGGGGGTTCGAGGCTGTTTGGGTAAGAGGGGCCGGGAGATGGTGGATAATGAACTGAATCCTCGGAAGAAAAGGATGTCGACAAGATATAGTTGGAAGCATCTGAAGATGGTTCAATAGGTGGGCTCTCGGAAATAAGGTCACGAAAGATAGGAGAGGGGGTTGTATCGATATCAAGAAATGTTTATGAAGGAGCATGATTTGGTGTTATGGCACGAAAAGGGAAAACATCTTCTTTAAATATAACAGGAAGGGAGATTATAATTTTTCGAATGCAAAGGTAAAAGCATGGGAAACCATAGTGGTTAGATGGATAACCAAGAAAAATGCACGGGATGGAGCGGGGGGTAAGTTTCTGAGGACTGTGGATTTAAGGGTAGCATAGGCATCCAAAAACACGAAGATGAGTAACCGTAGGAGGTTTATGGAATATTCTCGTTTAAGGGGTGTCATTTTGAATGGAGGTAAAGGGATGATATTAAGAAGATGTGTTGCCATGTGCAAAGCTTCAACCCAATATGTATGATGTAAGTGAGCTTGAAAGAAGATAGTACAGATAAGGTTGTTAATTGCATGAATCATGCTTTCCGACATCCCATTTTTTTGGGATGTACAAGGATAAGAAAAATGAAATTTGATGTCATTTTGGTTAAATAGGGTATGAAAGTGTATATTATCAAACTCACCACCATGGTCACATTGGAATGCATGTATATCATATTTGAATTGTTTTTGAACAATATCACGGAAATGTAAGAATTTGTTAAACACATCAAATTTGTTACGAAGGAAATAAACCTAAAGAAAGTGAGAGAAATGATCTAAAAATAAGGCATAATAATTTATATTATTGGTGCTAGAAATAGGTGATTACCATAAATCATAGTGCATAATTTCAAAAGGTTGAGATACAGTAGAATTAGAACTAGAAAAAAGGTGATCTAATATGTTTGCCAAGTTGACAAGCTTGATAATTAACTGCACTAGCAATTTTTTTACATGGAGTAAATTAACGAGAAACTAAGCTATTAAAGACATTTGTTCCAGGTGGCCAAGGCACTAATGCCACAAAACAAAACTTGAAAGGAGAGTAACTTGAGATGAAATAGACTAGAGAGCTGGGTAGAGGTCACCAGAGCTATCACATCTAAGTAGCACCTATAGAGTTCCCAAATCCTTCATAGAAAAACCATATGGATAAAATTCAATAAAAAAAAAATTCTCAGTTGTAAAACGATGTATAATAATGAGCTTTTAATAATATTTGGTGTAATACAAATATTATGGAGACAAAGGGGTCGGCGGGTAAAGGAAATGTTGGAATATTTGGTGTGAGTGATAGGTATAGAGTGACCATCGCAAAAAAAAATAATAATAAATAAAATAATAAAAAAAATTACATGCTTTTTATTTTGAACAGATAAGAGTTTACCTGTATCCAAGGTGAAATGAGATGTGACCCCTATTTCTATATACCAAGAAGCATCATTCCCTTCATTTAGATTCATATAGCTATAAGCTTGTCCAATATTGATGAGCTGATCTGGGACCATCGGTGGAAACTATTGTTGAGGAGGTGTTAAGCTTGGAGATGAGGTGGATGCATAAAACGCTGCAACATTCGGGGGATGTTGTTGGTGACGTGGAACTGGTCCGCGGAGGTCATTATTTTGCTGCTGGGTAGGCGATATTTTTTGTCGTTGTTGAGCTGGTCTGGTCGACCTGTTGGCGAGCCAAGTAGAAGGAAACAACCATGGGTATTGAGCCTATGGTGGAAGGAACGGGCAGGTGTATATACCTGATCCTTAAGTGGTGAAACCGATATTATTCTTATTGAAATTTCGGCGCTGATCACCGCCTTTACATCCTCCTCTTGGAGACCAACCACCACGACCACTTCTACCACCTCTAGATGGAGCTGAAGATGTATGAAGAACAGTAGGTGAAGAAGTATGATTTGAGGGAGAAGATTGTTGAGGGCGACGACATTATAGGTGTTGTTCTTCTACAACAAACTTAGTGCGGCCTTGAGGAAGGTGTTGGATTAGTGTCTAAGTCCATAACTATTTTGGTATGTACTTGACCCGATGGTGCATGGTCCTTTTGGGTTGCCTTCACCAAAGCAACTTGACAGGATGAATTATAGAGAGAGAGGATTAATTATGATTTATTAATATATTATGAGAATAATATATTAAAGGAGAAATCATATTGTTTAATTAATATGAGTCAAGAATTAATTGATAATTAATTTTGTGGCTAAAAGAGATTAATTAAACTTAAGGGACTGGAACTGTAATTATAAGATAATTGCATTTGGGCTATGGATTACATAATAAGATATAAGTTGGGTGAATTCTATGGGGAAGCCCATTAGAAATTGTCCAAGGGATATACCCAAGGAATCCATGGGTTGCTTAGGGCTTAAGCAGTCAGATTAGGGTTTCCTAGTTTAAAACCCTAATAGCCTACATGTTTATATAGTACCCTTAAGCCCCAAAAACGTAGCTAAGAGTTTCCTTAGGGTTTCCACATGTTTTTGGGTGCCTCCTCTCTTATCATTCTTCATCCTCTTGCTCTTGGTGTTTGTGAGTCATTAGAGGAGTGACACTTGTTACTCTAAGCTTTCTAAAGCCATTACAAGGAGAATTTGAGTTGTTATTACAATATAACAACAAAAGATATGTATTCTAATCTCCTTGGTGAATTTCGAAAATAGTATGACTCATTAGGGTTTTATTATGTGTGCATAATGTTGTGTAACTAATAGTGAAAACATAGATCCAATTCTAGGGTTGCATGCACACATAGGATTGTTTGTATAAAACCCATCAGTGGTATCAGAGCCAATGGTTTTTCTTTTCAATTAGCTTTTATTCAAATGTATGAACTTGACATATTAGGGTTTGTGGCTAATAAACCCTGAAGGCTAGGTAATTTTCGCAATTAGGGTTGCAAAACCCTAGTTGGCGATTTTTGCTAGGGTTTCCCAAACCCTTTCCTTAGCCTCCAAGATTTTGAAATCTAGGGTTATCCAACCCTTGGATTTCGAAATTACCTCCTTCCCCAAGGTTAGATCCTAAATTTTAGGGATTTGGATTATCCCATATCTTGTAATTATCCTTTAATAGTTAAATGTGGTAATTAAAGATTTTGGGATATCTCACCCTTTATTTTCGAAATCTATGTAGAAGTTTAAGGGATTAGGATATCTTAAATGTATAAATGGTAATTATCCTCATGATTTAGATAATCCCTTATGATTTAATAATTAAAATTAATAGTCTAATTCAAGACAATTATTAAATCAAGAGTTTTAATATTTAAAATTTTAATTTAATTGTCTTAAATTCGAAAATTTTAAGTGAGATTAAAACCTAATTGTTTTGAAAAGTTTCAAAATTTGCCCTCAAGTTTTGAAATTTAAATTGTTGATTAAAAGTTAATTTTGAAAGTCTAAATTCCAAAACCCTAATTTTGAAAAGTTCAAATTAAACCCTTATGGTTTTATTAAAATAATTAAGTGTATAATTAAAAGAGAGTTAATAAATCCATAATGATCTTGGTTAATTAAAAGTATAATTTAAACCACTTAGTATTTTAAAAGTGTAAAATACACCCTTATACTATGTATAACATTAAAAGTTTAATATTATATATGTATAACTAAAATGCTAGTCTTACCGTTAGTAGGCCTCATTCACGAAGCCGATCTATAAGGGGGTATAAGGTTATGGCCTATAAAATGGTCGTTTAATGGGTATCCACTCTTACCCACCACTTCCTTGATTGGTGGAGGGTCGTTAGCCGAACGGGTAGGATAGGACAAACCCTTTCCATTAAAAGTATAATGAAGTATAAAGTAACTAAAAGTTTTACAAAATTCCCAATCTTAGTTACTTTAGGCAAAAGTGAATTGATGCAATTCCATGAAATTACACTTTGTGCCCTTGCGAAGACGTTAGTGGAGCATGTGTGGTTAACCGGCACACTAAATGGTTCTAAGAAAAGGTAGCAAAGGGTGACTCGATGTTTGTCATAGTTCGTTGGAGCGTGTGTGGTTAACCGGCACATCGAATAGGTGACTGGAACATGTAGGGGCACCATTTAAGTTTGCATGGTTATTCACACCTGCTTTGTAATCCTCGGCATCCCAGTCACAAACTAGAGGGGCATATTGAGATTTAAACATGCCATTGAAAAGTCCAATGAATCTCAAAGGATCTAGGAGTTTTCATAGACTTAAAACTTCAATTTCTTTTTCGTTTTTCATGGTGGAAATTGGTAAATCGTCATTTACCTACCTTCAAATATTTTGCAACTAGATTACGGCGTCCCTTTTCTAGGTTGTAGCGTATTGTGTTGGGTCCTAGCCTTAATATCTCATTTGGGTGATTTATTAAGGACTCAATCAATCAACTAACTTGAATTTAGTTTCTCCCATTTTGAAAGTACGACAACTATGGTATTCCAAATCCCGTGGAACAAGCTTTCCACATGAAGATGATATTCCACGATTCGATTGAGGAACAAGAGATCATGTTTCACTTCCTCCACCTCCTCCAATTATTCTCCCTAACCCACAAGTTCGAAGGCTTGAAAAGTTCAAGCTCACTCAAGCCCATTTGGCAAGTAAACATGCGAAACCTGTGTGTGTACACGTCTTAGAGATGAAGTCACACATTGAAAGGTTAAGGATGTTGGGTGTCGAGATTTCAGGTAAGTTGGTTATTGACTGGGTTCTTCAGTCGCTTCCTGAATCATATAGTGAGTTCGCAAGAGAGTGCTATATGATGGATCATGACGTGACCCTCATTGATTTGACCTATTTGCTTATAGTTGCTGAATCAGAAATGATTTGGCGAGCTGGTCGAGCAAATTTGTCTGGTAAATCAAACTCCCAAACTTCAATGGATATTAAAAATGGTGACATTAGAGATCCAGAAAAGGTAGATTCTGAGATAGTTCCATGTGCCATTCCAAAGGAATCCATTTGCTTTTATTGCCAAGAGAAGGGGCATTGGAGACGAAGCTGCCCTATTTACCTAAGAGATCTAAGAGATGGGAGAGTCAAAACATATGGCTCTAATTTAGGTAAAATCCATTAACTAACTCTTTTAAGTTCGTGTTCTAGATTCTTGATACATGATGTGATAAGATTACATTTGATGTTTTGTAGAATCGAAGTAAAGAGAGGAAGCTTAAGGGAAGAAGTGAGCGGAATCTAATCGTGAAGAAATGGATTTCGATCGCATTACTTGAAGATTAGATTCTTGAGCTACTACTTAGAGTTAGAATAAGAGTGCTAAGAAATATGTATTAGCATAGTCTTTCAATGAATTGCATTGTAAGGACAATTTTTTCCGCAATAAAATAAAATTTTGATTTTATATTATTTATTCATCCTTGCGATGGCGTGTATGAAAAATTTATGTTTTGAATGTTTCTATTATTAGCAATAATGTATTTGATTCTTAATTATGTGGAAATGTCGAGAATTAACCAAATATGGAGAGTTTCTCATCACCCAAGTTTCAATTAGACAAAAACTTGGAATCATGCAACTTGGTTGCATGATGAATGAGAAATTTCGTATTTGGAAATTAGACTAATTCATTGACAAAGTGTCAAGTGAAGGACTAGGAGATCGAGTACACAAAGTTGTGTGTTGATCAAGTCCACCACAAGAGTAACAAAGATATTCGTCATGATTTACTAAAGGTTTAGTAAATATGGTTATACTTATAAGATTAAGTGTAATTCTGAATTGATTGAAAGATTTTAAATCAATAGCAGAACGAATAAGAAGAATCAAGTAGGCAGAAAGATAAAAGTTTCTTTATTCTAAGAAGAAGGGAGAGTACCTTTTATTATGTTTTATGATAGGTCTTAATTATTAAGAACCATATCTCAAATTGATCCTCTAAGTGAGTCTTAGTATAATTGTATGTCTGATAAGAGGAATCAAATTGAAGAAATTGTTAAATCAAGAAGTAATCATACTTCTTTCCAAACCAAGTCTTAGAGCTATGATTGTGACATTGAGTGACAAGTCTTAAGAAGGTTTATAACATTCACCAAATGTGGAAAGTTGTGATGGCTTGGATAAGACAAAGACCAACTAGGACCAATTTTGTGAAGTGTTTTGTCTTGATAAAAGCTACACTAACTCTTGAATATTTGTTTGTTGAGAAATGTTTATTGACAAGAGAATCTTATATGTCAAGGAGTCAGTAGGAATCTTAATGGTCTTGAAAGGTTTCAAGAACAAATCAAGAATAAACCTTATCGATCATCACTAGCACACGACTTAAGGTTTATAACCCATCGTGTTGACGTTATTTTGTTTTTGTGCCATTCCAATTAAGTTAACTATGCATGTGAGTTCTATGAGTTCTCATTTGAACGCATAAAAGGCAAGGACCTTGGTCAATGAAAAGTACATTGATAGGAAAGGGTGAGCTGCTTAACTGCTTGGAAGACATGGTGGGAACTCATGTTACCATAAGGCAAGAAATCAAGATTAAGAGTTCGGTCCATATGAGTTTGGATTTGTCGCAAACTTTGGTTTTGACAAATTCACATGGATAGGAACACATACACCATTAAAATCTAAGTGTCATAAGATCCCTCCTTCATGAAAATGATTGTGAGGAAATTGCTTTCACTAAGAGAGATTTTAAGAAGATAGTGATTGTGAAAATTGCATTCTTAAATTCGATTATGGTTACTGTATCCCTTTCCATGATTCGAATTGTGAGATTTGGCAATTAGTCTAAATTGTTTAGACACACATATGAGCTAACTAAGGCAAAGGTGTATAAGCTTAGATAAAGGATTATCATAGCATTAGGTATTAGTGGGTACGATACCATATCGGTAATTATCATGGTTTTCCCATGGTTTTCAATCTAGAGTTATACGTATTAAACTACTTACCGTGATACGTATTAAAACTATCGAGTACGGGATGGTATTCCCATGGTTTTCAATCTATAGTTTTATGTATTAAAACTACCTACTATGATACAGGATGGTATTCCCATGGTTTTCAATCTAGAGTTATACGTATTAAATTGTCTTAATAAGAAAAATGGGATTTTCTTGGATAACAACTTTTTCAGAAAACTAAAGGAAACATGTTCATTTTAAGAAAACAAAACACTTATGAACTCACTAGCTTTATGCTGATTTTTAAACTGCTTGTATTCTCAGGTTCGCATTAGACAGGTACCCGCAATCTTTTAGAGAAGAAGGAGCGTTTTAGAAGACACGTCTTTACTTTTGTTCAAACTATTGTATAGATAAACATGTATTCATTTACTTTCAAACAAATGTAATTAATCATATGTAATGTAATGTAATTAATCATATGTAATGTAATGTTTTGTGTTTACTATGCTTACTATGTACATTGGTTGTGATACTACACATGATGTCCTCCGCCCCGGAACGTTTTCGCCATCGGTTTCGGGGTGTGACACTTTATAAGGTATTACCATAAGGCCAAACCATTTACTCCCGTCCAACATTCAACATTCTAATGGCCCAATATCACATAATCATAAAGGCCCAAACTATGGCCCATCTATGGCCCAATTTTCCAAATTAGGCCCAACTCCTCACGTAGGCCTTACCTCAAAGCCCATTAAATATTCTAATCCATTTGCTTGATCTTGTATGGGCCATTAATAATCCAATCATCAAGGCCCAATAAAAGGCCCAACAATAAACCCAAGTGGAACTACGGTTTTCACATAAAATGACGATTAGGGTTAAGTGTTTCTCACTTAACCCATTAAGGACCGAATCCATTAAGTCCATCGTTCTTCTAAATAAGTCATATGGTGTGATTGGGCTAAATCACACAATTCCATTATAATGGCCCAAAAGTGGGTCCCAATAAGTCCAAGCCCAAAAATCTAATATTAAGGTTTTCTAAACCCTAATTAGGGTTTCCAACCCCATCTTAACAATAGGTCCAATTGATATGTCTTTTGATCAATTAAGGTTCATTAGACTCATTAAGGTTTCACTAGGCCCATTAGTCGTCTGTTTGGGCTCTTAGGTCCATTAAGCTTCATTGGGCCCTTTAGGGTTTATTAAGCCCATTAAGCCTCATTAGGCATATTAGGGTTTCTTAGTCCCTTTGTCCAAACATCCAAACGAGTCAACACAATCAAAGCACACCGCCAGTCGACACGATGACCAGTGCTAGCAGGAGGCGGCAGCCACCACCCTATGCAGGCGGTTTTGACTTTCTTTCCATTATTCCATTTTTGTTACAATTTACAATGCCAAATTCCAAAATAAACACACACACTATTGCTAAAAACACACACACATAACCACCTTATGATGGCCGGCGGTGGCGAGCGGCGGCAGCCACCACCCTATGGTGGCAATGATGCAATTTCCGAGGACTTTAGCCATACACACACACACACACAAACTGAAACATGCACATCTTCACTCCTTTACTCTGAAAAGGGAAGCCAACCACCAATTTGGCGGCATAAAGCGGCGGCAGTGGTGATTTTATGATGACAGCCACCACCTCATGGTGGTGGCGGTGATTCCTTTTGGTTTCCAGTCATGCAACAACACAGCACACGCAAACGCGATCTGAAACACACTCCCATGCGTGAAACGACCCACATAGCCCCACTATGAACAAGTGCGATTCGGAAGTCCACACCGATCATAAAAACGAACCTGTAACCATCTTTTCTCGGTGACGAGCAACAACCGGAGACGACAGCAACATGACGGTGGCAGTGTAGGCTGGGGCAGCAACAGGAGAAACGAGAAGACAGAGTGGGCGACCCACCCATGAACCGCAAGAGCACCCATGAACCACATTTTCCCAATCTCATCGTGCCTCTTCGTCTTCGTCGGCGACGTAACGTGGCGGCTACTCTGATGATCCTTCAGTGGTGGCGAGGAAGTGAAGGCTAGGGGGTGAAGAAGATAAGGTGGCGGCTGAGACATAGCACTAAGTTTAGGGTTTGGCATGGAGAAGGTAACGGGTTTAATACCCGTGTTTCATACAAACTTCATGAGGATTGACACTTCCAGCCCCTCCCATCTCTAATCTTTACAATCCAAGTCCATATTTTACTCTTCCCACCCCTACTCCCATAATTCCTTTTCATAATTAGTCCCACTGTTACCATTCAGCCCCTAAGCTCCAAAATCTCTTCAAAATAAGTCCCCCTAATTTTCCAAGTAGTCCCTGCCTTCATAAATATTTACAAATCCGATCCGAAACATACACTTTTAGCCCCTGATTTTTAAAATTATGACTTTTAACTCCTCGAGGACAACGCCTTGCTCAATCATTATGGATTTTAGGCTACTATTCCTTCAGTAATTTATTTATTTATTAAATAAATAAAAGGGGTGTTACATGATCATTGGCAAACCTCAACTTTGCCTTCTCTCCAAAGCGGTTCCTAACGTCAGTTGCTTATGGAACTGAAGGCTTGCCCACCTGAACTTTCGTTACATGAATGATCTCGTGTCTAGTGAAATGGTGAGTGGACTCCCGCTACTCAAGTTTGAAAATGATCACTTGTATGCTGCATGTGAATGTGGAAAGCAATCAAAGAAGGGTCATCCTATCATCATTGAAAAATCATTATCGGATCCATTGGAACTTCTGCACATCGGTCTGTGTGGACCATCCACTGTAGAAAGTCTTCATCATAAGAAGTATATTCTTGTGATTTTTGATGACTTTACAAAGTTCACGTGGGTCTTTTTCCTTAGGCGAAAGTATGATATAGCCTCTGAACTCATCAATTTCATCAAAGGAATAGAAGTTCACATCAAAATTCCTGTAAGAAAAATCTAAAGTGATAATGGATCGGAATTCACCAATGCCACCATTGAGAAATTCCTCACCGAGAAAGGAATTGATCACAACTTCTCAGCTCCTTACACTCCGCAGCAGAATGGTGTTGTTGAAAGACGCAATAGAACCCTTGTTGAAGTTACTCGATGTATGCTTAATTTCGCTAATCTTCCACTTTATCTCTGGGCCGAAGCCGTATCAACTGCTTGCTTCACTCAGAATCAAAACATTATCAATTGACGCCTTAACATGCACCATATGAAGCCATGAATGGTCTGAAACCAAGTATTTCGTTTCTCTACGTCTTCGGATGTCACTATTTCATCAAAAACAATCGTGCCCAGCTTACAAAATTCCAACCCAAAGCTGATGAAGCAATTTTTCTTGGGTACTCTTCAAATTCCAAGGCATATCGAGTACTCAACCATCGTACTCGTGTTATAGAAGAAAGTTTTGATGTTACCTTTGATGAAAATTTTGTTCGGAATTCTAATCCAACTAATGTCACTACTTACATTATGGAGTCACATGTTGCTCCTGAATCTCCGAACATTCAAGTTATTCATGAAGTAGATTTTGAAACTCTCTTTGAACCATTTGAAACAGCCCTTGAGTCTGAATCTCGGACAAGGCAAATTTCGATTCCTGAAGTTCCTGTTTCTCAAAATGTCTCTGGTCCTACGCCCACTTTTGCTCCATTTGATTCTTAACCATTTCAACACTCTCGGGTTAAGGGGGAATGATCAACCCTCTTTAGAATCAAATGTGGATGGATTCCTTGATGCAGCTGCTGAATTTGATCCTGTTAACAATGATGATGAAGTAAATTTCCTTAAATTTCCACCTGATGATGATGGCAACCTCTCCAGTTCAGAAGTTCAAGGGGAGCATCATCCTCAAACTCAAACTATTCAGGGGGAGCAACACAATCTATTGTCAATATAGGATCATCTGCTGCAAAAGAACTACCAAGACTTCATATCTGGACTCGAGATCATCCTCCAAATTAGGTAATTGGAAATCCAAATGTTGGTATTAAAACTCGCTCTGCCACTAGTGTTCAAACTGAAGGTCATTTTTCGGCATTTATCTTTATGGTTAAACACAAATCCATTAAATAAAACATGTTGATTGGATCACAACCATGCAAGAAGAATTGGCAGAGTTTAATAGAAACGAAGTGTAGACTCTTGTTCCTCCTCCTTCGGATCACCATATTGTCGGTACAAGATGGGTATTTCGAAACAAGCTAGACGATGTTGGAGTTATCATTCAGAATAAGTCAAGACGGATCGATGGACTTGATTATGACGAAACCTTGCCCCTGTTGCCCGTCTTGAAGCAACCAGAATCTTTCTTGCTTATGTTGCTCACAAAGGCTTTAAGGTTTAACAAATGGATGTTAAGAGTGCTTTTCTCAATGGTGAACTAGACACTGGAGTTTATCTTCAATAGCCTCCTGGTTTTATCAACCTCTCATTTCCGAATTATTGCTACAAGCTCAAAAATCCGTATATGGTCTCAAGCAAGCTCCTCGCGCCTGGTATGAAACGCTCACCGACTTTCTCAAACGCTCTGGTTTCCAAAGGGGAATTCTCGACCCAACCCTGTTCTGAATATCAAATGGAAAACATCTCATGCTTGCCTAAATTTATGTTCACGACATCATTTTTGGATCTACCGATTCATCAATGGTTGCTGACTTTGTCAAATTAATGGTCAATAGATTTAAAATGAGTATGAATCGTGAATTGAGTTTCTTTCTAGGTCTCCAGGTTAAACAGACCAATCGATGAATCTTTATTCATCAAGAGAAATACATCTCTGAACTCCTCAAAAAGTACTCAATGGACACATGTGCCTCATCAAAGGTACCTATAGGTTTTGGTCACAAAATCTTCTCGGACCCATCAGCTGTTGCAGTTAATGAAAAGAAGTACAGAGGAATAATTGGATCCCTAATCTATCTCACAAGAAGTCTTCCGGACATCATGGTTGCTACCTGTCTTTGTCCAAGATTTCAAGTCAATCCGAAAATGTCACATCTCTTAGTTTAAAAAAAATATATTCCAATATCTCAAAGGAACCAAGAGTCTCGGAATCTGGTACCCATCAAATATGAGTTTTCTTCTTCAAGCTTATTCAGATTCGAACTATCAACTAGATAGGAAAAGCACTTCGGGTGGATGTCCTTTTTTAGGAGGTCCATTTGTTAGTTGGTCATCTAATAAACAGAACTGAATCGCACTCTCTACTGTCGAAGCAGAATACATTGTTGCTGCCATTTGTACTTCCCAAGTTCTCTGGATGAAATCTCAACTCTTAGATTATGGTTACCGTTTTCAACGCATTCCGATCTACTGTGATTCTCAAAGTGCCATTGTGATCTCGCACAATCCAATTCAGCACTCCATGATGAAACACATTGACATACGGTACCATTTCATAAAATATCTCCAACAATCCAATTCAGTCCTCTCACTCTGCCTATATGTCTGAGGATGGTAAGTTGTGCTCATATCTAGCTTATTTGCAAGAGCTTTCTGTAGTGACTACCAAAATCTTGAGGTAAACCTGCTATCCCGACCTGAGATAATAGACACAGGCACACCGTGCAGAAGAACTATCTCTTGAATGTAGGTTCGGGTAAGTCTTTACATCTTGAAAGTTTCTTTGATTGGCATGAAATGGGCGAATTTGGTTAATCGGTCGACAATTACCCATATGGTATCATACCCACTCGGAGATTTGGGTAACCCACCGGATACATTCTTCAATGTGTTAAAAGAAGATATTTTGTGTTTATTGGTTAAAACTTTAATAAAGTTGTTATAAATTTTAAAAGTATAAGACTGGTCACTCCAAGTTTTTAGAAGAGAAAAGAAGAATACAAGGTTGTAGGAAGTTGTGGAGGTAACGGAAAGCCACAAGAGACTTTTAACGCGCCAAAACGGAGAGGAAGGGCGGTGCTTGTGTCGTTATCATGGCGTTGAGGCTTTGGCCAGGTCAGAAAAACGCAATGTTTTAAAAACCGGTTTGAACCGGCCGGTTGGACCGCGAACCGGGAGAGGGAGCGGTTTGACTACAACCGGTTTTATATTGATTTCTGAACTGGATTGAACCGGCCGATTTTTAGAAAAACCATTTCAAACCGGTTGAACCGGTTAAACCTAATAAAACCACATGAAAAAGAACCATTTACATAATAAACTTTGGTGATTTTTTTTCAAATCTATTTAGTTTCCTTTAAATAAAAACATGTGACAAATTTTATAATTTTTTTGATATATTTGTATTCATCTAAAACTAAATTTTATTTTGGTATTATACTTTATTTTTATTTTGACGTATATGGATTGATGTAAAACACTAAAACTTATGGTTATGTGGTATTTTAATGTATTTGGATTCATCTACAACTTATTTTTATATGTATTTTTAATGTTTGAACTTGTAAACATCAAATTCATAATTTATATATGCAGGTATGTGTAGGAAAATAGAATAAAACATCAAAAGTATTGAAACTGGTTCACTCGACGGTTGAACCGGTTGAACTGAAAACCGATCACCATACCAGTTCAACTAAAAAACCAGTTTTTAAAACATTGGAAAAACGTTTGTTAGGCGCTGCCCACTCCTTATAATCTAAAACATGTACCAAATTAGTGATAATTAAAAGGGATAGGAATATTAATAAAAGATCTCCTTTTATATTATAAAGTAATAAACACTTAATGATTATCAATATGTCATCATTATTTCGAGAGAAACTTAGAAACTATTCACAAAGGAATTCACATGGTTGGTAGGTTGGTAATACCGTAATACCATATCCCACTAATCTTTGGGTCCAAGAATGTTAGATTAATCAAAATATACGAACATCATTATCTAATTATTCTCATAAACAACAATTATTATATTACAAGCAATCTTTTCAATTATTATTTTTATTTTATATATATATATATATATATATATATATATATATATATATATATATATATATATATATATATATATATATATATATATATATATATATACTATGTGTGAGCCCCATATATTACATGGGTGTATTTAAAACAATTAAATATTTATATACATTTGAGAAATTTGAATTTATAAAAAAAAATGAGAAAAATATTGATTTACTAAAATTAAAATGTTTTTTTTTTCTCTTTTAAATTGAAACAAATCATTTAAGATAAAATAATCAAAACAAATTAATAAGATTTTATTTTAAAATTTTAAAATTATAAAGAAAATTAATTAATGAAATTAATATACATTTATTATTAAATTTAAATACCATATGGAATTTAATAAAATAGAAAAACCACAAAATTACATATGGAATAAAAATTAATTCAAAATAACCACAAAATAATATGTGGCGAAATGAATGAGAGCGTGACAAGTGGTAAAGAAAACATTTATTTATTAGAGAAGACATATATATATATATATATATATATATATATATATATATATATATATATATATATATATATATATATATATATAGATCCGGTAAAAAAAATTTTGCTAGGAAGGTAAGAAGTTTTTATTCCTACATATTTTTTTTGACGAACAAAAAAAATGAATCGCTATATGATTCATTTGTAAAATGATTCACAAGAAAAAATTCTCAAAAAAACATCTATATGATTCATTTTTAAATAAATTAAGAAAAAAATCCACTTTTATGACAATTTTAGTGAATAACAACAAAATCATTATATAAATGAATTATCGAGATGTTTTTTTGAGAATTTTTTTTCGTGAATCATCTTTCAAATGACTCATCTAATGATTGATTTTGTTTGTTCGCGAAAAAAATATGTAGAAAAAAAACTTCTTACATTCCTACCAAAAATTTCCTTCTTATTTGATCTTCACTCTCTCTCTCTCTCTCTCTCTCTCTCTCTCTCTCTCTCTATATATATATATATATATATATATATATATATATATATATATATATATATATATATATATATATATGGTTAGGTTCATTTGAAACAACCTAATTTTGTGAGACCGCGAAACGTAATCATAACTACTCATTTTGTAGATAAAAACAATATTTTTAAAATGTAAAACAACTAAAAGTTTTCAAAAAAAATTTAATATTATTTTCGTCATTTATATTTTTCCAAAAATAGAAAAAAAATTACTATTTTTTTTACATATTCTAATAGAATATTAGAATATTTTGATACAATATTAGAATATTTTATACGTCTGACAAATTTAGTAAAATATTCTAAACATTTTAAAATTTATATTAGAATATTTACATTGTAATATTCTATTAGAATATTTCACGTATTTTTCGGAAAAAAAAAAAGATATTTTTATTTATTTTTTTAGTTAAATAAAATGACGAGAATACTAACTAAAAAAGTATTTTTGAATTTTTCCTTTTATTTTGCATTTGAAAATTAGTTTTAGATTGTGTCTCACGGTCTTACAAAATTAACATGGTTTCAAATAAACCTGAACATATATATATATATATATATATATATATATATATATATATATATATATATATATATATATATATATATATATATATATATATATATATATATATATGATCTGACTTTGATGAAAACTCAAAACATAGTAAGGACTGCGAGACTCTTGGGCACAAACACCAAACTCAATACTTGGGCGCGACTTGTTAGCATACGACGTACGTCCGTGATAATTAATACGCACTCGAGTATTTAATCACGTGCGACGAACGTCATTTAAGTGAGTTTTATTATTTATTTTTGTTTAAGCAAGAAGTGGAGAATCAATTGGGTAAGAAGATAAAGATGCTCGGATTCGATAGGGGTGGTGAATATCTTAGTATCGAGTTCCACGACCATCTTAAAAAATGTGGAATCATTTCACAATTTATGACACCTAGGACACCGCGGCTCAATGGTGTAGCTGAGAGGCACAATCGAACTTTGTTGGACATGGTTTGTTCCATGATGAGTCGAGCTTCATTACCTATCTCATTCATGGGGTATGCCTTAGAGACTGTCACGCATATCCTTAATCTAGTCCCAACTAATAAGTTTGCCAAAACACCTCATGAGATGTGGACAGGGAAGGTTCCTGTAACGCCCGCAGATCCGGGCTTGTCAAATTAGAGGCAATAAGTGTCGAAAATAACTTTTCGACAAAAGATTATTTAGAATAAATAATCTTAACCAAGTTGTAGAATATTTCACAAGGTTTCCGTACATATAAAGAATGCCGAAATCTGAGTTATAACGAAGAAGTTATGATCCGTCGAAGTTTCGCGACGGAACCGGCACGACGTCGGGAAGCATAAATGGTAAATTTACGATAGAGCGAGATTTAGCCTCAGCGATCTAAACAAAAGTCGTAGAATATGTTAAACCAAGATTGTCCATAAAAATAAAGCCCAAATCTGACTTCGTATGAAGAAGTTATGATTTTTCGAAGTTTCGGATTAGCAGTGTACAGCCCGAAATTCGAATATTAGATCGAGTGATTTTTAGCCAACACGACCTAAACGAGAATCGAAGATCCCGTTAAGAGTAGCGTAACGAGAAAAAGATAGGCGAAAACGGACGTCGGATGAAGAAGTTATGAATTTTTAACGGACCAATCCTGTCCCGGCCTGTTAATAATATAAATTTTAAAATAAATTCAAAATTAGCCAACGGAGTCTAAATGAAAGTTGTAGAGTACGTTCCCGAATTCGCGTGGATATAAAGAACGTCAAAAACGGAGCTCGTATAAGGAAGATACGAATTTTTAAAGTCGATACTCGAATTTGCAAAGTCTGATGCGAGTCGATGACTTGGCGCAATCTGGACCCTCCATCATTGACCTCAATACCCGCCTCGGATGCATGACAAGCAACCCCTCACATACGCCCAACGTTAGCATCCGACGCCCCGCGTACGAGGTTCGGAACACCCCACGTACAAGAACTCTTCCTCGGTCCACAAGCCCATCGTAGCTGCTGAACGCGCAGCGTAGTTCGATCTACTGTACGCCTGTAAAAGGCTGCGAAGATTTCCGAGTTTTTCACACCATTTCCTTTCCCTCTCTATATTTCTTTCTCTCTCTAGGGTTTCTAACCCTTCTAAACCCTAGGTAAACCCCCTAGCTCCCGAAGGAAGCCCCGAGGCTCCCGGAATCCCGAGAAAAAGGGTCTTTCGGTTTCAAAACGCTGCTCCAAATAAAGCCTGGTTTTCTTTAACATCCGTTGTAAATGAGCTACGCTTACGCAATTTTTTATATAGCTTTCAAATGATTATAGTAATGTTATTAGGTCCTTAAAATAATTTTTTGGGCTAGTATTATGAGTTATATTGAGTCTTATTTAACGCTTATATAATAAAAATAATAGCTAGACTATTAATTTGTCGCGGTTATCGTTAGACTAAACCCTAGTGGTATCGGTACTAGGTTTTATCGAAGGGAAATTGTTTTAATAGTAACGAAGTGCTGTCCGAGTACCGAGTCATCACCTTATTAGGTGAGTGCATAGTTACTTTCAGCTTACACATAGATATGAAGTATTTTTGAATTTTTCCTTTTATTTTGCATTTGAAAATTAGTTTTAGATTGTGTCTCACGGTCTCACAAAATTAATATGGTTTCAAATGAACCTGAATATATATATATATATATATATATATATATATATATATATATATATATATATATATATATATATATATATATATATATATATGATCTCACTTTGATGAAAACTCAAAACATAGTAAGGACTGCGAGACTCTTGGGCACAAACACCAAACTCAATACTTGGGCATGACTTGTTAGCATACGAGGTAAGTCCGTGATAATTAATACGCACTCGAGTATTTAATCAGGTGCGACGAACGTCATTTAAGTGAGTTTTATTATTTATTTTTGTTTAAGCAAGAAGTGGAGAATCAATTGGGTAAGAAGATAAAGATGCTTGGATTCGATAGGGGTGGTGAATATCTTAGTATCGAGTTCCACGACTATCTTAAAAAATGTGGAATTATGTCACAATTTATGACACCTAGGACACCGCGGCTCAATGGTGTAGCTGAGAGGCACAATCGAACTTTGTTGGACATGGTTTGTTCCATGATGAGTCGAGCTTCGTTACCTATCTCATTCATGGGGTATGCCTTAGAGACTGTCACGCATATCCTTAATCTAGTCCCAACTAATAAGTTTGCCAAAACACCTCATGAGATGTGGACAAGGAAGGTTCCTGTAACGCCCGCAGATCCGGGCTAGTCAAACTAGAGGCAATAAGTGTCGAAAATAACTTTTCGACAATAGATTATTTAGAATAAATAATCTTAACCAAGTTGTAGAATATTTCACAAGGTTTCCGTACATGTAAAGAATGCCGAAATCTGAGTTATAACGAAGAAGTTATGACCCTTCGAAGTTTCGCGACGGAACCGGCACGACGTCGGGAAGCATAAATGGTAAATTTACGATAGAGCGAGATTTTGCCTCAGCGATCTAAACGAAAGTCGTAGAATATGTTAAACCAAGATTGTCCATAAAAATAAAGCCCAAATCTGACTTCGTATGAAGAAGTTATGATTTTTCGAAGCTTCGGATTAGCAGTGTACAGCCCGAAATTCGAATATTAGATCGAGTGATTTTTAGCCAACACGACCTGAACGAGAATCGAAGATCTCGTTAAGAGTAGCGTAACGAGAAAAAGATAGGCGAAAACGGACGTCGGATGAAGAAGTTATGAATTTTTAACGGACCAATCCTATCCCGGCCTGTTAATAATATAAATTTTAAATAAAATTCAAAATTAGCCAACGGAGTCTAAATGAGAGTTGTAGAGTACATTCCCAAATTCGCGTGGATATAAAGAACGTCAAAAACGGAGCTCGTATGAGGAAGATACTAATTTTTAAAGTCGATACTCGAATTTGCAAAGTCTGATGCGAGTCGATGACGTGGCGCAATCTGGACCCTCCATCATTGACCTCAGTACCTGCCTCGGATGCATGACAAGCAACCCCTCACATACGCCCAACGTTAGCATCCGACGCCCCGCGTACGAGGTTCGGAACACCCCACGTACAAGAACTCTTCCTCGGTCCACAAGCCCAGCGTAGCTGCTGAATGCGCATCGTAGTTCGATCTGCTGTATGCCTGTAAAAGGCTGCGAAGATTTCCGAGTTTTTCACACCGTTTCCTTTCCCTCTCTATATTTCTTTCTCTCTCTAGGGTTTCTAACCCTCCTAAACCCTAGGTAAACCCCCTAGCTCCCGAAGGAAGCCCCGAGGCTCCCGGAATCCCGAGAAAAAGGGTCTTTCGGTTTCAAAACGCTGCTTCAAATAAAGCCTGGTTTTCTTTAACATCCGTTGTAAGTGAGTTACGCTTACGCAATTTTTTATATAGCTTTCAAATGATTATAGTAATGTTATTAGGTCCTTAAAATAATTTTTTTGGCCAGTATTATGAGTTATATTGAGTGTTATTTAACGCTTATATAATAAAAATAATAGCCAGACTATTAATTTGTCGCGGTTATCGTTAGACTAAACCCTAGTGGTATCGGTACTAGGTTTTATCGAAGGGAAATTGTTTTAACAGTAACGAAGTGCTTTCCGAGTACCGAGTCATCACCTTATTAGGTGAGTGCAGAGTTACTTTCAGCTTACACATAGATATGAAGTATTTTTGAATTTTTCCTTTTATTTTGCATTTGAAAATTAGTTTTAGATTGTGTCTCACGGTCTCACAAAATTAACATGGTTTCAAATGAATCTGAACATTTATGTATATATATATATACATATATATATATATATATATATATATATATATATATATATATATATATATATATATATATATATATATATATATATATGATCTGACTTTGATGAAAACTCAAAACATAGTAAGGACTGCGAGACTCTTGGGCACAACCACCAAACTCAATACTTGGGCGCGACTTGTTAGCATACGACGTACGTCCGTGATAATTAATACGCACTCGAGTATTTAATCACGTGCGACGAACGTCATTTAAGTGAATTTTATTATTTATTTTTGTTTAAACAAGAAGTGGAGAATCAATTGGGTAAGTAGATAAAGATGCTCGGATTCGATAGGGGTGGTGAATATCTTAGTATCGAGTTCCACGACTATCTTAAAAAATGTGGAATTATTTCACAATTTATGACACCTAGGACACCGCGGCTCAATGGTGTAGCTAAGAGGCACAATCGAACTTTGTTGGACATGGTTTGTTCCATGATGAGTAGAGCTTCGTTACCTATCTCATTCATGGGGTATGCCTTAGAGACTGTCATGCATATCCTTAATCTAGTCCCGACTAATAAGTTTGCCAAAACACCTCATGAGATGTGGACAAGGAAGGTTCCTGTAACACCCGCAGATCCGGGCTAGTCAAACTAGAGGCAATAAGTGTCGAAACTAACTTTTCGACAACAGATTATTTAGAATAAATAATCTTAACCAAGTTGTAGAATATTTCACAAGGTTTCCGTACATATAAAGAATGCCGAAATCTGAGTTATAACGAAGAAGTTATGACCCGTCGAAGTTTCGCGACGGAACTGGCACGACGTCGGGAAGCATAAATGGTAAATTTACGATGGAGCGAGATTTAGCCTCAGCGATCTAAACGAAAGTCGTAGAATATGTTAAACCAAGATTGCCCATAAAAATAAAGCCCAAATCTGATTTCGTATGAAGAAGTTCTGATTTTTCGAAGTTTCGGATTAGCAGTGTACAGCCCAAAATTCGAATATTAGATCGAGTGATTTTTAGCCAACACAACCTGAACGAGAATCGAAGATCTCGTTAAGAGTAGCGTAATGAGAAAAAGATAGGTGAAAGCGGACGTCGGATGAAGAAGTTATGAATTTTTAACGGACCAATCCTGTCCCGGCCTGTTAATAATATAAATTTTAAAATAAATTCAAAATTAGCCAACGGAGTCTAAATGAAAGTTGTAGAGTACGTTCCCGAATTCGCGTGGATATAAAGAACGTCAAAAATGGATCTCTTATGAGGAAGATACGAATTTTTAAAGTCGATACTCGAATTTGCAAAGTCTGATGCGAGTCGATGACGTGGCGCAATCTGGACCCTCCATCATTGACCTCAGTACCCGCCTCGGATGCATGGCATGCAACCCCTCACATACGCCCAACGTTAGCATCCGACGCCCCGCGTACGATGTTCGGAACACCCCACGTACAAGAACTCTTCCTCGGTCCACAAGCCCACCGTAGCTGCTGAACGCGCAGCGTAGTTCGATCTATGTACGCCTGTAAAAGGCTACGAAGATTTTCGAGTTTTTCACACCATTTCCTTTCCCTCTCTAGATTTCTTTCTCTCTCTAGGGTTTCTAACCCTCCTAAACCCTAGGTAAACCCCCTAGCTCCCGAAGGAAGCCCCGAGGCTCCCGGAATCCCGAGAAAAAGGGTCTTTCGGTTTCAAAACGCTGCTCCAAATAAAGTCTGGTTTTCTTTAACATCCGTTGTAAGTGAGCTACGCTTACGCAATTTTTTATATAGCTTTCAAATGATTATAGTAATGTTATTAGGTCCTTAAAATAATTTTTTGGGCTAGTATTATGAGTTATATTGAGTGTTATTTAACGTTTATGTAATAAAAATAAAATAGCCAGACTATTAATTTGTCGCGGTTATCGTTAGACTAAACCCTATTGGTATCGGTACTAGGTTTTATCGAAGGGAAATTGCGTAAGCGTAGCTATATAAAAAATTGCGTAAGCGTAGCTCACTTACAACGGATTATCGGTACTAGGTTTTATCGAAGGGAAATTGTTTTAACAGTAACGAAGTGCTGTCCGAGTACCGAGTCATCACCTTATCAAGTGAGTGTATAGTTACTTTCAGCTTACACATAGATATGAAGTATTTTTGAATTTTTCCTTTTATTTAGCATTTGAAAATTAGTTTTAGATTGTGTCTCACGGTCTCACAAAATTAACATGGTTTCAAATGAACCTGAACATATATATATATATATATATATATATATATATATATATATATATATATATATATATATATGATCTGACTTTGATGAAAACTCAAAACATAGTAAGGACTGCGAGACTCTTGGGCACAAACACCAAACTCAATACTTGGGCGCAACTTGTTAGCATACGACGTACGTCCGTGATAATTAATACGCACTTGAGTATATAATCACGTGCGACGAACGTCATTTAAGTGAGTTTTATTATTTATTTTTGTTTAAGCAAGAAGTGGAGAATCAATTGGGTAAGAAGATAAAGATGCTTGGATTCGATAGGGGTGGTGAATATCTTAGTATCGAGTTCCACGACTATCTTAAAAAATGTGGAATTATTTCACAATTTATGACACCTAGGACACCGCGGCTCAATGGTGTAGCTAAGAGGCACAATCGAACTTTGTTGGACATGGTTTGTTCCATGATGAGTCGAGCTTCGTTACCTATCTCATTCATCGGAAATGCCTTAGAGACTGTCATGCATATCCTTAATCTAGTCCCAACTAATAAGTTTGCCAAAACACCTCATGAGATGTCGACAGGGAAGGTTCCTGTAACGCCCGCAGATCCGGGCTAGTCAAATTAGAGGCAATAAGTGTCGAAAATAACTTTTCGACAACAGATTATTTAGAATAAATAATCTTAACCAAGTTGTAGAATATTTCACAAGGTTTCCGTACATATAAAGAATGCCGAAATCTGAGTTATAACGAAGAAGTTATGACCCGTCGAAGTTTCGCGACGGAACCGGCACGACGTCGGTAAGCATAAATGGTAAATTTACGATAGAGCGAGATTTAACCTCAGCGATCTAAACGAAAGTCGTAGAATATGTTAAACCAAGATTGTCCATAAAAATAAAGCCCAAATCTGATTTCGTATGAAGAAGTTATGATTTTTCGAAGTTTCGGATTAGCGGTGTACAGCCCGAAATTCAAATATTAGATCGAGTGATTTTTAGCCAACACGACCTAAACGAGAATCGAATATCTCGTTAAGAGTAGCGTAATGAGAAAAAGATAGGTGAAAACGGACGTCGGATGAAGAAGTTATGAATTTTTAACGGACCAATCTTGTCCCGGCCTGTTAATAATATAAATTTTAAAATAAATTCAAAATTAGCCAACGGAGTCTAAATGAAAGTTGTAGAGTACGTTCCCGAATTCGCGTGAATATAAAGAACGTCAAAAACGGAGCTCGTATGAGGAAGATACGAATTTTTAAAGTCGATACTCGAATTTGCAAAGTCTGATGCGAGTCGATGACGTGGCGCAATCTGGACCCTCCATCATTGACCTCAGTACCCGCCTCGGATGCATGACAAGAAACCCCTCACATACGCCCAATGTTAGCATCCGACGCCCCGCGTACGAGGTTCGGAACACCCCACGTACAAGAACTCTTCCTCGGTCCACAAGCCCAGCGTAGCTGCTGAACGCGCAGCGTAGTTCGATCTACTGTACGCCTGTAAAAGGCTGCGAAGATTTCCGAGTTTTTCACACCATTTCCTTTCCCTCTCTAGATTTCTTTCTCTCTCTAGGGTTTCTAACCCTCCTATACCCTAGGTAAACCCCCTAGCTCCCGAAGGAAGCCCCGAGGCTCCCGGAATCCCGAGAAAAAGGGTCTTTCGGTTTCAAAATGCTGCTCCAAATAAAGCCTGGTTTTCTTTAACATCCGTTGTAAGTGAGCTACGCTTACGCAATTTTTTATATAGCTTTCAAATGATTATAGTAATGTTATTAGGTCCTTAAAATAATTTTTTGGGCTAGTATTATGAGTTATATTGAGTGTTATTTAACGCTTATATAATAAAAATAATAGCCAGACTATTAATTTGTCGCAGTTATTGTTAGACTAAACCCTAGTGGCAACGATGTGTTTCTTGCCGCTTCCTTAGGATAATCCTTAGGAATGAATGAACGAGGAATAGCTGATTCTTAGGGTAGATCCTTAAGAGTAAAGAAGATAATGGGGATGGGTAATTGGGCTGATTGTTTGATTGTTAAACATATTATTTATATTATTGTGGGTTGAAAACCTTATGTACTCACCAGGTTTCCCAACCTGGCCCACTCAGTCTATTTATATCACAGGTGTTGGTATGAAGTCACATTACACTGAGAGATTAAAGAGATGTAGATCACTAGTGTAAATAAATGTAAGTTTTGTTTATGCTTATGTTTCTGTATTGACGATGACATCCCAAACGTTTTAAAATGAATAAAATACGTTTCTTCGAAAATGTTTTGATAACGTATTTATCATGTTTTTCTGGGAAAAAATTTCGCAACATTTTTATGAAAAGAAGTACTCTGATTTTTATAAAGCGTAAACAAAAATTGGTCTTTTCTGGCCGTGAAAATGAGGATGTCACAGTTCCCTCGTTGGCACATATCAAGGTTTGGGATTGGGAGGCTTTCGTAAGACGAGAGACTCACGACTAGCTCGAACGTTGAAGTGAGCGGTGTATTTTCATCGGCTACCCATATAAATCCTTTAGATATCTTTTCTATAGACCTAGTGACAACCTAGTCTTCGTAGCAAGGAGAGGGGTTTTCCATGAGAGAGAACTCATATGCCAATAGGATAGTGGGAGGCAAATTGATCTTGAAGAGCTTCAAGAATCAAACAATGAAGGAACCTTTAACACTAGCACTCAACCTGAGGAAGAAATTCCTGTTGAACCAGTTGACGAGTCATTACCTCTAAGATGTTCCAGTAAAGTTAGTGTTCCACCCGTGTTGTATGGCTTTCATATAACATTTGAAGGTGATACGTTTATCAGTGATAATACACAAATAAATTTGAATGAACTTAACAACTACAAGGAAACCATGGCAGACCCAGAGTATGCAAAGTAGAAGGAGGCAATGGTTAGCGAGATTCAGTCCATGTATAATAATCAAGTTAGGAATTGGTTGATAATGTATCGGGTCGTAAGACGATCAGGTGCAAGTGGATCTTCAAGAAGAAGACCGACATGGATGGTAAAGTGCATACATTCAAGGCACGACTGGTTGCGAAGGGCTTTACTAAAACCCTGGGGGCTGAGTATGATGAGACATTCTCACCAGTGGACAAGATCAAGTATATAAGGGTTATGTTGGCAATCGCTGCGTTTCATGATTATGAAATTTGGTAGATGGATGTAAAAAACGTTTTCCTTAATAGGAAGTTAGCTGAGGATGTTTACATGTGTCAGCCAGAGGGTTTTGTAGAAGCAAAGTACCCTAATAGAGTGTGCAAGCTTAAGAAGTTCATTTATGGATTAAAGCAAGCATCTCGCAGATGGAATCTTTGTTTCGATGAGAAAGTCAAAGAGTTTGGTTTTTCAAGAAGCGAGGATGAGTCTTGTGTGTATGTCAAGGCTAGTGGGAGTATAGTTAGCTTTCTAGTTTTGTATGTTGATGACATACAACTCATAGGAAACAACATCCCAACCTTGTAGGAGGTTAAGTCCTGGCTTGGAAAGTGTTTCACTATGAAGGATCTAGGGGAAGCTGCTTATATTTTGGGGATAAGGATCTTGAGAAATAGGGGTAGAAGACTAATAGGACTTAGCCAGAGTATTTACTTGGACAAGGTGCTGAAATGTTTTAGCATGGAAAATTCAAAGAAACAGGAACTTCCTATCCAGAGTAGTACCAAGCTGAGTAAGACTCAGAGTCCGAGTACCGATGTCGAGATAGCGGAAATGAGTCAAGTGCCATATACTTCCGTTGTTAGCTCAATCATGTACGCAATGACATGTACTCGCCCTAATGTGGCTTTTGAATTGAGCATGGTTAGCCGATATCAAGGGAACCCGATTAGATCTCATTGGACAGTAGTGAAGAATATTCTTAAGTACCAGTGAAGGACTAACGACTAGGTCCTTATACTTGTTGGGAGTGATGACTTGAGAGTGACAGGCGATACTGACGCCAGCTTTCAGATCGACATAGATAACTTCCGCTCTCAGTCGGGCTGGGTATGTACCCTAAATAGAGGAGAAGTTACATGGAAGAGCTCCAAGCAGGAGACCGTGGCTAATTCAACGTGCGAATCAGAGTACATAGCAACGAGCAAAGCGTCGAAGGAGGCAATATGGTTGAAGAACTTCATTGGAGACCTTGGAGTTGTACCATCGATAAAGGAGCCTATGGAGATTTTCTGTGATAACGAAGGAGTGGTTGCCTTAACCAAGGAACTAAGGGATCATGGAAAATCCCGACATATCGATAGAAAATACCACTTCATCAGACATCGGGTAGAAGAAGGACTCATCGTAGTCAAGAGGGTATCATCAGAGGAGAACCCAACAGATCCCCTCATAAAGGGTCTGAGTAGGGTTAAGAACTTACAACATGCAAGGAGCATTGGTCTGAGATACGATATTAGTTTTAGTGATTAAATAGATGTTTTGAAACTTGTAATAGTTAAATGTAATTGACATTTGATGATTAATTAATGGAGAGTTATTTCTGAGTAAAGTTTACTATCTTGTTTCAATTGTTTACTATTGTTTCACTTTTGTATGTTTTACTTCCAGAATAATTAGATTTTTTAAATTATCCACAGTCGATCATACTTTGGGAGTAAGTTATGAGGTTAGTGTAACAGCCCGAAATCCAGGTACCTTTAATTAGCCCTTTATTTTTTATGTATTGTTATTTGGGCTTTTGTGTTGGGCGAGTACGTAGGGCGTACTCGCGCACTTCATTTAAACGCACCATCCCCCAGGTACGCTGGGCGTAACCGGTCCAGACCCAAAAAACCTAATTTTGTGGATTGGCTATAAAAGGAATGAGATGGTTGGGTTTCTTAGCCACCATCTTTCAGAAAGAGACCCTAAGAGAGTTGTTCCTTCGGTCATAGCTTGTTTGTGAGTGTTCTAAGCTTGGTGGTGTCATTTCAAGGTAGCAAAAGAGAAGAGGAGTCCATTGTAGAGGCTAGAAGTTGGTGTTCAAGTGTAGATCCGTGAATAGCAAAGGTTGGAGCTTCTTTCTAAGGTAAAAAGTTCGGATCTTGACTTGTAGTTCTTGTGATATGTTTTATGGAGCATTTTCTAGGGTTTTAATCCCAAAGATGGAGACTTTATGAACAAATAGTCTCCATTAGCTTAGAATCATCATATTTCTGGTCCATTTGAATTGTAGATTCATAAAAATGTAATCTTGAACGTGAATGATTAGCCATGCATGAGATCTAGATCTTTTGAGTTGAAATGGAAAGGTGTTAAGGAGTGTAGGAGCCTTTACAGTCATGCCAAGGCTTAAAGGTTTCGACTTTATGGGTATGGAGGCTTAAAGAAAGCCGGATCTGGAAGTTGAAGAAGTGACTTAACCAATTAAGACCAAAAGTGAAGAGTGGCTAGATCAGAATGTTACACTGGGCGTAACTCCTAGTACACGCAGCGTACTGGGTGGAGACCCCAATTTTGGGTTGGCGATGTACGCCCCGCGTACATCAGTCTGTACGCCCCGCGTACTGAAGATGTTGACTTTTGTTGACTTTTAGGGTTTTGGTGAACATGTGGACTTTGAGTCAAGGAAGGGTAAAATGGTCTTTTACCCCTCTGAGGAATGTTAATAAGGGTACAGTCTAGTTGTGGAAGTCTATATTAATTAAAATGATATTCGTTATGATTAGGCGAGGTTGAGTCTTCGTTTGGGATTCGGAGATAGCGAGCACATGAGATTCTAGACTTTCCACGAGGTGAGTTTTCTCACTATACTGTACCCGGAAGGGTTTTATTGTGTGACCGGAAGGTCGTACATGCTATTGTTGGATTAATGTCTAAGTCCATAACTATAATTGGTAAGACTTGACCCGACCCGGCATGGTCCATTTGGGTTGCATGGCATCATGCACTTGGATAGACTAAATGAGAGAAATAAGACACTTATGGTTATTAATATATTATGAGTTCTAGTATATTAATAATAAGAATAATAAGATTATTTAATTAGTATTGATCAAGAATTAATCTTGGATTAATTAAGTGATCAAAAGAAGACTAATTAAATATATGGGTTGATTGTGCAAATCATCCATACTTATATAGTGGGCTAATGCTCCATGGATTATATAGTTGGGCTAAAACCCATATGATGCTCCATGGTGTATTTGAACCCATGGATCCAAGAAAATGGAAAGTCATGAAAATTAGGGTTTACCCTAATTGTAACACTATAAAAATATATTATTCTTGACAAAATCAGCCACTAGTATCATACTAGAGAGAAAAAGAAAGGGCTAGCCGATTTCATGAAGTGTAGAATTCTCTCTAAGTTATTCCAAGTGCTTATGGTTCTGTGTGAACCATTTGAGGTGTCACACTTGGGGAACTAGGCACTCAAGCTTCATGAAGACAAGCACCAACAAAAGGTATGTTATTCTAACTTGTGTTATTCAAAGTTTAGTATGCTAGAATAGGACAATACCTTGGAAAGTTGATATTTGCATGTATAATAGAGAAAACATAGATCCCAGGTATTTAGGGTTGCATGTACACTTAGGAGTGTTAGAATCCTCATAACCCAACAGTGGTATCAGAGCCTAGGCTTGTTTTCATGTTATACTTGCAAATGGAGCTGAAAAATCGAGTCTTGATGCTGTCTGCCCAGCAGAATCGCCGAGTCCATGAAGGGACTCGACGAGTCCAAGGCAAAAAGCATCCAACTCCCCAAGTTGGAGTTGGACCCCCAGACAGCATAAATTCGACCTTTTTGGCTGGAATTGGACTAGGAACATTAGCCTAAGAGGTTTTTGAACTTATAAACTTGTTTTTGATGTGGTAATGTTCATGCTAATCCAATTTCAAAGATAATTGTCAATAGATTCATGTTTTGTATTAGTTTAAGGGTTAGACTAATTACATGAAAAAGTTTGATTTGAATTATCTTGTTCTTATGAGTTGCTTAGATTAATAGAAAAGTTGAGTGAAATAGTTGTTTTCAATCCAAATTAATCTAAGAGTTGATTCTAAAATGTGTTTTTGTAACTTGTCCTCAAGTTATATGAAAAGTCACATTTAAGTTTCATAAAACTCATAAAAGTTGGCAAAGGTTACAAAATGAAGAGTCTGATTCTGATTAATTGGAGTTATGACTCCATAATTTGTCCTCAAGTTATGGAGGACCAAGAGTCTTTTCATTAAATAAAAAAATAAAAAAGTGTAACCTTAATTAATTCCATAAGTTATAAAATAAAGAAAAGTTAATTCTTTTATTAGTTTAAAGTCTTCCATAACTTGTCCTCAAGTTATGGAACTTGAAGAGTTTTTGGATTAAAACTACTTTAAACACATAAGTTATGGAATTAATTAGTTTTGAATAGTTTCAAAACTTGCCCTCAAGTTTTGGAATTTGTAAAGTTTTCTCTTATGAATACTTTAATTCCAAGTTAGCCCTTAGAATTTTAAGAGTTAAAATTCAACCCTTATACTTTATAATATTATAAGTTAATAATATTATATATATATATATATATATATATATATATATATATATATATATATATATATATATATGTATAAGAGTAAAGTCAGTCTTACCGCTAGTACGCCTCATTCATGAAGTCGGTCTATAAGGTGGGTATAAGGTTGTTGCCTATAAAATGGCAACTTAATGGGTGTCCACTCTCACCCACCGCTTGCTTGATTGGTGGAGGGTCGTTAGCCGAACGGGTTTGACAGGACTATAATTCTCCCTTCATTAAAAGTATTAATGATAAATACTAAGTAACTAAACTCTTAATAATACCCAATCTTAGTTACTTAGAAAAATGTGAATAAGGTGCTAATCCATGAAATTACACTTTGCACTTTGTTTAATTCAGTTAGTGGAGCGTGTGTGGTTAACCGGCACACTAACTCGTATTTAACAAGGTAGGCAAAGGGTAACTTAATGTTTATCATAGTATCGATGGAGCGTGTGTGGTTAACCGGCACATCGATTAAGGGGTAAACACTTAAGGGTACCAACTAATTTGCATGGTTACTTCACACCTTGTTTTGTGATCCTCGGCATCCCAGTCACAAAACCTGAAGGGCACACTCGAGATTGAAACATGCCATTGAACAGTTCAATGAATCTCAAAGATCTAGGAGTTTCAAAACCAATTAAAACCTAATTATTATTTCGTTTTTCATGGTGGAAATTGGTGAATCGTCATTCACCTACCTTCAAATATTTTATAGCTTGGATTACGACATCCCTCTTCTAAGTTATAAAATAGTTTAGTGGGTCCTAGCCTTAATATTTCAGATTGGGTCTCATATTAAGGACTTTAGATCAACTATATTGAATATCTCCCAAAACATGTCTGGTTTAGATATTTATGATCTTCCCAAATCTCTTGAAACAAGCTTTCCTAAATGAAGATGACGTCTCTTAGAAATCATACTTCTTTCACCTCCTCAAATTATTCTCCCTAACCCACAAGTTCAAAGTCACTCAAGCCCTATTGGTAAGGAAAGGTCTAGGTGTGGTCACATCTTGGAGATGTAATCACATATTGACAAGCCGGGAGAGTTGGGTGTCAAAGTCTTGAGAAAGTTGGTGGTTCAACTACTTTCTAAGTCACATAGTGAGTTCTTTTGGAACACCTATGAAACAGACTATGACAATACCCTTAATGATCTTATCTATTTGTTAAGATCAACTTCCTTAAAACTTGATGGACATTGGCAATAGTGACACAAGAAATCCAGAAAAGCAGTCTCTTCCCAATGGAAAGGGATCGGCCATAGTCAACTCGGTTGACCAAATGGTAAAGAGAAAAGCTAAGTTTGTGATAGTCCCATGTACCATTATCAAAGGGTCCATATGTTTATATTGCCAAAGGAAGGGGCATTGGTTGCGAAGCTGGCAAATTTACCTAAGGAGGTTAAAGTCAATTAGTTTGACTCTAATTCAGGTAAAGTCCACTATCTAACTCTGTTAAGTTTCTATTCTGAGATTCCTGATACATGATGTGACTGGGTAACATGGTAATGTTTTAAGAATCAAAGAAAAGTGAAGAAACTTAAAGAAAGAATATGCTGAATCTGATCGCATACATGGATTTCTATCGCATAGTTTGAAGATCGGATTCTTGAGCTACTTCTTAGGAGTTATGAGATATTGCTTAGGAATAGATAACAACAAGTTTTCATATGGATTGTAAGGATAAGTTTTTCCGCATAGTTTTAAAATAAAAGAAAATTATTTACTTTATTTATTTTAAAATATCCTTACAATGGCATTTGAGGAAAAATTGTTGCTTATATGATTCCATTAATAGCAAGAGTGGAAATATGAAATTGATTCTTTCATTTGTGGTAATGTCTAACTTTACCAAATAAGGAAAGATTCTCATCACCCAAGTTTCAATTGGACTGGGACTTGGAATCATGCAAGTTGTATAGCATGATGAATGAGAACTTTCAAGTATTGGAAAAATAAGACTAATTACTTGTTCACATGGATGTGTGAGTCAAGTAAAGGACTAAGGGATGGAGTACACATTCTTGTGCACTGGTCAAGTCCACCACAAAAGATCAATAAGATTATTCGTCATAATTTACTAAAGTTCAGTAAATATGGATATACTTACAAGCTTAAGTGTAATTCTGAGACATTGGAAAAAGGTTCCAATGTAAGGCAGAGCGAATAAGAAGAATCAAATTCGGCAGAAGGATAGAAGTTTCTCAAATCTGAAAAGATGGGAGAGTACTTTAGTATCAGTTTTGTAATCATCTTAATGATTAAGAAACCATATCAAAATTAGTTCTCTAAGGAAGTCTTAGTGCATTCTTATGACTAAGAAGAAGGGATCTTGAATTGTTGAAATGGTTAAATCAAGAAGATGAGTCATACTTCGTTCCAATACAAGTCTTAGAGTCATACTCCAAGATTTTAATTTGAGTGACATGTCTTTAAGAAGGTTTAAAACACGTGTCAAATGTAAGAGTAAAAGTGTCCTACTCTTGTTCATTTGAAGTTGGTAAGTTGTGATGTTTTGGATAAAACAAAGACCAACTTAGGCCAACTGTGTGAAGTGTTTGTCTTGGTTATAATCCACACTATCTCTTGGATATTTGACAAGGGAGTCTTATAGGTCAAGAGGACAGTGGGAGTCTTAGAGGTCTTAAAGACTCGAGAACTAATCAAGAATAAAACCTAAAGTTCTTCACTAGCACACGACTTAAGGTTTATAACCTATCGTGTTGACATATTTTGTGCCCATTCCAATTAAAGTTGGCTTTGCATATGCGTTCTTAGAGTTATCAATTGGTTTCACAACAACTTGGAAGCAATGGCAGACCCTTGAGCTGCCAGGTGGCAAGAAATTAAGATTGAGTTCAGTCCATATGAGTTTGGATTTGTCATTATCCTTGTCTTGTGACTATGGTTTTGATAATTCACGTGGATAAGAACACATACACCATTAAATCTAAGTGTCATAAGGTTTCTCTCCGATTCATGAAAATGATGGTGAGGAAACACTTTCACTAAGTAGATTTTAGCTAGATAGCAATTGTGATATTTTCATTCTCAAAGTCGTTAGTGAAGCGTGTGTGGTTTACCGGCACACTAACCTGGACTTGTGAGAAGTGGAAAAAAGGTCTAACCATTATGATAATGGCATCCCTCTTCATAATTGTTTAGACACACAAGTGTGCTATCTAAGGGAAGGTGTATATTTTTGATAAAGTTTTATCAAAACAATCTAGTATTAGAAATCTGAACTTTGGTAAGAAAGTCAGTTGATTTCTGAGTATATGTCAAAGCTAGTGGGAGCATAAGTGTTATGCTAATAATCATCATGTTAGTGGGAGCATGATAATTATGGTAAGTATTGCAAGTTAGCAATGTTAATTATAGAAAACAAAAGGTTTCAATTGGGAAAAGTTGTTTTGCTATAATTAAGGCAGAGGAAATTATACTTCATCTCAAATCTATAAGCTTAGATCGTGAGGTTTTAATCATTTAGTCAAGGAAATATATATGAATTTCATGTTGGAATGGCTCAACATAAGGAAATTTTGTATATGGGTCCATTATTTGCGTTCTTAAATTCGATTATGATTACGACATCCCTTTTCATAATCTGAATTGTGAGAACTTAGCAAATAGAAATGGAAATGTTATAGCAAAAGACTGGTTTAGTCTTTATGTGAGACATCATGAATCGTGTCTCATATGCTTCGGATATAGGATCGATTACATGTGCTATATTCATCCTTTCTAAAATTTTCCAAATGCCTGGGGCATTAAGAAGGGAAAAGGTTTAGAACTGGATATGACTAAAAGGGTTAAACAATTGTCGAGGACAATCTAAGGTTTACCAAAGATTGGTTGCTCAAGGACAGTTGGAAGTATAGTGATAATTCTGGAAGGACCATATTGACATAATCTGTAAGGAGGCAACTCTTGTTCAGAAGTGATAGTCAAAATGAATTTGGAAATGTTTCAAAGTCAGAGATTTCAATTTGTGTAAGATTAAGGAAACTTAATGCAAGAAGGATGCTTCCAAGGAGTTGATCTCCTTTGGAATACACTGTAATGATTGTTGCCAAGTCTTTGTGAATTTGTGCATAATCTTTACAAGAGGATCAATGCATATAAGTTTAGAATCTAACAGATTTCAGTAAATGGCATGAATTTGGAATTCTTGCATTTGCAGTAAGGATTTGGGAGTGTGAAAAGAGAATCATTGAAGTTATGTTCAATTGATCTAGTTCACAAAGTAAAGATGATAGACAAACATAGTATGCATACTTGGTGTATGGCATGACTAGTGTTTAGAAAACATAGTGTACATGCTTGGAGCATGGGACAACTATTGTTTTAAATTCAAGAATAAAGTTGGTAGCTGAGACACTATACAATGAATAATTTGTAATCATATGATGATAAATAAAAGGTGTTTTATTTATGTTCATAGGTTTTGATACCATATTGGATTCAATTATTATTAGGTTTCACTTTGCATGTTTTGACTTCCCGAATAAAGTGGGTTATCCGTCCGGAATGACCAAGTTATTCAAACCATCCACAGTCGGTCATATGTTGGAAGTAGATATGAATTAAGACTGTCATGGGTTGGCTTGTAGAGGTCTAAGGTGTTGGACAAAGGGCTACAACACTCATGAGTGCTCATAAGTTCTGAGTATTGGATTCAACCCGCGCTCGTTGGAATCACTTCATGGATTTTATCACGAGTGATCATGAGACGATAATATCTTATATTCTTCAAACCTAAAGATATGAGTTGTTACTATGAGTTGATAGTACATTGATTGCACAAAAACGCATTTGGTAACTCGGTGCTATAAAACATGTCTTTGTGTATGATTCAACAAGTAGTAGAACAAGCCATATGAGTCAAAGTTTATCCATTCCTTTTACCTTCGGGATAAAAACGATATCTGTGAGTCCCTCGATGATTTGATGATGACAAATGGAAGTGCTCGGCCGGGCCAGGACTGATTTGATTTGTTCAATTAGTCAGTCGTCATAAATCGGAAATCAGGAAACAACAAATGGACAGAGAGAATGATTATAATCCATGTCTCAGTCCATATGATATCTAGAATGGAGGAATATATGATCCCTTATCTAATGGACAAGTCATTGACAAAGGTCAAAGTTCATCGACAAGGTCAGAGTTCGACAGAAGCTTTTGAGAGCTACGATTTTCGGTCGGTTCTTGAAGTCATACGCAATAATAGTTTTAGACTTATCCAAGTGGGAGACTGTTGGATTAATGTCTAAGTCCATAACTATAATTGGTAAGACTTGACCCGACCCGGCATGGTCCATTTGGGTTGCATGGCATCATGCACTTGGATAGACTAAATGAGAGAAATAAGACACTTATGGTTATTAATATATTATAAGTTCTAGTATATTAATAATAAGAATAATAAGATTATTTAATTAGTATTGATCAAGAATTAATCTAAGATTAATTAAGTGATCAAAAGAAGACTAATTAAATATATGGGTTGATTGTGCAAATCATCCATACTTATATAGTGGGCTAATGCTCCATGGATTATCTAGTTGGGCTAAAACCCATATGATGCTCCATGGATGCTCCATGGTGTATTTGAACCCATGGATCCAAGCAAATGGAAAGTCATGACAATTAGGGTTTACCCTAATTGTAACACTATATAAAGATATTATTCTTGACAAAATCAGCCACTAGTATCATACTAGAGAGAAAAAGAAAGGGCTAGCCGATTTCATGAAGTGTAGAATTCTCTCTAAGTTGTTCCAAGTGCTTATGGTGTTGTGTGAACCATTTGAGGTGTCACACTTGGGGCACTAGGCACTCAAGCTTCATGAAGACAAGCACCAACAAAAGGTATGTTATTCTAACTTGTGTTATTCAAAGTTTAGTATGCTAGAATAGGACAATACCTTGGAAAGTTGATATTTGCATGTATAATAGAGAAAACATAGATCCAAGGTATTTAGGGTTGCATGTACATTTAGGAGTGTTAGAATGCTCATAACCCAACAGCTATGAGCTGTATGTATTGTATATGATAAGTTAACCGTTGTATGTGTTATGTATGTTATTCTTGATATGGGTCGGAAGGCATTATGTTATGGGCCGGAAGGCATATATGTTATGGGCCGGAAGGCATTGTGATGTGGACCGTAAGGTTGACGCAGGTAGGACCGGAAGGTTTACCGAGTCGGGATGGAAGTCCCCTGAGACACATGGATCAGAAGGTCAGGGCCTGGAAAGGTGTATGTGCCTAAGTAGTATTTTGGGGAACTCACTACCATTTATGCTTACGGTTGTTGTGTTATGTGTTTCAGATACTAGCGAGGACCGTGGGAAGGCGCCGGGGTGATCTGTACACACTGACGAAAGAACTGTTTTATGATCTTGGGGGTGTATTTTGTTATAATGACATTTGTTATACATGTGATTTCAGAATATTAAATGATGGTTTATGTTGTTTGAAAAATGAATTTTTTTTTTGAAAATTCACGTTGCTACAAGTTGGTATCAGAGCCTTGGTTTGAGGGATTCAGATGCATCTTCGGGCATAACTGAACTCAAACCGAGGATTTGAGGAAAATTTTCAATTAATAAAAGCATAAAAAAAATTATAAGAGATTTTGTAATAACCAAAGGAGAAGCAGTGTGTACGGTCAGCCAGCGCCCGAACGGTAAAATCCCCAAAATGCCCTTACAATATGTGTTGTGAGATATGTTATGATATGTTATGCATGCTATAGTAGACTAGGTATTCATATTAGGACTAGAGTGGCCTGATTTGTGATGCCTTAGTCTAGGGGAACCTGCTGCTATGAGATACTTTGAGAGCGAGTAGGTAGCCAGTGCATAACAAGAATAGAGTACTCGTGATCCGGGGTCCAGGGAGGAGGACTTGGGGTGAATGCTGATGCGGTGTAGTCGGTAGTATTGGGCCCGTACTACTGAAGACACCGGATCAGTGGGCATCCCAAGTAAGAATCCTTTGGGTATCGGAGGCCGAGTAGGGTTGCGTTATCGAGTGCGAGTATGCTCGATTGAGTCTCTGATATTTTTATGTTGTATTTCAGAGGCATTGTGGTTGGGCCACGCCACAGACCTGGGACGAGCGGTGTGAGAGACGAAGAGCTTCGTCAGATGATTCACGAAGAGGTGGCTGCGGCGATTCGGGCTGAGATTCCGGAGATGTTTGGGTCTATCAAGACCACACTGATGGAGACTTTCGATGAGCGGTACGCCGCGGTGACTGAGGCCGCAGCCGCTGCAACTACCGCAGCTGTGGTTGCTGCCAGACCACAGGGAGGTGACTCGTTGCTATTCCGGGAGTTCAGCAACACGAAGCCACCCGAGTTTGACGGGACGTAGGATCCGATCGCTGTGGGAGATGGATTGCTGACACTGAGGGATGCTTCTACACATGTTCATGTCCGAAGCATCTGAGGGTACGGTTCTCTTTGAACCAGCTCCGCATGGAAGCAAAGGAGGGGCACATTGTTATGGATTGCCCCAAGGGATTTCTGGTTTGCTTCCATTGCAGCCAGACCGACCATCGGAAGGCCGAGTGTCCTCAGATTCAACAGGGATCTGCGCCTACTACTAGGGTTACCGAGACTCGGCCGGTGAAAGCCGAGGCTCCGAAGGCTCGTGGGAGAGCTTTTTAGTTGACTGCGGAGGAGGTTCGCGTGGCGCCCGATGTCGTGGCTGGTATGTATTCTTTCGTGTATTTACTTTTATGCTGAGATATTTTGCTTATATTATGATATGCGTAGGTACTTTTCTTGTGAATTATGTACCTGCCTTGGTATTATTTGACTCGGATGCAAGTCGGTCTTTTGTATCTTTGGCTTTTAGTCAGCACATCAGTATTGATCGGGAGGTGATGAGTAGACCTCTGAGGGTTTCCATAGCTGATGAGAAAGCGGTATACGCCACCGACGTGATTCGAGGATGTGTGCTCGAGATTTTTGGTGTCAAGTTCCCTATAGATTTGGTTCCTATAGCGATGGGAGATGTCGGCGTCATCGTGGGCATGAACTGGTTGAGTAAGTTTGGAGCATTCTTTGACTGCGAGAGACAGCTGGTGACTATACGAGACCCTAGTGGGGGAGTGCTTACTGTGTATGGTGAGGGGACCCAGTATGGGTCAGCGTTTTGTTCAGCTGCCAGGGCGAGACAGAGTGTGCAGCAGGGCTGCAGTGGATTCATAACCTATGTGATTCACACACGAGTGGCCGCGAGGAGGCCAAATTCGGTTGATGAGGTTCCAGTAGTGTGGGATTTTTCGAATGTGTTTCTCGAGGAACTATCGAGCGTGCCTCCGAAAAGGAAAGTGGAGTTCCGTATCGATCTAGTTCCGGGAGCAGCACCATCGCCAAGGCGCCTTATCGCCTCGCTCCACTAGAAATGCAGGAGTTATCCCCGCAGCTTCAGAAGCTGTTGGGAAAGGGGTTTATTCGACCGAGTAGCTCACCTTGGGGGCGCCGATTCTTTTTGTCAAGAAAAAGGATGGTTCACACCGGATGTGTATCGATTACCGGGAGTTGAACAAGTTGACGGTTAAAAACCGGTATCCGTTACCTAGGACCGATGATCGGTTCGATCAGTTGCAGGGGTCATCTTGGTTCTCTAAGATAGACTTGAGGTCGGGTTATCATCAGATGAGGGTTCAGGATGAAGATATCCAGAAGACTGCATTCAGAACTCGTTATGGGCATTACGAGTTTGTGGTGATGCCTTTTGGGCTCACCAACGCCCCGACTGCGTTCATGGATCTTATGAACAGGGCGTGTAGACCGATGCTGGATCGGTCGGTGATCATATTCATTGATGATATTTTGGTATATTCGAGGTTTAGGGAGCAGCATGGGGAACATTTGACGGAGATTCTTGGAGTATTGAGATCAGAGAGGTTGTATGCCAAATTCTCCAAGTGTGATTTCTGGTTACGAGAGGTCCAGTTCCTAGGGAACCTTGTTAACCAGAAGGGGATATTGTTCGATCCGGCCAAGATCGAGGCGGTGATGAGATGGGAAGTGCCGAGATCGCCCACGAAGATCAGGAGCTTTCTGGGATTGGCTGGCTATTATCGAAGGTTTATCAGGGATTTCTCCAAGATCGTCGTGCCACTTACCAAGATGACCAGGAAGGGTGTTGCATTTTCATGGGGTCTGGAGCAGCAGTCCTCATTCGAGACCTGATGGTGTGCCTAGGGCAGCACAGCAGAACTGCGTCCAAGCCCTAGACCCGGGCACACCAGCCAGGCTCAACACCCGCTGGCGCCTCCGGGAGCGAAACGGACAGGCGGAAGGCTTGCGCAAGTCAAGTAACGCTCCTTCTTCCAAGACAAAAGATACAATCAGGAGACAAAGGGCAGGATCAGAGCATTACCGTCTTAGCCAATGAGAGCGCTCTAGCGGTTGAGGGGGCACGACCCTCCAATCAGCGCCTCTGACCTTGTCTCCTGCAAAAGTGATCCTGTCTGGTACGGACCAGGCAGGAGCACTAGGTATAAAAGGATGTGCACACAAGACCAGCGAGGTAAGATCTCTAACCAATCTGTGGAGAACAAACACAAACCCTAAAGTCATCCTAACTTGACCATCGGAGCATTCTCCCGGGAACCCCTCCCGGGAAACAGCTGACGGCCCTTGTTCTTTGTGATCTTGCAGTTATAATCAGGAAACCAAGAAGGTCTCATCCTAGAGTCAGAAGCAAGGTCTCATCCGGGACAAGGTTCCATCATTTGGCGCCATCCGTTTGTGAGATGAAGAACACAAACAAAAGCACGAAAGCAAACATCAATGGCGTCCAACGGTAGTGAGGGACGACCAATTAGTCCCATACGTCTCATGATGACGTTGGACGAAACGCCACCGCCTACAGCGACCAACAGGCCAGTTTTGGGCGCAGGAAGTTCTGCAACAGCCGCCGGAAATATTTCGCAACCATTGTTTTCTCAGCAAGGAACAACTCCGGTGGAGCTACTTTCGCCTTCACGACTTCAGATGCCGCCGTTCTTTGCGCCGCCGCTGCAACATGCGCGAACAGTTCACTCAAATGCACCTCCATCGAGCCATATTATCAACCTTTCACCGTCATTCGTAACACCTACATCGTTCCAGACGACTGGTGGACAGAGTTCCACAACGCTACTACCACCATTGGCGCACACCATGATGAACCATTCACCACCCGTCTACCCAACGGTTAAAGCATGGACTGGACCGATTATACCCCCAAAAAACAGCTTACAACAGTCGATAATGATCAACCCTATTACATCCATGCACTCTTTCTCCACTAGTTATCCCCTCCAGTTACCATTCCAGCCATATCCCTTTTATGGACCAAGTCCAGGCTACCTTACACCCCCACAGCATGGAATGAGTTCTCAATACCAGCAAGGGACGTCGACTTCTCCAAACCAGGATGGTTTTTCCCGGTACGTAACATCTCCGTTTGTCAAAGAGCTGTTGGATTACGAAATACCAAACACTGCAAAGCTACCGACGGTTAAAACGTACAATGGAACCACCGACCCAGATAGTCACATTGATACATATGAATGGACGATGACGTCGCTAAAGCTTAACGAGAAGTTTTGGTTCACATACTTCCTGAAGACGCTCGATGGCAACGCCGGCACATGGTTCAAAACGCTACAACCGGGCAGCATTTCAAACTTCGCTCAGCTCAAGTACCTCTTCCTCACCAACTTCATGCATCTACGTAAATACAAAGGCGATTCTCATTCAATTATAGGTTGTAAACAAAAGGAGGGGGAGAATGTTCGAGAATACTTTACAAGGTTCATAAACGCTATGCTGGATGTCTCGGGGCATGACGAAGAGCTCATTGCTGGTGCTTTCACACGGGGACTCCTGCCCGGGCCCCTCTCGCAAAAACTCATGGGAAAGAAGCCTCTAACACGAGCTGAGTTGAAAGAAATAATGGAGCGATACCTACGACAGGAGGATGGTGAAGCATCCAAGCAGGCCTACTTGAATGCTATGACGACTAGACATCACCACCCGACCCACACGGATTTCTGGGGGAGAGGAAGACACTATGGCCAAGCAAGAAGTCCACCGCCACGTTTCCAACCATTTATTAAAGATGACAGACGGGGTCGCTGCCCAGAAGTATATGCAGTGGGGGTTAATGGATTGCCATGTGGGGGTTAAGGGGTGGACGTAAATCTATGGGAAGCCCATAGAGTTTTCATCCAAGGCTTGCCATGTGGGGGTTAATGGATTGCTTAGGGCCTAAGCAAGGAAATTAGGGTTTCCAGTTGAAAACCCAAGTAGCAGCTCAATTATATAAGGACCCCTTTGGCTATAGTTTTCAGCCCTTATGTGTAGCAGCTCGTTCCTGGTATGTAAAATTTATCTAAGTATTTGTCATTTTTAGCCTTAGACTCGGCGAGTTGTCAGTCCGACTCGCCGAGTAGGGACGGGGTCCGAGAACACGTTTAAGTTGGTGACTCGGCGAGTCCCGTTGTCTGATGAAACCCTAAATTTCAAGGGTTTGCACCCTATTTAAGCCTTCTTATCCGCCCCAAGCTCGCCCCCTTCACCCCCCCCCCCCCCCGAGAGCCTTATACTTCATTTAAGCTTGTTCCTTGTGAGATTGAAGCATTTTGGTGTGTTTTCTTGAAGATTTGGAGAGGGAAGGAGAGTAGATCAAGAAGAGAAGAAGGAGGCCAGGCTTATTGGTGTAATATCAGTGATTTCCTTGAGGTATAACTCATTTTCCCTCTGTTTCCATGCTTTTTGTCCTTTGTAGCTCCATGAAAGTCTTTCTTGAGCTTTTCCCCAAGCTTGTTTGTGTATTAGAGTGGATGATAAGTTGTCTAGCCTCTAGATCTAGGCATGATTGAGCTCCAGGAGCTTGGATCTACTGCCTTTATGGAACCATAGTGCATGAAAGCCCTAGATCTACCCTTTTTGGTGCATTTTGAGCCCTAAAACTATCATGGATGTTTATTTACACGTAAAGTTGGAAACTTTACGTGTAAACCAGGCCCTAGGAACCCAGATCTATGAATGGCATGGGTTGGATTCAAGCAAAATCGCGTGTATAGTATTTGCATGTGGCAGACTCGGCGAGTCGTTCATCTGACTCAGTGAGTCGAGTCGCGAGTCCCCGGGTTTTCCCCCTTTTCGTGTTTACGGGTTGGAGTAGTGAGTCATAGGGTGTGACTCAGTAGGTTGGAAGCCAGACTCACTCATGTAGTAACTCGGCGAGTCAATGTCGTGACTCGGTGAGTTCAAGGCAATCTTCTTGCCTCAAGAACGGACTCAGCGAGTTGTTCATACAACTCGGCGAGTCTAAGCATAGAGTTTTCTTTAGATGAAGACGAACTCGACGAGTTGTTCATACAATTCGGCGAGTAGAATGAAGAACGTTGGGTCATCATCTTAGAAGGAAAACTCGTCAAGTCAATGCCTAACTCGACGAGTAGAGATGGGTTAGTGGTCAGACAAAGGGATAGAGACTCGGCGAGTTGACAAGCCAACTCGGTGAGTTGGGTCAACTGGAAGTTGACTTTGACTTTGACTCATGGTTTCGTTAAGCGTAAATGGTCAGTTTACCCTGAGGTCGGTTAGCAGTATTTGACTAAGTGTTTGGTGGAAATTGCAGCTGGAGGATTTTCGGAGCAGCAGCAGCAGACAGACCGTTCCCACATAGATCAGCAACTACGAGGTGAGTTACCTTCCAGTAGCGATGGTTCTACGGCCACAATGCCGACCCACCAGTAGGAATTGTATGATAGATGTTTGTCTCTGTGATATTCATCTAGGGTTGCTACTACCTGTGATATGTTATTGTGTTAGTATGATATGATGCTATGTGCTAGTGACAGTAGGGTGGAGATAGTCCCCCATAATACCGATCGATAGGGCCAAAGGGGCGGTCATGCCCATCCATGCTAGGTAGATTATGCGATATATGTGTTATGTGGTAGTAGTAGGGATGAAATAGTCCCCAATATCCGATCGAGAGGACCGAAGGGGAGGCCAGCTGCCAGATATGCTATTCAGTATCCGGTCGAGAGGACCGAAGGGGAGACCAACACCCAGATATGCTAGTCAGTATCCGGTCGAGAGGACTGAAGGGGAGGCCAACTCCCAGATAGACTAGTCTGTATCCGGTCGAGAGGACCGAAGGGGTAGGTCGGGCACGCAGATATGCCTGACAATATATGTATGTTATGTGATCGTATGGTATGTGGTATGTTGGGGGAACTCACTAAGCTTCGTGCTTACAGTTTTCAGTTTTGGTTTCAGGTACCTCTTCTTCGAAGGGGAAAGAGCTGGCGCGGTAGTAGCCCATCACACACATGCTCCGTATTCCGCACCATGAGATCTTTCCTGGGGATTTGTACTCTAACATTATTATGTTTTATGAAAATGTTTTTCCAGATATGCAATATCTTTATAAAATGTTATGATTGGTAAACGTTTTATTTCGAATGTTTTGCTAAGTATATGTTTTCAAAAATGAAATTTTTGGCTCGTATTTTTGGGTTGTTACATTATGCTTCATAAGTGAACCCTAGCTGAAAATTGATAGCCTCCATCCTCTATCTCTCTCTCTCTCTCTCTCTCTCTCTCTTTTATCTTTTGCTTGTGGTGTTTGTGATTCCATTAGAGGTGCAACAATTGAGGCACTAAGCTCTTCAAGGTCAAGATCAAGCTATCAACAAGAAAGGTATTCTTCTAACTCTTGTTTAATTTATCAAATCCAAAAATTGTATGCTAGTTTAGGGTTATTGATTTGGAAATTTGATTTGTATTTATAACTTGAGGAAAACCTAGATCCAACGCAAATAGGGTTGCATGTGAACCATAAGAATGTTGTAATGCTCAAAACCCATCAGAAGCCTCATGAGGCAAATTATCTTACACATGATTTGGAGTCAAGGGTTGTGGTTTTCTCCCTCAAGATTTGGTGGCATTACCTCTATGGGGTCCGTTGTAGTATTTACATGGACCATAATAGCCTGAGGTATTCGATAGATCAGCCGAACCTGAATATGAGGCAGAGTCGTTGGTTGGATGTGATGAAGGATTATGATTATGAGATCTTGTACCACCCGGGGAAGGCCAAAGTGGTAGCTGATGCTCGCAGCCGCAAGGCCGTCGCGACTCCGATCCGAGATCTATGCTTGAGGATGACCGTGTTTACTCTGTTATTAGAATGGATTCATGAAGCACAAGTTGAGGCTATGAAGGAAAAGCACCGGAAGAGCGAGCGGCTTGTGGGTCAGGTGGCTTCCATCAATTATGATAGTCACTAATTTTTGACCCTGCATCGGCGGGTATGGGTTCCATATTAGGGTGGTTATCATCAGGTTCTGATGGAGGAGGCCCACAAGTCGAGGTTGTATGTCCATCTAGGGGCGATGAAGACGTATAGGGATCTTTGTCCTAATTATTGGTGGCCATGCATGAAGCGGGACATAGCTTGGTATGTAGCGTAGTTCTTGACCTGCACGAAGGTCAAGGCTGAACATCAGCGACCTCACGGAAAGATGAAGTCATTGGAGATTCCCGTATGGAAATTGGAAGACATCACTATGGATTTTATCAAAAAGCTTCACAGGACTGCACGCGGAGTGCCTTCTATTTGAGTCATAGTGGATAGATTGATGAAGAGCACACATTTCACCCCATTCCAGGAGAGTAGCTATGCAGAGAAGTTTGCTAAGATTTACGCCCGAGAGTAGTGGCACGTCATCGGGTGCTAGTATCGGTGGTTTTAGATTGGGATGTTTGTTTTACTTCCAGATTTTGAAAGCGGTTTCATGAAGAGATGGGCACTCGTCTCCATTTCAGTACAAAATTTCATCCACAGACCGATGGGTAGAGTGAGCGGACCATCCAGACTCTTAAGGAAATGTTGTGTGTGTGTGTGTTGGATTTTGGTGGGAGTTGGGATACGTATCTTCCCTTAGCGGAATTTTCGTATAACAACAGTTATCATGCTAGCATTGGTCAACCTCCTTTCGAGATTCTCTACGGGAGGAAATGCAAGACCCCGATTTGTTGGGGCGAGGTTGGACAGTGGGTCATAGCGAGCATTGAGGTGGTGTTCAAGACCACTGAGCTGATTCAACAGGTTCAGAGCAGAATCCAAACAACTCAGAGTCGGAAGAAGATTTATGCCGACAGACACCGGTAAGACTTGGTGTTTTACGTGGGGGATATGGTCCTCCTGAAGGTGTCACCTTGGAAAGGTATCATCCTGTTAAGGAAGCGAGGCAAGCTAGGCCCCAGGTATATAGGTCCCTTTAAGGTTTTGGATTGGGTAGGCCGAGTAGCTTATCATCTTGATCTTCCAGCTGAGCTCAGTCAAATTCATAGCACTTTTCATGTCTCTCAGTTGTAGAAGTGTTTAGTAGACGATTCCACATTTGTACCTTTGGAGGATATTTGGGTGGATGATCGCTTGAACTACATTGAGAGACTAGTGGAAATTTTAGATTAGAAGGAAAAAAAACCTTGAGGAACAAGGTTGTGGAACTGGTTAAGGTGTAGTGGTTGTACCGCAAGGGGTCTAGGTGGATGTGGGAACCAGAGGAAGAGATGAGAGAGCATTATCCCGAGTTGTTTGAGGTAGCGTACTTCGATAATGAAGTCTGATTCAAGTGGGGGAGAATTATAATACTCGATCCATGTATTATTCATTTTTGTTCCCTTATATATTAAGTCATTTCTTTTTGGCCTTATTTTGCAAGTTTGTGGGGAAGGAAGGACCATTCTTGCCAAGACTAGACTTTTGGAGGCGGAGCTCGAATGCGGGGCATACCCTTGGGGAACGCAGGTCGTTCGCGCATAGAGCTCAAACCCTAATCTTTTAAGGTTTAAGACCTATTTAAACACCTTAAGTCCCCGATGTTGGTCTCATTCCCAGCCTTCATTGCATGAAGCCCTAAATCTCGAAACCTTAGAGCCTCCTTGTGTGTTGTGAGCTCATTGTGTGCGTTTTGGTGTGTGTTTTAAGATCATTTAAGGAAGAGAAGCTTGGTGCAAAGTGGTGCTTCAAGTTGGAGCTTCTAGAACTTGTTTATCTGCTCTATTTCCAACACATCTAAGGTATAAAGCTTAAAACTTACTCACTAGAAGCTTAGATCTAAGTTTTTATGGATTTTGGTCCCTTTTTGGTCCCATGGTTGAGATCTTGAAGTTATGATCACTCAAGAATATTTTAGTTGTATCTCTTGGTGTTTATGATGTTTGAGATTTAGAAAGTTTGCATCTTTAAAGTTGTAAAAGTCTCATGTGTGAGATTAAGCCCTTTTATGGAAGTAGGATGCTATACCTTGAAGTTGGGACCTTTTGTGGCATGCAAAGTCATTGAGTCAGTGACTTTAAGGTTCTAGACGATCTTTAGGACTTGGATCTAGTTTCTGGTCGTGTGGCTTTAGGCATTAAGTGCTTAATAAGCACTTTTGGGCTTCTGGGTGCGAACGTCGTGCGTTAGGACGAGGAACGCCCAATGTTCAGTCTGGGGTCGCGATTTGTTGACTGTTGATAAACGTCCAACGTTTGATCAACAGTGGGATTGCTTTTGGGCCATTTTCTTGAACTTTGTTGCTATGAGCTGTAGTGGACCATAATAAATAAATTTTGGGCTATGTTTATGTTTGTGCTTTAGGGTTAAGCCCATTAAAGGAATTTGGGCCTAATTTTGATAATTGGGCTATAAGTGGGCCATTGGTGGGTTCTAGAAGATTATCTAGTGATGGACCTTTATGTTATGATTTTGGGCCTTAGTCATTACCAAATTAAGCCAGTGGTAAAATGGTGATTTTTCCCTGAGATGGATTATTGGATTTTGATTGGATGTTATTTTGCTCGAATAGCTCGGGAGTCATCAGGACAACAATTAGAGATTTCTTTCAGTGAGATTCAGCTCTTCGAGGTGAGTTTCCTCACTGGTTAGCGGGTCTAAGGCACCAAGGCCAACCCTCGTTGGTTATGTTATTATACTTGTTGTCTGTGTGATACTTGTATGTACTTGTATATGTATGTTTATTAGGCGGGGTCGTTGTGTGAGTGTGGGCGAGGCCCGTATCTCATTATTGTCCGAGTGTGGGCGGGCTCGTATCTCATTGTTATCTGAGTGTAAGTGGGTCCCGTTATTTGAGTGTGGGTGGGGCCTGTATCTCACCATTATTTGAGTGTGGGCGGGACCCGTATCTCATTATTGTATGTTATATATATTGTATGTGGTAGTTTAGGGAACTCACTAAGTTTTGTGCTTATGGTTTTTAGTTTATGTCTCAGGTACTTCCGGTTGCAAGGAGAAGAGCTCAGGATGACTTCATCGCACACACCATTGAGATTCCGCTTATAATGTTTTACTCTGATTTTATGGTAATTGATACATTTGTTTTTATTTGAATGTTTGGATGATATTGGAAAGTACTATTTCATCTATTATTTGATTTTTCTGGGCCATATTTTTGGATGTTACACTATTTTTTAGGATAAAACGGTATTTATGATATAAGATACTTATGGAACATAAGTTTTGGTTATAAGAGGAAATCTTGGGATTAATTTGTTGATTAATTAAATAAAATGATTGGTTAACAATTATTTTTTATAAATAATGTGGAAGAGTACATTAGTTATAGTGCTAATCAATATTTATAGAAATGATTTAACTAGCCAGATTGATTTATTTTTCTAAAGAAATTTCAATATTGTACAACAGTTGAATATATATGAAGAATACACAAGGTTAATGATCTTAATACACAATATATATATATATATATATATATATATATATATATATATATATATATATATATATATATATATAATATGACATAAATGGTAGTTGATTAATTATACATAGACACATAGGTACATACACATGTGATAAAAACAACTTTTTGCTCACACTAACCTACACTCATAGTTAGGAGCACTAAAATGCATGTACTTAATATAACAACTAGATAGGTATCATCCGCTACGCGGAGGTCAGAAGCTTTCAATGTCGTTTATGATATATTGGGTAATTGATTTTATTATCTGTCAGAATGGCGTCTGGAATGATAAATACAATCTGCAAATAAAGAAATCGTATGTTGACTAATATGTAAGACGTGAAGTCATTTCTAAACGGAACGCTTTGACATGTGTTATATTTTCTTTGTATGGGTTGAATGTGAATTATAAAGCGAAACCATACAATGAAATTTTAATACAAAAAATTTAATTAAAAAAAGGAAATAGAGTCGAAGAAATTAAATGTCTTTTAAGTATCTCAATAACATCTAAATTCTTTTGAAGCTCATTTCCTTCTTTCTCTCCCATTACCAATTGACTACATAGAAATCAAAAGTTCGTTTGCTTGAATGTTATGCTTACCAAAATACAGCCCTATAAACAATTAAATTACCAAAAATGGTAAAAAAAGATCTCAAGTGAGTTTACAGCAAAAAAAACATTAAAAACATCCCTGACTATCTTTACCTCTACCCATTTAACACTTGTTTAATCTCACGTATTCCATCTTAGCATGATCTTTAAATACAACATCAATAACATCTATTGTAGGAACAATCTTCCATCTTGGGCACATGTATTGCTTCCAACTTGCATTTCTTCTAATTACTTAAAAAATAAATGACAAAAAAGTGTATATTGCTTAATCAGTTGGATGCATACCTTTAATTTCTTTTTTTGTGGTCATTTTACCTACACAGGAACCAAAAACCAAAAATATTAGAAATACATCTAATAAGGGCATTACTTGAAAAAAAAAAAATTGTCGACCAAAATTACAAATGTAATATATCCAAGGATTAAAATAATGCAATTAAAAATAGTTCTCATAGGAAAGAGATGCAGGCAGTTTTTGGTCCAAGGGTATTTTAGAAAACTTGTTTTTTTTGTGGTATTTGACTTATGAGACAATTTTTAGTCAAAGGGTATTTTAGGAAACTTACATTTTTTATGTAGTACATGAATTTGTTTAGGTTTTCTTTTCTAGTAGAAAAACACGTAAATAAACATTTGAACTACTTTCTTCATATATTTGGCAAATCTCGTAATGAAATATCATCATTTACATATGAGCAAAGCAACCTCCATCGTTAATACATTTATATAACTCTTATTCTTTTTATTCTACGTGAATAAGAAATAGCCATTTTACCAAGAGTCAGTTCACTTCACACTCACTTAAGCAAGGACCGAAAGTGTAAAACACACAAAATAAAGTAGAAATTCAAATGAAATCAATTTACATAAATAATCAAACACACTACCACTTTTAACAAATCTAAAAAATATGGTCAACATCCATGTAGAAAAAAACAGGGAAATTGATTTTACCTTAACATTTTTATCAACAGCCTTGCAACCACCAATTATCAACCTTGTCAAATACTTGATATCCATATCCATATCCATATCCACATCACCCTTTCAATGATTTTGGTGTTTTCATTAGATAGTAAACCTCCTTAATAATGCAAAATAACTTTTTTTCAACACAATTTTCTGTATTTTCAGAAAAATACCTTTATTGCCCAATAAGTAAGAGGGTTGTCCTTTTTTTTAACATATCTAATACCGATTTCCATTCCATTATAACATTTTACTATAGTAAAAAATAACACTCTAGTTTATATTTCTAACATATGGTGAAAAGTGTAATGATTTATGGTGATATAAATTTCAATTTTCAAGATGGAAAGAAAAGATCAATGAGCGGTATTCACCTCATACATCATGGATCCAAATCATTACATTATTTTCAAGGTTCAAAAACAAAATTTTTGTAGAAACACAATTACTAAAACCCAATAATTGTTATATTCTATTAACATACGCATCACCACAAAGCAATAATTTGGTTTTATGAGTGTTGATTCTGGTTAAGTTTTGCCAATTGAATTCCCTTAAAAGCCTAAGTAGCAGCAGAGGCTACACCAGTTGATCTTTATGATTCCTATTGGTTTGGATGAAGAACACGCACAGTGGAAAGATAGCACATTGTTACCATTAACTCTACAAAAATAAAAATAAAAAATTAACCTTGTGATTTCTTGATTTGGAGTAGTGTCAATGGATACATATTCTGATTAGAAAGATTCAATATTTCAAGCATGGAATCACTCTTCTGTTTTGCAACTAAATATTCTTCAGTTTTGATAATCCCTATTTTCAATCAGTGCAGATTAAGCGAATTAATTACATACACAACAATATTAGAAAAAAATAGTAAAGTTGATTAATAAGAGAAAAAGAAAAGAAAAATACATACCGGAATTGAATGAAACAAATGGAAAAAAAATACTTACTTATTTATCTAATTCCATGAAGGCATCTTTACCATGTACTCCAAGGATGCGAAATTATGACACATTGATGCTCAAAATAACAATATACACAAACCCATATGAGAAAACTCGATTAATAAAACTTGTGGGTGTCTACATAAACCGCTCAAATGAATTGCTAAAAATGTTGCTTTTTATACAAAAGAGGACACATAGAATAAAAAGGCAACATACCTTATTTATTGTCTTTTGCAAATGGTAGCAAAAGAAAAAAAAACGCTTTCTATGGGAGATGACAATAAGAGGTTTGAAAAATCCATTTAAGATATATGGGGAATATTTTGTATGACTTGTACGAGACTTGCATGCATCCTAGATATTTTCATTTCTATATCATTTGTATGGTGTGTTTGAAAGATTTAGTTCATATAGAGTTAAGTGTTGAATTAATTTAATATAGATTTAGATCTACATCATTTTTTTTTTTAATTTCTCACAATAATCAAATACATCTTTTAACATCCAAATAATCTTGTCAATCATGTCAAATCTAAGTTTTATGTCTTTACAACTGGTATTAAAATCGCACCTTCAAGATCTAAGCGGTTTGTTCAAGAAACATTTTTGTTTAGGTGAGTTTATCGAAAATTCTTGGAATCTTTCTTGGAATCGTGTTCTTATTTTCTACAATTGCTCATCACCATTTAGTTGGATTGAATATGAATTTATTCATAAAGCCCAATAGCTTGTTATCCAAGTTTTTTGTTCGTAATTAAGGCCCATTCTTTTGATCCATTTTTGTCCATGGATCATGTTGATTTGCATCTGATGGCCCTAGTCCAAAACTCAATCACATCACTCGCTTTAATCTATTTGTCACAACATCTTTTTTTGGATCGAGCAAATTGATTTGGTGAGAAATTTTAGAAAATGATTAGTTAGAGATTTTTGGTGAAGAACAATTAACAAAGAAGAAAATTTGTTGATATTGTGATTCAAATTGTTTCAGGGTAGTCAAAGAAGTGCCTTAAAGTCGAAATTAATGTTTCAATTCATAAATTGAAATGAAGTCGGTGACTTGACATAATAAGAGGGTGATATGGTGATGAATATGAGCCTTTCGATTGTTCTGAGCTTTGTCCTACCTTCATACTCAATTCGTGATTGAAGCAATCGACTCAATTCGGACCTTCAAACTATTCAAACTCAAATTTTAAACTCACTTTGGTACAAACACGTTTTAAGAAAATTGAGTTGAGACTTATTTTGGACTCACTTTATTATTATTATTATTTATTAATCATTTCGACCATTCACATGTAGCTGTTTGACTTTCATAACTGTTTGATTTTTAAAATATTTCTCACTTAAAAACTGATGTGCACATGTGTTGTATGACACACCACTCAACTATTATTTTCAAACCACTAGCCACCTAAGTTATATTATTCAACATAGATTTGTTTTAATATTTTCAACATGTTTATTATTTTTATACTTTTATGAAGGTTTTATAAACAATTTAAGTATATATTTTACATAATTTCAAAACTGTTTGGTAAATTTCATATAGATATTTGTTTTTGTTATATTGTTTATAACTAAATATTATAAACTAGTTGTGTATTACATTTTATCTCAGGGTCTATTCTGTAAATATTTAGATTCATGAAGGTTAGATCTGTAAATATGTAGAGGTTGTTAAAACAGATTTAATTAGACGTAAATTTCATTCTGTTGGTTGTACTCTGTAATTAGCTTTCAAAGCTTCATTATGTAAATCAATGGAGTCTTCTTCAGTTACTTCTTTTTCTTATCATATTACTCATATTCAAATGGTATCAGAGCATACGATCCTTTGATCTTTGTTGTTTTTTTTTCTTATCCTCGTTATAGATCTGAGTTCATCAAAATGGATTCAATTCCGATTCAAAACTCGAATGTACACAGTGCTTCTTCATCTGTTCTTAATCCAAAAGGAAATGACAACACGATGTTTCTTGTTTCAAATCTCCTCACTAGAAATGAAAACTATATGCAGTGGAAATTCTCGATCAAATTAGCTCTCGGAGCTAAGAAGAAAATCGGATTTGTTGATGGAACCTCGAAACAACCAGAATCTGCTGGTACTGAACAAGATGAATGGATAAGTAATGATTGTATGGTCAGTTCTTGAAGAACAACCAACATCCTGATACTCACTTTGCAAATTTGTCCCATTTTGGTGACTTTGCAGGTATGAATATTTCCTTATTCAATTCCATCAAAACTAGTCATTTTGATGTTGACACATGGATTCTGGATACTGGAGCAACTGCTCACATGTGTGCTCAACTTTCTTCTATTCGTCATCCAATTCCTGTTTCCAATTATACCCCTATCTTTTTACCTGATGGTTCTATTAAATCTGTTACTCATACAGGTTTAATAACTCTTAACTCTAGAGTTGTACTAAAAAAAATGTATTATATGTGCCTCAATTCACATGTAATCTTCTTTCAGTGAAAGCATTAGCAACATCTGCTAACATTGCATTCACTTTTCTGCCTGTTTATTGTGTTTTACAGGACCTTCAAACTGCTAAAATCATTGGCATTGGAAAGGTCATGGGCAATCTCTATGTTCTAAACAAGTTTAGTTTAGAGTCTGCAAACATAGAGTCCATTCTTAATTCTTGTAATCTTTCAAAGAATTTGAAATTCAATTTTTGTAATGTTGCTCATTTCAAGAATAAGGAATGTTATTCCATATGGCATAAGAGATTAGGCCATAGTTCTGAGTCTGTATTAAGTCATTTGACTTTTATTCCTAAGAAATCTATTGATGAGTCACTTCCTTGTATTCCATGTCATCTTGCAAAACAACAAAGAATTTCATTTCATGTTAGTGACTCTTGTGTTGATTCTTTTTTTAAATTGATTCACGTGGATCTTTGGGGACCATATAGATCAAAAACTATCATAGGAGCATCATATTTCCTAACAATAGTTGATGATTTTTCTAGATCAACATGGACTTTCTTACTCATTGACAAAACTCAAGTCTTATTGACTTTGTCTAATTTCTTTGTATATGTCAAAAATCAATTCCTCACAACTGTCAAAATTATCAGAACTGATAATGGAAGTGAGTTCATCAATCACAATTGTCAAAATTTATTTTCTTCATTAGGAATAGTTCATCAAAGAATTGCTCCTTATTCACCTCAACAGAATGGAAGAGTTGAGAGAAAACACCAACATTTGTTACAAGTGGCAAGATCTTTAATGTTTTCTTCAAAATTACCAATCCATTTTTAGGGACATGCTATTTTGATGGCTACCTATATCATCAACATTACTCCCACACAAGTTTTAAATTGGTCAACTCCATATAAGAAGCTATACAATAAAGATCCTACATATGATAATCTCAAGGTATTTGGGTGTCTCTGCTTTGCAACAAATACCATACCTCACAAAACGAAGTTTGAAAAAAGAGCTACAATGTGTTGTTTTATTGGTTACAATCATGGATAGAAGGCATACAAACTCTATGATTTACAAGACAAAAAGATAATTATGTCCAGAGATGTCATCTTTTATGAGTCATTGTTTCCTTACAAGAGCATAAAAGAAAATTCAAGTGGTGAAAAATTAGTCATTCCGAATGAAATTGAAGATTTTGAAGTGTGTGCAAATGATTTCATTCCAGCAAATGATTACAATCCAGATGAGTTTGATATTATCAATGAAGATGAACACTTCAACTTTCCAGAACAACAAGAAGGTGAATAAGACATGTATGCTGAAGAAAATGATATTGATAATGAAAATCACCAAAATGTTCCTGTAGCAGACAATCTTCGTTTTGGTTTAAGAGAAAGAAAGAAACCCTCTTGGCATAATGATTATATTATGCATTGTAACACTATTGATGCTACAACCTCAAATACCAAGCAATTCACATCTCCTCATTTTCCTCCTACATACCCTTATTACCATTCAGCTTTATTAACCCAAACACATAAAAGCCTTTTATCCACCATTTCTCAAATTTAAGAACCCACAAGTTATAATGAAGCCTGCAGAAATGAAGAATGGGTCAAAGCAATGAATAAAGAGTTAGATGCACTTGAAAACAATCAAACATGGACAGTTATGCCCTTGCCACAAAACAAGAAAGCGATCGGTTCAAAATGGGTTTACAAAGTTAAACTTAATCCAGATGGGTCAGTTGAAAGGTATAAAGCAAGACTAGTTGCAAAGGGGTATAATTAAATTTATGGAATTGATTACCTTGACAGTTTTTCTCCTGTAGCTAAAGTGGTTACAGTTAGAATTTTATTGGCTTTATCTACATCAAGAGGCTGGTTATTAAATCAATTGGACATCAATAATGCTTTCTTGCATGGATTTCTAGATGAAGAGGTGTATCTACAACCTCCTCAAGGGTATGGAAAAGCAAAAAAAGGAGAGGTTTGCAAGCTCAACAAATCTCTCTATGGCCTGAAACAAGCTAGTAGATAATGGCATTTGGAATTCTGCAATAAGTTGTTGGAAATTGATTTTAAACAATCTTCACATGATCATTGTTTGTTCACAAAAGGTAAAGGCAAAACATTTGTGGCATTAGTCGTTTATGTAGATGATGTTCTAATCACTGGACCAAATAAGGAAGAAATTCACAAGGTCAAAGATCATTTACATGCAGCATTCACAATTAAAGATTTGGGAGATGCAAGCTATTTTTTGGGTATTGAATTACTCAGAACTGAAAAAGGGTTATATGTAAATCAAAGAAAATATGTATCGGACATATTATCTGAGACAGGATTAACAGGGGCAAAACCGGTATCAAGTCCAACAATCAAAAACATAAAACTGAGTACAGAAGGTGGGGAAACTTTGAAAGATCCAGAGAGATATAGGAAGTTAGTTGGAAAACTTTTGTATCTCAATTTCACAAGGCCAGACATAAGTCATGCTGTACAACAATTGAGCCAGTTCTTACATACTCCAACCACGGTACATTGGAAGGCTGCAATACATGTGTTAAAGTATTTGAAAAGTTGTCCATCAAATTTAAGCAAATTCATCAATAAATAACATAACTGCATTTAGTGACTCAGATTGAGCAAGTTGCAGTGATACAAGAAGATCATTAACAGGTTTTTGTATCTTCATTGGAAGTTCATTGGTGTCCTGGAAAACTAAAAAGCAGAAAACTGTATCAAAACCGTCTTGTGAAGCAGAATATAGAAGCTTAGCTGCAACCGTATGTGAACTCTTATGGATTAGTTACATTTTAAAGGATTTGAAGATTGAATTGAAAATTCCAGTGGATTTATGGTGTGACAACAAAGCAGCAATACACATTACTAAAAATCCAATATTTCACGAAAGAACCAAGCACTTAGACATTGATTGTCACATTGTTCGTGATCAATTCAAACTTGGATTTGTTCTCCCAAAACATGTTTCAACAAAACAACAAACAACGGATATTTTCACAAAAGGACTATGTGGGCCACAGTTTCAGTATCTGTTATCCAAGTTGAACCTCCAAGACATTCATGGAGGTACAACTTGAGGGGAGGATATTACATTTTATCTCAGGGTCTATTCTGTAAATATTTAGATTCATGAAGGTTAGATCTATAAATATGTAGAGGTTGTTAAAACAGATTTAATTAGACGTAAATTTCATTCTGTTGGTTGTACTCTGTAATTAGCTTTCAGAGCTTCATTATGTAAATCAATGGAGTCTTCTTCAGTTACTTCTTTTTCTTATCATATTACTCATATTGAAATTGTGCGACTCATGTATTATATGAGCTAATTTTAAAAAAATAATAATAAGTTAAATATAAAGGTCAAAATATTTAAAAGCTTTGAATTTATGAGAAAATAAGAACAATAATGAATTACTATAATGAAAATGTTTTTTTAACTTTTAAATTTAAACAAATAATTTAAATAAAGAAGAAAAAAAACTAATGAGCTTTAATTTTTAAAATTTTGAAATTAAAAGGTAAGTTTATTAATGAAATTGATATCCATGTATTACTAAATTTATTGCAATTATTACATTAGAATATTATGTGCATTTTAATAAAATAAAAAAACAATAAAATGACATGTGGAAAAAAAAAATTAATTCAAAATAATCACAAAATGACATTTTGCAAATTAAATGAGAGTGTGACAAGTGATAAAAAAAACTTTCATTTATTAGAGAGGATTATAAAGTAAATTATTAAAATTATCGAATCTATTAAAGATAGCCAAGGAAATAACCATCGTCTTGGAATATTTAACAAAATGAACAAATTGTTCGATAAATTAATAACTTTTTTTATATTTATTTATCGTTATTATGTTTAATTATTTTATATAAACGTCTTTAAAAATAATATCATCACAATGATCTTTATATTCGATTTTCATATGATTAAAACTAAATAAATTTTTTATTTATAATTATTTTAAACTATTTTATGGTTAATTTTATTTTATTTAAGCAATCTGCAGATGTTAAGAAATAAAACAAACTTTTGATTGCAGTTTACAAACGTTTGGTGTACTTCTTTTGTTGCAGAGGGTTGCAGATATGTGTGCAGATTATATACGTTTTAGCTTCGAAAAACAAACAACACATTTGTAACGAACTCACATTATCATTTTCAGATCAACAAAAAAATTTGTAACAACTTTGGAATAACACATGCCTTTGGATTGATGATTATTTTCACAATGCATTGAAACTTCAATATTTATTTGTACATATTTATGGATCACTTTGGATTAAAGCAAGTACTCAGATTCGAAGCACACTTCAAGAAGTTTCAACATTATTTTCGGTCTCGATATTTTAGATTCATATTCAGATTTTCTTTAACGTTTCAGATGAACAATACACTTTTGGGTTCCAATATAAGTTAAAGAAGAATTTGAAAATTCAACATTTCAATATCAGTTCATATATTTTACTTTTCCATTTGGGCATATTTGTTATATTCTACACGTCGATGGGAGTATCGTATTTTTTTACCTGTTCGAGCATATTCCCATGCCCATTTGAAGATTTTATGATATTATTACAATCATCAAAAAAATGGGAGAAATTGGTATGGTCAATTGAAAAAAGAACATGATTTTCAAAGTCACGGTTTTTAGTGAAGCTTATGAAAGAATTATTGGAGTTAAGTAAATTATTTTTTTGGTCTTGTGGTTAGCATTTGGGTTGATTTGCTTCGAGAGGATTGGGGCTTTGATTGATTCAACTTTGATTCTTCTTGACCGAGTTTGGTTGAGAATCGATATATTGACTTGGTACATGACATTTTGGGATGTTTATGCCATTAGCTAATGTTGTAATGGAAAACCGATATAATCAGGGATTTCTTCATGTTATGACGTGATTTGGATTTTTTGTTTCAAATGGGTTTTTAAAGTGGGTTTGGATTGTTTTTTGGATTACTTTTGGAGCTAAGGATGAAGTTTCCCTTCGGATCTTGAATTTGAATTATTCATATCCTAAAACCCAATTTATAGACTAATAAAGAATCGAAAATTTTGGATCACTTCGATATTCCTTTTCGCCATTTGTCACAACCCTGAACCAGATGGCGGAAACATCCAGAGGCGGATGACCTCATTGTGCAGTATCATAACAATTGAATATACATTAACAAAGCAATCCAAACATCATACGTTGAGATAACAAACTTACATTGTTTACATATTATATTTGTTCTTCGAATTACACAAAAGATACATAAGCAGAAAAATTCCAATCTACAGCTAAATAGTCCAACGTCCGCGTCCGTTGTTACCTGCGTATTAGCTCCCTGAGAATACAAGTCATTTTGAAAAGCATCAACTAAAAATTGGTGAGTTCATAAGCATTTTTGTATAAATAGTTTTACACCTGTTAGAATCGTTCTCATTGCACTTTCAGAAAATATGATATTTTCTAAGAAATCGTTTCAAGCCTTGCTTGTAAAATCATGGTATTTGTATGCATGTTGTTATTCTGGTTCATGCTTATAAGGAGTGATTTTGAAAAGTAGTGTAGTTTGTAAAGGCGAGCTGTGTCCGAGAATAGTTCTTTTGTATAGTAATAGTCAATCGTTTCCGTAAATCCCCTATTTCCAAAGAGAATATAGTTGAAAATCTTGTTTTTCTTATCGAGTAAAATTGAGTGTGCATTCTAGTTTATCGTTATCGAAATCGTACAAACTCGTTTTCTCCAGAAAATCCTATATTTTCTGTTATAAATATTCGTAAGTTCTGTTTCCAACTAGGTATACTTGTGTTAGCTTATCGTTTTTAAAAGCGTTTACAAACGTTTTCCATAAAGTCCAATGTTTTCTGACTTGTAAGTAGCAATATTAAGACTCTAACACTTGTTAGGTGTAGGAAATCAGCATGGTGATTGTGGACATTCTACGCAATAAGAAAAGGACGGTCAACACAACGAATGCGGACCATCACGACCATGCGTGGGGTAGTCAACATAACGTGCCAAATTTCAATTGAGAGGTTTTTCTTGCATAAATTACTAGATGACATAACATATTCTAATGAGTTGTTATAACCATACTGATATGACGGTAACCTGTTTTGGCGTTTCTTAGGCGCCCTCGTTTTGTTCCAAGACATTTGTCACTCTAGACTGGCCGGTCTAGCTATAGCGAACAACGAAGGTGCGGGATGTCAACCCTGTATAGATCTATACACAAATTTCGTCTCCCTCCAGGAGACTCTGACTATAACTCCTTACAGGATTTTTAGGCGTACCTAATATTTTTATATTTATGTACTTTTGAGATTTGTCCAATTAGAATATTAACAACCTTTTGAGCAATCGTTGAGATCCATTATTTGTTAGATAAATAATGATATTCATACTCACTGAATAGAAATATCGTTTTCATTTCATATCGTTTTCGTTTCATAGCATGAGTCGTGCATTGTTGACTAGTTACATCGTTTCATTTTGTTTATCGGAGAATAACCCGCATTGAATCCTTTTTATCAATAGTGATCCACTATTATCGATACTAGTAAAGATGGCCCTTCTTGTAAAGTATCAAAATAAGGTCCATATTTGTCAAAAGAGTCGTAAATGACTCAAAACTTGGTGAATCATTAAAAATGACCTATTTCTTCTAAAATGCTCATTTTATACTTTTATTTAAGAAATCGTTTGAAAGGCCTTTGTTTATCCAAAACCTTTCCTTTTGGTCCTTTGGAAATTGAAATGTTTAGTATTTTCTCAATTTACCTCATGGTTCAAAATAGCCCTTATATATTTCGGTGGCCAAAAATAGTTCCCAAAATATTATTGTTTTTTTTTTAGTTTAACCATATCTAAAATGTTGTCCAGTATTTGTTTTAAACAAAATTCTGAAGTAAAACTTATGGTTCTTTGATATAACAGTTTATGATTTACATTTCATAAACATATTGGCTTTTGTTTCTAGTGTCTACTTAGTTATATATATAGTTTAAAGCTTTAAGGCTTGTTAGAAATCTCGAGTTCTTGAGCATATATATATATATATATATATATATATATATATATATATATATATATATATATATATATATATATATATATATCGAAATTTTCAAGCATGTAAATAATAACATACATGCATAAAAAGTAATTATACTAGAATTTCACAAGACTCTTGGCTTGTATTCTCCCCCAAAAACAAATAAAATATTTGAAAAAGGTAGGATATGAAGCTCACCTTGAGTTAGTTGACGATTATTTGGAGTGAAGGAGTGAATATTTCAAACCTAATCTTTGGCTGAGATGAGGAACTTCCTTGGGATATCCTAAAGGTGATTATCACATATTATTATGAATAAAATAGTATGGATTCTTCTTGAAAGTTATATAAAATATAATATGAGTGGAGACTTACTGTAAAAATTTCCAGGGAAGAGTTGAGACATTTTCTTTTCAGCAGATTCCTTGTTCTTGCCTTGGAGATGAGTTGGTGAGAGAATAGGAGAAAAGTGAGAGGAAACGTGAAGCCCCATTTCCTTTTACTGTCGTTGCTTAAGAGTATTAGGAAAAGGGAGGGAATCTTAGGTGCATGGGGATCTGATGTCCATGCATTGATATTGGGTAATTCATTGAATACTGTGATTTGCATGGGGAAATGGAAGATTACATGAAGACACAAGGTCAAACCTCATTGTCCTTATCTTGATTTACGATAGGATCTTCCTAAATCCCAAACTTTCATGTTATGCAAATATGATTTAAATAATTAAATTTGGCATAAAATAGGAATTTTAGGGGTCTCAGTTAAGAAAAACACGAGTTTGGTGGGACTCCCGACGTCAAAATACCCCAAAATGGAGAAAAGTTTCGAAATAGTCCAAAATCCGGAGCTAAAAGGTGAATTCCGGAGCCATAAAGTAATTTCCGAAGCTCTAACTCAAATTTCGGAGGGAAGGGTCAAGCCTGCAAGGTTCCGAAGCTGACACAAGGGAGTTCTGGAGTCATCCAGCGAGTTTCGAATCCCTCATTCTAATTACGGAGTCAGGTGTGAATTTGGCCGATCTGGACCAAGGGTTCCGAAGCCGATATGGATTTTCGAAGCAGGGTAGTCCTTCCAGATGAGAGGCTTATTCCGGAGTGACCATTCCGGAGCGAGATTTTCCGGGTATGCGTACCTTCTGAAGTATATAAATTTCGAAGCCAAGGGCTCCTATGTGCGAAATTTATCGGTTCCTCAAGAAGGTCCGAAGCTTCTAAGGGTTTCTGAACTAGGTTCTCTCTTTCACGTTTTCTCCTTTCGCTTTGAGCTGGTGTAGCACCTGGTTCTTGGTACGCATTTCTTTTTATTTTTATCTAAGTATTTTGCATTTTTGGCCATGGACTCGGCAAGTTGAAGGACCAACTCGACGAGTAGATCCTGTCTGGACAAAAATCCTAATCCGAGGGTTTGCACCCTATTTAAACATATGTCAACCACAACATCCCTTATGCTCCCAGAACACCTCTCATTGAAACCCTAGCCGTTATTGAAGCAATCTAAGCCTTGTTGGTGGATTTTGGTGCTTGTGGTCTTAAGAAGGAAGGAGAAAAGCTTGAGGAAGCAAGTAGAGACCAAGGGAACTCGAATTTGTGCACCTTCTACAGTTCATTGAAGGTAAAAAGTTGTAACCTTGCTCTTTCATTTGTTAGATCCCTATTTTGGCAGATTTAGGGCTTTTATAATCCATCTTTGATGACCAACCATGATTGCAAACATGGTTGGTGTAACATCCCGAGTTCAGGAGTGCAAGTTTAGGATTCAAAGTGTAAATGTGAAAGGGCAACTCGGCGAGTCCATGGGTGGACTCGGCGAGTAGGGTCGCGATGCTGGTCGCGTGTTAAGTGACCAACTCGGTGAGTCTCATGGGTGGACTCGGCGAGTTGGTGCTGTATGGAGAAAACCCTAATCCCGGGGGTTGAGCCCTATATAATGAACATAAAACCCTCTCCCTAGCCTCTTTACCCTCTCTTGAAGTCCAGAAAACCCTAATGCACGTTTGTGAATAATTTGAGAGCAATTGAACCGTGGAGAAGAGATTTTGGAAGAGATGTTGGAGAGTTAGGCAGCTTGGAGCAAGGGGCTTTCCTAGGATTCGGATTTCTCTTCTATGGGAGCTTCCTTTTGAGGTATTATTTCGTTGCTTGGGCTGTTATTCATCTAGATTCATCATTTTGGAGTATTTGGAAAGAATAGCTTGTGATATTTCGAGTTTGGAGGTTGGATCTGGGGTTGCTACCTCAGATCTGGAATGGAGAAGGTCTAGAGTGCATTAAAGTCCCTGTTCTTGAGTGATTGGTGAAGCCATCTTGTCCCAAACCCTAACTCTAGAGTGCTATATGCTTAGATCTCTTTGGATTCACGTAAAGTTTGCCACTTTACATGATGGATGGGTTGTAGAAGGGTAGATCTATGGTTTGGATCATCTGCATGGCCTGGAAAGCTTATGTATGGATTAAGATCTAGGGGAACTCGGTGAGTCACAAGGGTGTACTCGGCGAGTTGCATAAAGGTGGGCACGAACTCGACGAGTTGGAAGAACAACTTGGCGAGTTGGTTGAAGATAGCCTTGGACTCAGCGAGTTTGTTCTTGGACTCGGCGAGTCTGGACTTGAGGTCCTAGCCTTTCCTGGTTAAGCTAAGAATCAGTGAGTCAAGGGATGACTCAGTGATTTGAGATGGAACTTTTCAGAGTTGAGGGACTCGGTGAGTCAGCGGGCTGACTCGGCGAGTAGGGTCAGTCATGAAGTTTGACTTTGACTGAGGACTTTGACTTTGACCAAGAGTTGACCAGTTGACTTCCAAGGGCATTTTGGTATTTATTGGGTTCAGTCTTTTGGTATTATCAGGGGTGGAGCTCGTGTCGGAGGTTGGAGCAGCGTAATCTTATCTTTTCAGTCAGCAGTTGCAAGGTGAGTTATCCTCACTATATCAATAGGGTCTAAGGCACCAAGGTCGGGCCTTTATCGGATTATAATCTGGGTATTATTGTTATATTGTTGCTTTGCTATGTTTGCATCCTGGTAGTTAGGATGGTATATGTTAGCAACCTGGTTAAGTTCGATATCCTGTTATATAGGATGATGTTATGCTAGTGACCGGTTAGGTCGGTATCCTGTTTAGAGTATGTTATGTTATGTGATCTGCTAGATCGGTTTGATTGGATGTGAATTATTATATGATTGTATGTTTATGTGCACATGGTTGTTTGACTGGGGTTGGGTTGAGGCGGGTCCTGCTTTGTGCTGTAGGCCAACATACCCTGGGTGGACCGGTTATTCCGAAGGCCCAGCGAGCGGTTCGGATAGGTTGTAGGCCCCACGAGGGCGGACCAGACGTGTCGAGGCTCAGAGAGTGGGCCAGGCCGACTAAAGGCCCAATGCGGTCGGACCAGTCATACTGTAGACTTAGAGAGTGGACCAGGTGGGTTGAAGGCCCGGTGCGGGCGGACCAACCACACTGCAGACTCGAGGGATATGGCTAGACTCGGAGGGTGGACCAGGTGGACTGAAGGACCGATGCGGTGGACCAGTCACACAGTAGACCCGAAGTGCATGGTTGTTCTGTTCGGTTATGATATGTTATGCGTGGTATATGTGGTTGGTATTTTGGGGGTATCTCACTAAGCTTTTGGGCTTACAGTTGTGGTTTAATGTTTTTCAGGTACTTCAGGAGACCGTGGCAAGGCGAAGGCGTGATCGTACTGCTCCTCATGTTTATGTTTTATGTTATGGTTCTGGGAATACTCTGATAATAAATGTATTGAAAACCTTTTTGTAATAACTTAATGAATTGGAATGTTTTTGAAAAGTTTAAATTGGCTTGAATTTTATGCGTATTACAAGTTAGTATCAGAACCTTGATTTGAGTGAATTGGAGGAACATTCGTGTGAATCCAGTCTCAAATCAGGGAGAGTTTTTAAAAGAAAAATTAAAATGGTTTTCAAAATGATTAAAAAGAGGACGCGGAGGTACGATCAGCCGGAGCCAGTAAGTAGCCCTAAAATACCATGCAAGTTATTTGTTTATGTGATATGATAGAACAGCGTGCTAGTACTATGCTAGGGATCTTCAGGAATTGCATGATAGTATTGCCTGATTTGTGATGCCTGCTAGCCTAGGGTTTCTTTCTGTATGGGATTTCCAGTATTCCTCTAGGAGTGAGGGTTAAGTGCTTGGTATACCTATTCTTCTCTTTGGGGTTGTGGTGATACTTGGTATAAATATGGGTAGGTGTGGAAGGTAGTATGGGCCCGTACTACTGAAAGCACAGGACCTATACGCATACCAAGGAAGTCACAACCCCTAGGGCGGTGTTGAGAGTCAGTTCCCGGGTTAGTGGGAGGTATCTGATGTTTGTGGTGTTTTCAGTATGGTGGTTACGAGGCATGCTGGGAGTGGATCCGGGTCACGATCGGGAGCAGGAGGGGGCGATCAGAGTGGGTCAACGCCACCCGAGGTTATCGATCAGATGAGCACAGACGAGTTGGATGCTAGGATTCGTGAGATTCTGCATGATGAAGTTGCTGCGATGTTCCGAGCTGAGTTGTCGGAACTGTTTGGGTCGATTAAGACCACTATGGTTAAGTATTTTGATGGGCGTTATGCATCTCTTGCAGAGATGGCTGATGCGGCAGCTACAGTGGCTGTAGCAACGGAAGAGGGAGGAGTCGGTAGAGGTTTTCAGTATCGGGACTCCGATAATACGAAGCCCCCTACCTTCGATGGAGTTCAGGACCCGATTGTTGCTATGAGGTGGTCTTCCGACGTGGAGGGGTGTTTCTTTATGTGTTCATGCCCTGCTGATCAGAGGGTGAGGTGTGCTCTGAACCTTTTGAGGCTCGGGGCGAATGATTGGTGGAGATTGACCACGGGATCGTATTCTAATGCGCAGCAAGCTACGGTTTCTTGGGATCAGTTCAGAGAGATGTTCAGTACTCGCTATGTTCCGCGAGTTGAGAGGGAGAGATTAGCCCAGGAGTTCCTGGAGCTGAAGCAAGATTCTGAGTCGGTGACGGAGATCACCAGGATGTTCACTGAGAGGGCGATGTTTTTCCCTGAGTTTGCTTCTGAGAAGGCCCAGATGTCCCGATATCTGAGCATGTTGAAGAGGGATATCAGGCAGTTTATGTCTACGCAGAGGTGCGAGACATTGTTGGAGTTGCAGGAAGCCGCTAGGCCACATGAGTTGGAGATTGAGCTACAATTGAGGGAGCAGAGGTTGGCCCCGACACAGTCGCAGCCAGCATCGAAGCGGTCCAGGACCGTTGATTTCAGTTTGGGCAATCAGGGCAGCCACACTTGTGGGAAGTGCGGGAAGGGTCACACTGGAGTTTGTAGGTATGGAGGTGCGTGCTGTAAGTGCGGGAGAGAGGGGCATTATGCGAGGGATTATCCTCAGTCAGCCCCAGTTCAGGATATGAGGATTTGTTATCAGTGCCATCAGGATGGTCACATGAGGGCCAACTATGCATAGCTTACTACAGGACCGGTGCAGGCTCCAGCACCGGCCACGTTGAGGATTACGGGTGGAGGTCAGGGTGGAGTAGAGCCCCCTAGGGCTCAGGGTCGTGATTTTCATCTTATAGAAGAGGAGGTCAGGGCAGTGCTGGATACACCTGCGGGTATGTTTCCTTTTTGATATTTGTTTATCTTGTGATTATTATGGAGTATAGTATATTTGGTAGTCTCATGGTGTGATTTTTGGTATTGTAATTGTTGTTCCTCGAGGGTTATGATATGGTTAAGGGTCTTAGTATTGGGAGTTTCGTTGGGTATCATTCATGGAGTTTATCAGTAGGGAATCAGATTCTTGGTTTGAATGTCGGGTAGCATATGTGGTCTGAAGAATGGTTAACTGAAGGTTGGACTTCTTTCAAGTCCGAAATGACCAGTAGTAATAATGGATTTTGTGAAGGTTGTTCGTTCTGGTGGGGATCAGTTCACGTGTAAGGGAATATACCGTGTAGGGACGTTAAGGGAGGTCAGTTATGGCAACTGGTGGCTGATAGTCAGAGCTCTAAGTGGGGAGAATTGGAAAATTCTCCGAAAGATCGACAAGCATTAGAGGTTGATTAGCTGTCTGGGATTCAACAGCGGTTCTGTCAGCTAAGAGCGTAGGCTGGTTTGAGCAAGTGACAGGCAAATGGGGCGGGATACAGACCAAGGGTTTTGTAAAGGCCAATCGATTGTGGAAGGCCTAGGATCAGGCCGGGATTGAGGATGTAGGATGGAGTTAGAGTTCGGAACCCCTGGAGGGCTAGAACAGTATGCATGGAAGAGTTTTCCAAAGGGATAATTCGGGTTGAGGAATGCTAGTCGATCGGTCTGGACAGACTGTAGGTCGGTGAGCGTACCAGTCAGGCCGAAGGCTCGGGGACGGTCCAGACATGCTGAAGGCCCTGGAGGGCAGTCCAGACATGCTGAAGGTTCTGAGAGTGGTCCAGATTGGTTGAAGGCCTGGTAAGGTGGTCCAGTCATGCTGAAGACTCTGCATGTGTTGATAGATCTGTATGAGGAGATGGGATGAGTATGTTGCGATGTGATAGCATCAGAAGGTCTGGCCCCGGATATTGATTAGGATTAGTGGAGGGTAGTGCCTGGACTCAAGAGTCCTTGCGAGCAGATTCAGAGCATGTGTGGTGCATAGGATAGCGGTTATGCTATAAGGGAATAGTGTAGCGTTGGACGATCACCGTGGCACTTGTCATAGTGACAAGGCGGCCAAGTAGATTTCCTTGGATAAGGAAAGGGAAAGGTATGTAGCTCAGTGAGGGAGTGTAAGTTCATGGAAGTGAAAAACAGTAGTGTGGAGGTATGATTGAGGCGTTCTAATCATGGTTGTTGAGCAGTGTGTTTGCGCCGGTGGTATGGAATCACATCCAGGTTGGATGTCTGCTGAGGTCACGGAAGGAATTCCGCCGGTATAGGGCCAAGAGGCTCGGAAGGGATGCAGGGATGGAATCTTGGATTTCCAGCTTGATTTTGGTCAAGGAATTATGTATGTAGTGGAAATTCATCCTGCGGGACGTTTGGAGGTGTCGTTAGTGTGTCGGCTTTTCCCAACCCGAGGATACTAGAGCCAGTCCAGCGTGGGTATGAAATTGCGGAGGAGAACTCATGGGAGTTTCTCTGAGACTGAGGGATGTGTCATCCTATCAGCATGGAGTGGATAAAGTTGGACTCAGATCGGGATTCCGGTGGTTCAGGGTTATTTCTAGCTCGTATGAGTCAAGTGATTGTTGTGATTTGGAGCGAGTGAAGTATCACGGAGTGGTACTCAATTGATAAGTGTGGTTATCAGAGGATGAGGCCGGTGCCCGGCTTGAAGTGGTGGTCAGGACACCGCAAGAGGGAAAGTTAGGTTTTGGGTTTCGATGGTTGTGTATTTTGAGGAACCTGGTCTGGTTAATGCCAGGAGGGGCATTGCGAAAGTAGTTCCGGAGTTGTGTTGCCGTAGGCTTCGAGGATGAAGCCTAATTTAAATGGGGGAGAATCGTAACATCCTGAGTTCAGGAATGCAAGTTCAGGGTTCAAAGTGTAAATGTGAAAGGGCAACTCGGCGAGTCTCATGGGTGGACTCAGCGAGTTGGTGTTGTCTGGAGAAAACCTGAATCGCGGGGGTTGATACCTATATAATGAACATAAAACCCTCTCCCTAGCCTCTTTACCCTCTCTTAAAGTCCAGAAAACCCTAATGCACGTTTGTGAGTAATTTGAGAGCATTTGAACCTTGGAGAAGATATTTTCGAAGAGATCTTGGAGAGTTAGGAGGCCTGGAGCAAGGGGCTTTCCTAGGATTCGGATTTCTCTTCTGTGGGAGCTTCCTTTTGAGGTATTATTTCGTTGCTTGGGATGCTATTCATCTAGATTCATCATTTTGGAGTATTTGGAAAGAATAGCTTGTGATATTTCGAGTTTGGAGGTTGGATCTGGGGTTGCTACCTCAGATCTGGAATGGAGAAGGTCTAGAGTGCATTAAAGTCCCTGTTCTTGAGTGATTGGTGAATCCATCTTGTCCCAAACCCTAACTTTAGAGTGCTATATGCTTAGATCTCTTTGGATTCACGTAAAGTTTGCCACTTTAGAAGGGTAGATCTATGGTTTGGATCATCTGCATGGCCTGGAAAGCTTATGTATGGATTAAGATCTAGGGGTACTCGGCGAGTCACAAGGGTGTACTCGGCGAGTTGCATGAAGGTGGGCACGAACTCGACGAGTTGGAAGAACAACTCGGTGAGTTGGTTGAAGATAGCCTTGGACTCGGCGAGTCTGGTCTTGAGGTCCTAGCCTTTCCTAGTTAAGCTAAGAATCGGTGAGTCAAGGCATGACTCAGTGAGTTGAGATGGGACTTTTCAGAGTTGAGGGACTCGGCGAGTCAGCAGGCTGACTCGGCGAGTAAGGTCAGTCATGAAGTTTGACTTTGACTGAGGACTTTAACTTTGACCAAGAGTTGACCAGTTGACCTCCATGGGCATTTTGGTATTTATTGGGTTCAGTCTTTTGGTATTATCAGGGGTGGAGCTCGTGTCGGAGGTTGGAGCAGCGTGATCTTATCTTTTCAGTCAGCAGTTGCAAGGTGAGTTATCTTCACTATATCGACAGGGTCTAAGGCACCAAAGCCGGCCCTTTATCGGATTGTAATCCAGGTATAATTGATATGTTGTTGCTTTGCTATGTTTGCATCCTGGTAGTTAGGATGGTATATGTTAGAGACCTGGTTAAGGCTGCCATTTCTCTGCACCCCAATACCTCTTCTTTCTCTCACTACTTTCTCTCTCTAGCACCTCTAAACACCCCTAAGTCCTAGATAAAACCCCTAGCCCCCGAGGGAAGCCCCGAGGCTTCCGGAGTCCCGAGAAAAAGAGCCTTTCGGTTTCGAAACGCTGCTCCAATTAAGTTCCGGTTTTCGATAAAATTCACTGTAAGTGTGCTACGCTTACGCAGTTTTTAATATAGCTTTCAAATAATTATAGGAATGTTGTTAGGTCCTTAAAATAATTATATTGGCTATTATTATGAGTTGTATTGAGCGTTATTAACGCTTAATAATAGTCAGACTAATTAATTTGTCGCGGTTATCGTTAGACTAAACCCTAGTGGTATTGGTACTAGGTTTTATCGAAGGAATATCGTTTTGAGAGTATCGAAGCTTTGTCCGAGTGCTGAGTCACTACCTACTCAGTTGAGTGCATAGTCCCTTTCATGAACATGATTTTAATACAACTATTGATTAAAGTATTAATTATATGTTTATGTGCGAGTTAATTGATGTTGCTTGAAATTCGTGTTAAAGAACATACTTGATTATATTTGATAATTTAGGATAAAGAGTAGACCTAAATTAAATATGAGGAATATTGGGTAGTATATTCTCACGAGTACAAGTGAGTTAAACTCAGAGAATAGAAGTTAGTATATGTCACTTATCCGGGAGTATGGATTAGACATAGTCATTATCCCTAGTTCGAGAATATGGATTAGGCATAATCATTCGTCATTAATCCGAGAGTATGGATTAGTCATTGTCCCTAGTCCGAGAGTATGGATTAGGCATAATCATTCATCATTAATCTGAGAGTATGGATTAGTCATTCGTCCCTAGTCCGAGAGTATGGATTTGGTAAATTCGTTCATTTCTTATCCGGGAGTATGGAGTAGGTAAAACGACTAATATTAGGTCCGAGAGTATGGATAGCCTCGTTGCGAGGATCGACGGGGCAGGATAAGAGTTGTTTATATATATATATGGTGAAATTGTATATTTTGTGAGTTTTAAACTATATATACGGTATAACATTGTGGGATTGCAATCCCTATGTACTCACCAGGTTTCCCAACCTGACCCACTCAGTTTATTTACATCACAGGTGTTGATATGAAGTCACCTTACACTGAGAGATTTAAAGAGATGTTTCTGTATTAACGATGGCATCCCAAACGTTTTGAAATGAATAAAATACGTTTCTTCGAAAATGTTTAATAACGTATTTATCATGTTTTTCTGGGAACAAATTCCGCAACATTTTTATTAAAAGAAGGACTATGATTTTTATAAAGCATAAACAAAAAATCGTTCTTTTCTGGCCGTGATTTTAGGGATGTCACAGTTGGTATCAGAGCATTAGTTTAAGTGAACTAGGAATATGGATTTATTTCTAGACTTAAACTTAGAATGCTAAGTGATGATTGTGAGGTGTGAGCACTAGATTATTTTAGGGATTGTGCCTAAAATGCTTTTATGTGCTAAATGCTTTGTGCCTGACATGCTATTATTTGTTCGGATCCATAGTCTGTTGCCGACCGGATCTGGAAACCTTATGTGTTTAGGATTCTAAGCTTTGAACTACGATATTAGAACTAGCATATAAACGTTTCGGAGTGATAAGGATGATTTAAACGTCAATCCTAAATAAAGATCTAGATTCACCTTATTCGGTGTATAGATCAAGATGGCAAGGACCCGTAGTGGAGACGTGAACGCAAATGGGAACAGAAACCAACCCCCAGTGATTGAGCAGATACCGGTTGTGGTAGCCGTTGCTGAGCCAATAACGATGGATGGAGTGCAAGCAATGATCCAGGTGATGTTGGATCGTCAAATGGAGGAAACAAGGCGTTTACTTCAACAAGCTCGAGAGGAACTTACGATGCGTATTGAGCAGCCCCAGCTGAATGACGGGCAGTTTGAGGAAGGGAACGACAGCAGGACCGTTGGTCAAGCTGATCCACCGGTGATTAGAAGGAACAATCAAGATGACGAAGTCGAGAGGAATGGATGCAAGTACAAGGATTTTCAGACCTGCAAGCCATCGACTTTCACTGGAAAGGAAGATCCGATCGGGGTCATGGATTGGATCTCAGAGATGGAGTTAGGTTTCATGACGTGTGGTTGCAGAGGCAAACTACACACAACGTTTGCGGTACGCCAGTTCAGAGGAGGCACGGTTCGTTGGTGGAACACTCTGGGGAAGACTCTAAGCCCCAATGAGCCCCTGCAACTGACATGGGCAGAGTTTTTGGTGCAGTTCAAACGTAAGTACTGCTCAGCCCAAAATTTGCTTGATCTAGAAAACCAATTCCTTACCTTGAAGAAAGGAAGCACGTCTATTGATGAATACACCAACAACTTCACAGAGAAGATGGAGTTCGCCTTGCGTCTTGTTCCGGATGAGCTGACGAAAATCGACAAGTACGCAAAAGGACTTCCATGGGAGTACGCGGTGCCAGTGCGTCAAGCACCTACTCTAGAGGCAGCTATCTGGGCTGCCAAGTCTGTTGAGGATATGATCAAGGGAAGAGTCGCCAGCAAGATGGAGGTTGGCGAGAAGAGAAAGTTCGAACGATCTTCAAGGTCCAGCGAGATGAGAAAATTCTCGAAGTCTAAAGAAGGAACGCAATGGTGTGACAAGTGCAGAAAGAAGCACATCAGGAAACACTCTAAATATACGACATGCTTTAAATGTGGGAAGACTGGTCATTACGCCAGCGAATGCACAACCAAGAGAGAAGTTTGCTTTAAGTGTGGAGAAGAAGGACAGTTCAAACAAGACTGCCCAAAGAGAGAAGGGGCTGCAAAGCCAAATGTGCCACCAAAGCCAAAGGCGAGAACATTTCAAATGATCCTTGACGAAGCAGATGACAATGCGAGGATTCAGGAGTGAAGGCTTGACATCCGAGGATCGAGTTATGGAGTAATTGTGTAGATTGTACCTCACGATGTAGCCCGTTAGAGGCATAGTCTAGGGTGAACTTGAACACCTATGTAACAATTTCAAGAAATAATATAAAACCCTTGTTTTGTTATCTGATGTGTTAAGTTGTTGTATGGTTTTCTTGTATGGTGACTTGGAAAAACTACGGGACAATACTTGGGACGAGTATGAGTAGGTGTGAATGGTAGTAGAGGCCTATACTACCGAAAGCACATGACTCACGCTTGGATCAGGGAAAGTCACAAGGTTACCAAGAAGCTAGTAATTGATTTTGTTTTATTCAAGTATGTCGTTACCATTGTTTCGGTAATGACTAAAAAGATTGTTGTTATCCCGACCCTAGTGGTCATATCACATTGAGTCCGACTACAATGAGTAGGTTACGTGGTTCAGAGAACCAAGTTTGATGTAGCGTCCGACTTAAACCAAACAATTGAAATCAAAGCGATTAATAGAAGTATCGCGCTCGTTGTTAAAGAAGTTGGTAGCTAGAAATGCTACATGTTAAGGTGTGATTATATCACATTAGAACATGAAGGAAGGCATAGTCTGTTTTAGAATTTAACTCTAAGAGACCTGAGTCTAAACGTGCAACACATGATGATAGATCATAATTTAGGGTCTAACCTGAGGTAGAGAGCATGTGCACGATTAAGTACTGCTTACAGTCAATGAGTCTAAGAGATAGACTTGAAGGAATATGGAAGTTATAAAATATTACCTAGGATGAATAAATGATGTGTGGAGTCATTATACGAGCCTTGTTTCGTTGATGATTCCGGGACGTAATCATCCTAAGGGGGGGGGGGGGTAATTGTAACGCCCGTAGATCCGAGCTAGTCAAATTAGAGGTAATAGGGGTCGAAAACGACTTTTCGAAAAAATATTATTTAGAATAAATAATCTTAACCAAGTTGTATAGTATGTTACAAGGTTTTCGTTCATATAAAGAACGCCGAAATCCGAGTTATAACGAAGAAGTTATGACCCGTCGAAGTTTCGCGTCAGAACCGGCACGATACCGGAAAGCGTAAATAGTGAATTTACGATAGAGCGAGATTTAGCCTTAGCGATCTAAACAAAAGTGTTAGAATATGTTAAACTAAGAATATCAATAAAAAGAACGCCCAAATTTGACTTCGTATGAAGAAGTTATGATTTTTAGAAGTTTCGGATTAGCAGTGTACAGCCCGAAATTCGAATATTAGATCGAGTGATTTTTAGCCGACACAACCTAAATGAGAATCGAAGATATCGATAAGAGTAGCGTAACGAGAAAAAGATGGGCGAAAACGGACGTCGGATGAAGAAGTTATGAGGATTTAACGGACCAATCTTGTCCTGGTCTGTTAATTATATAAAATTTAAAATCAATTCAAAATTAGCCGTCAAAGTCTAAACGAAAGTTGTAGAGTACGTTCCCGCCTTCGTGTGGATATAAATAACGTCAAAAACGGAGCTCGTATGCGAAAGTTATGATTTTTAGAAGTTGGAGTACGAATTTGCGAAATTTGTTGCGAAATGATGACGTGGCTCGATCAGGTCCGTTGCTTGCTGAACACGGTCTTCGCTTCGGATCACGCCACGTAGCATCGCTTTACGCCCTGCGTATTGAGCATTATTAACGCTTAATAATAGTCAGACTAATTAATTTGTCGCGGTTATCGTTAGACTAAACCCTAGTGGTATTGGTACTAGGTTTTATCGAAGGAATATCGTTTTGAGAGTATCAAAGCGTTGTCCGAGTGCGGAGTCACCACCTACTCAGGTGAGTGCATAGTCCCTTTCATGAACATGATTTTAATACAAGTATTGATTGAAGTATTAATTATATGTTTATGTGCGAGTTAATTGATGTTGCTTGAAATTCGTGTTAAAGAACATACCTGATTATATTTGATAATTTAGGATAAAGAGTAGACCTAAATTAAATATGAGGAATATTGGGTAGTATATTCTTACGAGTACAAGTGAGTTAAACTCATAGAATAGAATTTAGTATATGTCACTTATCCGGGAGTATGGATTAGACATAGTCATTGTCCCTAGTCCGAGAATATGGATTAGGCATAATCATTCGTCATTAATCCGAGATTATGGATTAGTCATTGTCCCTAGTCCGAGAGTATGGATTAGGCATAATCATTCATCATTAATCCGAGAGTATGGATTAGTCATTCGTCCCTAGTCCGAGAGTATGGATTTGGTAAATTCGTTCATTTCTTATCCGGGAGTATGGAGTAGGTAAAACGACTAATCTTAGGTCCGAGAGTATGGATAGCCTCGTTGCGAGGATCGACGGGGCGGGATAAGAGTTGTTTATATATATATATGGTGAAATTGTATATTTTGTGAGTTTTAAACTATATATACGGTATAACATTGTGGGATTGAAATCCCTATGTACTCACTAGGTTTCCCAACCTGACACACTCAGTTTATTTACATCACAAGTGTTGATATGAAGTCACCTTACACTGAGAGATTTAAAGAGATGTAGATCACTAGTGTAAATAAATGTAAGTTCTGTTTATGCTTATGTTTTTGTATTAACGATGACATCCCAAACGTTTTGAAATGAATAAAATACGTTTCTTCGAAAATGTTTAATAACGTATTTATCGTGTTTTTCTGGGAACAAATTCCGCAACATTTTTATTAAAAGAAGGACTCTGATTTTTATAAAGCATAAAAAAAAAATCGGTCTTTTCTGGCCGTGATTTTGGGGATGTCACACAGGTGGACTGAAGGTCCGGTGCGGCGGACCAGTCACACAGTAGACCCAAAGTGCATGGTTGTTCTGTTCGGTTATGATATGTTATGCGTGGTATATGTGGTTGGTATTTTTGGGGTATCTCACTAAGCTTTCGGGCTTACAGTTGTGTTTTAATGTTTTTCAGGTACTTTTGGAGACCGTGGCAAGGCGAAGGCGTGATTGTACCGCTCCTCATGTTTATGTTTTATGTTATGGTTCCGGGAATACTCTGATAATAAATATATTGAAAACCTTTTTGTAATAACTTAATGAATTGGGATGTTTTTGAAAAGTTTAAATTGGCTTGAATTTTATGGGTGTTACAATTGGGGGTTGGGAATTCTAAATCAAGTCATTAAGGGAGTCACAAGGCAGTTGTGATAATTATCTTGGTCTAGTTATGTGCTTTGGTCATGAGATTTATCTGTATGATATGCTATGTGTATAGCAGGGATTAGTTTCCCTAACAGTGGTCCTTAGGACCAAAGGGTAAGTCAGTACTCGGATATGCCTGACTGTATGCTTATATCTATAGTTTATGCTAGTAGTAGGGGGTGAAATAGTCCCCATTTACCGGTTGAAAGATACTGATGACGATTACCAGTTGAAAGATACCGATGATAGTTACCGGTTGAAAGATATCAATGAAGGATACCAGTTGAAAGATACCGATGATTTTGTATGGTATGTGGTATGATTGGGGAACTCACTAAGCTTTGTGCTTACAATTTTGGTTTTGGTTTCAGGTACCTCTTCATCGAAGGGAAAAGAGTCGGCGGTGTAGCAGCGCATCACACACACACACATGGTTTCCGCATTGAGATTCTTGGATCTTACTCTGATTTACATTATTTTTAATGTCATAGTTTGGGACAAAATATTATGATTTTGAAATGTGTTGTTATTTGACCATATTTTGGTAAAATGTTTATTAAATTATTAAATCAAAAATGAAATTTTCAGACTTGAATTTTAGGATGTTACAAGTTGGTATCCGAGCCCTAGTTTGAGGGATTCGGACACACCCTCGGGGGTGTCTGGACTCAAACTGAGGGACTAAAAGATTTTTACAAGGAAAATGGTTTTCTAAAATCTAAATGGAAGGATTTTAAGAAAGACGAAGTGTGTGATGCATGCGACCGGCCGGGATCAAGTAAGTTTTCCCCAAGATACCCGTACTTGCTATGTTATGTTATATGGTTTTGATTCAGAAAACTGCATGCTAGAATAGGACTAAGGATCTAGGAGGATACCTTGTGTGCCTAATATATGATTCTGAGAATTGCATGCTAGTTAGGGCTAAGGGTCTAGGGAGGATGCCTTATATGCCTGTTGTATGAGCTATATGCTAGGACTGTTTAGTCAGCAGTAGGATGGCCTGTGTAGGTGATGCCTGATTTCCGTTACCCAATGCATGAATGCTGCTTGCTTTGTGCTATGGGGGTTATGGCTATCTTCAACTAGCTAAGGAACGGATATGTAACAATATCCGCAAGCTAGTTAGGGGGAGGTGGTGGGGACTCCTAGTGCAGCTGATGACGGAGGGTAGGTCGGAGAGTGCCTAGGGAAGCCTAGGGTGAGGTCAGTGGAAAGGGTATCGGTAAAAGGGACTTGGCGAAGTCCAAGCACTCCTTGAGGAAAGTATGAGTAGATGTGGAAGGTAGTATGGGCCCGTACTACTGAATGCAGAGGACCCGTAATCGAATCAAGGAGGGCCTAGATGGACCCTGGAAACTTGGAAAGTGTGTGAGACCTCTAAACGGTATGTGTGACCATGAAAATCATATGTTTATTTTCAGAATGGTGGTCACGCGACATGGAGCAGGAGGTTCAGGATCTGGGTCAGGATCAGGCTCGAGAGCAGTATACGAGCATGTGGATGATGGGTTACACGATTTCATCGCGTCCGAGATCACGAGGGGTATCCTTGATGCGATGTCGGTAATCTTCGGGTCGATCAAGGAAGGGATATTTGAGTTGATGGAGGATCGCCTCAGGGCGTTCAGGAGTGACATGGCGACCAGCCAGTCAGGGCCATGCACACTGTCCTTTAAGGACTTCAAAGGGAGTGGTGTGCCAGATTTCTATGGGGTGAAGGACCCTATTGCTGCTAGGAGATGGATCGTAGACATCGAGTCTGTGCAGCGGACGAGCTTCTGCCCGGAAGGGTCGAAGGTCCGTTTCGTTGAAGGGTGTTTGAGAGACAGGGCCAGAGATTGGTGGGAGTCGGTTGGAGACTCTCTGGGAGCCTCGGCTGTTGAGGCTATGACATGGTCAGAATTTCTGACCAGATTCAAGGAGGAGTTTGCGCCAGCTGTGGAGCTTCAGCAGCTGGCCAAGGAGTTTTTGGATATGAGACAGACTACGAAGACTGTGGCGGAGATCACCGCCAAGTTCTGGGAGATGGCATTGTTGGTGCCCCAGTATACGGGTTATGAAGACATGAAGAGGACCCGCTACCATGACATGCTACGAGCTGACATCCGGGAGCATCTCAGATTCTCGGCATGCCCAACCCTGGATTCCATGATTGTCAGGGCTAGGGAGAGGGAGGTTAATCTGGAGTACATCCGGAAGAGGAAGGCAATGAAGGGGCTGACGATGGGGGCTTCGGGGTAGAAGCCCAAGGGATCCGATTGTAGACTGAAAGGCTAGTCAGGGTGGGACCGCTGTGGGAAATGCGGTCGGTCACATGAGGGAGCTTGTCGCACTGGGCCGGGTTCAGGCTGCTATAAGTGTGGCAAGGTTGGACATTTTGGCAGAGATTACACTGACCCTACTCCTGCGATTCAAATATCTGACCTGATTTACTTTCATTGCAATTAGAAGGGCCATAAAAAGGCCAATTGCTCTAGATTGACAGTAGCAGCAGCGGCGCCAGCAGTAGCGCCAACTCGAGCGACAACACGGGTTGTGGATGGCCGGAAGGCCAAGTTGGAGGCTCCAGTGGTTCAGAGCCGAGCATTTCAGCTGACAGCCGAGGAGGAACCCGTTGCACCCAATGTGGTGACGGGTATGATTTCTTATTTTATGCTTTTATGTTATGTCACTGTGATTTTGATATATTATGTGCCTTGCTTAGTATCGTTCCATGTGAACGGTATCCCACTTCAGGTGTTGTTTGATTCAGGTGCCACTCGATCATATGCCTCTCTTGCGCTTAGCAAGATGTTTCCGGAGTCTTCAGGCATGTTGGATTGCCCTTTAGAGGTCAAGATTGTGGACGATTGGTCAGTACGAGCGTCAGAGGTCTACCGGGATTGTGTTTTGAGGCTGTTCGAGGAACGTTACCTGGTGGACTTGGTTCCCATAACTTTTCGGAGGAACAAGGTTATTATTGGTATGGACTGGCTGAGCTCCAATGGGGCAGTGATCGACTGCACGCAACAGTCCGTGCGGATCAGGACCCCTAGCTGGGGAGAGCTAGTGGTTCAGGGCGAAAGGCCACAGCGAGGACCAACTTTATGTTCAGCAGGAGGGCTAGGCGCTACCTTCAGCAGGGTTGCGCAGGTTATGTCACCTATGTTATGGATACCCGGGAGATGGGTAGGGCGACGGTGGGCAATGTGCCTGTAGTATGGGAGTTTGAGGACGTATTCCCCGAGGAGTTGCCCGAGGTACCTCCAGAGAGGCAGGTGGAATTCAAAATCGAGTTGGTCCCTGGTGCGGCTCCGATAGCCAAGGCACCATATCGGTTGAATCCTCTTGAGATGTAGGAGTTGTTTACACAGCTGCAGGAGCTGTTTGACAAAAGATTCATTAGACCGAGCGGTTCACCCTGGGGAGCCCAGATTTTGTTTGTGAAGAAGAAAGATGGGACGCATCGGATGTGTATAGATTATCGGGAGATGAATAAGGTAACGATGAAGAAGCGTTACCCACTCCCGAGGATTGACGACCTCTTTGACCAACTACAGGGAGCATCTTGGTTCTCCAAGATTGATATGCGCTTAGAATATCATCAGATGAGGGTCAGAGAGGAGGATGTACAGAAGACAACATTCTGGATGCGCTATGGCCACTATGAGTTCGTGGTGATGCCTTTCAGGCTCACCAATGCTCCCGCCACGTTCATGGATCTCATGAACCGCGTGTACAGACCAATGTTGGATCGATCTGTGATTGTTTTCATCGATGACATCTTGGTCTATTCCAAGATGCAGGATGAGCATGAGGAGCATCTGTGAGAGGTTCTAGAGACTTTGAGAAGGGAGAACTTGTATGCTAAGTTCTCGAATTGTGAGTTCTGGTTGCGTGAGGTGCAGTTTCTTGGGTACCTTGTCAACCAAAACGGGATTTCGGTAGATCCAGCCAAAGTGGAGGCCGTGATGAGATGGGAGGTTCTGAGGTCTCCATCTGAGATTCAGAGTTTCCTAGGATGAGCCGGCTACTATCGGAGATTCATCCATGATTTCTCTAAGATAGTCGTACGCCTAACCAGGTTAACAAGGAAGGCTGTGGTCTTTCGTTGGGGGCCTAAGTAGCATGCTGCATTCGAGACATTGAAGCAAAGATTGTGTGAGGCGCCAATCTTAGCCCTGCCAGAGGGCATGGAGGATTTCTTCGTGTACTGTGATGTGTCCATCTCGGTTTTAGGCGCAGTATTGATGCAGAGAGGGCATGTCATTACTTACACTTCGAGGCAACTAAAGCCCCATGAGGTGAACTACCCGACGCATGATTTGGAGTTGGGGGCTGTTGTGTTCGCCCTCAAGATTTGGCGTCATTAGCTATATGGGGTTCGTTGTACGATTTTCACAGACCACAAGAGCCTAAGGTATCTCATGGACTAGCCAAATCTGAATATGAGGTGGCATCGGTGGCTTGATGTGGTAAAGGATTATGACTGTGAGATCCTCTACCACCCGGGAAAGGCCAATATGGTGGCCGACGCGCTTAGCCGCAAGGCAGCACCGATCAGGGATATCTATCTGAGGATGACAGTGGTGACTCCGCTTTTGGAGCGGATTCAGAAGGTCATGAAGGAGGATCATCGGAAGAGCGAGCGGATTATGGGACAAGTTTCCTCCCTTGATTATGACAGCCGAGGGTTATTGACACTACACCGTAGGGTGTGGGTGCCCTACCACGGGTGTGTGTGTCAGGTTCTGATGGAGGAGGCACACAAATCTCGATTCTCCATTCATCCCGGGGCGACGAAGATGTATAGCGATCTTCGCATGGACTATTATTGGCCCTGCATGAAATGAGATGTAGCATGGTATGTGGAGTGGTGCTTAACCTACAGGAATGTCAAGGCCGAGCACCAGAGGCCACATGGAAAGATGTAGCCATTCGACATTCCGCTGTGGAAATGGGAGGACATTACGATGGATTTTATCACAAAGCTTCCCAGGACCGCGCGGGGGTGGATTCGAATTGGGTCATCGTCGATCGATTGACCAAGAGCGCTCATTTTATTCCAATTTAGGAGAGCATCTCGGCCGAAAAGTTGGCCAACATCTATATCAGGGAGGTGGTGGTGCGGCATGGGGTGCCAGTGTCGGTGATTTCAGACCGAGATGTGCGGTTTACTTCCAGGTTTTGGAAGAAGTTTCACGATGAGATGGGTACTCGCCTACATTTTAGCACCATCTTTCACCCTCAGATGGATGGTCAGAGCGAGCGGACCATCCAGACTCTAGAGGATATGCTACGAGCATGCGTGTTAGACTTCAGAGGTAGTTGGGATACCTACCTCCCCTTGGTAAAGTTCTCCTATAACAATAGTTATCATGCGAGTATCGATCATCCTCCCTACAAGATGTTGTACTGGAGGAAGTGTAGGATGCCGATATGTTGGGGTGAGGTTGGCCAGAGGGTAATGTGGAGCACCGAAGTAGTGCTCAAGACGACAGAGAGGATTCAGCAGGTCCGGAGTAGGCTTCAGACTGCTCAGAGTTGGCAGAAAAGTTATGCCGATAAGCGTCGATCAGACCAGGAATTCTAGGTCGCGGATACGGTTCTCCTGAAGGTGTCGCCATGGAAGGCTGTTATCCGATTCGGGAAAGGGGCAAGTTAAGACCCAGGTACATTGGACTATTTAGGGTTATAGCACGGGTGGGCAAGGTGGCGTATAGGTTGGATCTGCCAGCCGAACTCAGTCAGATCCACAACACTTTCCACGTTTCCCAGCTGTGAAAGTGCCTGGCGGACGAATCGGCAGTGGTGCCCTCGGAGGACATTCAGGTTCATGGCAGCCCGAACTACATTAAGCGACCTGTGGCGATCCTAGACCAGAAGTCGAAGGATCTAAGGAACAAGAGAGTGGAACTCGTGAAGGTGCAATGGCAGCACCGGAAGGGCTCGGAATGGACTTGGGAGCCGGTGGACGAGATGATGGAGCACTACCCAGAGTTGCTTCAGGAACGAGCAGCAGACTTCGAGGATGAAGTCTAAAATAAGTGGGGGAGATTTGTAGCACGTAGTTCTTGGTACGTATTTCTTTTTATTTTTATCTAAGTATTTTGCATTTTTGGTCTTGGACTCGGCAAGTTGAAGGACCAACCCGCCGAGTAGAAGCAGGATGGGACGCGGGGTTTAAGCAGTGGACTCGACGAGTCAGGTCACGAACTCGACGAGTAGATCCTGTCTGGACAAAAACCCTAATCCGAGGGTTTGCACCCTATTTAAACAATGTTATGTCGACCACAACGTCCCTTATGCTCCCATAACACCTCTCATTGAAACCCTAGCCGTTATTGAAGCAATCTAAGCCTTGTTGGTGGATTTTGGTGCTTGTGGTCTTAAGAAGGAAGGAGAAAAGCTTGAGGAAGCAAGTAGAGACCAAGGGAACTCGAATTTGTGCACCTTCGACAGTTCATTGAAGGTAAAAAGATGTAACCTTGCTCTTTCATTTGTTAAATCCCTCTTTTGGCAGATTTAGGGCTTTTATAAGCCATCTTTGATGACCAACAATTATTGCAAACATGGTTGGGGTTGGGGATTCTAAATCAAGTCATTAAGGGAGCCACAAGGCAGTTGGGGGTTGATTTTGCATCCATGAAGGGTCCCATGCATCTTAAGAGCTTGTTTTATGTCTTTTTGAGCTCAAAGTCCCATGCAAGAATGTAAAGTTTGTAACTTTACGTGCTAGATCGATTGTAGAAGCTTGGTTCTATCTTTTGATCAAAGGTTATACATCAGAAATCGAGGATTTAGAGTGTGGACGTGACCGACTCGGCGAGTCCGTTCCTAGACTCGACGAGTCTAAGGCTTTGATTCCCAAATCTGTTGGGGTTCAAAGAACTCAGTTGAGTGTTAGAAGGGTTGTAGTCAGACAAAAAGAGTGATCCAACGTATTGGATGTAATTTTAGACCTAGATTTCATGGGACTCGATGAGTGCTAGAACAGACTCGGCGAGTCCAAGGCAATCTCCTTAAGATTGGAGATGAACTCGACGAGTTGTTCATACAACTCGGCAAGTCGAGGATAGTACTTGTTCATTAGATGAAGGTGGACTCGACGAGTGTTCATACAAATCGCCGAGTCAATGCCAAACTCGACGAGTCGAGTCATGAATAAGGGCGAGTAAAGGGTTAGGGACTCGACGAGTTGACGGCCCAAGTCGGCGAGTCGGGTCAACATGAAGTTGACTTTGACTGGACTTGGACTAACCCTGTTTAGGGTTACACGTGTTGTGTGTTGACTTCAAGGTTGTTGTGTAGGGATCGAGGATTCGAAGGGAGTCGACTTGTGTGCCGAGGATAATTCAAATATTGCACGACATTAAGGTGAGTTACCTTCCAGTAAGGGTGGGTCTAAGGCCACATGTAACGACCCGTTTCCGGTATGTTAATTCCTTGGTATTTATTTTGAGGTTTTGCAAGAGGGACTCGGCGAGTTCATAGCCTGACTCACTGAGTAGGGTCGGGATTTCGAGCACGTGTTAGCTGGAGACTCGGCGAGTCCATATTCTGGACTCGGCGAGTCCATATTCTGGACTCGGCGAGTCCATATTCTGGACTCGGCGAGTCTGTCCGTCTGGGAGAAACCCTAAATCCCCGGGTTGCCCACTATTTAAGCCACCTTATGGCCCCCATTCTCGCCTCCTTCACCCTCAAAAGCTGTGAGAAAAACCCTAATTCGTTCTTGAGTGATTGTAAGTGATTTTTGTGTGCATTTGTGAAGGCTTGAAGAAGGAGAAGAAGAAAGGAGCAAGGAGAAGGATTCTAGAGCAGAGATTCAAGGGAAAACAAGCGCTCTTTGAGGTATTCTTCAGATTTCCTTCCCTTTTATGCTTTAAACCCCCCCTTTTTAGATCTAGTTGATGCTTTTCTCAAGCCTTATGTTGATATGGAAGCCCTATTATGCCGAGATATCTTTAGATCTGTTTATTTAGGAGTTGTAGAGCCCAGATCTATTGCTTTTATGGAGCTATTTTGCATATTAACCCTAGATCTACCCCTTTTAAGCATCTTTTAGCCTTTATTCCCTTGTTCATGTGTTTGTACACGTAAATTTGGAAACTTTACGTGGTAAACCAGCTTATTGGACTCAGATCTATCATTTGTATGTTTTGGATTCGAGCAGAATCGAGTGTAGAATAGTTGCATGGCGGTGACTCGGCGAGTCGGAAGAACGACTCAACGAGTCGAGTCGCGAGTCCCCGATTTCTTCCTTTTGAGTGGTGTCTGTCGAGTGGGACCAATGAGTAGTTGGGTGGACTCAGCGAGTTGAGGGTAGGCTCAGTAATGGAGGGACTCGGCGAGTTGTTCATACAACTCGGCGAGTCCAAGGCAATCTTCTTAAGCTCAAGAACAACTCGTCGAGTTGTTCATATGACTCGGCGAGTCGGATGAAGATTGTCTGAGTTCTTGGATCGAGAGTGTACTCGTCGAGTCGATGCCACACTCGACGAGTAGCAGCGAGTAGGGTTGAGGAGTGAGAGTAGGGACTCGGCGAGTTGGCGGCCCAACTCGGCGAGTCAGGTCAAATAAGAGTTGACTTTGACCAAGGGTAAAAGAGTCATTTTACCCAAGTGTAGTGTTTAGTATTTGATTGAGTGTGTTTATGGACTTGTAACCGGGGAGATACCGGAGCAGCAACAGTTAGCTTCCAGAGCCATACACTCAGTAGCCAGTTTACGAGGTGAGGTTCCTTCCCGTAGTTAGAGTGCTTGATGTCTTTGTGATACAAGCATGTTTGTGTTATGTGTTCCGGACTCTGTTTCGATGCAGTATGCAGTATATGTGATTATGATAGTGTTATGTTTTATGCTATGCCATGATCGGTCAGTTCCGGACTTCGGTCCGATGCAGCCAGTTCCGGATTTCGGTCCGATGCAGTCAGTTACGGACTTCGGTCCGATGCAGTTAGTTCCGGATTTCAATCCGATGCAGCTAGTTCCGGACTCTGGTCCGATGCAGGGGACAAGGTCCCAGTCAGTTCCGGACTTCGGTCCGACACAGCTAGTTCCAGACTTCGGTCTGATGTAGTGGGCAAGGCCCAGTATGTGCTTATTTATATATTGTGTGGTATGTGGTAGTTTGGGGGAGCTCACTAAGCTTCGTGCTTACAGTTTCAGTTTTGGTTTCAGGTACTTCCGCAAGCAGAGGGAAGAGCTCGGGGTGATAGCATCGCACACACCACAGCTTTAGCTTTTATCCTGGGAATTGATTTAGTTTGTTTTGATTTGACATAGTATGATATAGTTTTCCGCACAGTGTTTTTATTATGTTTGGGATACATCACGTATGGTTTTATGATATGACACTCAGATTATGGTTTTAGTTATATTGAAAAACGAAATTTTTGGGTCGTATTTTTGGGTTGTTTCAAGTTGGTATCAGAGCCCTGGTTTGAGGGATTCGGATACACTTCCGGGTGTATCTGAACTCAAACTAAAGGGAAATAAAAAGATTTTTTTTAAAAGAAAACGTCTTCTAAAAAGAATTTTGAAAGCACTTAGAAAGAAAAAAAAATTAACAAGATAGAGGTGTGTGCATGTGATCAGCCGAGCTCAAGTAAGTACTCCCAAATTACCCATACAAGTTATTTGTTCAGTTTCAGTTTCAGTAGAACAGCATGCTAGTATAGGACTAAGGATCTAGGAGAATGCCTTATGTGCCTGCTTTATGTGTTACAGCTTTATGAGTATTGCATGCTAGTATTGAGTAGACAGCAGTAGGATAGCCTGTTTAGGTTATGCCTGATGGTATGAGCTTAGCATCCTATGCTAGTACAGTTTCTCCTTATGAGAATAGTTTTGCCTGAGTATGTTTCCCTTATCCGAATGCTGCTTGCTTCGTGCTTTGTGGGGTTCTGAGTGATGGGAGTTAGCCATTAGGTGAACACGTCACACCACATGTGATCAGGGTTGAATAATCCCAGAGTGCTGGAACTGGCCCTATTGCACAGCTCTTGTTTGAGTCCAACCGTTATAGGGACGGGTCTTGTACTTGAAAGATTATCTGATCCTCTTCACATGTGATGGTGTTCAGGTGGTGGCTAATTAGCATTATAAGGAGACCTTCAGCAGCTGAGGACTAGTTGAGTTGAGCCTGAGGTTTCCCTAGGGCAAGCCTAGGATGAGAGTAGCAGAGAGCAGCAGTAGTAGAAGTGACTTGGTGGAGTCAAGGCAGTTCTTGAGGAAAGTACGGATAGATGTGGCAGGTAGTATGGGCCCGTACTACTGAAAGCAGAGGATCCGTACTCAAATCAAGGAAGGCCAAGACAAGACCAGGAAGCTAGTAGTAGTATCATGATCCCTTGAGATATTTCAGTGTTCTGATGTTGTTATGATATGTTTCAGAATGGTAGTTTTGCGTTCGAGACCAGCAGTCGGCAGTTCAGATGCCGGAGGGGGATTAGGAACAGGATCAGGCCCGGAGGCCGGGCAGATGGATGAGCAGACCAGAGAGTTCCTTTCTTCTGAGGTTACCCGCATCATACTGGAGCAGACTCCTGTGATCTTCGGTTCGATCAAGGAGGGTATTTTAGAGCTGATGGATGAGAGATTGGGTATTTTCCGTGCCGAGATGGCGGCCATGATGGGGTCGCGCACACTTACGTTCAGGGAGTTCAGGGCATGCGGAGCTCCAGACTATCATGGGGCACGGGACCCCGTAGCGAGTACCAGATGGTTGGCGGATGTGGCCAACGCTTTCCGCACTAGCAGGTGTCCCGAGGGGGACAAGGTCAGATTGGCGTCCTGTCTTCTGAAGGACAGGGCACGGGATTGGTGGGATGAGGTCGGACATGCCATCGGGGATGATGCAGCATTGGATGCCATGACCTGGGCTGATTTCTCTACCAGGTTTAGGGCGGAGTTTGCACCGGTCATTGAGGTGCAGCAGTTAGCTAGGGAGTTTCAGGACCTTACCCAGACTACAGAGACAGTGGCGGAGATCACCGCCAAGTTCAGGGAGAGGGCTCTTCTTGTTCCTCAGTATGCAGCCGATGAGGAGATGAAGAAGGCCCGTTATCATGAGATGTTGCGGAGTGATATCCGCATGTTTGTGAGTCGGTCTAGCTGTAAAATGTTGGATGACATGATTGCTAGAGCTCGGGAGAGGGAGATTGATCTCGAGATGGAGAAGAAGAGGAAACCGGAGGCGGTTTTGGGTTCAGGCGGTTTGGGCAAAAAGCCCAAGGTTTCAGATCACAGGTCTAGGAGTCAGCAGAGCCACGGTCGATGTGGCAAGTGTGGGAGATTGCACGAGGGGGCGTGCAAGGCAGGGAGTTCCGGCTGCTACAAGTGCGGTCGGATGGGGCATTTGAGTAGGGATTGTACGGCCCCTGCTCTTGCCGTTGCAGCATCAGATCTGATTTGCTTTCAGTGCAATCAGAGGGGACATAAAAAGTCCCAGTGTCCAAGCTTAGCCGCAGCAGGGAAGGTGGCTGCACCTGCCCCTGCCACCTTGAGGATTACAGATGGCCGGCAGGGCCAAGCTGATGCGCCAGTGGCGAAGAGTAGGGCGTTTCAGATGACAGTAGAGGAGGCGCGAGCGACTCCTGATGTGGTGATGGGTATGTATCTTCCCTTCATCTCTTAATTATTATTTATTATCGTTTGAATATTACTTATGATGGTATGTTTTATTTAGGGTCGTTCTCTGTGAATGGCATTTCTGCTTTGGTATTGTTCGATTCGGGGGCTACCCGATCATTCGTATCGCTTGCGCTTAGCAAGAGATTTAGTAGAGCTCCTGGGGAGCTGGATTGTCCTTTAGAGGTTGAGATAGCAGATGATAGGATCGTGAGGGTCGGCAGAGTGCATAGAGGGTGTTCCCTTCAGATGTTTGATGAGCAATTTTCAGTGGACCTGGTACCTATTCCCCTGCGTGGGAATAAGGTTATTGTGGGCATGGATTGGCTAAGCCCCAATGGGGAGGTGATTGATTGTGAGCTTCAGCTAGTGAGGGTTCGCACTCCCAGTGGGGGAGAGTTAGTGATTCAGGGCGAGAGGCCACAACGAGGACCAACCTTTTGTTCCGCCGCAAGGGCGAGGCGCTATGTTCAGCAGGGTTGCGTCGGTTTTGTAGCTTACGTCTTGGATGCCCGGGAGAAGGGCAAGACGACAGTTGATGATGTTCCTATTATTCGAGACTACCCGGATGTGTTTCCCGAGGATTTGCCAGGGATACCTCCTGAGAGACAGGTTGAGTTCAGGATCGACCTAATTCCTGGTGCGGCTCCGATAGCCAAAGCACCGTATCGACTAGCTCCCCCTGAGATGCAGGAGTTGTCTACACAGATGCAGGAGCTGTTAGACAAGGGTTTCATTCGGCTGAGCAGTTCGCCTTGGGGAGCGTCGATCCTGTTTGTGAGGAAGAAGGATGGGTCGCATCGTATGTGTATAGACTATCGGGAGTTGAATAAGGTAACGGTGAAGAACCGTTACCCACTTCCGAGGATAGATGATTTGTTTGATCAGCTTCAGGGAGCGTCTTGGTTCTCCAAGATCGATCTACGCTCCGGTTATCATCATATGCGGGTTAGAGATGAGGATGTACAGAAGACTGCTTTCAGGACCAGGTATGGTCATTATGAGTTTGTGGTGATGCCATTTGGGCTCACCAATGCCCCAGCCGCTTTCATGGACCTCATGAACCGCGTGTGCAGGCCGATGCTGGATCGGTCAGGAGGGAGAGACTTTTCGCAAAGTTCTCCAAATGTGACTTCTGGTTGCGCGAGGTGCAGTTTCTTGGTCACCTCGTCAACCAGAAGGGTATTTTGGTAGATCCGGCCAAGATAGAGGTCGTGATGCAGTGGGAGGTCCCGAAGTCTCCATCTGAGATTCGGAGCTTCCTAGGGTTGGTAGGGTATTATCGAAGATTTATTCAGGACTTCTCCAAGATAGCATTGCCGCTCACCCGACTGACCAAGAAGTCGGTGGTATTTCGTTGGGGGCCTGAGCAGCAGGCAGCGTTCGAGACCCTCAGGCAGAGATTGTGCGAGGCTCCGATCCTTACCTTTCCAGAGGGAGTAGAGGACTTCGTATTCTACTGTGATGCTTCGATCACAGGTATGGGAGCACTATTGATGCAGCGAGGCCATGTGATAGCTTATGCCTCGAGACAGTTGAAGCCTCACGAGGCTAATTATCCTACCCACGATTTGGAGCTGGGGGCAGTTATGTTTGCCCTCAAGATTTGGAGGCATTACCTTTATGGGGTCCATTGTACTATTTACACGGATCACAAGAGTTTGAGGTATCTTATGGATCAGCCGAGTCTGAACATGAGGCAGAGGATGTAACGCCCGCAGATCCGGGCTAGTCAATTTAGAGGCAATAGGGGTCAAAAATGACTTTTCGACACAAGATTATTTAGAATGAATAGTCTTAACCAAGTTTTAGAATGTGTCACAAGGTTTCCGTACATATAAAGAACGCCGAAATCCGAGTTATAACGAAGAAGTTATGGCCCGCCGAAGTATTACGGCAAAACCGGCACGGCACCGGAAGACGTAAATAGTGAATTTACGATAGAAGACTTTTTAGCCTTATCAATCTAAACAAAAGTCGTAGAATATGTTAAACTAAGAGCGTCGATAAAAAGAACGCCCAAATCTGACTTCGTATGAGGAAGTTATGATTTTTCTAAGATTCGGCTTAGTAGTGTACAGCCCGAAACTCGAATTTTAGTTCGAGCAGTTTTTGGCTTACATGAAATAAATGAGAGTTGAAGATCTCATTAATAGGAACTCAAAGGTAAAAAGATAGACGAAAACGGAGTCCGTATGAAGGAGTTACGAATTCTTTGCGGTCATTTAACAGTCTAAACGCCTCGTACTGTTAAATTTAAGATCGGTCGAGAATTAGCCGACGGAGTCAAAATGAAAGTTGTAGATATTATTTTTACCTACGCGTGGATATAAAGAACATCAAAAACGGAGGTCGTATGTGAAAGTTACGGATTTTAGAAGTCGTAAGTGTGTTGTGCGAAAATGGGTGATGTGGCACAATCTTGGTCATTGCTTTCTCCCCAAGTCTTGTCACTAGATGGTGACATGTGGCACCAAGTTCAGCCATTTTCACCCTATAAATACCACCTCTCCCACCCTCATTTTCTTCACACCTTTCCCATTCTTTCTTCTCTTTACTCTCTCTCTAGAACCTCTCTCTAGCCCCGAAATCCCCCGAAAAGCCTAGGGAACCTCCCTAGCACGAGGCGGAAGCCCCGGAGTGCTCGACGGCTCCGAGAAGAAGAGATTTTCGGCTCAGAAACTCTACTCCAAGCAAAGCCTGGTTTTCTATAAAACCCGCTGTAAGTGAGCTACGCCTACGCTATTTTTAATATAGTTTTTATTTAATTATATTAACGTTATTAAGAACATATAATAAATACTTGGGCTATTATTATGGGTTATATAAGTATTTTTTTTTAACGCTTATATAATAGTAATAATAGCTAGACTATTAATTAGTCTCGGCGAATAATAGACTAAAATCTATTGGTGATAATACTAGGTTTCGTCGAAGGAAATTATTTTAAAGTAAACGAAGCGCTGTCCGAGTACCGAGTCACCACCTTCTCAGGTGAGTGCATAGTCCCTTTCATGAACATGATTTTAATACAAGTATTGATTGAAGTATTAATTATATCTTTATGTGCGAGTTAATTGATGTTGCTTGAAATTCGTGTTAAAGAACATACCTGATTATATTTGATAATTTAGGATAAAGAGTAGACCTAAATTAAATATGAGGAATATTGGGTAGTATATTCTTACGAGTACAAGTGAGTTAAACTTAGAGAATAGAAGTTAGTATATGTCACTTATCCGGGAGTATGGATTAGACATAGTCATTGTCCCTAGTCCGAGAATATGGATTAGGCATAATCATTCGTCGTTAATCCGAGAATATGGATTAGCTATTGTCCCTAGTCCGAGAGTATGGATTAGGCATAATCATTCATCTTTAATCCGAGAGTATGGATTAGTCATTCGTCCCTAGTCCGAGAGTATGGATTTGGTAAATTCGTTCATTTCTGATCCGAGAGTATGGAGTAGGTAAAACGACTAATCTTAGGTCCGAGAGTATGGATAGCCTCGTTGCGAGGATCGACGGGGTGGGATAAGAGTTGTTTATATATATGTATGGTGAAATTGTATATTTTGTGAATTTTAAACTATATATATGGTATAACATTGTGGGATTGAAATCCCTATGTGCTCACCAGGTTTCCCAACCTGACCCACTCAGTTTATTTATATCACAGGTGTTGATATGAAGTGACATTACACTGAGAGATTTAAAGAGATGTAGACCACTAGTGTGAATAATTGTAAGTTCTGTTTATGCTTATGTTCCTGTATTAACGATGACATCTCAAAAGTTTTAAAATGAAATAAATACGTTTCTTTGAAAATGTTTTAATAACGTATTTACCATGTTTTTCTGGGAACAAATTCCGCAACCTTTTTATAAAATAAAGTACTCTGATTTTTATAAAGCATAAACAAAATCGGTCTTTCCTGGCCGTGATTTTGGGGATGTCACAGTTGGTATCAGAGCATTAGTTTAAGTGAACTAGGAATATGCATTTATTTCTAGACTTAAACTTAGAATGCTAAGCGATGATTGTGAGGTGTGAGCACTAGCTTATTTTAGGAATTATGCCTAAAATGCTTTTATGTGCTAAATACTTGTGCCTGATATGCTGTTAGTTGTTCGGATCTATGGTCTGTTGCCGACCGGATCTGGAAACCTTATGTGTTTAGGATTCTAAACGTACGACTACGATATTAGAACTAGCATATAAACGTTTCAGAGTGATAAGGATGATTTAACCGTCAATCCTAAGTAAAGATCTAGATTCACCTTATTCGGTGTATAGATCAAGATGGCAAGAACCCGTAGCGGAAACGTGAATGCAAATGGGAACAGAAACCAACCCCCAGTAATTGAGCAAATACCGGTGATGGAAGCCGCCGCTGAGCCAGTCACAATGGCCGGAGTGCAAGCGATGTTGGATCGTCAAATGAAGGAAACTAGACGTTTGCTCCAGCAAAATCGTGAGGAAGCCACTATTCAGATCGAACAGCCCAAGTTGAACGAAGGGCAGACCGAGGAAGGAAACTACAGTGGGACTGTTGGTCAAGTCAACCCACCAATAGTTCGACAAAACAACCAAGATGACGAGGTCGAGAGGAATGGATGCAAGTACAAGGATTTTCTGACTTGCAAGCCATCGACTTTCACAGGAAAGGAGGATCCGATCAGGGTCATGGATTGGATCTCGGAGATGGAGTTAGCCTTCATGACATGCGGTTGTAGAGGGAAGCTACAGACCACATTTGCAGTGCGTCAGTTTCGAGGAGGCGTTGTACGTTGGTGGAATACCTTGGGGAAGACTCTGAGCCTTAATGAGCCTCTGCAACGGACATGGGCAGAATTTCTGGTGCAATTCAAACGTAAGTACTGCTCAGCTTAAAACCTGCTTGAGCTAGAGAACCAGTTTCTAACCCTGAAGAAGGGAAGCATGTCAATCGATGAATACACCAACAACTTCACAGAGAAGATGGAGTTCGCCTTGCGTCTTGTTCCGGATGAGCTGACGAAAATCGATAAGTACGCAAAAGGACTTCCATGGGAGTACGCGGTGCCAGTGCGTCAAGCACCTACTCTAGAGGCAGCTATCTGGGCTGCCAAGTATGTCGAAGATATGATCAAGGGAAGAGCCTCCAGCAAGATGGAGGTTGGCGAGAAGAGAAAGTTTGAAGGATCTTCAAGGTCCAGCAAGAAGAGAAAATTCTCGAAGTTTGAAGAAGGAACGCAATGGTGTGACAAGTGTAGAAAGAAGCACATCGGGAAATGCTCTAAATATACGACATGCTTTAAATGCGGGAAGACTGGTCATTACGCCAGCGAATGGACAACCAAGAGAGAAGTATGCTTTAAGTGTGGAGAAGAAGGACACTTCAAACAAGACTGCCCAAAGAGAGAAGGGGCTACAAAGCCAAATGTGCCACCAAAGCCAAAGGCGAGAGCATTTCAAATGATCCTTGACGAAGCAGATGACAATGCAAGGATTCAAGAGTGAAGGCTTGACATCCGAGGATCGAGTTATGGAGTAATCGTGTAGATAGTACTTCACGATGTAGCCCGTTAGAGGCATAGTCTAGGGTGAACTTGAACACCTATGTAACAGTTTCATGAAATAATATAAAACCTTTGTTTTGTTATATGATGTGTTAAGTTGTTGTATGGTTTTCTTGTATGGTGACTTGGAAAAACTGCGGGACAATACTTGGGACGAGTATGAGTAGCTGTGAATGGTAGTAGAGGCCTATACTACCGGAAGCACAGGACTCACACTTGGATCAGGGAAAGTCACAAGGTTACCAAGAAGCCAGTAATTGATTTCGTTTTATTCAATTATGCCGTTACCATTGTTTCGGTAATGACTAAGAAGATTGTTGTTATCCCGACCCTAGTGGTCATATCACCTTGAGTCCGACTACGATGATTAGGTTACGTGGTTAAGAGAACCAAGTTTGATATAGCTTCCGACTTAAACGAAACGATTAAAAATCAAAGCGATCAATAGAAGTATCGCGCTCGTTGGTAGCTAGAAATGCTACATGTTAAATTATGATTATATCACATTAGAACATGAAGGAAGGCTTAGTCTGTTTTAGAATTTAAGAGACCTGAGTCTAAACGTACATCACATGATGATAGGTCATAATTTGGAGTCTAATATAAGGTAGAGAGCAGGTGCACGATCAAGTACTGCTTACAGTCAACAAGTCTAAGAGATAGACTTGAAGGAATAAAGAAGTTATAATTATTACCTAGGATGAAGAGATGACGTATGGAGTCATTATATGATCCTTGTTTCGTTGATGATTCTGGGACGTAATCATCCTAAGGGGGAGATAATTGTAACGCCCGCAGATCCAGGCTAGTCAATTTAGAGGCAATAGGGGTCAAAAATGACTTTTCGACAAAAGATTATTTAGAATGAATACTCTTAACCAAGTTTTAGAATATGTCACAAGGTTTCCGTACATATAAAGAACGCCGAAATCTGAGTTATAACGAAGAAGTTATGGCCCGGCGAAGTTTTAAGGCAAAATCGGTACGGCACCGGAAGACGTAAATAGTAAATTTATGATAGAAGACTTTTTAGCCTTAGCAATCTAAACAAAAGTCGTAGAATATGTTAAACTAAAAGCGTCGATAAAAAGAACACCCAAATCTGACTTCGTATGAGGAAGTTATGATTTTTCTAAGATTCGGCTTAGCAGTGTACACCCCGAAACTCGAATTTTAGTTCGAGCGGTTTTTGGCTTACGTAAAATAAATGAGAGTTGAAGATCTCATTAATAGGAACTCAACGGTAAAAAGACAGAAGAAAACGGAGTCCGTGTGAAGGAGTTACGAATTCTTCGCGGTCATTTAACAGTCTAAACGCCTCGTACTGTTAAATTTAAGATCGGTCGAGAATTAGCCGACGGAGTCAAAATGAAAGTTGTAGATATTATTTTTACCTACGCTTGGATATAAAGAACGTCAAAAACGGAGGTCGTATGTGAAAGTTACGGATTTTAGAAGTCGGAAGTGTGTTGTGCGAAAATGGGTGATGTGGCACAATTTTGGCCATTGCTTTCTCCCCAAGTCTTGTCACTAGATGGTGACATGTGGCACCAAGTTCAGCCATTTTCACCCTATAAATACCAGCTCTCCCACCCTTATTTTCTTCACACCTTTCCTATTTTTTCTTCTCTTTACTCTCTCTCTCTAGAACCTCTCTCTAGCCCCGAAATCCCCCGAAAAGCCTAGGGAACCTCCCTAGCACGAGGCGGAAGCCCCGGAGTGCTCGACGGCTCCGAGAAGAAGAGCTTTTCGGCTCGGAAACTCTGCTCCAAGCAAAGCCTGGTTTTCTATAAAACCCGCTGTAAGTGAGCTACGCCTACGCTATTTTTAATATAGTTTTTATTTAATTATATTAACGTTATTAAGAACATATAATAAATACTTGGGCTATTATTATGGGTTATATAAGTATTTTTTTAACGCTTATATAATAGTAATAATAGCTAGACTATTAATTAGTCTCGGCGAATAATAGACTAAAATCTATTGGTGATAATACTAGGTTTCGTCGAAGGAAATTATTTTAAAGTAAACGAAGCGCTGTCCGAGTACCGAGTCACCACCTTCTCAGGTGAGTGCATAGTCCCTTTCATGAACATGATTTTAATACAAGTATTGATTGAAGTATTAATTATATCTTTATGTGCGAGTTAATTGATGTTGCTTGAAATTCGTGTTAAAGAACATACCTGATTATATTTGATAATTTAGGATAAAGAGTAGACCTAAATTAAATATGAGGAATATTGGGTAGTATATTCTTACGAGTACAAGTGAGTTAAACTTAGAGAATAGAAGTTAGTATATATCACTTATCCGGGAGTATGGATTAGACATAGTCATTGTCCCTAGTCCGAGAATATGGATTAGGCATAATCATTCGTCGTTAATCCGAGAGTATGGATTAGCCATTGTCCCTAGTCCGAGAGTATGGATTAGGCATAATCATTCATCTTTAATCCGAGAGTATGGATTAGTCATTCGTCCCTAGTCCGAGAGTATGGATTTGGTAAATTCGTTCATTTCTGATCCGAGAGTATGGAGTAGGTAAAACGACTAATCTTAGGTCCGAGAGTATGGATAGCCTCGTTGCGAGGATCGACGGGGTGGGATAAGAGTTGTTTATATATATGTATGGTGAAATTGTATATTTTGTGAATTTTAAACTATATATATGGTATAACATTGTGGGATTGAAATCCCTATGTGCTCACCAGGTTTCCCAACCTGACCCACTCAGTTTATTTATATCACAGGTGTTGATATGAAGTGACATTACACTGAGAGATTTAAAGAGATGTAGACCACTAGTGTGAATAATTGTAAGTTCTGTTTATGCTTATGTTCCTGTATTAACGATGACATCCCAAACGTTTTAAAATGAAATAAATACGTTTCTTCGAAAATGTTTTAATAACGTATTTACCATGTTTTTCTGGGAACAAATTCCGCAACCTTTTTATAAAATAAAGTACTCTGATTTTTATAAAGCATAAACAAAATCGGTCTTTTCTGGCCGTGATTTTGGGGATGTCACAGAGGAGGTGGTTGGATGTGCTAAAGGATTATGATTGTGAGATCCTTTATCATCCAGGGAAGGCCAACGTGGTGGCCGACGCCCTAAGCCGCAAAGTGTCGGCGGCCCCTATCAGAGATCTATGTTTGAGGATGATAGTGATCACTCCGTTGTTGGAGCGGATCAAGGAGGCTTAGATGGAGGGCCTCAAGGAGAAGAGGCAGAAGTGTGAGCGGATAGTGGGCCGAGTAGCCTCGTTTGATTATGACAGTCGGGGATTGCTGACGCTTCACGGGAGGGTGTGGGTACCGTACTGGGGTGGAGTACGGCAAGTATTGATGGACGAGGCTCATAAGTCTCGATTTTCTATCCACCAAGGGGCGATGAAGATGTATCGAGATCTTCGACCTGATTATTGGTGGCCCTGCATGAAGCGGGACGTCGCCTGGTATGTTGAGAGATGCCTGACCTGCCGGAAGGTCAAGGCGGAGCACTAGAGACCTCACGGCAAGATGCAGCCGTTAGACATTCCCGTGTGGAAGTGGGAGGACATCACCATGGATTTTGTCACCAAGCTCCCCAGGACCGCACGAAGAGTGGATTCGATATGGGTAGTAGTAGATCGGTTGACGAAGAGTGCCCATTTTATTCCGATCCAGGAGAGTATATCGGTGGAAAAGTTAGCCGATATCTATGTGCGAGAGATTGTGGCACGTCATGGAGTGCCGGTATCGGTGGTGTCAGACCGAGATGTCCGTTTTACATCCAGATTCTGGAAGCGGTTCCACGACGAGATGGGTACTCATTTCCATTTCAGCACCGCTTTCCACCCTCAGACGGATGGGCAGAGCGAGAGGACGATTCAGACTCTCGAGTACATGCTTAGGGCATGTGTTCTAGATTTCGGTGGCAGTTAGGATACGTATCTTCCGTTAGCGGAATTCTCGTATAACAACAGTTATCATGCGAGCATTGATCGACCTCCTTTTGAGATGCTGTATGGGAGGAAGTGTAGGACCCTGATTTGTTGGGGCGAGGTCAGTCAAAGAGTCATCGGGAGCACAGAAGTGGTGCTCAAGACGACTGAGTTGATCCAACAGGTCCGTAGTAGGTTGCAGACTGCGCAGAGTCGGCAGAAGAGTTACGCCGACAGGAGGCGTTCGGACTTGGAGTTCCAGGTGGGAGATATGGTCCTTCTGAAGGTCTCACCTTGGAAGGGTGTCATCAGGTTCCGGAAGAGGGGAAAGTTGGGCCCCAGATTTATTGGTCCTTTCAGGGTTTTGGCCCGGGTGGGTCGGGTTGCTTATCGGTTAGATCTTCCTGAGGAGCTTAGTCAGATCCACAACACTTTCCATGTGTCTCAGTTGAGGAAGTGTTTGGTGGATGAGTTAGCAGTCGTTCCCCTAGAGGATATTCAGGTTGATAGCAGCCAGAATTATATTGAGAGGCCGGTCGCGATTCTGGACCGGAAGACCAAGACCTTGAGGAACAAGGTAATTCAGTTAGTGAAGGTGCAGTGGCAGCACCGGAAGGGGTCTGAGTGGACGTGGGAGGCTGAGGAGGAGATGAGAGCGCACTACCCAGAGATATTTGCAGATTCAGCCGTAGCAGACTTCGAGGACGAAGTCTGAGATAAGTGGGGGAGAATTGTAACGACCCGTTTCTGGCATGTTAATTCCTTGGTATTTATTTTGAGGTTTTGCAAGAGGGACTCGGCGAGTTCATAGCCTGACTCGCCGAGTAGGGTCGGGATTTCGAGCACGTGTTAGCTGGAGACTCGGCGAGTCTGTCCATCTGGGAGAAACCCTAAATCCCCGGGTTGCCCACTATTTAAGCCACCTTATGGCCCCCATTATCGCCTCCTTCACCCTCAGAAGCTGTGAGAAAAACCCTAATCTGTTCTTGAGTGATTGTAAGTGATTTTTGTGTGCATTTGTGAAGGCTTGAAGAAGGAGAAGAAGAAAGGAGCAAGGAGAAGGATTGTAGAGCAGAGATTCAAGGGAAAACAAGAGCTCTTTGAGGTATTCTTCAGATTTCCTTCCCTTTTATGCTTTAAACCCCCCCTTTTTAGATCTAGTTGATGCTTTTCTCAAGCCTTATGTTGATATGGAAGCCCTATTATGCCGAGATATCTTTAGATCTGTTTATTTAGGAGTTGTAGAGCCCAGATCTATTGCCTTTATGGAGCTATTTTGCATATTAACCCTAGATCTACCCCTTTTAAGCATCTTTTAGCCTTTATTCCCTTGTTCATGTGTTTGTACACGTAAAGTTGGAAACTTTACGTGGTAAACCAGCTTATTGGACTCAGATCTATCATTTGTATGTTTTGGATTCGAGCAGAATCGAGTGTAGAATAGTTGCATGGCGGTGACTCGGCGAGTCGGAAGAACGACTCGGCGAGTCGAGTCGCGAGTCCCCGATTTCTTCCTTTTGAGTGGTGTCTGTCGAGTGGGACCAGTGAGTAGTGAGGTGGACTCAGCGAGTTGAGGGTAGACTCAGTAATGGAGGGACTCGGCGAGTTGTTCATACAACTCGACGAGTCCAAGGCAATCTTCTTAAGCTCAAGAACAACTCGTCGAGTTGTTCATATGACTCGGCGAGTCGGATGAAGATTGTCTGAGTTCTTGGATCGAGAGTGTACTCGTCGAGTCGATGCCACACTCGACGAGTAGCAGCGAGTAGGGTTGAGGAGTGAGAGTAGGGACTCGGCGAGTTGGCAGCCCAACTCGGCGAGTCAGGTCAAATGAGAGTTGACTTTGACCAAGGGTAAAAGAGTCATTTTACCCAAGTGCAGTGTTTAGTATTTGATTGAGTGTGTTTATGGACTTGTAACCGGGGAGATACCGGAGCAGCAACAGTTAGCTTCCAGAGCCATACACTCAGCAGCCAGTTTACGAGGTGAGTTTCCTTCCCGTAGTTAGAGTGCTTGATGTCTTTGTGATACAAGCATGTTTGTGTTATGTGTTCCGGACTCTGTTTCGATGCAGTATGCAGTATATGTGATTATGATAGTGTTATGTTTTATGCTATGCCATGATCGGTCAGTTCCGGACTTCGGTCCGATGCAGTCAGTTCCGGATTTCGGTCCGATGCAGTCAGTTCCGGACTTTGGTCCGATGCAGTTAGTTCCGGATTTCAATCCGATGAAGTTAGTTCCGGACTCTGGTCCGATGCAGGGGACAAGGTCCCAGTCAGTTCCGGACTTCGGTCCGATACAGCTAGTTCCAGACTTCGGTTTGATGCTGTGGGCAAGGCCCAGTATGTGCTTATTTATATATTGTGTGGTATGTGGTAGTTTGGGGGAGCTCACTAAGCTTCGTGCTTACAGTTTCAGTTTTGGTTTCAGGTACTTCCGCAAGCAGAGGGAAGAGCTCGGGGTGATAGCATCGCACACACCACAACTTTAGCTTTTATCCTGGGAATTGATTTAGTTTGTTTTGATTTGACATAGTATGATACAGTTTTCCGCACAGTGTTTTTATTATGTTTGGGATACATCACGTATGGTTTTATGATATGACACTCAGATTATGGTTTTAGTTATATTGAAAAACGAAATTTTTGGGTCGTTTCACCACAATGTCGGCCCACCAAAGAGGAGTATTTAGAAGATAATTGTCTTTGTGATAATTATCCTGGTCTAGTTATGTGCTTTGGTCATGAGATTTATCTGTATGATATGTTGTGTATAGCACATATTAGTTTCCCTGACAGTGGTCCTTAGGACCAAAGGGTAAGTCAGTACCCGGATATGCCTGACTGTATGCTTATATCTATTATTGTAAGCTAGTAGTAGGGGGTGGAATAGTCCCCAGTTACCGGTTGAAAGATACCGATGATAGTTACCGGTTGAAGGATACCGATGAAGGTTACCGGTTGAAAGATACCGATGATTTTGTATGGTATGTGGTATGATGGGGGAACTCACTAAGCTTTGTGCTTATAGTTTTGGTTTTTGTTTCAGATACCTCTTCATCGAAGGGGAAAGAGTCGGTGGTGTAGCAGCGCATCACATACACACACACATGGTTTCCGCATTGAGCTTCTGGGATCATACTCTGATTTTGATTATTTTTGATGTCATAGTTTGGACACAATATTATGATTTTGAAACGTGTTGTTATTTGACCATATTTTGATAAAATGTTTATTAAATTATTAATTCAAAAAATGAAATTTTCGGGCTTGAATTTTCAGATGTTACAGTTGGCTTCGACTAAGGAACTTCATAGGGAGATTTGAGAGAGATTAGTGACACATGGAGAAATTTAGGAGAGATTTGAGATACTTAGAGAGATTTGGGAGAGATTTGAGATACTTTGAGAGATTTGGTAGAGATTCCACATACTTTGAGAGATTTGCCATAGAGGAAGATATTCCTTGTAATATTACCATACATAGCTCCTTAGGAATCATAATGCAAATCATAACGTTTGAGTTCAAGCCTCACAATGGTTGGGGCTCACATGAGGACATAATTTCCTAGCCAAAAGTGCTAGTTGTGACACCATTGGATTTCATATTTACTATTTTCTATTTGGAAATTAGAACATCATCATATATTCTAAACTTTGAGTGGGAAGAATATTGGGTGTAAAGTTTTCAATGGGGAATGACAAGAGGGGGCTTAAAAATCCATTTATGACATACAAGGAATATTCCTTATGACTTGTATAAGATTTGTATCCACCATCTATACATAAGCATTAGGCGTGTTGCGCATAAATAAAACTATGGTGATTAAAATTATGATAAATTATTGCGTTGTATACAATAATATAATTATATTATTGATACATTTATAGTATTATAAATATTTATATCTTTGTTATTAATTTAGAGTTAATAATTTTTTATACTAATCATTTCACCAAGCTATTTCTTACTAATATTTAGCTATTTTTTTATATGTTGTTAATGGCATCCATCACTTCCTAGCAAACATTGATTATATGGATGGAAGTTTTGTTGGTAAATTATTATAAGTTTCAAGTTAAGATTAGAAAACTAAAAAACAATATTAAAATTACAGACAAATGAATAAACTTTAATACTATAAAAACAACCTATAAGTTTCAATTAAAAATTAAAGAATTAAGAAACAATATTAAAATGACAAAAAAAAGATAAACTCTAATAATAGAAAATAATATGTAAAAAATAAAGAAATTTAACATGAATAAAAAAATAGAATGAAAGACATACTAATAATCTATTTGAAGGCAATATCCATCAAACAACCATATTATTGCTCATGTTCTATCCCATGAAATAGAACTTTACATATTTTTAGCTTTTTTTTTCCTAATCTTATTCTTGAAATCATAACAATCTAATTTACATCCATAAACTATATATACTCTAAATCAACAAATTAATATATAGCATACCTTACAAAAACTCTTGATTTATAATAGTTAATTAGTTCAAAGCTAAAGAGTTTTAGTATTAAAGTAATATTTAATATAATTATAAAAAGACTTTTCATATACAGTAATTACATGATACGAGTTATAATAAATATTAAATATTATAATAATATTTATGACTTATGATTATAATTATTTTTAAAAAGCAATTGAATGTCATTGGATTTTCAAATATATAAGCTTAAGTATTTTGGTCTCTATCATTTTTTGGGTATGAATGAGAGATTTAGTTTATAAAAAATTATGAATTAAATTAATTTTATCTAGATTCAGATCTATATACATGTCAAATCCAAGTTTCGTGTCCTCACACTCCGAGGATTATGAAGAGATTGGGACAAACACGTATTGAAAGAATATATATATATATATATATATATATATATATATATATATATATATATATATATATATATATATATATATATATATATATATATATATATATATATATATATATATATATATATATATATATATAGAGAGAGAGAGAGAGAGAGAGTTAGGTTCATGTGAGACGGCTTAATTTTGTGAGACCGTGAGACGTATTTTTTTATTTTTTTTATTTTTTAAAATTTTTTTTAAATTTTTTTTATTTAATTCAAGTTATAAAAATAATATTTAAAAAAAGATTTTTTTGATTTTTCCATTTATTTTGCATTTTAAAATTATTTTTAGAATATGTACAGTGTAATATTCTATTTAGAATATTTCACGTATTTTTCAAAAAATAGGATTTTTTTTTATTTTTTTTAGTTAATTCAAATTCCGAAAATAATATTTAAAAAAAGAATTTTTAGATTTTTCCATTTATTTTGCATTTTAAAATTATTTTTTACAATATGTCAGTGTAATATTGTATTTAGAATATTTCACGTATTTTTCAAAAAAAAAAAAACGAGATTCTTTTTTATTATTTTTTATTTTTTTTAAATTTTTTTTAGTTAATTCAAGTTCCGAAAATAATATTTAAAAAAAGAATTTTTGGATTTTTCCATTTATTTTGCATTTTAAAATTATTTTTAGATTTGGTCTCTCGATCTTACAAAATTAGCATGGTCTCAAATGAACCTGAACATATATATATATATATATATATATATATATATATATATATATATATATATATATATATATATATATTAAAGTCATCTTATTTTATTAGTTTTATGATTTAAACATTTATATGTTTATTTATTTTATTAGAATCATCTTATTGTAAAAAAAAAAAAAAAAAAAAAAGATCAATATAATTAACATGATCATCTACTGTCAATTTAACATGTTACCAAATAAAATATAACATTTGTTTCACATTGAGTCATCCAAATTTAACAATTTCATAATTTGATCATTAATAACATATTTTTTATTTTTTATTTTAATTTCTATGAGATGGTAGTTGCATTTATTAAAAAATTTGTTAAATTTGGTATTTTGTTGCAATCTTTTTTCTTCTATTTTTTAGGAATAGTTATTTTGTTCTCACAAAAACAATCATTGTAATAATTTGAACCTTTTGACCTACTGTAACATGGTTACATGTTATTTTAGCCTATGTGACATGCTTCTAGAATTTAAGATTAGACATAGAATTTCTATATTATATGGTGTTGTTAATCAAAAGATTTTTAGTCTAACGGTATTAGTTGGTATTGTTACCACTTGGATTGTTATGAGTTGGTAAGACATATAAAAAATATGGTGGATAACCTATTGATTAATGTTCTGAAACATCTCAAAATACGACCCAAAAATTTTTGTTTAACAAATAATTAAGGTACTAAAATAATATCACAAAGTAAAACTCATACGCCAATATTTCAAAACAATAACTAATAGTTATGTAGAAGTGTATCAAAACCGTATCAATCACATTTATGAAAAACTAGAAACATCTCCCAGGACAACTGAAACTGTGGTGTATGCGATGCCATCAACTCGAGCTCTTCCCTTTGCTTGCGGAAGTACCTTAAACCAAAACTGAAACTGTAAGCACGAAGCTTAATGAGCTTCCCCAAACTACCACATACCATACAATACATATAAACACATACTGGGCCTTGCCCACTGCATCGGACCGAAGTCCAGAACTAGCCAGGGCCTTGCCCTCTGCATCGGACCAAAATCTAGAACTACTGAGGCCTTGCCTCCTGCATCGTACCGAAATCCGGAACTAACTGCATCGGACCGAAGTCCGGAACTAACTGCATCGGACCGAAGTTCGGAACCACTGATCATATCATAGTATAAACATATCAACTAGCATGAACACATAAACAACATACTGCATCGGGCTGTAACCCGGTACACATAACACATAAATCCTGTCTGAGCCACGAAGGCATTAGACATGATGACCGAAATCTGAATGCTACTACTAGCTATACGGGCCGGCATTGTGGCCTTAGACCCGTTCCTACTACAAGGAAACTCACCTCGTGATCTGGCCGCTGAGTGTATGGCTCTGGAAGCTATCTGCTGCTGCTTCGGTATCTCCCCGGCTACAATTCCACAAATACACTCAATCAGAATACTAATAACTGCATTGGGGTAAAATGACTCTTTTACCCCTGGCTAAAGTCAACTCTCCTGGTCAAGGTCAACTCTTCTGGTCAAAGTCAACTTACAGTTGACCTGACTCGCCGAGTTGGGCCGCCAACTCGCCGAGTCCCTACTCTCATTTCTTAACCCTGCATGCTGCTACTCGTCGAGTATGGCTTAAACTCGACGAGTTCCCATTTGATTCTAAAATTCAGACTATCTGCATCTGACTCGTCGAGCTGTATGAACAACTCGACGAGTTGTTCTTGAATTTATGAAGATTGCCTTAGACTCGCCGAGTTGTATGAACAACTCGTCGAGTCCCTCCATTACTGAGTCTAACCTCCGACTCACTGAGTCCATTCGACTACTCACTGGTCTCCACTCGGAATCACTCAAAGGGAAAGGATCGGGGACTCGCCGAGTCCGAAGAACGACTCGCCGAGTCACATGCATGCAATTACTAAAAACTCGATTCTGCTCAAAACCACTGCATACAATATATAGATCTGAGTTCCTAAAGCTGGTTTACCACGTAAAGTTTCCAACTTTACGTGTACATATGCATACAAAAGGATATAAAGGCTAAAAAGGCACTTGGAAGAGTAGATCTAGGGCTATCATGCAAAATGGCTCCATAAAGTTGATAGATCTATGTTTTTGGAACTGAAACATGGCTAGATCCGAAAGCTAACCCATCCAATATGATTTCTCTACTATGAACAAGCTAAAGAATGGGCTAAATATGCTTATAAAAGGGAATCAATCATCAAAATAGGAAGAAACCGAATATTACCTCAAAATACTCTGAAATGGGTGCAAAAACTTGGATCTTCTTCTTCTCCTTTGGATCTAGCCTCCTTCTTCTCTTCAAAACTTCAAGATTTACACAAGGAATGCTCAAATACTCAATGGAATGGTTAGGGGTTGCTAAATAATGCTGTGAGGGTGAAGGAGACGAGTTTGGGGGCTCATAAGATGGTTTAAATAGGGTGCAAACCCGGAGATTTAGGGTTTCTACCTGGCAGGCCGACTCGCCAAGTCCCGAATATGGACTCACCGAGTCGCCGATCTATATGCTGCCCAAGATCACGACTCTACTCGACGAGTCGGGCCATAGACTCGTCGAGTCCCTCTACAAATTTAAAATAAATAATATAAAAGCAACATACCAGAGACGGGTCGTTACAATTTCAAATCATGACACTACTTAGTCCTTGTAGCTGTAGAGGTTCATATGCAGTGACTTCGGGCATTAGACATAGCCTCATGTTTGCAGCAAATTATTAGTCGGCGTGCGAAAACTAACCTAGAAACCTTTTAAAGGAAGTTCCTTAAAAAAACAATTATATGTAGAATTTCTATATGATATAGTACTGTTTACCAAAGGGCTTTTGGTCCAATGATATTATGTTTTGCGTTTTTTCTGTGAGATCGAGTGTTTAAGTCCTATCGTAAACATTGATAAAATTAAGTGTTAGAATAGAAGGAGATTAAACTAGCATGTTCAAAATAGAAAAAAATATATGGTATTGTTAGATCTCTTATTTTTTCTACTGTGGGGTCCCCCACAAAACAAAGAAAGCAACACCCTTTGGCACTTCTTTTTCATCGAGATGACTTAATGAGATTTTAGTGACAACAACCAACAAAAGAAGTTATAGAACGATATTGTCGATGGTCTATAGTATTGAGTTTTTGTTGTCGTCGACAAACATTACCAATTATATCTCTTCCTATTGTGTTTTAATTATAGACGCAAAAAAACTTTATAAAAGATTAATTTTTTTTAAAAATACTGCTCTTAACAAAAAAAATTACGATAAATTTATTATTATAGTTATATTAGAAAAATATGTTAAAATTAGTTGGCTCTAGTAAAAGAAATATTGCATTATTATAGTAACATACATATTGTTATTAAAGTAACAATAAAAGGTCATGAAATGTTTTTATTTTATTTTTTAAAATAAAATCACTTTAATAACACAAATAAATTATCAGTTGTTAAGATATTACTTCTTAAGGCACAAATAACTCTTATTTACATTGCCGAACATAACATAGGCACATGTTCAAAAACTAGACATGACAATCGTGTAATGTCATGTGGATTTGTGTCATGTTGAAACAAGTATTTGGCCCTAATCCGAATCGGTTAATTAACGTGTTGTATCGTGTTAACTTGTTTATCTTTGTGTCGAGTTTGTGTCGGGTTTTGTGTTAGAGATATACTTTGAAATATGTCATGTCATATGAGGTTCGAATACTAAACATGTTAAAAGAGTGAAAGTTGGATACACAGAAAGAAAAAAGTACTACTTCGGAGACGAAATAGGTAAACTCACAGATGAAAAAAATGGAAAGAGTAGGAGCTCGAGAGACGATAGACAAGATCATGAGGATGAGAGAGTGGTTATATGCATTATATAGTTTAGGAGAGAATGAAAAAACTGAAAATTAAATCTTGATCTAGACAACTAAATCATTTCGATATTACAAAACGACTCAATTAAAAAGTTTTTTTTTTAATTTTTTTTAGTTTTTATTTTTATTTTTAACTTATGGTTTTGGTTTTAGATCTTTCTAATTTATTTAAAGAACTAAAAACACTTGCATATAAATAAACGAGTCATTTTCGAGTTATATTTAAGTTGAAATGCTCAACCCTAATTATACCCGTTTATTTTTTGTGTTGCGTTGTGTCAACCTGTTTACTTAAACAGGTTGAAATATCTTAGAGGAATCCATTTATTTCGTGTTGAGTTCTTGTCAGATTTCGTATCTTCCCAATTTTTGCCACCTCTACTAAAAATTAACTATCAGTTCCCTCAAACTAATTTAGCTTGTTATAATCAATCTTGTAGGACTTGTACTGTTGTACATGTTCCAGCTTCATTTTCCAGCGACAAAATTGCAAATTTGGTCCCTGTGGTATGTTAAAACTAGGAAGTTTGGTCCAAAATGGGTTTAGCTCGCAAAGATGGTCCAATAGTTTCTTATAGTTCTGAGTTTGGTTTAATGGCTTAACAGTCGTTACCAAGCTCTCATTAATTTACCCATGCCCCTCTCACTTGAGGGTATTTTAGTATATCCATCCCTGTAACCGTTCCCGCTAAAGCTCAATAAAAGCAGTTCATCTACTCAATAAAGTAGATCATCATTGTTTAACCAAGATCAATAAAAGCCCTAGACACAAAATATGTTACGTTAGTTAAGTTACGATTTGCAAAGATTAACGGTGGATGAACATACCAATGTGGCACGTAAGGTTGTTAAACAAACTCTTCAACCCCAAGGTTGTTTATGGTACATAATTTTCCCTTTTTCCTCTTTGAATTTATTGAAGTTTTTTGAAGCAACTCCACCCGAGGTGGTTTTTTTCTTGTTTTGAAGATGGACACCCAACATTGTTTACCGTTAAGTTGTACCATGGAGGTGAGTTCACCAAGTACCCTTATGTCCGTTACATCGATAGAACTGTAAACTATGTTGACAAGGTAGATATAGATGAGTTTTCAGTTCATGAACTTGATGCAATCATGAAAGGTTTTAGATACGGGGTTCCTTGATATGTGCATAATGTAACGCCCGTGTTTTTAGGCTTGCCATTTTTAGCAATGTAATAGTCTAGGTTAACCTTCTAACTCAACTTGAAATAATAAGAATGTATTATTTGTGAATTATTTGAATTATGTGATTTATGTGTGTATTTTCTTAATTTTTTATAATTTAATGAATTAAGAATAAAATAAGCGTCAAAATTTAAGTGTGAGATAAGTCCGACATCTTTACATAAAGTTGTAGTGGTCGAAACAAGGATTCCGGAGATATAAGGAATGCCAAAATCCGAGTTATAACGAAGAAGTTATGACATGTCGAAATTTCGAGACAGAACCGGCACAACGCCGAGTGACGTAAAATATGAATTTACGTTAGAGCAATATTTAGCCTTAGTGATCTAAACGAGGATCGAAGATCTCGTTGTTAGTATCAAAGCGATAAAAAGTTAGGCGAGAACGGACGTCGAACGAAGAAGTTATGAATTTATAACGAAATTTTCTGTCCCGGCCTATTAAAAATAAACAATAAAAATAAATTCAAAATTAGCCGACGGAGTCTAAACGAAAGTTGTAGATCGTAGTCTCACCTTTCTGTGGATATAAAGAACGTCGAAAACGGAGTTCGTATGAAGAAGATATGAATTTCCGAAGTTTATTAATTAATTTATAATTATTTTTAATTCAAATTCGGAAGCATTATCCGAAGGCGAGTCACGGATCTTATCCGACTTACGCGCCGCGTAAGTGAGTACGCCCCGCGTACTCCGAAAATGTCGACATCGCAGCAAGTGGCTTCGGATGACGCAAGCGCTTACGTTTCTGAGGCAGTACGCCCCGCGTACTGGTGTACGCCCCGCGTACTTGCGAGGTTCAGCAACTATAAAAGGAGGTCCGAAGCAGCCGAGTTTTCTTTTACAAATTCTTCATTTTCTCTCATCTTTTGCCTCGATTTGCGTGCCGATTCCATCCCGAAGCCCCGGTAATATTCCCGAGTCCCGAAGCGAGTCCCGAGATCCCGAAGATCCCGAGAAGTGCGGTTTCCGAGCCGAAGCTCTACCCGCGAGAAGTTCGATTTTCGTAAGAGATCTTCCAGATCTGCGGAGGATTACTACTTCTGCAAGCCGTAGTGATACCCGATCATCTTCTGATCAAGTGAGTATGTAGTTACTTTCATTCCAACGCAATATTATGAAGTATTTTATATAAAATACGTGTTATGTGTATATATTTGGTTGTTATACGTGTGAGTGTATATTCACTCTCTTCTATCTTATAGATATGATGTATTCTCTATGAAATACGTGTTATGTGTGTATGCCTCATCTGTTATGTGGAATATGTGTTGATTAAAACATGTTATACAGGTTTTTAAACTATGTATAAAAATGTATATTTTTATCTACTAATATGTTGGGTAGAACATGGGTAGATAATTGGTGTGTAATAAACAGATGAGAGGCCTCGGTGTTATTGGTGTTATTCTAGTCATTCAGCAGAGTATGGATGACGACCACGGACTATTCTAGAATGTCCTGTGGAACACTAGCAGGCTCATTACCTGTAGGTGTTGTGAACGACGTGTTCACCGATGTACTCTATCCCCCACATGGTTGCCTTTAGGACACTTATTATTGAGGAAGCCCCTCTGCAGTAATGTCCGTCCCGATGAAAAATCCTGAAATAAGTTCCTTATAATAGACGTTATTTTTAGGAACGTAAGGTGAGGATAACGGGAATGGGTAATCGGGTTTATTGTTGATTGTTGAAATTAAATATAATTATTGTGGGTTTGAAAACCCTATATGCTCACCAGGCTCCCAAGCCTGACCCACTCAGTTGATTTATTTTACAGGAAGTGGCGCAAGAGCTTAAGATGGGCGAACATCAAGTTATTTTTGTTTACAAGTCTGTATATGTATATATTTGTTGAACGACTTGTAATGTTATCGTTTATGCTTTATGACCTGTATCGGAACATGACATCCCGACTTTTGATTATGAAATGAAATCATATTTCTTTATGAAATGTTTTGATAAATATCTATTTTATCATGTTTTGTTTTTGGGAACAAATTCCGCATCTCTTTTAAAATTAAAAGGATTTACTCTGAAAATTATTTTAAAAAGCATAAATGAAATCGGTCTTTTCTGGCCGAGATTTTGGGGATGTCACACATAATTAGTTAGTTATTTAGCATATATTCTTAGTTATTTTTGATTAATTATGTGAATAATGTGGACAAAAGGTACTTAAAATATTGTGAATTTTGTTTTCAGTCCAAAAGATATGCTTGGAAGCAAAAAGGAGAAAAGGAAAGCAATTGAAGATCGAAGAGTAAAAGAAGGGGATATACTCGGCGAGTAGATCGACCCTACTCGGCGAGTACACGAGGATATTCCAGAAGATAAATACAACTGCTGATTCAAGACGGATAAGTATGGATCTACTCGGCGAGTTGATTCTGCTACTGCCGACTACACCCTGTTTTGGGATATCTATAAAACACGAATCCTTATCTCATGGGATGGGACTCCTGGCGGTTTTTGAAGGTTTGGCTGCGAATAAGAGACTGAGAAGACGCTAAGGAACCCTAGGCTTCAATTTTTGGAAGAATTCAAGCAATTAGGTTACTTCTACCACTTAGACTTAGGAATTGAATATGTTTGCTTTAGTAAACTTTGTTTTTATGTTTGTTTCTACTGCAATTATGAACTAAATTCGTTTTTGTTTCTATTTGGGGAATACCAAAGAACTCCTATGGTTTGATTATTGATTATTGCTTAATTGACTATTGGTGATTTATTAAATTAAGTTTGTTAAAGAACTTTATGTATTAATCACTACTATTTTCTGTTAATTGGAAGGCAATTAGGTTGCATGAACATCACGTAATTGTTAACCTCATATGTCTATGTGAATGCTAAACCATATGCTTAGAAGTAATGATTATGAAACTAAGATTAATAAGAAAATAGGAAGATTAATGTGTGAGCTTGTTTGAGAAACCATCAACAAGAGGTTAATTGAATTAATAACTTAATTGACCATTACAAATCTTATTTAATCCAAATAATTAATCTAGGGAATTAATTAGTTTAAACACTTGATCAATGCTTAAATTAGTTAATTGTCTAAGGGTTAGGAGTAATGAATATGAACCTAACTATTATAATTGGTAACCAAGAGCAATTAATCTACCTTAAACTTAAATAACCATAGGAGTGAATTGGCTGAACCTAAATAGAAACATCTTTATCAAATTTGGTGAATAGTTGTTGCTTTAGTTAATTAGTTAATTTAGTTTGTCTAAGTTTCTAGTCTTGCAAAACTAGAGAAAAACCTTTCACTTTTATTATTTGTTTTAGTTAAAATTAGCTATTAGTTTAATTTTCCGTTCCCTGAGTTCGATACCTTACTTATCAATCTATACCATTTAAAGACAGGTTCACTGCCTTTGTGTGCTCAAATTATTAATAAAAAGTAGGGATAAAACTAGTTGGTTTTACACACATCAAGTTTTTGGCGCCGTTGCCGGGGAACGGTTCTAAATAATTAAGCTAATTCCTAATTTTTTCGATCCTTTGTGTGAGTTTACTTGCATAAAGTTCATTTATTGCAATTTAGTAATTAGTAATTAGGTTTTAGTATCTGTTATAGTTACTTTAAAACTTAGAAATTTTTTTGAAATATCACTGATACTCGCCGAGTGCAATCGCACCTACTCGGCGAGTAGCAGTTTAGTCAGCAGTAGATTTTCTTTATTTTTACAGTCTTTTTGTTCTTTTTACGCTTTTTATTTGATTGATTTCAGGATTTTCTTTATGACCTGTATCGGAACATGATATCCCGACTTTTGATTATGAAATGAAATCATATTTCTTTATGAAATGTTTTGATAAATATCTATTTTATCATGTTTTGTTTTTGGGAACAAATTCCGCATCTCTTTTAAAATTAAAAGGATTTACTCTGAAAATTATTTTAAAAAGCATAAATGAAATCGGTCTTTTCTGGCCGAGATTTTGGGGATGTCACAGGTGGTATCAGAGCATTAGTTTAAGCGAACTAGGAATTTGTAGGATTTCTAAACTTAAACTTAGCATTCTAAGTGGAGATTGTGAGATGTGTGTCTGATAAGTTTTAGACACAAGCACTAGTTTATTTTAGGAAAGTTGCCTAAAATGCTTTTATGTGCTAAATGTTATATGTTGCCATATATGATATTATTTGTTCGGATTTATGGTTTGTTGCCAACCGGATCTGAAGGCTTATGTGTTTAGGATTCTAAGCGTATGTATACGATATTAGAACTAGCATTTAATCGCTTGGAGTAATAAGGTTAAATTATTCGGTGTATAGATCAAAATGGTGAGAACAAGAAGCGGAGTTGGAAATGCTAATGAAAACAGGAATCAACCACCTGTAATCGAGCAAGTACCTGTCGTAGCTGCTGCACCTGAGCCGATAACAATGGCTGGTGTACAAATGATGATTCAAATGATGTTGGATCGTCAGATGGAAGAAACAAGACGCCTGCTTAGGCAGAATCGTGAAGAACCGTCAATTCAAGCGGAAGAGCCCGAGGAGAATGGAGGGCAGTCTGAAGGAGAAAACTTTAGTGGGATCATTGGTCAAGACGAACAACCAGTGGTTAGACGCAATAACCAGTATGGAGGAAATGATGGTCGTGGGTGCAAGTATAAAGATTTCATGGCATCCAAACCACCATGCCTATCCGGAAGCCCGACGCCGGTACAAGTTATGGACTGGGTCTCTGAAATGGAGACTATGTTTGAAAGTTGCGAATGCAGCAACAGGCAGAAGACCGCTCTTGCGATCCCTCTGCTAAAATCTGGCGTGTTGAGTTGGTGGAAGCTGTTAGCTGACTCTATGCCCAAGGGAGAAGCAAGCAAAATGTCTTGGGAAGACTTTGTGGAACAACTTAAGCTACAATACTGCTCCGAGCAGGACCTTCTGGAAATCAGTAATGAGTTTCAGAATTTGAAGAAAGGGAAATTGAGCGTTACTGAATACGCTACAAGTTTCACGGAAAAGATGAAGTTTATCCCATATTTGGTGCCTACAGAACTCTCTAAGGTCAACAAGTTTGCCCTTGGACTACCAGCGGACTATGGTCCAATGGTTAAGCAAGCAACCACATTGAAAGCCGCCATCTGGGCTGCTAGAAATGTTGAGACCCAGATCAGGGAAAAAGGTCTAGAAAGGTCAGAGGTTGGTGAGAAAAGGAAAATCGATGGATTTTCGGGGTCCAGCAAGAAAATTAAATTCTCGAAGTCTAGTTCGAGAGGAAGTGGAGGAAAGGTAGAGGCGAAATGGTGCGACAAGTGCAAGAAGAAGCATCATGGGAAGTGTGGCGGGGAAACCACATGCTACAAATGTGGAAAGCCAGGGCATTATGCCAACGAATGCACCTTCACCAAGAATGTTTGTTATGGTGTTGGTGAGGAGGGGCACATCTCAAGGGATTGTCCGAAGAAGAAGGAGGCAGCAAGACCCAACATTCCGCCAAAGCCAAAGGCGAGAGCATTCCAGATGACACTGGAAGCTGCTAAAGATGAAGCTGATGTCGCTTCAGGTACCTTTCTCGTTAACGAATTGCCTGCCCAAATTTTATTTGATTCTGGAGCCAACTACTCCTTCATATCGCATGAATTTGGTAGAAAACTAGCTTTGCCTATTGTGAGACTAGATAATGATTTATTAGTCGAAGTTGCTAGTGGCAAGATTGTACCTGTTAGCCATCGTATGAAAAACATTTTGATTGATTTGAATGGGAATAAGTTCCACGAGGAATTATTACCTATAGAACTTAATGGTTTCGACATCGTTTTGGGAATGGATTGGCTTAGTGCCAATGATGCCGAAATTTTATGCAAGAAGAAAATAGTGAAAGTGAATCCGCCTGGAAAGGAATCGTTTATGGTGTATGGAGATAAACGCAGAGTAAATTCTGGAATCATTTCCCTAATGAAAGCCAGAAAGTGTTTGACCAAGGGATGTACATCATATTTAGCATTCGTGATCGATGCTAAGAAGGAAAAGAAGGTGATGCAAAATATTCCTGTTGTGTGTGATTATCCGGAAGTATTTCCCAAAGATCTTCCTGGATTACCGCCCGATCGACAAGTAGAATTTCGTATTGACTTGTTGCCTGGAACAACGCCAATTGCAAAAGCACCTTATCGATTAGCACCGACGGAGATGAAGGAGCTAATGATGCAACTTCAGGAGTTATTGGACAAAGGTTTCATTAGACCTAGTTCATCACCCTGGGGAGCTCCGGTGTTATTCGTAAAGAAGAAAGATGGAAGCATGAGGATGTGCATTGATTACCGAGAGCTGAATAAGGCAACAATAAAGAATAGATATCCGTTGCCGAGGATTGATGACCTATTCGATCAGCTACAAGGTTCAAGTTATTTCTCAAAGATCGACTTGAGGTCAGGATATCATCAGCTAAAAGTAAGAGAGCAGGATATAGAGAAGACTGCATTCAGAACCCGATATGGACATTATGAGTTTTTGGTTATGTCGTTTGGACTAACCAATGCTCCAGCAGCATTCATGGATTTAATGAACAGGGTTTGTAATCCGTTCCTTGATAAATCTGTGATAGTGTTCATTGATGACATTCTGATTTATTCAAAAAGCCAAGAGGAGCATGGCAGACACTTGCGAGAAGTTTTGGAAGTCTTGAAGAAGGAGAAGTTGTATGCGAAGTTCTCCAAATGTGATTTTTGGATTCGAGAAGTCCAATTCTTGGGTCACGTGGTCAACCAAGAAGGTATAATGGTTGATCCAGCAAAGATTGAAGCTGTAATGAAGTCGGAACAACCAAAAAGTCCCACGGAGATTCGAAGCTTTTTAGGATTAGCCGGATATTACCGAAGGTTTATCCAAGGCTTCTCTTCGATTGCTAGTCCATTAACAGCTTTGACCCACAAAGGAGCTACTTATGCTTGGAGTGATAAGCATAAAGAAGCATTCGAGAAGCTAAAGAAGAAACTATGCGAGGCACCGATACTTTCTCTACCCGAAGGAGTTGAAGACTTCGCTGTTTATAGCGATGCGTCTGGGGTTGGATTGGGTTGTGTTTTAACCCAAAGAGAAAAGGTGATAGCATATGCGTCTCGACAACTGAAAGAGCATGAAAAGAACTACCCGACTCATGATTTGGAGTTGGCAGCGGTAGTTTTCGCTCTGAAGATATGGAGGCATTACCTCTATGGCACTAAGTGCAAACTTTTCACTGATCATAAGAGTCTCCAATATCTCTTTAGTCAGAAAGAATTGAATATGAGGCAACGACGCTGGCTGGAACTACTTAAAGACTACGACTGTGAGATACTTTACCACCCCGGTAAGGCCAATGTTGTTGCTGATGCTCTCAGTCGGAAAGTCAATCTTGAAAAGAGAAGGCCAAGAGCGTTGAGAATTGAAGTTGTCTCAACCATTTTGGAAAGTATAAAGAAAGCTCAAGAGGAAGCTTCGGAGAAGAATGACCGAAAGGAGGAACGTTTGGGCAAAACGTTGGTGTTCGGTGTAAACAGTCACGGACTGAAGGTGTTCCAAGATCGGATTTGGATACCTAAGACAGGAGGAGTCAGAGATCTTCTGATGGAAGAAGCTCACAAGACCATGTACTTAATTCATCCCGGTAGCACTAAAATGTATAGGGACCTGAAACCCTATTATTGGTGGCCGACGATGAAGCTCGACATTGCGAAGTATGTGGCCGAGTGTGTGACTTGTGCAAGAGTCAAGGCACAACATCAGAAACCGTACGGGAGTTTAGAACCATTGCCTGTGCCTATGGGTAAGTGGGAAGACATTACTATGGATTTTGTCACTAAACTGCCCAGAACAAAGAATGGTCACGACATGATTTGGGTGGTCGTCGATCGATTCACTAAGAGTGCGCATTTCATAGCAGCCAATGAGAAATGGTCTATGGAAAAGCTTGCAAATTCTTATGTGAAGGAAATTGTGAGACTTCACGGTGTTCCGCTAACAATTGTGTCGGATCGTGATAGTCGTTTCACCTCAAGATTTTGGAAAAGTCTAAAAGAGGAATTGGGTACCAAGTTGTGTTTAAGTACAGCTTACCATCCGCAGACTGATGGTCAGAGCGAACGGACGATACAAACACTTGAAGATATGCTGAGAGCGTGTACCTTGGAATTCCTAGGTAATTGGGATGAGCATTTACCTTTGGTAGAATTTTCCTATAATAATAGTTTTCACTCGAGCATAAAGATGGCACCTTATCAAGCTTTGTATGGACAGAAATGTCGTACGCCGTCTTGTTGGCTTGAGGCTGGGGAAAAGCAGTTTATGGGTCCGGAGATAGTCCATCAAACTGCTGAAAAGTTGAAAATAATTAGGGAGAGAATGTTAGCAGCTCAGGATCGTCAAAAGAGTTATGCTGACAAAAAGCGAAGACCGATGACTTTTGAAGTTGGAGATTCGGTTTTGCTTAAAGTCTCGCCGTGGAAGGGACTTATAAGATTTGGAAAAAGGGGAAAGTTAAGTCCCAGGTTTATTGGACCGTTTAAAGTTCTTCAGAGGATTGGGAACCAAGCTTACAAGCTCGAACTACCAGAAGAACTGAATGGAATTCATAACACTTTCCATGTGTGTTATTTGAGGAAGTTCACGGGAGAAGTTCCCGACATAATTCCACTTTCAGAGTTGAGGATCGATGAGAACAAAAGGTTGATTGAGGAACCGGAGGCAATTGTTGACCGAAAGACTAAGAAATTGCGACGTAAGATGGTGGAGTTAGTGCTTGTCCGATGGAAACACACGAATGGGCCAAATCTCACCTGGGAGACGGAGAGTGACATGATGAGTCGCTATCCACATTTGTTTGCTGGTGTGTGATTCCGGGGACGGAATCATTCTAAGGTGGAGAGAATTGTAACGCCCGTGTTTCTAGGCTTGCCATTTTTAGCAATGTAATAGTCTAGGTTAACCTTGTAACTCAACTTGAAATAATAAGAATGTATTATTTGTGAATTATTTGAATTATGTGATTTATGTGTGTATTTTCTTAATTTTTTATAATTTAATGAATTAAGAATAAAATAAGCGTCAAAATTTAAGTGTGAGATAAGTCCGACATCTTTACATAAAGTTGTGGTGGTCGAAACAAGGATTCCGGAGATATAAGGAATGCCAAAATCCGAGTTATAACGAAGAAGTTATGACATGTCGAAATTTCGAGACAGAACCGGCACAACGCCGAGTGACGTAAAATATGAATTTACGTTAGAGCAATATTTAGCCTTAGTGATCTAAACGAGGATCGAAGATCTCGTTGTTAGTATCAAAGCGATAAAAAGTTAGGCGAGAACGGACGTCGAACGAAGAAGTTATGAATTTATAACGAAATTTTCTGTCCCGGCCTATTAAAAATAAACAATAAAAATAAATTCAAAATTAGCCGACGGAGTCTAAACGAAAGTTGTAGATCGTAGTCTCACCTTTCCGCGGATATAAAGAACGTCGAAAACGGAGTTCGTATGAAGAAGATATGAATTTCCGAAGTTTATTAATTAATTTATAATTATTTTTAATTCAAATTCGGAAGCATTATCCGAAGGCGAGTCACGGATCTTATCCGACTTACGCGCCGCGTACTCCGAAAATGTCGACATCGCAGCAAGTGGCTTCGGATGACGCAAGCGCTTACGTTTCTGAGGCAGTACGCCCCGCGTACTGGCGTACGCCCCGCGTACTTGCGAGGTTCAGCAACTATAAAAGGAGGTCCGAAGCAGCCGAGTTTTCTTTTACAAATTCTTCATTTTCTCTCATCTTTTGCCTCGATTTGCGTGCCGATTCCATCCCGAAGCCCCGGTAATATTCCCGAGTCCTGAAGCGAGTCCCGAGATCCCGAAGATCCCGAGAAGTGCGGTTTCCGAGCCGAAGCTCTGCCCGCGAGAAGTTCGATTTTCGTAAGAGATCTTCCAGGTCTGCGGAGGATTACTACTTCTGCAAGCCGTAGTGCTACCCGATCATCTTCTGATCAAGTGAGTGTGTAGTTACTTTCATTCCAACGCAATATTATGAAGTATTTTCTATAAAATGCGTGTTATGTGTATATATTTGGTTGTTATACGTGTGAGTGTATATTCACTCTCTTCTATCTTATAGATATGATGTATTCTCTATGAAATACGTGTTATGTGTGTATGCCTCATCTGTTATGTGGAATATGTGTTGATTAAAACATGTTATACAGGTTTTTAAACTATGTATAAAAATGTATATTTTTATCTACTAATATGTTGGGTAGAACATGGGTAGATAATTGGTGTGTAATAAACAGATGAGAGGCCTCGGTGTTATTGGTGTTATTCTAGTCATTCAGCAGAGTATGGATGACGACCACGGACTATTCTAGAATGTCCTGTGGAACACTAGCAGGCTCATTACCTGTAGGTGTTGTGAACGACGTGTTCACCGGTGTACTCTATCCCCCACATGGTTGCCTTTAGGACACTTATTGTTGAGGAAGCCCCTCTGCAGTAATGTCCGTCCCGATGAAAAATCCTGAAATAAGTTCCTTATAATAGACGTTATTTTTAGGAACGTAAGGTGAGGATAACGGGAATGGGTAATCGGGTTTATTGTTGATTGTTGAAATTAAATATAATTATTGTGGGTTTGAAAACCCTATATGCTCACCAGGCTCCCAAGCCTGACCCACTCAGTTGATTTATTTTACAGGAAGTGGCGCAAGAGCTTAAGATGGGCGAACATCAAGTTATTTTTGTTTACAAGTCTGTATATGTATATATTTGTTGAACGACTTGTAATGTTATCGTTTATGCTTTATGACCTGTATCGGAACATGACATCCCGACTTTTGATTATGAAATGAAATCATATTTCTTTATGAAATGTTTTGATAAATATCTATTTTATCATGTTTTGTTTTTGGGAACAAATTCCGCATCTCTTTTAAAATTAAAAGGATTTACTCTGAAAATTATTTTAAAAAGCATAAATGAAATCGGTCTTTTCTGGCCGAGATTTTGGGGATGTCACACATAATTAGTTAGTTATTTAGCATATATTCTTAGTTATTTTTGATTAATTATGTGAATAATGTGGATAAAAGGTACTTAAAATATTGTGAATTTTGTTTTCAGTCCAAAAGATATGCTTGGAAGCAAAAAGGAGAAAAGGAAAGCAATTGAAGATCGAAGAGTAAAAGAAGGGGATATACTCGGCGAGTAGATCGACCCTACTCGGCGAGTACACGAGGATATTCCAGAAGATAAATACAACTGCTGATTCAAGACGGATAAGTATGGATCTACTCGGCGAGTTGATTCTGCTACTCGCCGACTACACCCTGTTTTGGGATATCTATAAAACACGAATCCTTATCTCATGGGATGGGACTCCTGGCGGTTTTTGAAGGTTTGGCTGCGAATAAGAGACTGAGAAGACGCTAAGGAACCCTAGGCTTCAATTTTTGGAAGAATTCAAGCAATTAGGTTACTTCTACCACTTAGACTTAGGAATTGAATATGTTTGCTTTAGTAAACTTTGTTTTTATGTTGGTTTCTACTGCAATTATGAACTAAATTCGTTTTTGTTTCTATTTGGGGAATACCAAAGAACTCCTATGGTTTGATTATTGATTATTGCTTAATTGACTATTGGTGATTTATTAAATTAAGTTTGTTAAAGAACTTTATGTATTAATCACTACTATTTTCTGTTAATTGGAAGGCAATTAGGTTGCATGAACATCACGTAATTGTTAACCTCATATGTCTATGTGAATGCTAAACCATATGCTTAGAAGTAATGATTATGAAACTAAGATTAATAAGAAAATAGGAAGATTAATGTGTGAGCTTGTTTGAGAAACCATCAACAAGAGGTTAATTGAATTAATAACTTAATTGACCATTACAAATCTTATTTAATCCAAATAATTAATCTAGGGAATTAATTAGTTTAAACACTTGATCAATGCTTAAATTAGTTAATTGTCTAAGGGTTAGGAGTAATGAATATGAACCTAACTATTATAATTGGTAACCAAGAGCAATTAATCTACCTTAAACTTAAATAACCATAGGAGTGAATTGGCTGAACCTAAATAGAAACATCTTTATCAAATTTGGTGAATAGTTGTTGCTTTAGTTAATTAGTTAATTTAGTTTGTCTAAGTTTCTAGTCTTGCAAAACTAGAGAAAAACCTTTCACTTTTATTATTTGTTTTAGTTAAAATTAGCTATTAGTTTAATTTTCCGTTCCCTGAGTTCGATACCTTACTTATCAATCTATACCATTTAAAGACAGGTTCACTGCCTTTGTGTGCTCAAATTATTAATAAAAAGTAGGGATAAAACTAGTTGGTTTTACACACATCAAGTTTTTGGCGCCGTTGCCGGGGAACGGTTCTAAATAATTAAGCTAATTCATAATTTTTTCGATCCTTTGTGTGAGTTTACTTGCATAAAGTTCATTTATTGCAATTTAGTAATTAGTAATTAGGTTTTAGTATCTGTTATAGTTACTTTAAAACTTAGAAATTTTTTTGAAATATCACTGATACTCGCCGAGTGCAATCGCACCTACTCGGCGAGTAGCAGTTTAGTCAGCAGTAGATTTTCTTTATTTTTACAGTCTTTTTGTTCTTTTTACGCTTTTTATTTGATTGATTTCAGGACTTTCATGACCAGAGGAGCAAACACACCACTGGTACCCCCGTTTGAAGACCCCAATCCGCATTGAAAAGAAACAAAGGGAAGGACGTGGAGAGTTCAAGCACACCAAAGAAATCACCATTGTCCAACTTGAAGACTGTTTTTGGGAAAAAGAAGAGCAGTAAATCAGGAGCTTCTAGCGCTTCTTTGATAATTGAGGAGCCAATTCAAGAAGATATTGGATACGAGACCAAGGAAGAAGAGGAGGCAATGTACGAGCAAGAAACCGAGTCGGAGGAAGAGTTAGCGTTCACTATGGCTAACATTGATGAAATCCCCATGGGAGAATGGAAGAAGAGGATGCGCGACGACCATGGCCCGGGACTTGTGCAACCCACAATTCCCGCGACTGCTACCTTCGAGCTAAAAGGTCATATCCTAGCTTCACTCAAGGAAATACCTTTCAATGGGAAAGATCATGAAGACGCCTACAAACATTTGGATGAAGTCAATGATGTTGCTGATTACTTCAATATTCCAAATGTAACCCGCGAAACTCAACTACTTCATATGCTTCCGGTAACCTTCATGGGTGCTGCTAAAGACTGGCTCAAGTCACTTCCCCCCGGATCAGTCACTACTTGGGCCAGAATGAAGGAAGAATTTATTGATCGCTTTTTCCCACCATCCAAGATAGCCAAACTAAAGAAGGCCATTGCAAACTTTGAACAACAAGCTGGAGAATCTTTATATGAAGCATGGGAGAGGTACAAAGGTCTGCTAAGAAACTGCCCACACCATGATCTAAACAGCCAGCAAGAAGTTTCCATCTTCTATGATGGAGTCAATGTCACAACCCGGCAGTTACTAGACTCGCAAGGCCCACTTACAAAGAATCCACCCCCGGTGATTAAAGAATTGATTGAAGAATTCTCTAAACACTCTAGAGAATACCACAACCCTAGGAATGATGTCACGATGGGAGCCGCGTATGCTGCTACTGAAGATTTATCCGCGGTCATGGCCATGTTAAAAACCATGGATAGGAGAATGGACAAAATGGATCAAACTATCCATGCTATTCGGGTGGGTTGTGAAAACTGCAATGGACCTCACCTCACTAGAGATTGCGATTTGGATGAGAATGGCAACAAGAAGGCACAATCATGTTATTCGAGCGGTGACCGGTATGATGAGGACTGGCGCAAACAAAAGAAAGAGTGGCTACCTTATGAAGAGTACAAGAAGGCCAAGGAGGAGAAGTATAGACAAAAAGGGAGAGGTTTTTATCAAAAGGAGGAGCCGGTGCAAGAGAGGAAGCCAAGCTTGGAAGATATGCTTACTAAATTTGTGGCTGCTTCCGAGAAAAGACATAGTGACCATGATGCTGCTATCCAAGAAACAAGAACCATGCTCAGGAACCAGCAAGCATCCATCCACAACATAGAAACACAGCTTGGGCAACTTGATCAACAACTAAACCAAAGGTCACCGGGTGAGCTTCCTAGCAAAACCGAGAACAACCCACGAGACGCACAAGTAAACATTATCACAATGAGAAGTGGGAAGATCATCACTCCCCTGGCCCCCATTCGAACTGAAGCAACCAGGGACTCGCAGAAGGAAGGAACGGAAGAACAAGCAGAAAACCAAGATTCACAATCTGAGAGTTCTACTCGCCGAGTAGGGCCGATGGACTCGACGAGTACCCTAGCAAAAACGAATGAACAGCCTCCTTTGAAGCCATACCCAGCCCGAGCCAAGAAAGAGAAGCAGGAAGAGGAATATCAGAAGTTTCTAGACCACATTAAAACTCTTCAAATCAACATTCCTTTCATTGAAGCCGTCATGTAAATGCCCAAGTATGCTAAGTTCCTTAAGGAACTTCTCACCAATAGAAGGAAGATGGAGGAAGTGCAGAAGGTAGTGCTTAATGAGAACTGCTCCGCCGCAATGCTAAACAAGTTACCAAAGAAGAAGGGTGATCCGAGGAGCTTAACTTTACCTTGCCAATTTGGCAACTTGGCTGCAATTCATGCCTTAGCTGATTCTGGAGCAAGTGTGAACCTTATGCCATACTCGTTCTTTAAGAAGCTAGACCTCCCGGAGCCAAGACCAATTCGAATGGCAATTCATTTGGCAAACAAGAATGTCACCTTCCCAAGAGGCATTTGTGAAGATTTTCTAGTGAAAGTGGACAAATTTGTCTTCCCGGCTGATTTCATCATTCTAGACATGGAGGCGGATCCGCAAGTGCCAATTATCCTTGGAAGGCCCTTCCTCAACACAGCTAGCGCTATCGTAGACATGAGAGATTCTAAGCTCACATTGCGAGTTGGGGACGACTCAGTAACATTCGGGGTAGACCAAGCCATGAAGTACTCAAGGAGTAGTGACGACACGGCTTTCTCAATCGACATGCTCGACGAACTATTGGAGGAACACATACCTGAAGATTCCAGCAAGTTTGCAGCTTTGGATGAAGCATTTGACCCAGAAAAGGACTTATTAGAGATTGAAAGACTTTTGGAAGAAGCGGAGTATGAAGAAATAATGAAGCAATCTGAGAGCCCTACTCGCTGAGTAGACCCGATCTACTCGCCGAGTACATGTGAAGAAAAGCCAGAAGTCGTGAATGCAGCTGCAAACTCGCCGAGTACCATATCTGCACTCGGCGAGTCCGTCACTAAGAACAACCAAATGGAGCTTAAAACACTACCTGACCATCTGGAGTATGCCTTTCTGGAAGAAGGAAATCAGAAGCCTGTGATCATAGCCTCGGATCTATCCAAGACGGAAAAGGAAGAACTTGTACACGTGTTGAAGAAAAGGAAAAGAGCCATCGCATGGAGCATCTCCGACATCAAAGGAATAAGCCCATCCTATTGCTCTCACAAAATCAATTTAGAAGAAGGAGCAAGGCCGGTGGTGCAACACCAAAGACGATTGAACCCGAACATGCAAGAAGTCGTCAAGAAGGAGGTGGTCAAGCTCTTAGATGCAGGAATCATCTACTCCATTTCCGATAGTCCATGGGTGATTCCGGTCCAAGTGGTGCCCAAGAAAGGAGGAATGACGGTCATCACCAACGAAAAGAACGAGTTAATTCCAACGCGAACGGTAACCAGTTGGCGAGTGTGCATCGATTATCGAAAGCTAAACGATGCCACTCGCAAAGACCATTTCCCCCTTCCTTTCATAGATCAAATGTTAGAGAGACTATCAGGCCATAGCTATTACTGCTTTCTAGATGGGTTTTCAGGGTATTTTCAAATACCCATAGACCCAATGGACCAAGAAAAGACCACCTTCACATGCCCAAGTGGGACTTTCGCCTATAGACGCATGCCTTTTGGACTATGCAATGCACCTGCGACATTTCAAAGGTGTATGACCGCCATATTCCATGATATGGTGGAAAAGTTCATGGAGGTCTTTATGGATGACTTTTCTGTATTCGGATCTTCTTTCCATGACTGTCTCACAAATCTTGACTCAATGCTTGCTAGGTGTGAGAAAACCGACTTGGTCCTAAATTGGGAAAAATGTCACTTCATGGTCAAGGAGGGTATAGTTTTGGGACACAAAGTCTCTAAAAAGGGAATTGAGGTAAATCGGGCAAAGATAGACACCATTGCCAAATTACCCCCACCAACTAATGTGAAGGGCATTAGGAGTTTTTTGGGACACGCAGGTTTTTACCGGTGTTTTATAAAGGATTTTTCCAAAATCACGAAACCTCTAACACAATTATTACTAAAAGATGCACCCTTTAATTTTACTAAAGAGTGTTTAGAGGCATTTGAATTTCTAAAGGAAAAATTAACTAATGCCCCGATCATTATAGCACCAAATTGGAACTTACCCTTTGAGATCGTGTGTGATGCTAGTGACTATGCACTAGGAGCGGTCCTTGGTCAAAGGGTTGATAAGCACTTTCAACCCATCTATTATGCAAGTAAGACCCTAAACCCCGCCCAAGAGAATTATACTACTACTGAAAAAGAATTGTTAGCCGTGGTTTATGCTTTTGACAAGTTTCGCCCTTACTTGGTTTTATCTAAAACCACTGTTTTTACTGACCACTCGGCTATCAAGTATTTGTTTTTCAAACAGGATGCCAAGCCAAGACTAATACGATGGGTGCTGCTACTTCAAGAATTCGATATAGAGATACAAGACAAGAAAGGAATGGAGAATGTAGCGGCCGATCATTTATCGAGGCTCGAGAACCCGCAATTGCAAGAAGAGAAGGATGGTGTCCGTGGGAGAGGAGCCATGGTTCGCTGACATAGCTAACTATTTAGCTACAAATTATGTCCCGAAGGATTATAGTAGTCAACAAAAGAAGAAATTCTTTGCGGAGATCAAATATTACTTTTGGGACGATCCATACCTCTTCCGAAGCTGTGCAGATGGAATTATAAGAAGATGTGTGTTCGGGAAGGAAAGCCGAAGAATACTAGAACATTGCCATAGCGGGCCCACAGGAGGACATCATGGAGCACACTATACCGCAAAGAAGATCTTTGACATTGGGTTCTATTGGCCTACAATCTTCAAAGATGCAGCCCAATATGTCAAAGAATGTGATGCGTGTCAAAGGGTGGGAAACATTTCATCTCGAAATGAAATGCCACAAAATAGCATTCAAGTGTGCGAGGTGTTCGACGTATGGGGTATTGACTTCATGGGACCTTTTCCCACATCCAAAGGAAACAAGTACATACTAGTGGCGGTCGATTATGTCTCAAAATGGGCGGAGGCGCAGGCTTTACATACAAATGACGGACGGGTAGTTGTACGATTCTTAAAGAAACTATTCTCCCGGTTTGGTGTTCCGAAGGCCCTAATTAGTGATCGAGGCACACACTTTGCCAATGATCAATTGGAAAAGGTGCTCAAGAAGTATAGGGTGACCCATAAGTTCTCCACGTCATACCATCCACAAACGAGTGGACAAACTGAAGTGACCAATCGAGCCTTGAAGCGTATTTTAGAGAAGTCGGTGGGAAGCAACCGCAAGGAATGGTCGGATAAATTGGATGACGCGCTATGGGCATTTTGTACTGCTTTCAAAACACCTATTGGTACTACACCATATAGGTTAGTTTATGGAAAGCAATGCCATTTACCGGTTGAGATCGAGCATAAGGCATATTGGGCTTTAAAGAGGTGCAACTTCGATATAGAAGAATTGAAGACCAACTGTTTGATGCAAATGAATGCCCTTGAAGAACTCCGAAATGATGCTTATTCTAGTTCGTGGCTCTATAAAGAAAAGACCAAGAGATGGCATGATAAAAGAATCAAGAGCAAAGACATTCATGAAGGCCAAAAAGTATTGCTTTTCAATTCCCGATTAAAACTTTTCTCGGGCAAACTTAAATCAAGGTGGGATGGTCCCTTTTTGGTCAAGACGGTGTTTCCACACGGGGCTATAGAATTGATATCAAGAGACGGCACACCATTCAAAGTCAATTGTCATAGAGTGAAGAAATATGAAGAAGGTGTCCCCCGAAATGAAGGATTGGAGGAGCTGCTACTGTGCGGAATTGCAAACACGTAGATGGGGCGGAGTCCAGCTAATGACTCCATCAAAAGAAGCGCTTCTCGGGAGGCAACCCGAGTTTCAAGTTTGCATTTTCTTTCCTTTTCTTTATCTTTCATTTTATTTTTTTCATTCTTCTTCGTTTATTCTATGTTTCTAAGTGCTTGAGCACAAGCTATGCTTTAAGTGTGGCGTGGAGGGGCTAAACAAATGAATTGATACATTAAAATTGGCCAAATTACAAAATTTTTCAACCTGTGACATCTACTCGGCGAGTATATCGACTATACTCGGCGAGTAAATGCCTGATTGCAGCCATAAGTTGATAACACGCGTGTCTACTCGGCGAGTATCCGGTTCAAACCCAGTAAAATAAAGCCTGTAAAAAATGTTATTATTCACCAATTCATCCCAACACTCGCCGAGCACTTCCTCTCAGCCGCCTCTCTAAGCATTTTTCAAGATCTCTCCAAATTTCTTCTTCTATCTCTTCATTCAAGCAACAAGGTAACATCTTTACCCTTTAATTTCATGAAAGGTTCAATCTTTATCACATATCTGCCCATATTTGATGTGATTTCGGATTTGGGGAGTTTTTCCCAATTTCTAGGGTTTTGATTTACTCATGAATTAGATGTTGTTAGGAGTAATTTCTTCAAGATCTATGGTTAGATAAGTAATTACAACAAAACCCTATGAACAATTTGGACTATTGCATAGATTACACAGATCCGATCTCGATCTGTCAAGAAGTTCATACTACTCGCCGAGTAGGTTCGTGTACTCGGCGAGTAGGTCACAATCAGATCATAAATTTTCCTGTTGTAATTACTGGGTGTTTTTTGTTGCTGTGTTTTTGATATGTGTATGCAGATAGCATGGCAAGAAGAGGTCAATCCTCACGTGGGGGAAGCCATGGTGATATTCCATGGTTAGCCTTTCAACAAATCACCTCCAAATCATCCAAAACTCGAGCCCTAATCAGGTTGGAAGCACTTCGACAGAAAGAAATCCACCTACCGAATGCAGTGGATTGGGGATGGATGGGCAATGTTGGCTTGGAAGAGGAACTCACCCCATATTTGGTGAAAGATTGTAACTTGGGTTATACCAACATCACTTGTGATGGTTGGTTGCAATTGTTCAAAATCCAAGAGCCGGTATACGCGGAGTTGTGCTGGGAATTCTTTGCTACCATCTCATTCCGAGGTGGTAGTGAGTTTTACAATCCTAACACGATCTCGTTTTCTTTGGGTGGGGAGCTGCGACAATGCAGCATGGTTGAGTTCTCTTGGCGGTTGGGCATCTACGACCAAGACATGGAGATGACGGATTATTTTGAAGCCTTCTTGGAGAATACCTACAAAGAACTTCCCGAGGAGGTGGTGGCATCGACATGGTGGAGTACAATTGCTAACCGAGTCTACATACCTTCCACTACTCAAGAAGGTCATATCCATTCTCCGATCCACCGACTCATTCACCGGTTCGTTGCAAGCACGATCAACATGCGGAAGGATGGGGACAAAGTTCCCACCCTTGATATCTTCTACTTGTGGAGTATCATCACTCCCGACGTCTTCTGCAACCTTCCGTACTGCATTGCTAAATTTCTTGCGGAGGGGGCGGTCAAGGAGAAGATAAATTCGAAGATAAATGGGGGCATGTTCATTACTCGGCTTGCAAAATCATTTGGGATCTTGGATTTGCCGCAAGCTCAAGCGCTAACAATTATCCACCCTCCTCCGTTCAACACTGCACTTTATAGGAGGGCTCGGATAGTTGAAAATTTTGGTGATTCCTTTACTATTCCGAATGAGGATGAGCCGGCGGTCCCCGAGGAGCCGGGAAGGCGGGTTAGGCCAAGGAGCGAGCGGGTACGGGAAGACCCACCGGTTATTCCGGTGGAGGATAACGAGGGTTGGAACCAAGTAGAGTACCGACACTACTTGGATGATATTGGTGATGGGTTTTGAGCATTCTAACACTTCCTAAGTGTACATGCAACCCTAATAACCTTGGATCTATGTTTGTCTAATTATCATGCAAAGTTGAATTCCAAGGTTATATTCGTATCTAGCATACATGGGGAACAATTTTAACATAAAGTATAGATAGAATAACTTACCTTGTTGTTGTTTGTGTTCCTTGAAACCTTGTGAGCCTAGCACCCCAAGTGTGATGCCTCAAATGCTTCACACAACACCAAATGCTCTTGGAAGAACTTATGAGAGTATACACACTTCTTCAAAATCGGCCAAGCCCTCTTGTTTCTTAGTGTAGCCGATTTTAGGTGGAGAACATGTTACTTATATAGTGTTGACACATCTAGGGTTAAACCCTAATGTGTCATGACTCTTCATTTCCATGACCCATGGGTTTGTAACTCCCATGGAGCATCCATGGAGCATCCTATGGGTGGAACCCAACTTGATAGTCCATGGAGCCTTTTAGCCCACTATACAAGTTATGGATGATTTACATAATCAACCCATATATTTAATTAGTTATCTTTTGATCACTTAATTAATTCCAAATTAATTCTTGATCAAACTAATCAAATAATATTATTAATATATTAGAACTTATAATATATTAATAATCTCCAAGTGTTATTTCTCTCATTTAGTCTATCCAATTGCATGGTGCCATGCAACCAAAATGGACCATGCCGGGTCGGGTCAAGTACATACCAGAAATAGTTATGGACTTAGACACCTTATCCAACAGTCTCCCACTTGGATAAGTCTAATAACTATTACTGCAAGTATGACTTCAGGAACCGATCGGCAATCGTAGCTTTTTTCAAGGTTTCTCGAAACTGAGAAGATGATGGTACGCCATTTAAGATAAGTGATCATATAATCCTCTGTTCTAGATATCAGTCGAACAAATACATGGAACAATGTCTTACTTATTGTCCAACAATTTGTTTCCCGATTTCCGATTTGTTTGACAAAGAACTTCATTGTACATCAATTTAGTTCTGACCGGGCCCGGTACATAGGTCAAAACAAAATCATCGAGGGGCCCAGATATCAGCTTCTAATCCAAGAAGGAACAGATAAACTTCGACTCATATGTTTGTTCTACTACTCATTGAATTACACACAAGAGCGCGATTTTATAACATCGAGTTACCAATGCGTTTTTCGTACAATCAATGCATAACCACCTTGTAAGTAACAAATCATATCTCTAGGTTTAAAGACTTATATGATATTACCGTCTCACGATCACTCGAGATAGAATTCCATGAAGTGATTCCAGTGAGCGTGGGTTGAGTCCAATGCTCAGAACTTATGAGCACTCATGATTGTTGTAGCCTTGTCCCAGACCTCTACAACCAAACATGACAGTCTTGATTCATACCTACTTCCGACATATGACCGACTGTGGAGGTTTGAATAATATGTTATACCAAACAAAATTATTCTGGAAGTCAAAACATGCAAAAGAAATATAGTAAACGATCGACAAGAGATAGCAACACTTTACTCATAAATAAAACACTTTTATTCATCATCAAATGTCAATTACACTTTACAAATTTCGAGGTTATCTAACTACTAAATCTAATATCATCCTTCAGCCCTATGCTTCGAGCATGCTGGAGATGCTTAACCCGAGTCAGTCCCTTCGTGAGGGGATCTGCCGGATTCTCATCTGATGATACCCTCTTTGCCACGAGGAGTCCTTCTTCGATCCGATGTCTGATGAAATGGTATTTTCTGTCGATGTGTCTGGATCTCCCGTGATCCCTTGGTTCCTTGGCTAAGGCAACAGCACTTTCACTATCACAGAAAATTTCCATTGGCTCTTTAATAGTGGGTACAACTCCAAGGTCTCCAATGAAGTTCCTCAGCCATAAAGCCTCCTTTGCCGCCTCGCTAGCTGCAATATACTCTGATTCACAAGTAGAATCTGCCACTGTCTCTTGCTTGGAACTCTTCCAAGAAATTGCTCCTCCATTTAGGGTAAAGACCCAGCCCGACTGAGAGCGGAAGTTATCCCTATCAGTCTGGAAGCTAGCATCACTATACCCTACAACTCTCAAGTCATCATTCCCACTGAGGGTAAGGACCCAGTCCTTAGTCCTTCGTAGGTACTTGAGAATATTCTTTACCGCAGTCCAGTGTGCCTTGCCAGGGTTCCCCTGAAACCTGCTAACCATGCTCAAGGCAAAGGCTACATCAGGTCGAGTACACGTCATAGCATACATGATCGATCCTACAGCCGAAGCATAAGGTACTCGACTCATTTCTGCTATCTCAACCTCTGTGCTAGGGCTTTGTGTCTTACTCAATTTGGCGTTACTCTGGATAGGCAACTCTCCTTTCTTGGAGTCTTGCATTCTGAATCTCTTCAGAACCTTCTCCAAGTAGGTACTTTGACTAAGTCCAATTAGTCTTTTACTCCGATCTCTCAAGATCCTTATCCCTAAAATATAGGCAGCTTCACCAAGGTCCTTCATAGCGAAACACTTTCCAAGCCAGGACTTTACTTCCTGCAGGGTTGGAATGTCGTTTCCTATGAGTAGTATGTCATCCACATACAATACCAAAAAGCTAACTATACTCCCACTAGCCTTGACATATACACAAGATTCATCTTCACTCCTAGAAAAGCCAAATTCCTTGACCTTTTCATCAAAGCAAAGATTCCATCTGCGAGGTGCTTGCTTTAATCCATAAATGGACTTCTCAAGCTTACACACTCTATTAGGGTACTCGTTACTGACAAAACCCTCTGGCTGACTCATGTAAACATCTTCAGCCAACTTCCCATTAAGGAAAGCGGTTTTGACATCCATTTGCCAAATTTCATAGTCATGAAATGCGGCTATGGCTAACAGAACTCGAATAGACTTAATCTTGGCTACCGGATAAAAAGTCTCATCATAATCCACTCCAGGAATTTGAGAGAAGCCCTTTGCAACCAGTCTAGCCTTATAAGTGTGTACTTTACCATCCATGTCGGTCTTCTTCTTGAAGACCCATTTGCACCCTACAGTCTTTCGACCTGGTACATTTTCAACCAAGTTCCAAACTTGATTGTCATACATGGATTGTATCTCACTATCCATAGCCTCTTTCCATTTAGCAGACTCGGGGCCTGCCATGGCTTCCTCGTAGCTGTTAGGGTCATCTTGACTTACTAGTGTCTCATCACTAATAAGTGTCTCACCTTCTGCAGTAATATGGAATCCATAGTAATGCTCAGGTGCACTCCTAACTCTCGTGGAACGCCTCAGAGGTACAGATTCGTCAATTGGCTCAACAGGAGTTTCCTCCTCAAGTTGAGGGCTAGAGTTTGAAGTTCCTTCACCACTTGACTCTTGAATTTCTTCAAGATCAACTTGCCTCTCACTGTCTCCTTGGCTTATAAACTCTCTTTCTCGAAAGACTCCTCTTCTTGCTACAAAGACCACATTGTCACTAGGTCTGTAGAAGAGGTAACCAAAGGATTGCTGTGGGTAGCCGATGAAAATACACCTCTCGCTTCGGGGTTCGAGCTTATCATGAGTCTCGCGTCTCACGAAAGCCTCGCAACCCCAAATCTTGATGTGGTCTAGTTTAGGTACTTTACCAGTCCACATCTCGTGAGGAGTTTTGGCAACTTTCTTTGTAGGGACTAGATTAAGGATATGGGCGGCAGTCTCTAAGGCATACCCCCATAATGAGATTGGTACCGAAGCTCGACTCATCATGGAACGAACCATGTCCAACAAGGTTTGATTACGCCTCTCAGCCACACCATTCAACTGCGGTGTCCTGGGAGGTGTCAATTGTGAGACAATCCCACATTCCCTTAGATAGTCGAGGAACTCTGAACTAAGATACTCACCACCCCGATCGGATCGAAGCATCTTAATGTTCCTGCCCAATTGATTCTCGACTTCCTGTTTGAATTCCTTAAACTTCTCGAAAGTCTCTGACTTATGCTTGATTAAGTAGACATATCCATATCTACTGTAATCATCAGTAAAAGTCAAATAATAACGATTAGCATCCCTTGTGGCATGTTTGAATGGTCCACACACATCCGTGTGTATAAGGTCCAACAAACCTTCACCCCTTTCACACGAGCCTGTGAAGGGTGACTTTGTCATTTTTCCAAGTAAGCATGATTCGCAACTATCATTTGACTTTAGGTCAAACGACTCCAAGACTCCATCCTTTTGGAGTTGGCCTATGCGTTTCTTGCTTATATGTCCAAGACGACAATGCCATAATGATGCTTTATCCAAGTTATTATTATTAGTAGAATCAATACACAAAACATTATTTCCTAAGTTATCTACAACAGATACAGCTTCATACACACCATCACAAGGTAATGCTTTAAAATAAAGTACATTATTAAAGAAAGCATTAATCGAACCAACTTCATTATCAAACGAAAAGGTGAAACCTTGTTTGTACAATGCATGAAAGGAAATAATATTTCTTGCCATTTCTGGCGAATAACAACATTTACTCAAATCTAAATTTAACCCACTACTTAGCGATAAAGTATAAACTCCAATCTTGGTGACAGGTGTAACTTTCCTATTCCCCATGATTAAGTTTATTCTTCCTTGCTCCACATTCTCACTTCTTCCTAGTCCCTGCAAGTCACAACAAATATGAATACCGCAACCGGTATCAAGGACCCAAGATTTCGAATGGGGTGAGTTATTAGAAATGATAGTGTAAATACCTGCATGGTTGGGTTTGACTTTCCCATCCTTCACATCATGCTGGTACTTTGGGCAGTTCCGCTTCCAATGAGCTTTTTCATGGCAATAGAAGCATTCAGCCTCTTTTGGGTCAGAAGAAGGAGTAATGAAACCTTTCTTGGTTCCACTTGAAGAAGAGCCATCAAGGGTCCGAGCCTTGGTACCCTTCGAAGATCTCTTTCTCTTCCTCCCTCGACTTTGCCCGATTGCCAAGACCGGAGTTGTGTCTGGAGTAGGAGTGATAGCAACCGACTTCCCCTTAAGACCTGTTTCTGCGGTCTTGAGAAGTCCCTGAAGTTTGCTGAGGGTGACCTCTTCCTTGTTCATGTGATATGTCATGCGGAATTGATCATAGCACGATGGTAAGGAGTGCAAAATGATATCTATTGCAAGCTCCTCAGGGAAGTTCACATTGAGCTTCAGCAAACGATCCACATACCTTTGCATTTTCTGCATGTGGCTCGTGACGGACTCTCCGTCCTTCATCATGGTTGTTATCATGGAGCAGATGACTTCGTACCTCTCTTGTCGTGCACTTTGATGGTATCTTTCCATCAAATCTTGGTGCATTTCATAAGGGTAGAAATCTTCATAAGACTTTTGGAGTTCAGTTGTCATGGTGGCCAACATGATGCATGCTACTTTCGTAGCATCCCTTTCATGTGCCTGAAAGTCAGCGATCTCCTGAGGAGTTGCAGTGGTCTCATCAATTTCCTTAAGCTCCTTGTCAAGGACATATTCTTTGTCCCCGTTGCGGGTAATCATCCTGATGTTTCTGATCCATTTATTGAAGTTGGATCCATCAAAGGTGACTTTCCCACACAAACTCATAAGAGTAAAGGAGCCATTAGGATTCGAGCCAGAAGCATTATTTGAAGACATCTGAAAGAGAAGAACAAGTTTAGTTTAGATTTAAGAGAGTCCTTAATAAAACACCCAAATGTAATATTAAGGCTAGGATCCAATCACAATATAATATAACTTAGAAGAGGTATGCCGTAATCTAAGCTATACCATATTTGAAAGGTAGGTGAATGACGATTCACCAATTTCCACCACGAAAACCGAAATATTAGATATTTAGTTTTTATTGGTTTTAGAAATTCCTAGATTCTTTGAGATCCAATGAACTTTTCAAAGGCATGTTTCAATCTCGAGAGTGCCCTCCAAGTTTTGTGACTGGGATGCCGAGGATCACAAAACGAGGTGTGAAGTAACCATGCAAATCACTTGGTACCCTTAAAGTTTATCACTCAATCGATGTGCCGGTAAACCACACACGCTCCACCAATACTATAATAAACCTTAAGTCACCCTTTACCTACCTTGTTAAGTCCAAGTTAGTGTGCCGGTTAACCACACACGCTCCACCAACGACTTAAACAAAGTGTAAAGTGTAATTTCATGGATTAGCACCTTATTCACATTTTCCTAAAGTAACTAAGATTGAGAATTTAATAAAACATTTAGTTACTTTATTATATTCATCATACTTTGAATGAGAATTTATAAGTCCTTGCCTTACCCGTTCGGCTAACGACCCTCCACTAGTCAAGCAAGCGGTGGGTGAGAATATTCACCCATTAAGTCACCATTTTATAGGCAACAACCTTATACCCACCTTATAGACCGGCTTCGTGAATGAGGCGTACTAGCGGTAAGACGACTTTATTCTTATACATATATATATAATTATTAAATCATCATAATATAAGTATAAGGGTTGAATTTTAACTTTTAAAATTCTAGGGGTTGGAACTTAAAGTTTTAACTTAACTTTACTTGTTCCAAAACTTGAGGGCAAGTTTTGTAACTTTCAAAACTTTTCATTTCTTGTAACTTATGAGTTTAATAGAGTAATAAAATGAAGACTCTTCATTTTTCTAACTCTTGTGTTTTTTAATGGTTTTAATTCAAGTGTGACTCTTGGTTTTCCATAACTTAAGGATAAGTTATGGACTCCATTAAAACACATTATGATCAAGAATTAATCTACCACATAGGTTACAAATAATTCCTATGATCATCTAAAACATCATAAGAACAAGAACATGAATATGAACACAATCAAAAATTACATTTAAAACTTTGTAATTTTGATAACTAGTTGTTGTAAATGAATTAGCAAAGACATTACACCACCAAAACAAGTTTTCAATTACCAAAACAGTTTAGGGTAATGTTTCTAATTCATTTCCAGCAACTAAATCGAAATTCTGCACTCAGTCGACCCTACTCGCCGAGTGCATGAACTGACTCGCCGAGTTGGTTGAAGATACTCATGAACTCGATGAGTCCCCCCTATAGACTCGACGAGTCCATTCGCAGACAGCAAGATTTCCGATTCTGTTTTCAACTTTTTAGCACACATAAGAGCAAACAAGCCTAGGCTCTGATACCACTGATGGGTTTTGAGCATTCTAACACTTCCTAAGTGTACATGCAACCCTAATAACCTTGGATCTATGTTTGTCTAATTATCATGCAAAGTTGAATTCCAAGGTTATATTCGTATCTAGCATACATGGGGAACAATTTTAACATAAAGTATAGATAGAATAACTTACCTTGTTGTTGTTTGTGTTCCTTGAAACCTTGTGAGCCTAGCACCCCAAGTGTGATGCCTCAAATGCTTCACACAACACCAAATGCTCTTGGAAGAACTTATGAGAGTATACACACTTCTTCAAAATCGGCCAAGCCCTCTTGTTTCTTAGTGTAGCCGATTTTAGGTGGAGAACATGTTACTTATATAGTGTTGACACATCTAGGGTTAAACCCTAATGTGTCATGACTCTTCATTTCCATGACCCATGGGTTTGTAACTCCCATGGAGCATCCATGGAGCATCCTATGGGTGGAACCCAACTTGATAGTCCATGGAGCCTTTTAGCCCACTATACAAGTTATGGATGATTTACATAATCAACCCATATATTTAATTAGTTATCTTTTGATCACTTAATTAATTCCAAATTAATTCTTGATCAAACTAATCAAATAATATTATTAATATATTAGAACTTATAATATATTAATAATCTCCAAGTGTTATTTCTCTCATTTAGTCTATCCAATTGCATGGTGCCATGCAACCCAAATGGACCATGCCGGATCGGGTCAAGTACATACCAGAAATAGTTATCGACTTAGACACCTTATCCAACAATTGGGCGAGGGGTTAATTACACCAATCAATCCTTCGAGTATCTTTTCCAACAAATGCACATTGCCCCGCGACCTAGACCCGGCTACCCTTATATTATGGATTGGGACGAGAGGATGCGAAGAAGGGGTGGAGAAGGAGGTAGTGGAGCTGGAGGAGCCGGAATGGAAGAGGAAGATTGAAGATTTTGCTTTGCTTTGTTTTGTTTTTTTTATGATGTTTGTTTTAAGACAATTGTGGACATGTTGGATTTGGTTATGTGGTTGAAATATTACTGTCACTGTTAGTTTTCTTTTCAGGTATTGAAGTTAGGAAGCATGCTAATTAGGAAGGGTCAAGAGAGGAATGAGAGTCTTTATGAGTGATTATGGAGTCGTGTTCCTAGGATTGAGTCCGTACGAGTCAAGAGTCTTATGGAGTGTTGCTGCTTAGGAAATTCGCGTGAGAGTACATTTATATTTCCATGTCAACACCAAAGTAAAGAGAGGCAGCGGTTCAAAGAATTATGGAAATATACGCCCTACTCGCTGAGTGCACTAACACTACTCGGCGAGTACATCTGCTTTTACACGAACTGCTTTGCCATCGAGTTCTACTCGCCGAGTTTTCTCGCCTACTCACCGAGTAGCCTGCTGCAGGAGGAGTTTCTGAATTGCATAGGCTAATTTTTCTGCACCATTCATATACTCTTTATGAATTACTACTGAAGATTGTTCAACAACCCTTTTCCTTGGAGTTTTTTCGAGCTATCAACCACACGAGACGTATGACGCCCGTGCCATGGATGAGTTGTTCCCATGGTTAAAGTCAATAGAAGAAGGAGTTGAAGAGGAGAGTGTCAACCTAGCGACTGCTACCCCAGGGGAGTTTGTTCCAACTTTCTCTCTATTTGCATTTTTAGTTAGTATAATATGCAATGAGGCATTGCATAAAATAAGTGTGGGGTAGGGGGTTAGTCACATCTTAGAACACTTAGAATCTTAATTTAGTCTAATTTTTAAAAAATCTGTTGCATATCAAAAATGCTTAGATCTTAAATTAGAAAATTTTGGTAAAAAAATTAGGATTCCATATTAGAATTGTGTTAATAATTGCATGAAAACCCAAATGTTTAGTTGAGCCTATATACGTTCTAGTGCATTTGTGGCTTCCTTATTTCAGTGAAATCATGAGACAAAAACACGACCTTGCTCAGCCTGAGGGATGCAATATGTTTAGCAGCCTAAACCTGAAATGTATCCAGCAAAGTTTTTATCATTAGCCAATAAAGGTTGAGATTGAGCGCCCCTGCTTAAGCATGTAGGGATTTGAGTGAAATTTTTTTTTTGAGAAATACATGAAAAAAAAAAAGAAAAGAATTACTAGAAAAAGTTATAGGAATTTTGGAGCAAATGAAGTGAAGATCTAAAGATCAAAATTCCAAGAAATCCAAAAAGTTGAAGATACCAAAAGCCAATACAAGTTGGTGAATTCAAAGATATCAAAGATCAAATATCAAGAAGGTGAAGAATTCAAAGAGCTCCATAGTGGTATCAAAAAGTTGTAATTCTAGAATATGTGTGCTTGGGTTGCTCAATTAAAAATACCTTGAGGGTAAAGAGATTTTCTGAGGATGGATTCGGAGGGTTGCATAAAATGAGCATAGTTCGGGGTGAGTGGGCGAATGTTTATGAGGATTGTGAGTATTTGAAGTATGGGGGGTTTTTAGGAAATTTTAGACACAAATGCATGCGTTGCAGTCTTGGCATAATGGCTGGGTTGGATTGGAGTTATTACATGTGATTCTAATATGTTTAAAATTTAGTTTTGCTTGGGGGCAAGCAAAAGTCAAGTGTGGGGTATTTTGATATGTGCATAATTAGTTAATTATTTAGCATATATTCTTAGTTATTTTTGATTAATTATGTGAATAATGTGGACAAAAGGTACTTAAAATGTGGTGAATTTTGTTTTCAGTCCAAAAGATATGCTTGGAAGCAAAAAGGAGAAAAGGAAAGCAATTGAAGATCGAAGAGTAAAAGAAGGGGATATACTCGGCGAGTAGATCGGCCCTACTCGGCGAGTACACGAGGATATTCCAGAAGATAAATACAACTGCTGATTCAAGACGGATAAGTATGGATCTACTCGGCGAGTTGATTCTGCTACTCGCCGACTACACCCTGTTTTGGGATATCTATAAAACACGAATCCTTATCTCATGGGATGGGACTCCTGGCGATTTTTGAAGGTTTGGCTGCGAATAAGAGACTGAGAAGACGCTAAGGAACCCTAGGCTTCAATATTTGGAAGAATTCAAGCAATTAGGTTAATTCTACCACTTAGACTTAGGAATTGAATATGTTTGCTTTAGTAAACTTTGTTTTTATGTTTGTTTCTACTGCAATTATGAACTAAATTCGTTTTTGTTTCTGTTTGGGGAATACCAAAGAACTCCTATGGTTTGATTATTGATTATTGCTTAATTGACTATTGGTGATTTATTAAATTAAGTTTGTTAAAGAACCTTATGTATTAATCACTACTATTTTCTGTTAATTGGAAGGCAATTAGGTTGCATGAACATCACTTAATTGTTAACCTCATATGTCTATGTGAATGCTAAACCAAATAATTAATCTAGGGAATTAATTAGTTTAAACACTTGATCAATTAGTTTAAACACTTGATCAATGCTTAAATTAGTTAATTGTCTAAGGGTTAGGAGTAATGAATATGAACCTAACTATTATAATTGGTAACCAATAGCAATTAATCTACCTTAAACTTAAATAACCATAGGAGTGAATTGGTTGAACCTAAATAGAAACATCTTTATCAAATTTGGTGAATAGTTGTTGCTTTAGTTAATTAGTTAATTTAGTTTGTCTAAGTTTCTAGTCTTACAAAACTAGAGAAAAACCTTTCACTTTTATTATTTGTTTTAGTTAAAATTAGCTATTAGTTTAATTTTCCGTTCCCTGAGTTCGATACCTTACTTATCAATCTATACCACTTAAAGACAGGTTCACTGCCTTTGTGTGCTCAAATTAATAATAAAAAGTAGGCATAAAACTAGTTGGTTTTACACACATCATTCCTCCTGTTATATACTACCATTTTTTTGTGCCTGGTGGAGACTTCCACTTTGGTCTTCGCCCTTTAGGAAATGATAAAGATGTTGCAAATTTTTCTCAGTATGTTAGTGAGCACAAGTGATGAAGGTATACACAGAACATGGTGAAACAAGACTACTCACATATATCTTGAATCTTAAACATGTTATGAAGGTTACTCTTGTATAGTAGATGAACCACATGAGTATGTGCAACATATTGATGAAGCTCCTGATGACTAATCAAAGGAAAGACCTATGATGACTACACTTACTGATAATTTAGTTGATGTGGTGCCCACTCAACGAAACCAAACTGAAATCCAAGTCAATGAAATAGTTTAAGTCATATCCTTATCACCTGAGTATAATAAGCAAAGGGTTATGAGCAAGGATGGATTGATGGCATCTTGCAGTAAGAAAATATACTTTGATGATATTTGTGAGCCTGAGCAGGTAGCCAAAGACTTTTTTGAGGCAGGTACTGATTTTGATATTGGACTCTACCAACAAAATACTACAAAGCAGTGTTGATGGAGTTAATGGCCCTCACATACATGATGTCAATGAACCTTAGATGGATGAAGAAAACCAACCTTGGATGAATGACTTTTGGGATTTTGACTTTTAAAATGATGCTTGTGTCCAAGATGGTAGTGAAAACTAACCTCATTCTAACATGGATAGTAGTGGAAAATAAAATGTAAGCGAGGTTTAAAGTAAAGAAGGAAGTGAAACAGAGAAGGGAGATGATAGTGATTATTAGGTGGATGAAGATAATGTAATTGAAGATGTTGAAGTTGATATGAGGGATTTTAACAAGAGCATTGATACAAAAGTAGAGTTCTTGAAAAAAAAAGGGCTAGGAATCCTAGAATGACATATACCCACTTGCATATGCCATTGTAGATATTGAAAACTATGAATCTTGGAAGTGGTTCCTTGAATGTATTGGTGATGATTTGGATCTACATGTTATGTCTAATTTCACTTTTGTTACTAACAAGCAAAAGGAAATGGTTGTTTATTTTTTTATTTTTAATCTTTATTTGTTAACCATGTGTAATTTTTTTTTCCAGGGTTTGCTACAAGCAGTTATTCAAGCGTTCCCATGTACTGAGCATTATGTCTCAGACATATACATAAGAACATGAAGAAATAATGGAGAACTAAGGAATATAAAGATCACCTTTGGGATTGTGCCACAACTACAACAGTGCTAGAGTTTAACTATTGCATGCACCAAGTGAGTGTATATGACAACTCAACATATGAATGGTTGAAGTCAATACCACCATAACATTGGGTAAAAAACCATTTCACAGGTAAGTTGTTATGACCCTTTTACCCTTTTACCCTTTACAACATAATGGAGACACTTCTACCCTTTTATGACCACCACACATTATGACACTTTTACCATTTTCTATACAGGGAGAGCAACCACAAACATGTCGTTAAACAACCTTTGTGAGGTGTTTAATGGCAGGCTGGTTGATAGGAGAGACAAACCAATTATTAGTTGCTTGGAGTTTATTAGGGAATGTATGATGAAAAGGATATATAATGTCCTCAAGGTGCAACATAAGTGTGTAGGCCCACTCACCCCAACAACAACAAAGATCACAAAGAAAAATGAAGCAGGAACTACTCAGTACATTACATACTCGTGTGGTGATGAAAAATACCAAGTCAAAGGCCCATGGAATGATCAACATGTTGTTAATATGCGTGAAAGGGTGTGCAGCTGTAGGGAATGGGAATTAACAGGTATCCCATGCAAACATGTGATTTTTGTGTTAGATAATAAAGAAGATCATGGTGAGTGTGTAAACGAGCTCCATACTTATGTCCACAAGGTGCACTGGCTACAAACTTGAAAAAATGTATATGGGTACAAGGTGGAACCAGTTAAAGGTCGAACATTGTGGCATAGAAGTGAGTATCCAATGCAAATCACACCTCCCCCACACCATAATCAAACTGCAAGCCCAAGAGGAAGAGAAGGCAATCCATGGAGCAGAGAAGTCAAAGCAAGAGTCAGAGTTAGAGTTAAAGGTTAGATGTTGGTCCCAGTAAGATTCATAGTCATGGCCCACATGGTAGTGGGATACTAACAAGAAAGTTTGTTAGTGTGACTTGTAGTAAGTGTGAAAAAAATGTCACAACTTAAGGACATGCAAAGGTCATGGTGGGACTTGATAGACTATGTTGGTTTTATCTTTTGGTTTGACTATCTTGATGTGTTATTTTGAACAACTTTTTATTTTGTTTGGTTTGATTCCTAGATGTAGGATGTATTTTGTTGCAATAACTTTGGTTTCAGTTAACTTATGACATGTATTTTAAAAATGGTAATAGGTATTATGTATTTAGTATGTTTTTGTGTTAACTACATATGGATGCATTCTATGTTATCTTTACAAGGTTATGTATGAACAAATCCACAATTGGTCAATAGATACCAAATTTTCATTACCATTGATTTGCATTACAACAATGTTCTACATTTTCAAAAAACTACCCAAACCATATACATTTCCCAAACAACTTACATTACCTTGCATATACCCCTAACCGTTAAAAAAGGTAACCATAACATTTCTGGACTTACAACAAGAACACCAACATAATAGCAAAAAAGATCCAACTATAGACTAAGTAATACTTCAACATAGTTGTTTGTTCTTTGATTTCTACATTGCTTTTTCATGCTTACTTGCTTGTTCTTTTATATCATCCACTACTTTTCGTAGCTTACTGATTGTCCTAAGCAGCCCTGGTATTATAACTGTAGAATGAGCACACATGGGTTCATCATACCACCCAATAAACCCACATGATGAATTCTTGAAAAAAAAAAGAAACATTAGATCATCAAGGACCAATGGTCAAAAACAAAGTGGAACATACTTAATAGGTTAGGATATCCCCAAAGTTGGCGCCATGGGTTGTTATATGTCCACGATGTTCGAACTATGGCCCACTTTGTACAGAAGCACATCACCATTGTTGATGGAGAATATGAAATCACAGAGGGGAGCGATCGATGGAGAAAATGAAATCACAGAGGGAGTGATCGATGGGGCTTGTTGTCGGAGAAGAGAATAGAGACGTTGTAGTCTCTTTATGGACTAAATAATAATAAAATAATAAAAAGGGATACGTGAATGGACTAAAATACCCTCAAGTGAGAGGGGAATGAGTAAATTAATGGGAGCTTGGTAACGGCTGTTAACCCATTTGACCAAACTCACAACAAAACTAAACTATTTGACCATCCTAGCGAGCCAAACCTATTTTGGACCAAGCTTGCTAGTTTTGACATACCACAAGGACCAAATTTGTAATTTTGTCTTTTTCCAGCCATATTCTCAAGAAAAAATCAAAATAATAGAAAAAACAAATTAAATTTAATATGTAATCCATACTAAGAAATAAAGTTCCATTTTGTCACATGTTGTCATCTCATTCCATTGACACTTGTCATTTTCTAATTTTTTTTTATTATTTAATATTCACTTGTTATTTTCTGACTTTTATTATTATTATTTAATATTCACTTGTCATTTTTTACATTTATTTGTTTATTTATTTATTTATTTATAATTATTTTTTTTTGTATTTTTTTCTAATCTACCTAGTAAATGTCACCTCATATTAATAAATTTTATTAATATGTTAATTAATGTATATTAATGTGGACTATAACATTTCATTTGTGAATTCCTATCCGGTTCATATTTAATTAATTTTATTAATATATTAATTAATATATATTAATGTAAATAGTAATCTTTCATTTGTGAATTTATATGCTTTCATAAATTTACCTATATATATTTTATAAAAAATGAGTACTTTATCTTTCTAAAACTATAAGATCGTGGATTGTATGTTATATGACAATTACGTATTATATATATTATTTATGTAATATAATTACATACAACTAGGGTTGTAAACGAACCGAACAAAAACGAACAAGGCTTGTTCATGTTCGTTTGTTTAAATTAGATGAACAAATAAATAAACACGAACGAATAAACAAACGAGTTTTCTTGCTCATGCTCATTCATTTAAAAAATTACATTGTTTATGTTCAAGAAAATGTTGAACAAACATAAACAAACGAACATAAATGAATAAGGATATATATATATATATATATATATATATATATATACATATATATATATATATATATATATATATATATATATATATATATATATATATAAATGAACATATGATATATTTGTAAACTAACAAGTGGAAAAAATATAACGGCTAGGGTTTCAGATTATTACAAAAAGAAGTACAAATACAATGAAAGGGAAAGAAATAATATATAGACTAGCTAATTAAGGTTTCCTAGCTAAAAGGCCCAATCATAAAACTCAATACAAGATAAAGCCCAAAATCTTATTCGGCTAACACCCTCCCCCATCTCAAACTCACAATGCAATAGCAATAAGCATTGAGAGTTTGTTAGATAAAAAATGAAATTGAGGTTAATCAACGGCTGTGTAAGAATAACAACAATCTGCAAAGAGGAAGGAACATAAGGAATGGAGATAGTGCCCTTCTGGAGATTATGAAGTGTGAAATGACAGTCAATCTCAATGTGCTTTGTGCGCTCATGAAACACTGAATTCTTTGAAATCATTATCGTACTCTGGTTGTCATAATACAATGGGTTAGGCTGAGAGATGTGCACGTCCATATCTGCAAGAAGCCATCTCAACCAAACAATGTCACAAGTGGCGATAACCATGGCTCGATACTCATATTTTGTAGAATATCGAGAAGCAACATCTTGTTTCTTGCTTTTCCATGATATCAATGAATCTCCAAGAAAAACACAATACCCAGTAGTGGAGTTATGATCATAAATATCACTATCCCAATTTGCATCACTCTAGGCATGCAACTCAAGAGAGGATGTAGATGGAAACATAAGAGTGTGAAACTGAGTACCACGTAGATATCTCAAAATACGAAGAACAACTCCCTAATTAATAATAGTAGGAGGAGTGACAAACTGGCTAACCACATGAGCTACATGAGCAATATTCAGTCTAGTGACAATTAGGTAAACCAAACTACATAAAATGGTATGATAACGGCTTGGATTTGATAATGGGAGACCATCACTTGGAGAGTACTTTACATTACTCTCTATAAGCGTATCAACTGTCAGATTATCCGTGAGTCGTCCACGTTTAAACAAATATGAAATATACTTCGTTTGAGATAAAAACATAACCCTTTGGAGACTGAGCAACTTCAATCCCAAGAAATAACGTAGCAAACCCAAGTCTTTCATAGCAAAACAGTGATACAAATCACGCTTTAAATATTCTATACCATAATGATCATCACCAGTAAGAATCATGTCATGGACATATAAGGAAAGAATAATCCGACCTGCATTCGTACATCGAATAAATAGAGCCGAGTCATGGTTACTTTTTTGACAACCAATTGAAGTAATAACCGTAGAAAATTTCTCAAATCATGCACGATGGGCTTGTTTGAGGCCATATAGTGCCTTCTGAAGCCGACAAACTTCCTTAGTTACTGAGCAATACCAGGAGTATGAGATATGTATACTTCCTCATGAAGTTTACCATTCATGAAAGCATTATTGACATCCATCTGATAAATCTTCCATTGGCGAATGGAAGAAACTGCAATTAAGGTGCGAACAGTCGGCATTTTTGCAACAGGAGCAAATGTCTCCTCATAATCCATACCATACTTTTGTGCGTACCCTTTCACAACAAGTCCGGCTTTATAATGTTCAATGAATCCATCAGACTTTGTTTTGATTTTATATACCCAACGACAACCAATCGTATGCTCTACGGGTGGAAGCAGAACTATATCCCTTGTATGAGTCTGATAAAGAGCTGCAAGTTCCTCAGCCATAGCAGTCTGCCAAAGGGGATCAGAAACGGCCTCTCTGTAGGATGTTGGCTTAGAGGGACAATGTACATTAGCAATAAAGGAGGAAAACACCGGTGGGGAAGAGGAATAGACAAAGTCAGTATGCTTTGTAGACTTTTTATTATGATTAGCCCTCGATGGAGGGGGTCTTGATGATCTGCAGGCAGAGGATCAGTGATAGGTGGTGGATCAGCAGCAGGTGATGGATTAGCAGTATGTGGTGGATCAGTGACATGTGGTGGAAGTAATCTGGAAGTTGTCCAAACAAAATTTCATAAGGAGACTTCCCCGAAGTGTACGCAGTAGGAATGTGATTAATAACATAAGTGGCAGTATAAATAGCTTCCCCCCAAAACATATTCGGAACTTGAGCAAAAAGTAGTAACGATCTGGCAGTTTCTAGGAGATGTTGATCTTTTCTTTCTACAACACTATTATGCTAAGGAGTGTATGTACAAGATGATTGATGTATAGTTCTATCAGATGCCAATAATTGTTTAAAATCATTGGAGATAAATTCTCCTCCCAAATTACATCGAAAACATTTTATGACAGTAGAGTGTTGAGTCTTGACAATAACTCTAAATTCAATATATATGGTGAAAAAGTCAGACCTATGCTTCATAAATTAAACTCACATATAACGAATGTAATCATTAATGAATGAACATAATAGTTAGCTCCCGATTTAGAGGTGATCGAAGATGGACCCCACACATCAAAATGTACGATATCAATGGGAGCAACAAAATGAGCAGAATATTTATTAATCGGTAAAGTAGAAATTTTTCCCAGTTCACAACCACAACAATCAAAAATATCATCAGTTTTCAAAGAGCCTAACACACCATTTGAAACCAAAAATTGTAAACAAGACGCTGAAACATGTCCCAAACAAGAATGCCAAAGATTAAAAAAAAAAAACAAAAACGACGAAGGGTTTAAACGAAAAGACGACAAATCGACACTAGATGCAACATGTAGTTACTATAAAACATAGAGCTCCCCAAGTCTATGACCTATCCTAATCACCCTCCAAGACTGAATGTCCTATACACAGAAATTTGAAAAGAATACCCAACAACCAGATTTACACAACTGACTGACGGATGCAAGATTCAAAGCAAGTGTGGAATGTAATACACATTTGTTAAAGATATATAAGGAGTGACAATAGAACCAACACCCTCTACTGACATGGGTGTAGTACTAGAAGACATAATAGGGACAAGTGTACGAGAAGATAATGAAGAAAAAGATGACGAATGTGGTGACATGTGATGAGATGCACCAGAGTCCACTATCCACAAGGATGAAGGAATACTTGACATGTTGGATGAAGACAGACCTGAATGAGACATGGAATCTCACATGTTAGTTGGAATAGAAGCTAAGAACTGTCTGAACTGCTCAATAATTTGTGGATCCAAGGTTGATGGTGGTGTGAAATCTGTTTCATTCTCAACTAAAGGTGTAGCAGCAACGTACTGTGGTGGCCTAAAAGATAGAAACGAGGGACGTGACTTTACAGAAGACTTGTTATGTTATGAAGGATGAGATTGTGTTGATGATCTTGTTTGTTGTTGTTGCTGATTTTCCTTGCTTGTCAGCAAAGAATAATTTTCCTTCCAATGGTTCTTCTTCTTACTGAAAGCACACTTATCAAATGCAACTTTGGGACAATTTTGGTTTGAAGATTGAGGTTGTTATGGAACAAGAATGGCAATAGGAGTGGCTATCTTAGGATATTTTTCAGCATGGGATTTGATACGAGTTTCTTCAGAAGTTAACTTGTGAACCACCAAATCAACAGTGGGAAAAGGCGTGCGATGCAAGATTGATCGACACATACCTTCAAAATCTGAACGTAATGTCATCAAGAACTGAACGAAACATTGCTCTTCCCTTCTATAAATATAAGGCTTAAAATCCTTCAACACATCAGGTTCTGTAAGAGCTAACTGGTCCCATAAATCTGACATAGTTGCATAAAATTCCTGAACACTGAGATTGTTCTGCTTGAGGGCTCGAATATCAAACCCTAATTGACCCTGCTTTGTAAAGTTAGACTGAGTATACAGCCTAGCCAAGTGATCTCAAGCCTCCTTTGTTGTGCTATACTTCTCCAACTGAGTATGAATAGAGTGGATATCAAAATTATTAATCTAAGTAATGATCTTGGAGTTATTAGTCTCCCATGAATCCAGTAAGGTTGCATAATTAGCAACCTTCTCGTCTGTTGGTTTCTTCCTATCACTTGTAACAATCCTCACATAGTCTTGCCTCGCAAAAAATTCTTCATAACGTAACTCCAATAGGCATAGTTCTTGCCATCGAGTTGGATACTAATGTAATGAAGAGAACCATCTCTCAGGGCTATAATCCAATATCAGTCAAATGAGAATAACCAAAACAACAACAAATATGAATATCAGCAGCAACAATCAAGATCAGAAAATCAACAAAACCAACAGACAAAATGAAACCCTTGAAGTCGTTGAAACAAACAAATCAAATCAAACTAAATATAAAAACAAGCAAGAAAACCATGCCCAAAATTGCAAAAAAAAAAAGTGAATAATGCTGATGAATAGTAACTTCGATGAATAGTAATTTCAATGAACAATACCTTCGATGACTGGTGATTTCGATGAATAGTAACTTCAATGAATAGTGATTCAATGAACAGTACTTCAACAAATAGTGTCGTGCCTGCTACAACTTGCCCCCAAAACAAAAATATAGATGATCAACTGAGCTCTGATACCATGTAAATCAACAATTGAAAGACATATAACGGCTAGGGTTTCATATTATTATCAAAGAGAAGTACAAATACAATGAAAGGGAAAGACATAATCTATAGACTAGCTGATTAGGGTTTCCTAGACAAAAGGCTCATTCATAAAACCTAATATAAGATAAAGCCCACAATCTTATTAGGCTAACAATGTTAATATAATCAATCATAATTAAGCATATATGAACATAAAAGGAAGTTAGATGAACGACCATAAACTAATGTAAACAACAAACATAAATGAATGTTCACGGACATAATTGAAGAAATGAGACCATTGTTCATGTTCGTTCATTTAACTAAACGAACGACAATTTGTGTTCATGCTCGTTCATTTATTAAATAAACGAACATAAACGAACTTGTGACAGAACAGTTATCCAATGATGTTAAAGATAAAAGAAAACTTAGAATTTTATATTTTGATAAAAGAAGATCTAATGGTATGTTCATCACGTCAAATTGTATTTCATTGTCTATCATGAAATTTATTTGAATTTTCAACCTTTTTTATATTACAAATTGTTGTTCAGTTTATTAATTAATATATTATGTCTATTTTTTGCATCATAACCGATTAATATTTGTAACACTCCAGAACACACCAAAATTCCATGAAATTTTTTGTTTTTAAAGTAATTAAAACCATTTCATAACAATCATATAATCAAATATCTCAAAACATGAAGTTATAGTTTTCATAAAAGAACATCAAAGTAATCCCAAAATTATAAGATACAGAAACCATCGATGGTTGCAATCAATCAAGCCAGCTCTTTCCCCTTGCTACTAGAAATACCTAAAACAATAAACCTTAAATTGTAAGTATAAACCTTACTGAGTTCCCCAAAATAACACATAACATAACGGGACCCACCCAACATACATAACGGGCTCCACCCAGCATACATGCAAGAGTCACAAAGATAATCTAACATTCTACACACTATAATGAGAAGACTCGCCTCATAAATTATAGTAGACTGCACCACAACTCACAAGGTTAGTAAGCTGGTGATATCGAGTCTCATCACGCTAATCATACACATAGTAAACTGTAATTAATAATTAAGGTCGTAACTGTAACACTCATTCTGAGAAGGTTTATTTCTAACATCAAAAATGTATGTATTCTATCTAGTTTTCTTATACTATTACTTATGATTGTTTGCTAGTTAGGTTAATACCTTGGAAACTTCAAGTTTGCATGTATAATAGAGAAAACATAGATCCAAGGTATTTAGGTTGCATGTACACCATAGGAGTGTTAGAATGATCAAAACCCTTCACCTTCTTAGTTTTGAAATGAGTTTCAATATTGAATTTATAGTTACTAGAGCACGACTCTAAAAATTTGATTGGAACAAAATATGAATCATCTACGATCGAAGCATTTACAGCAGTGTTCGATTCCTCTTCTTAGTCATTCAATTTCACTAAGATGTTCTTGGAGAATTAATTGTGATACAATTCCACAATTAATAAGATGATCATAAAACATGATGTTAAAGAACTCCTTTCTTTTCAGATTGGAGAATTTTTTATCTTTCTTCCTAACTGATTCTACCATTCATTCTGCTACTCATGAACTTTTCAAAAGTATTAGAATTCTGTTTAATCTTATAAACAAAACCATATTTACTGAAACATCAGTAAATCATCATGAATGGAGTTATTGTCCCCTGTGGTGGATCTAAAGAGTCCATATCAACATGTATAAGATCCATTAGTCTTTCACTTTGCTCATATAAACATGTGAAAACTGATTTAATTCATAATTTTCCAATAAACAAGATTCTCATATATTATACAATTCGAATTGTACAACACCAAGTATTTGTCTAGTGATATCATAAGAATCAAATCCACAATTAATATTTCCATTATTATAAACATAACTAACACTTTCATTAATGCCATTGCAAGGAAATAAGATAAGGAAACTAAGTAAAACAAAACTTCATTTTATTGGTAAAAAGATAACTGGAACTTTTCTTACAATGCATAAAGTGAAAAACTATATTTCCAGACATCTCCAAAGCGTAATAGCAATATATTAAATTATCCTAACTCCCTAGTAGTAGCTCCAAATTCTAAGCATCGAACCATGTGACCAAAGTCTATTTCTCACAATCAAATTTAGCTCACTTTACACAAGCTTCCTTCTTTTTTATATTTTTCAATACCTTCAAAATGTGATCATCACATTATGTGTTAATAATTTAAGAATAATAACTTACGTAGTTAGATAATAGATGCAGATGAAGTAGACTTAAACGAGTTGACTTTACTATCTCTATGATCTTTCAGGTATTTCGAGCAGATTTGCTTCTAATGTCCCTTCAATTTGTAGTAAAAATAATTGGACTCTTTGGGATTAACACATGGAATGATGCAAGAACAAGCCTTTCTCTTTACCATACGATCAAATGGTTTGATCTTGGATGACCCCATTTCATGGAAACCTTGGAATTAGACCCTATAAGCATTTATGCTTTGGTTGTGTTCTTAAGAATTTCTGCTTTAGAAACCGTCAACATATATGTTAGTTAAATTTGGATCACATCAAGATTACTCATATAGTAGTTCTTAACAAACTTACCATATGGTTTAGGAACAGAAAGAAGAATCAAATCATTGGATTTATCTATTGGGAATACGATACCCATCCTATCCAATTTGTCAATGTATGACTTTATTTCCAGAACATCTGTACACATAGAATTTCCATCTTCATGTTTACATTCCAAAAGGGCTTCAGTTGTTTTATATCTTTCAACTTGTGACGTAGGGAGAGTCACATGAGAAGGAGGTGGAAGAGTTGAAAAAGCATGATGTCTAGTTCCACCATTACCTGAAGAAGAGAAGTCATTTCACCTTGATCTAAATGTGGAAGATCATATTCAAAAGATTGAGGAAAAAAATTTCCCAAAGAATAAAGAAGACCATCATTGTCTTGATTTGAAATCTTAAATTTTGGGAGAAGAGAGAATTCAAGTTAGTTTATTTTAGTCCTTAATTATTAACCCAAAATTTAAATTTATGCTAGGATTCATATTTCCGATTTGAACTTTGAAGATGGATGTCGTAATCAAATTTGAATCTATTTTAGGTAGGTAGAACATTTCACCAATTTAAATCACATGAAACTCCTAGATCTTTTGAGATTCATTGAATCTTATCAAGGACATGTTTAATCTCAATTACGCTCTTACCATTTATGATCAGGATGCGGATGATCACAATTAAGATGTGAATAACCATGCAAACCCGCTCAAACACCTTCGAACGATTTCTAACCTCCCATTGATGTCCCAGATTATTGTGTCGGTTAACCACACACGCTACTCTAATGACTCATAAATAAATTATGTGCGTTTTTATGGATTAACATACGCTTCACATTTTTCCTAAAGAAACGAGAGTTGGGATTTATATAAAAGGTGCTAGTACTTTAGTAGAATTATACTTTTAAGAGGTTATGTCCTATCAAATCCGTTCGGCTAACGACCCTCCACCAAACACAGGATTGGTGGGTGAGAGTGGACACTCATTCAATGGTCATTTAATAGGTCGTTTCATTATACCCCCTTATAGTATGACTTCGTGAATGAGGCATACAAGTTATTTGATTACTTGTCTTATACATATATTATATTAAACTTGTAATCATATATCTTCATATATAGTAAAAGGTGTATTTTAAAATTTTTAAAATACTAGAGTTTAAAATTTATTTTCAAATGAAACTTTTAATAATTAATTAATCTTAAAATTTTAATTATTTACCAATCATCCTTTAATAAACCAATTAATTAAATTTAAAACATTACGGATTTAAATAATTATTTTCAATTAAACAATTAATAAAATAATTCAAATTTAAATCATTATGGATTAAGTAATTATTTTCAATTAAATAATTAATAAAATAATTAAAATTTAATCCTAATCATTTAACCCTTCTAATTTTCAAAAAAGGTGTACGGCTACCAAGTTTTAATTATCCAAATTTAAGGGCAATTAAAATTATAATTAACGAAACTAGAAACCCAAAGAGATCCTTCCAAATTTTCGAAAATAAGGGTAGAGGCTAGGGTTTCAAGAACCCTAGCTTGGGTGAAAATTTAAGGTAATTAGGTTTTAATTTCCATAAACTCTAAATTGATCAATTCACTATTACACACAATTAATTAGAAAACTAAGGCTCTTGTAACATGCATAAAAATTAGGCTAAAATTAAACTTAAAAAAAAAAAAAAAAAAAAAAAACATTTAGAAACCAACTGTTATTACATACTTGTTTTCAAAATAGTTCTATATCACACTATCCCATAAACGTAGCATAAAATGTGAGGAGTTGTACGATCACGCCTTTGTCTTCCCATGATCCTCTGAGGTATCTAAAACAAAAACTAAAACTATAAGCCCAAAGCTTAGTAAGCTCCCCAAAATACCAATACACATCAAATAACACATATACAAATAACATCATGTAATGGGTCCACATCGTATAGACTGGATTACCATAGGCCCACAGTGTGAGTCTGGCTTGCCTTCTAGGCCCACAGCTCACATCGGGATTGCCACTGAGCCAAAACTACTAGTATGTTACACCCTACATGGCCCTCAGCTCGTATCTAAAATGCTCTCGAGCCAACAATACAACTCTGGCATGCCCTACCCGGCCCTCAGCTCGTATATGGAATGCTCCAGAGTCCTCAGTATGAGTCTGGCATGCCCCGCTCGGCCCTCAGCTCATATCTGGAATACTCAAGGGTTTGTTGGCTATCGCATGGAGCAGTACAACCTCAACCCAACCCACATAATATGTCGACATATAACATAACTAATGCACATGCAGATAATCAAGTAATAACACAGGTAGTCCTACAGATCTATCAACTGGCATAGCAACTAGCATGCATACTAACTCATACTCAACATAACACAACTGCTAGGAGATCATATCCAATGAACCGGCATTGGTGCCTTCGACCCTTTAGTATAGTGAGGATAACTCACCTCACAACTATCGAACCGAAGTGAGAAGCTTAAACTCACGAACCATAGTCACAGACTTCACCACCTATAATTACCATAATATCATTTCCATAAAATTCCAATTTACCAAAATACTCCCAGAAGTCAACTAGTCAACCTTAGTCAAAGTCTAGGTCAACAGTCCATGTTTACCCAACTCGTCGAGTGCAGCTCACTAACTCGTCGAGTCCTTCTAGAACTAAAGAAGACGTAAAAAACCCAGTTAACTCATCGAGTTTCCCTGCAACTCGCCAAGTTCATGCATGTCCAAATGTTAGGAAAACCGTAGCTGACTCGTTGAGTCGTCCTACTGACTTGTCGAGTCGTCCTACTGACTCGCCGAGTCCATGCAGAAATCCTTACAGACACTCTCCATCGGAATCGCATAGTTGGCTATGTAACTCATCGAGCCCCTTCAGTCCTTTCTCCATTCAGATGCTTTTAAGCCACCCTAAAGCTCCATATTGCAGATCAAGCTTCCCAAGGCATATTATCACATAAAGTTGAAAACTTTACGTGCATGCAAGGCTCTAAAGGCTTAGACTACCAAATCCTAGCTTATAATGGGGTTTAACTAAAAAGGAAAAGCTCATACTTGCTACAGCTGGAAACTTTATAGCTATAGAGACCAAGATGAGTTCAGATCTGAAGTTGCAACTTCAAATCCTAGCCCATACTCGTAAATGGACAACATACATGATAGTAAATCCCTATTGTTAAACATGAGAATATCTAGATGGAGGAAAGTCAAGGTAACGACTTGTTACCTTCAAAATGATGCCTAAATAGAAGAAGAGTCAGATCCACCAGCTCCTCTATGCTCTAATCCTCTTATACTTCAAGTCTTCTTCTTCCAAATCACCTTCCAAGCTTGAAAATCACACAAAATGGATCGCACACACGAATTAGGGTTTCAGAGCTCAAGGGAACGGTGAGGGGAGGCGAATGGAGGCTAATGACCCTTTAAATAGGGTGTAAAACCCTAAAAATTAGGGTTTCATTCTCCAACTCCAACTCACCGAGTCATGTCCTCCGACTAGTCGAGTTAGTCACTTAAGTCACATGGCCATATCAGTTCCTACTCGACGAGTCAGGGCATCCAACTCGTCGAGTCAACCTATCAAGATGAAAAATAAAGTTGTAAAGTTAATACCTGAGAGTCAAGGTGTTACAGCTCTGATAGCACTAATAGGTTTTCTAGGGTATAAAAAAAATCATGTGGCAGAAAAACACTTAAACCCTTAAGTTCACATGCAACCTAGAAATGATCTATGTTTTTTCTATTAATATCAATAACCTATGAACATCAAGAAACTCTTGAGAGAGGCTATGAAAATCAAAAGTAACATAAAGATTATGGTTGCATACCTTTTAATTATTATAGAAAATACTCAATTCAAATTTGAAGTTCCTTAGAAAGCAAGCAAAAAAGGATGATGTAACACTCAGTTTCGAATCGTTTAATCGTTCGAGGCTGTGCCTAATCATCAATTATCATAAGGATTGGGGCCTTTAAAAAGGTGGTATCTAGGCCTATTTGGGTGCGAGTGATGTATTTGAAGTAATCCGGGTGTTCGGTTTGTGTTTTGGAGCCTAGGGGTATTTCAGTAAAGTGTCAGCTCGGGCTTTTATGGAAATTTGATTTTTGTTCCGAAGATTTTTAAGGATGGTATGATTTGATAGCAGTGTAGGGCTTCTCGTTAACTTTCCATGGATATAAGGATCGTCGAAAACGGATTTATAATAAAGAAGTTGTGGCCTTTGGAAGTTTGGTGGTTATTAGGGTTTAGCTAGGTACACGCATCGTACTAGTAAAATAGGGTAGTACATGGGCCATATATCGGTCTACGATGTGCGTACTGATCATAAATGGTTGCGAGTGCTCTATGGAGTACGTTGGGCGTACTCCAGTCAAACCAAAACCCTATTTTAGGATCTTAGACCCTATTTAAGCTCCTTATCTCATAATCTAACCCTAATATCTTTAAGCTCCATCCCTCTAAACCATAGAAATCAACCCTTAGCTCCCATTTGAGTGATTTTTGAGCTTCAAAGTGATTTATGTGTGTTTTTGGTGCTTGAAGAGAAAGAAGGAACTTCTTGAAGAATCGTTGCTTGACCTGGAGATTTTGGATCCAAGATTTGTTCACCTCGATCTAACTTATGTAGTTATAAAGTCTTAACCTTAACAAAATTTTCTTGTAGATGTTACTCCAGATTTGAGATTCATATTTTGCCTTTGTTGGGGTTATGGAGCCATAAAGTTTGGATCTTGATGAGTATAAACCTTCCATGCATGATTTGGTAGTATTTTGGTGAAGCTTGGGACTTAGGGTTTTGATTTGGGTCCCATTAAGCCATGCTAAGTCATAAAGCCACAAACTTTATGACTTACGAAGTCCATTTGAATCTGATCTGGAAGTTTGGACTAAGGTCTTAAGGTATTTAGAAGTTTTAATACATTTTGGGGTGATTTTGACCTTTGGAATTCATCTTTGGCTTCATTAAGCCATGCAAGGGTTTAAAGCCATCGACTTTATGGATCAAGTCACTTATATTTAGCTATTCTCGGTTTTTGGACATCTTCGCTTAAGGGATTAAGACGTTTTCTAGGTTGGTTATGTGCATGCTCATTGCATGGGGCGTACATCCTCATATGTGGGGTGTACTGGGTTTCTTATGTGTACACTTAACATAACCACTGAGTACATGGGGTGTACTTAGTCAGGAAGGATTTTGTATATTAGGCTTCTGTTTGGGCCATCTTTTAGGCTTAGTTGTCTTGGGCCTGCTGGGCCATCAGGTTTTGGGCTGATAATTATTTTGAGAAGGCCTACAATGGGTTTTGGCCTAATTTGGAAAGTTGGGCCATTGATTGAGCCTTGGGTGGTTTTTGGTATTCGGACCTTGTGGATTATATGGTTTAGGCCTAAGTCTTGGTCCAAGCTAGGTTATGGGTAAAATGGTCCTTTTACCCGAATATGGATTTATGGATATAGATTGGAACCTAATGATTATTGGGTGTTGTTTTGATTTTGACAGCTCGAGGATCTATCAGCTAGTAACCAGGGATTTTCTGTTTGATTCAGGTGTGCGAGGTGAGTTTCCTCACTGGGTTTAGTGAGTCTAAGGCACCAAAGGCAACCCTTGATTTGTTATGTCAATATATTTGTTATGTGTGTGATACTCTTATGTGCTTATATATGTATGCTTATTAGGCGGGGCCCGTTATATGAGTGTGGGCGGGGTCGTATCTTATTGGGCAACGCCCGTTATATGAGTGTGGAAGGGGCCCGTATCTCATTAGGTGGGGCCCGTTATGCGAGCATGGACGGGACCCATATCTCATTTAGATAGAGCATGTTATATGATATGTATGGTATGTGGTATCTTGGGGAACTCACTAAGTTTTGTGCTTATGGTTTTCAGTTATGTTACAGGTACTTTGGTTTTCAAATGGAAGAGCTCAGGATAGTTATAGGGCACACACCACATGTTTTCCGCATTTTGTGATTTACTCTGATTCGATGATGTTTTGCTAAATCTTGATTACCATGGTTTTATGGAAATGATATGTATTAACAATTTATTTATTTGATAAAAGAAAATTTTATGCCATTACTTTTAGGACGTTACATATGATGCCTCTAATGGCTCGTACCCTAAACCAGAAACCCTATAATAGGGAAGAGAAAGGAGATAAGAAGGGAATTTCGTTCCTATGCCTTTAGGTTATATGGTGAACGAAAATTGAATGTGAACAAGTTTTATTTATAGTTTAGGTAACTTGCAGGCAAAGCAAGATTTGAATTAATTAAATAATAGATTTACTCATTTTATTGAAGAGCACGAATTTCATATTCCAAGTCATATTGTTTAGCAAAGTTGGACTGAGTATACAATCTCTCCAAATGATTCCAAACTTCATTTGTTCAGTCACAATTAGCCAATTGCATACCAATATATTATGTAACAAAATTATTAATCCAAGTAATGACCTTGGAGTTATTAGTCTCCCTAGTATCAACCAACAAATCAAAATTCTCAACTTGAGGCACTGAAGGTTTAGCTTTACCCACAATGACATAGTCTCACATATTTTCCCAATGAAGGAAGTTCTTCATAACATAGATCCAATACATGTAATTCATTCCATCTAATCAAGTATTGATTTATTTAAGGGAATCATCCATTCCAAACAAGTTTTTAACTGGTAAATAACCACAACAAGAACGACAACAATAATAGACACATAAACAGAGATCAAAAACAACAACAAACCAACGGAAGCAGTGAATAGAACAAACATAAATCAAACCAATGGATGTAGCAAACGCACAACAATGGCAGCCGAATAGGAACATCAAACGAACAACTATAGATGACTACTACAAAAACTTCAATCAACATCTTAAACCTTCAAGCTCTGATATCATGATAATACAACAACATTCATGTATTAAAAGAGAAAATGTTAGTTCTTCAATAGAAAGTCTAAACTCTACAAAGAAGAAAAAGAAGATTAAATATTAGCTAAAGAACCAAACCCTTTAAGCTAAAGACTAAATGACCCATAAGCATATGGGCTAATAACATATAGGGTAACAAATAGTTGGTCGACTCTTTTAATCGACTGATCTTGAATGAAGTTAGTTAACATTTCCCTAGGTGGTTATTATTTTACATGGACCAATAAAATAGGGTTCTAAGATGAGTAAATTGGATATATTCTTGATTTAGAGGGTATCTGGCAAAGCTTATTAAAATAGCTTTTAACTTTTTAACTTATAACGGTGTCAAAACAAAGTTTTTAAAAAGTGTTCGACTAAGCTTATCTAGTGTTAAAACGCTATAAGCTAATAAGTCGGTTTTAGTGTTTAGTAAAAACTGTTATATGTGTAAAATTACCAAAAGGGATTCCTTTTATATTATGAACATAACCATTAGTGCTACTATTACATTAACAAATTTGAACATAAACATCATTGTTGCTATTATAATAATGGAATTAACATCTAGGTTCTTGATAATTGTAGCACAAGGATTCCTTTATTTTTTATTAAAATAGTATTAGAATAATTATAAAAAATACAAAAAAAATGACATAATCATCTTTTCAAGTGAAGAGTGAAGTAGAAGAAGAGCAATTGGAAGATCTTCAATCTTGCATTGCCAATTTTACTCATTAGGTAGTCGTTGATGAATAGATGTAGTTGTTGATGAATGGATGTGTGATATTAATAACGATTGATGTTGCAAATTTGGATACGAGAGGTCAATAGACTCATCGGAACAAACACATTCCCATCAAAACTAATGCCTTCGGGTGGTTTATTAGTTTGGACCGATTGCCAAACAAAGCGGAATTTGGATAAAAGATGAGTGGATATGTTAATGATATTTGTTGTTTCCAAAAAAAATAAGTGGATGGTGGTTCGATCATGTGTCCATTATACAACTGGTATATTGAACTTTTTGTTCATATGTTTGCCACTTGCCCTTTAATGGTATCTTTATAGAGCTAAGTTGATCGTTGATGTAACGTCACAACTCCTTAAGTTTAACTTGTCAAAGGAGTGGCACTCTTGTGAGTGGATAATGCAACACTTATAGCTGATCAAAAGAAGGATTTGATGTTGTAATTTAAGCAGCTCCTTATTGGTGTTTAAATAAAAGATGTTCACGAAAATACGTTAATAACAAAATGAAATTAAAAACCATACGAGAATATACATAAAAGTGAAATGGACAAAAGCAAGCCTTAATTTCGGGCGTAGGGCATCCTTATCTTTCCATTTATTATTATCATATGGCAATGAATATCACCCTTTCCAATCTCCGAATCTCATTTTTGTCCCTTTTTATGTCGCTTTTTTTAATCCCATCCACGATCTGGAAAAAAAATAAATAAATAAAAAGAATAAAAAGAGAATTCCTACCTCATCGTCAAAAAAGAAAATATTTTATTCTTTTTATATTTTAAAGTTTCTCAACCTCTTTAGATCTACTTATTTCTTTTACTTTTTATTTTTTTAATCTACTACTTTAAAATTCCTATCTTCCGGCTAGTTCCATGCGGAGTGGGAATATGACAATTTCTAGTTTAATATATAAATGTTCTTATATTTCTATTCAAACATAGTAATAAAAGTTTTACATAAACGGGTAAACAAGCAAGAAGTTTTAATATATAAAAGTATAAAACAAAGGTTATATTTAATCAACATTCCTATATTGTTGTCATACATTCTTACACTGAAGCTTTGAAATAACTTCGACGAACATGAAGGTTACACACAGGAACACATAGATCACAAGTCACAAAGCCTCAATATGACTAAAAAGTGAGGACTTTAACATGTACAACACTTAAAACTCGAGGAGTTCATGTTCTTATAGTCTTAATCCATCAGCGATGTAGTTATGTCCAATATTCCTTAAGAATACTGATCCAATCATGTTTTCGTTTTATTCCTTTGTTTATTTGGTTTCTGATTTATGTACTAGTTCTAACATCATGAACATGATTCCATCTTTTATGTTTACTTGCTCAATTTGCATAAATGCTAATTTATATTAAAATAAAATACTTTAACCATGATCAACGAGTAAAGAATCAAAGCATTCGTACATTCATGGCATAATTATTGAAACCAATGCCCACTGGTCTTTAAAACCGACAATAATGTTTTTACAACAACAAATATAAATAGTGTGATTAAATTTGCATTCCGTGCTTAACTACAGTTTTTAAGATGCAATGCGTTATTGGTTCAACACATGCAAACATGCAAAACACATGACGAGCGATTTGTTATTGAATATTGACCATGACCCGTCGAAAATTTCTAAAAACATGTTTATTATATCATCATAAGTAAATCACGAAGAATTATTAAATAAGTGTGGGATTAGCAAAAAACTGTAAAACTATAGTATTTAATACATTACTTCCATTTCTTTATATGTGACAAGTTCTAAAAATCTAATGACGTGACATGACTAGTTAATTAGTAAACCAATGTTTATTGCAAAGACCAAAGATGTAGACTCCTTCGAATTGGGTCATGTTCAGGGAGGAAATTCATATGGTGGGGACATTTTTGTTCAAATTCGGTGGATCAAGGTATATATGCTACACTACGTGTGGAGAAAAATAAAGTGTTTTTTTTTAATGCAAAACTGTATGTAACAGTAACATGTTAGATTCTAATGTGGCGAACAAATAACGAACGTTATCATGAAATATCAATTTAATCGAACTTGTCAAATAAATTACAAAATACCAATTTTTGGACACATGGAAGAACAGTGGGATTTACCATGGTTTCACAATCAAAGTGATGGGGGGTAAGTCCGCAAGAGAGGGGATAAGTTTATTACTTCGGAGAAAATCAATCGTGATTATTAACGTGCTAACAAAAAAACGAAAGGTCCGCTTTAATGTTTGAATAGAGGATGTTTGATCAAGTTCAATGTAGTAGCGAAGCGAAAGGTTTTGGTGTACTTGGTCATTAGAGTGTCCTATTATCTAAGGGTAATATTTAGTTTTTAGATTGATATTGTTTCATGAGAAATTAAATATCCTTTTATTTTTCTTTTTAATAATCTTCCTAACGATATGAAATAATGATAAATGCTATATTTTGATAAAATTAATAATACTATAAGATTATAATTCACGTTTGATGTTCCCATTGTATTGATTGAGATTATATAGTACAACAATTACAAGATAAGATACAAGATAATGTTTACTTTAAATACATTTAAATAAATCTAGAGATAATCATGTTTTATCTCTAATACCCCCCATCAAACTGAGCGGTGGAGGCAGGGGCGGAACATGAGCACCGAAACCGGATGGACCGAAATTAAAAAAATAAAAATAAAAAATAAAAAATAAATAAAAAAATAAAAAAATAAAAAAATTAAAATAAACCGTCAATGATGGAATCCTTTTCCATGCTATTATACAATACAAACATTATTTAAATATTAACAAACTAAAATAATAAAATAACATAACTTATATATATTAAACTAACAACTAAACTTAAAAAAAATACAAATTAATATAACTAATCGGTGATGGATACATATATTTTATATTCTAATATTCTAACCATATTTATGAATTTCTAGTTACCAATAACATGACGTTAGTTTAGCTACCTATAGGAAACCATGAAAATAATTGTTTATTCAATAAAATAAAAGCGGTCTTTTGCAGGTTTTAGATTTTGGTCTGTTTCATATCTTTGAGATAGATATTAAGTGTTTATTCACCAACACTTTCTTATTTATGATCGGTAACTGGTAAGAGAAATACAGAAAATAAGAGGGATACGAAATACCTAATACATACACCTTCTTTGTTACTCCGGCGAAGAGGAGACTAGAGAGGAAAACGACAGCCTGCAGAAGGCATATCAAAGGTGATAGGCGGCATGCTGGTGACCAGCAGAGAGAGTTTACGGAGGCGGCGAGCAGTCCGACGAGAGAGAGAGAGAGAGAGAGAGAGAGAGAGAGAGAGAGAGAAAGAGAGAGAGAGAGGGGGAGAGAGAGAGAGAGCGCACTGAAATGGCGAGCCGTCCGACAACTGGTGGGGAGGCTAATAGTGGAGAGGGCGTTATTATTCCAATCAATTTGAGATGTTTTTTTATGGGGTTTTCTTCTTCAGGTCAGTGTTGAGAGCTCTTTTTTCCGGTAGCCGGAATGAATTCTTGGGATTTACCAACAGTTAAACTCAAGGATTGACTTAGATTGTTGGTTTTTTTATATAGTTTTAAGAATAATTTCTTGATTGATTTAGTTTAGAAAAAAGGTTATATTTGATTTTACGCAACGATTTCCGGAATTTCTGTTAATTTTTATTTGATCTCCTAGTTTTTTTAACAACATCTAATCTCTTAGTTGATAATATTAGTTGATAATAGCTTAAAACAAGGGGCCTAATCAGTGAACTTGGTGATATTTCATAATTAAAACATATATATATATATATATATATATATATATATATATATATATACACAGGCATAAGAAACCCCAAAACCGGGAGAGGGGGAGGGGGAGAGTCATGGCCCCTCCTGGCCCTTAAGAGCCTCCGTCACTAGGTGGACGACCAATACGAAGCTTGGTTCGAAATCTATCGAATAAAGGACGATGGAGACTTTTGGTAAAAATGTTAGCTAACTGAAGATGAGTGGGAACAAACTTTGTACGAAGTTTTCCAGAGGCAATGAGCCCACGTATGAAATGATAGTCAGTGTCAATGTGTTTGGCTCTCTTATGTGCAATGAGATTTTGGCTGAGAAATAATGCACTTCGGTTATCACTGAGGAGAGTAGGACAGTCAGGTGGAAGAGCGTGAAGTTCTTGTAGGAGATGACTAAACCAAACTATTTCTGCAACAGTGTTAGTCATGGCACGATATTTAGATTCACAACTAGATCAGGAAACGGTAGGTTGCTTTTTGGCACTTCAAGAGACAAGGTTTCCTCTAAGAAATATTGAGTAGCCATATGTGGATCGTTGTGTTTCAATACACCTTGCCCAATCTGCATCCGAGTAACCAACTAAGGAGGTAGATGTAGGTCTTGAAAAATATAAACCATCAGAGATGGTGCCTTTGACATAGCGAAGGATACGTTTGACTGCCTGAAAGTGATCATTGGTTGGAGCATGAAGAAACTGACTGACTTGATTTACTGCATACGAGAGGTCAGGGCGAGTGATTGTGAGGTATTGTAGAGCTCTAACGAGTGATCTATACAGACAGGATCAGAAAACGGTGATCCATGGGAAGTAAGCAACTCAGAAGTAGACAATGGGGTAGAGACAGGTTTAGATTCGAGTAGACCAGCTCTCGTAAGTATGTCATGAGCATACTTAGTTTGTGTGAGAAACAAACCATTATCGGGATAAGTAACTTCAAGACCCAGAAAATAACTTAGATTTCCAAGATCCTTTGTTGAAAATTCATTGTTGAGACGAGTGATGAAAGTCTTGATGAGAGCAGAGTTGTTGCCAGTAAGAATAATATCAGCGACATAAACTAGGATGTACAGAATATCATGATGTCATTGAAACACAAAAAGTGACGTATCGGTACGACTACAAACAAACCCAAGACTGAGAAGAAAAGTGCTAAGTCTTTGAAACCATGCATGTGGTGCCTGTTTAAGGCCATATAATGCTTTCTTTAAACGACAAACATGGTTTGGAAATCATTCATCAAGGTACCCTAGTGGTTGCTCCATGAAAACTGTGTCAGAGAGATGACCGTTTAAGAAAGCATTTTTGACGTCTAGTTGGTGGAGAGGCCATCTGTGTAAAACAGCAAGAGATAAAACAATACGGACATTCGAGGCTTTGACAACAGGACTGAAGGTATAAGAAAAATCCAAGCCCGAAATTTGTGTGAACCCTTGAGCAATAAGACAAGCTTTAAGTCGTTCAACAGAGCCATCGACATGAAGTTTTGTACGAAAGATCCATTTGGAACCAACAATGTTTGCATTTTTTGGACGGGGTACCAAATCCCAAGTGTTGTTGGTTTTAAGTGCAAGAATTTCATCCTCCATTGCCATGAGCCAATGAGGGTGTTTGGAGGCAGATTTAAACCCTTAGGGTGTGGTAATAGTCAAGAGAGCATGATATAATGCTGAGGGAGGAAGGTGAGAAAGATCAACTATATATTTGGGTTTGAAAATGTATGCACATTAACGAGTGACCATGGGATGGATTTGAGTAGGTTGTGGAGTTGGTGTCCGTTGCTGAGACGGAGTAGACACGACATGAGGTGTGGTGTGTGATGTCGGTGATGAAGATGGAGTTGATGGTGACGTCTCATGAGGTTCCATGTTTGGGATAGGGGCAGCGTCATCAGATGGGGTCGAGGCGGAAGCATGAGTGTGGGAGCTGGTAATATGCGTTGTATAGGTAGGACAAGTGTGTGGTAACGCTATAAATGTGGGATATGTTGTCATAGATGGAGATGTCGAGACAACTTTGGAAGGTAAAATCGGACCAGGTTCATAAAAGCTTGCATATGGAACATCATTCAACTTAGATGTGTAGAGTGGCCAACAAAGGGAAACACATGCTCATTAAATTGGGCATGTCGGGTGGTGTAGATACGATTTGTTGTTATGTCTAGGAAACAATATCCTTTATATTGGGTGCAGTAACCAATGAAGATGTATGTCATGCTCCTAAGAGCAAGTTTATGAGGAGCATAATCCCTTAAATAAGGAAAAACTTGACAGCCAAATGTTCTAAACACATCATACTTAGGTGTGTTATGATAGAGCAACTCGAATGGACTTTTTTTTGTCAAGAAGTTTGGTAGGAAGCCGATTAATGACATAGACAACAGAGCTAAAAGCATCAACCCAATAAGCAATGGGAGCGTGAGCATTAAATAACATTGCAAGCCCGGTCTTAGTAACATGTTTGTGTTTTTGTTCTGCTCTCCCATTTTATTGTGGGGTGTAAGGACATGAGTATCGATGATGAGTACCATTTTGAAGAAAGATGTTGCTAACTCGATGATTAATGAATTCAGTACCACCATCACTTTGAAATTCCTTGACTTTACAAGAGAATTGTGTTTGCACCAATTTTAAAAAGGCATCAAAAATTATACGAACATCTAACTTGGTCTTTAACGGATAGAACCATGTGAAGCGTGAGAAATCATCTACAAAAATCACATAATAAGAGTATCCACTTGTAGAGATAATAGGTGCAGGTCCCCATAAGTAATAGTGTATGAGATCAAGCACATGTAATGAACATTTAAAATTATTGTCAAAAGGCAACCGTTTGCTTTTAGAGAGTTGACAAAATGAGCACAAATCGGGTTTTGGTAAAATAGATGTAACAGCTAATAAACCTAATTTATTCAACAAAGAAATGATATCGAAAGATCATGTCCCAATCTATTATTCCATAATTTAAAAAGATGCTTTGAGTCTTCTACTTTTAAGTGTTGCTAAGAATGCCTTGCTGCCACGTTCCAGCGCATACAGTCCGTTTTCACGTTTACCCTTGGCGAGAGGTTCCTTGGTTGCTCGATTCTGGATGGCAAAGAATGAATCAGAAAACAAGATATCCATGGGTGATTCGTTTTTCAATTTGCTAATTGATAAAGGTTCTTGGTGAGATGTGGAACAACTAGCACATCTAATAGTTGAATCTCTTTGGAAAGATTAGCTTTGCCAATATGAGAAATGTTAAGAATATTACCGTTACCAAATACAACCTGATCCTTTCCCGTATATGTAGTTGATAAGTCAAGATTGGCATGGGAATTAGTCATATGAGCATATGCACCTGAATCAACATACCAGACAGGGGTGTTGTTGTTGACATTGTATGGAAAGTGAAAAGCAGCAGCGAAATTTGCATTTGGAGACAAACCATTCTGAGCAAATGTAGATAAATCTGGACAAGAAGAAGCATAGTGTCCATTTTTCCTGCACAACTGACAATGTGGTGGTCGTTTACCACGACCACGACCACCGAATGAACCTCCACGAGAGGAGGAGGATCGTCATCCTCGTGTACCTGAGTAGCCTCCACGGGAATTATTTGTGGGGCGTTGATTTTGTGCGTTAAATGTAGCAACAAGTGGGGTACTACTCGATCCATGCATAATATTAATGAAAATTTCGTGACTTTCAGCTTGAGCAAGTATGTCACGGAATGATGGCTTGGGTTTAGTAACTCGTATAGCAGTAGAGAAAGTGTAACGCCCCATTTCTTGTATGAGATTTAAATAAAGTATCTTCATTTCATGAGGGGTACTCGACGAGTCTGTAGCCCGACTCGTCGAGTAGAGACGGGATGATCACGCGATTTAAGCTAGCTACTCGACAAGTCCTGTGACATCCCCAATTTCTCGGCTAGAAAAGACCGATTTGTTTATGCTTTGTTTTATAAATCAGAGTAATCGTTTAAAGAAAACGGTTGCGGAATTTGTTCCCAAAACAAGATATGATAAAAACTTATCGAAACATTTCTCAAAGAGAATGTATTTTCATTAAATAATAAAACCTCGGGATGTCATGTTCCGATACAGACACATAAGCATAAACAGAACATACATTCATTTACTCTAGTGATTTACATCTCCTTTAATCTCTCAGTGCAAAGCAGCTTCGTATCGATACATCTGATACAATTAAACTGAGTGGGTCAGGCTTGGGAGCCTGGTAAGCATATAAGGTTTTCATCCCACAATGTTATATCATATAAATATATATATATATATATATATATATATATATATATATATATATATATATATATAGGACATCCAAAGTTATATAATTTCACCATATAAAAGCAACTCTTATCCCACCCCATCGATCCTCACAACGCCACGATCTAAACTCTCGTATCTAAACTTTTCCTCTTTATTTGATCCCTACTCACGGATGTCATCTACCCATGTCCTACCCAACATATTCGTAGATACAAAATATATATACAGTTTAACTCATTAAAGCCTATATAGTTCATCCATTCCATACTCATCTCAAATAAACAAACAATATATAAACACATAACACATATTTCATAACAAATACTTAATATATTTGTGTTAGAAGAAAGTGAGCACACACTCACACATATAAACATCTTTATATTATTCACATAGCACGTACTTAATATTTATGTGTTAGAAGAAAGTGACCACACACTCACTTGATCAGAATATGATCGGACAACACTACGACTTGTAGAAGTAGTATTCTTCGGTGAAACCGGGATCACTTCACACATTGGGTTTCTCCCGGGCAGAGCTTCGGCTCGGAAACTCTTTTCTTCTCGGGATCTTCGGGTTTCGGAACTTGCTTCGGGTCTCGGGGTTGATACCGGGGCTTCGGGGGTACTTCTTTGCACGTAAATCGATGTAATATGGGAGAGATATGAGAGAAAGAGCAACCAAACTCGGCTGGCCCTTCAAATCTATTTATAGGGCAAAACAAGCCCTTGCCACGTCGTGGATCCTTTTGCCATGTCGTGGGCTTGATCGTCACTGCATGCGTCATCCCAAGTTGCATCTGGGGGACTCCTGGAGGTGTTAGGAGATTTGCCACGTCGTGGCACTGCTTGCCATGTTGTGGTCTCTGACAGTTTTGGGGTTTCACGCCCCGAACTTCAGAAATTCATAACTTTCGCATACGAACTCCGTGTTCGACGTTCTTTATATCGACGCGAAGGTGAGATTATGCTCAATATCTCTCATTTAGACTCCATTGGATAATTTTGACTTTATTTTTAATATATTATAACTATATTACTTATATAATATCTTTAGTAGGCCGGGACAGGAAAACTCCGTTCGAAATTCATAACTCCTTCATCTGAACTCCGTTTTCGTCTGTCTTTTTATCGTTGGACTACTATCGAAGAAATATTCGACTCTAAGTTAGATCACTAAGGATATATATCTATCTACCTTAAATTCACTATGTACGTCGTGTTGGGTCATGCCTGTTCTGTCGCGAAACTTCGACAGGTCATAACTTCTTCGTTATAACTTGGATTTTGGCGTTCTTTATATGCACGGAAACCTTTTGAAATATACTACAACTTGGTTAGGATTAATCCTCATAAATAATCTTCCATCAAAAAGTCATTTTTGATGCTTATCGTCTCTAAATTGACTAGCCCGGATCTACGGGCGTTACAAGTCCATACGCTGGGACTCGGCGAGTCCACCTATCTGGATGAAGCCCTAATTTTAAGGGTTTGAACCCTATTTAAACACACTTATACACCCCTAAACTCACCTCTATCACTCTTAGAACATTTCCCCTATAAACCCTAGTCCCATTGTTGAGTTTGAGTGTGTTTGTGCTAGCTTGGAAGCCTTGGGAAGAGAAAGAAGGAAAGAAGGTCCATAGAAGAGAAGGGAGATCCAGGAGTTAGCTTCCATTTGTTTCACATTTAGGTAATGAAGATTTGAACTTGTGAATTCCTCCATTAAAATGCTTGTTATGCCTTCGTTGGAGCCTTTTATGATTCAAACTTGAGATATGGACTCCCCTTTTTATGGAAACTTCAGATCTGGACCCTCATTGTATTCTAGATGTGTAAAGTTTCAGTCAAAATCGTGATTCAGGTCCCTCTTGATCTTAGAACCCCCATTAAGAGCTTAGTTTTGACATTTCAAGCCTTTAAAGCCATTCATGCACGTAAATTTTGCAACTTTACGTGATAAGCATGCCCTAGAAGCTTGGATCTGTGATTTGGAGCCGCTACATGGCTCAAATCAGGTCTGTATGGAAAAGGGACTGAATGGACTCGGCGAGTCATATGAAGATAGCCGTGGACTCGACGAGTTGGATGAGCAACTCGGCGAGTCCGATGAAGATTGCCTTAGACTCGACGAGTTGTTTGATCAACTCGGCGAATCGGATGAGTTTTCCCGAGAAAAGTAAAGTTTGAGTGAAATAGCTTCATTCCTTCTTAGTTACACGTAAAGTTAGCAACTTTATGTATTCAGATGGTCCAAGGAGCTTAGATCTATGAGTTAGATGCTCTAGAATGGATTAAAATTGATTGTATGAAATCTGCGCGACAGGACTCGGCGAGTTGTTCTTCGGACTCGACGAGTCGAGTCGCGAGTCCCCGTCTTTCTTCGGTTTGTGAGTTCAGGGTGAATCAGTGAGTGGGAAAGAGGACTCGGTGAGTTAAAGTTAGAGTTAGTAAAGAAGGGACTCGACGAGTGTGTTCCCTGATTCGGCGAGTCTGGTCAATTGGAAGTTGACTTTGACCAGGGAGTTGACTTTGACTAAGGGTAAAATAGTCATTTTACCCTGAGAGCATTTTCCAGTAACTGATCTAGTGTTTTTGGAATTCGTAGTCGGACAGTTCTGGAGCAGCAGTCAACCACTTTTAGAGTTAGTATCTAAGTAGCCAACACTACGAGGTGAGTTTTCCTTCTAGTAGGAACGGGTTTACTGCCACAATTTCGGCCCGTTTAGTTAGCAGTAGTTCCGGAGTTTGGTCTGATGTAGTAGTTCAGTATGCTTGATGTCTTTGTGATTCAATCATGTCTTTGTGTTATATGTTCCGGACTTCAGTCCGATGCAGTATGCAATATATGTGTTTATGCTAGCTGATATGTGTTTATGCTATGCTATGTCCAGTCAGTTCCGGACTTCGGTCCGATGCAGGGGACAAGGTCCCAGTCAGTTTCGGACTTCGGTCCGATGCAGGGGACAAGGTCCCCAGTTAGTTCTGGACTTTGGTCCGATGTTGTTTCCAGACTTCGGCCCGACGCAGAGAGCAAGGCCCTGGTTAGTTTCTGGACTTCTGTCCGATGCAGTTTTCGGACTTCAGTCCGATGCAATGGGCAAGGCCCAAGTATGTGCTTTACATGTTATTGTATGGTATGTGGTAGTCTGGGGAGCTCACTAAGATTTTTGCTTACAGTTTCAGTTTTGGTTTCAGGTACTTCTGCAAGCAAAGGGAAGAGCTCGGGATGATTGCATTGCACACACCACAGCTTCTGGACTTCGGTCCGATGTTGTTTCCAGAATTCGGCCTGACGCAGAGAGCAAGGCCCTGGTTAGTTTCTGGACTTCTGTCCGATGCAATGGGCAAGGCCTAAGTATGTGCTTTACATGTTATTGTATGGTATGTGGTAGTTTGGGGAGCTCACTAAGCTTTTTGCTTACGGTTTCAGTTTTGGTTTCAGGTACTTCCGCAAGCAAAGGGAAGAGCTCGGGATGATTTCATTGCACACACCACAACTTCAACTTTTATCCTGGGAGTTTATTTCAGATACTACGTTATGTTGTTACAGTTCTTTTGTTATGACACATCTATTATAAATTTTTGGGATTTACGATGTACGATTTCATGATATATTATAAATCGTTGATAACCTTAGTATTATTTAAACAAAAAATTTTGGGTCGTATTTTGGGTCGTTACAAGCTGGTATCAGAGCCTTGGTTTGAGGGATTCATGCACATTTACAGGTGTGACTGAACTTAAACTAAGCGAATGGTAAAATATTTTCAAAAGAGAAACATATTCGGAAAGAATTTTAAAAAAGAACTTAGTAATAAAAGAAATTTTCTTAAAATAAAAGGGTGTGGTGCATGCAATAAGTCGAGCTCAAGTAAGTACTCTCAAATTACTCATACAAGTTTATATTATGATTATTTGTTTCAGTTTCAGTAGAACAACATGCTAGGATAGGACTAAGGATCTAGGAGGACACCTTATGTGCCTGTTATATGTGTTTTAGCTTTATGAGAAGTGCATGCTAGAATTGATTAGACATCAGTAGGATAGCCTGATTAGGTTATGCCTAATATTTTGATCTTAGCATTGTATGCTAATACGGTTTCTTGTTACGAGAATAAAGTCGCTTAATTAGTTCTTGTGTCCGAATATTGCTTGCTTTGTGCTTTGTGGGACTCCAATTGATGGGATTTGGCTATTAGGTGAACACGTCACATCACATGTGATCAGGGTTGGATAATCTCAAAGTGTTGGATTTGACCCTACTGCGAAGCTCTTGTTTGAGTCCAACCATTGTAGGAATGAGTCTTTTACTCAAACGATTATCTGAGCCTCATCACATGTGGTGGTATTCAGGTGATGACTAATTCGCATTACAAGGAGGCCTTCAACAGCTGAGGACTGGTTTTTGGTTGAGTTAGAGATTTCCCTAGGGAAAGCTTAGGATGAGAGTAGCAGAGATCAACAACAGTAGAAGTGACTTGGTGGAGTCGAGGCAGTTCTTGAGGAAAGTACAAATAGATCTCTAAGGTAGTAGGGCCCATACTACTGGAAGCAGAGGATCTGTACTTGAATCAAGGAAGGCTAAGATGAGACGGCGAAACCTGTAATAGTAACGATCCCTCAAGATATATCAGTGTTTCTGACGTTTATCGTAATGTGTTTTCAGAATGGTGGTTTTACGCCCAAGACCAGCAGGCGGTAATTCAGGTTTCAGGGAGGGATCAGGATCAGGCTCGGGGTCCGAGCAGCTGGATGAGCATACTAGGGAGTTTTTCACCTCAGATGTTACTTGTAACGCCCGTAGAACCGGGTTATTTAATTTAGAGACGATAAGCATCAAAATTTATTTTTTTAATGGAAGATTATTTAGAAGGAGTAATCTTAACTAAGTTTTAGTATATGTTACAAGGATTCCATACATATAAAGAACGCCGAAATCCGAGTTATAACGAAGAAGTTATGACCTCTCGAAGTTTCGCGACAGAACCGGCACGACACAGCGCGACGTAAATAGTGAATTTACGTTGGATCGATATTTGGACTCAGCAATCTAACTGAAAGTCGTAGAATACGTTAAACCGAGAGGGTGCATAAAGAGAACGTCTAAATATGACTTCGTATGAGGAAGTTATGATTTTTCGAAGTTTCAGCATTAGCAGTATGCAGCCCGAAACTCGAGATTGAGGTCGAGTGATATTTAGCCAAAACTTCCTAAATGAGAATTGAAGATCTCCTCAATAGTAGTCCAACTATAAAAATATAGACGAAAACAGAGTTCAGATGAAGGAGTTATGAATTTCGAACAGAGTTTTCTTGTCCCCGCCTACTAAAAATAATACCCCCTCCGTCCTAATATTATTGTCCATAGACAAAAAACACACAGATTAAGAAAAGCATTAATTACCACTAACTTTATATAATTAAATGACAGTTTTAACCTTACTTTGCATTTAATGTTCCATTAAATTCTTAGTTGGTTAAGTAATAATGAGGGGGTATTTTGGTAAAAGTGTTATTTATCTTTAGAAGTGGACTATTATTTTGGGACAAACCAAAAAGGAAAGATGGCCTATAATTTTGGGATGGAGGGAGTATATTAATAATATATTAAGATTAAAGTCAAAATTAGCCAACGAAGTCTAAATGAAAGTTGTAGATCTTGTTTTCACCTACGTGTCGATATAAAGAACGTTGAAAACGAAGTTCTTATGCGAAAGTTATGAATTTCAGAAGTTTGGAGCGCAAAACCCAAAACTGGTCGAGCTCACGATGTGAATACAGTGTTCAGGACGTGAACTCAGTATTTATGACTTCTGGAGCCTAACAGACGTAACTTGCGATGACGCATGTAGTGATGACTGAACTCACGACGTGAATATTTGATATTCACGACGTGAATCCATAAAATCATCCCTATAAATAGAAATCAAGGGTCAACCGAGTTTGGTTGCTCATCTCTTACTCTACAACTTCCGATACTCTCTCTAAGCCCTATTTTAACCCACCGAAGCCCGGTATCATCCCGAGACCCGAAGCGAGTCCCGAAGCCCGAAGATCCAGAGAAGTGAAATTCCTGAGCCGAAGCTCTATCTGCGAGAAGCCGGTTTTTGTGAAGATCTTCCAGATCTACCAAAGAATACTACCTCTACAAGTCGTAGTGTTGTCCGATCATCTTCTGATCAAGTGAGTGTGTGGTTACTTTCTTCTAACACGTAAATATGAAGTATTTGCTTTGAAATACGTGTTATGTGTTTATATACTATTGTTTATTTGAGATAAGTGTGGAATGGATGTCTTATATGGTTTTTAAATGACTTATACCGTATATGTATTTTATATCTACTAATATGTTGGGTAAAACATGGGTAGATGAGATAGTTGGTATGTGATAAAATGATGAGGTAAATAACGAGGTATGTAAGATGCTTAAAGAATAATATTGGTAGATGCACCATGTAGAGATTGTCATAATACTAGCAGATGCGCTTGAGAATAATTTTGGTAGATGCACTAAATAGAGAATGTCATAATACTAGCAGATGCGCTTATAGGATAATTCTGGCAGATGCGCTTATAGGATAATGTCTGCAGATGCGCCCAAAAGAGAATGTCATAAACCTGGCAGTCGCGCCTCATAGTGTATGACGTAATCCTGGGAGAGGCGCTTAAAGGATGATGTTGGTAGATGCGCCTTATGAAGCAATAGATTTTGTGCCAATTCCTTAGGTCAATCCTTAGGAATGCATGAATGGCGGGTAGTTGAATTTTGAGGGTAAAATCCTAAGAAATAAAGAAGATAATGGGGATGGTTAATTGGGTTGATTGTTTGATGATTGAATATAATAATTATATTATTGTGGGTTGAAAACCCTATATGCTCACCAGGATCCCAAGCCTGACCCACTCAAATTTCTTTTCATTACATGTAATAGCACAAGAGTATAAGTTGGCGGACTTGACGAGAGATTTTGGATTATAGATCATTAGTTATAAATGACTGTTGTAAGGTCTATTTTTACTATTTATGCTTTTGGTCTGTATCGGAACATGACATCCCGAGCGTTTGTTATTTAATGAAAATACATTTCTTTAATGAAATGCTTTGACAAATTCTTATCCCGTTTTGTTTTGGGAACAAATTCCGCAATTGTTTTCTTTAAAAGATTACTCTGATTTTAAAAACAAGCATAAACAAATCGGTCTTTTCTGACCGTGCAATTGGGGATGTCACAGTTGGTATCAGAGCATTAGTTTAAGCGAACTTGGAATTCGTAGGAAATTTCTAGACTTAAACTTACAATGCTAAATAATGATTGTGAGGAGTGTGTCTAAAATATGTTAGGTAGTACACCTAAATTGACACAAGCACTAGTTTATTTTAGGAATGATTCCTAAAATGCTTTTATGTGCTAAATGTTTTGTGTGATAGCTATATTGATGTTGTTATTTGTTCGGATCTATGGTTTGTTGTCGGCCGAACCTGGAAACTTTATGTGTTTAGGATTCTAAGTGTACGACTCTGATATTAGAACTAGCATGTAAACGTTTCAGAGTGATAAGGATGATTTAATTATCTATCGTGATTGAGGATCTGAATTCACCATATTCAGTGTGTAGATCGGAAATGGTAAGAACCAGAAGTGGAGTTGGAAACGTGAACGAAGATAGGAATCAACCACCTGTGATTGAGCAAGCACCTGTTATAGCAGCAACACCAGAGCCAATGACGATGGCTGGGGTGCAAGCGATGATGCAGATGATGTTGGATCGCCAAATGGAGGAGACAAGGCGATTACTCCAACAGAATCATGAGGAACTGTCACTTCAAGTGGAAGGGCCTGAAGTGAATGGAGGGCAGTCGAAGGGAGGTAACTACAGTGGGACTGTTGGACAAGCAGAACCCCCAGTGGCAGAAAGGAATGACCCGAAAGGGAAAGAAACAGGGATGGGTGTATGTATAAAAATTTCTTGGGAGCCAAGATGTGAAGTCTTTCTGGAAGCCCAAAGTCTGTTGAGATTATGGATTGGATCTCCGAAATGGAGATGGTGTTTGAGAGTTGCGACTGTAGCAACAAACAGAAGACTATCTTTGCAGTTAGACAACTGAAGACCAGAGTCTTGAGCTGGTGGAAGTTACTGGTAGATACGATGCCGCGTGGGGAAGCCCTGAGGATGTCTTAGGAATCATTCCTGGAGCAGTTAAAGATGTAGTAATGCTCAGAGATAGATCTGATTGATCTGAACAATGAGTTCCAGAACTTGAAAAGGGGGAAAATGAGCATTGATGATTCTGCTACTGCGTTTGTCGAAAAGATGAAATTGTTTCCATACTTGGTGTCGACTGAGCTCGTCAAGATCGAAAAAATTGTTAACGGATTGCCATCAGACTTTAGCCCAATGGTCAAAATGGAAAGTACGTTGAAGGAAATCGTTAGAGCTGCTAAGAATGTCGAGACTCAGATAAAAGAGAAGGGTCTAGATAAGGTTGAAGTTGGAGAGAAGAGAAAGTTGGAAGGAACTTCAGGTTCTAATGAGAAAAGAAATTTCTCGAAGTCTGGTGGAGGAGGAAAGGATGAGGCAAAGTGGTGTGATAAGTGCAAGAAGAAGCACTCGGGAAAAAGGTGGCGTAGAGGTGACATGTTTCAAGTGTGGAAAGCATGGGAACTACGCAAATGAATGTATTATCAACAAAAAAGTGTGTTACGAACGTAACAAAGAGGGGCACTTCAAGCAAGCCTACCCAAAGAAAAATCAAGCAGCAAGGCTAGAGGCACCACCAAAGCCAAAGGCAAGAGCATTTCAGATGATCCTTGATGAAGTAGATGGCAATGCAAGGAATCAGGAATGAGGATTTTATATCCAAAGATCAATTTATGAAGTAGCAATGTGAATAGTAACTTATGGTGTAGCCTATTAGAGGCATAGTATAGGGTGAACTTGAACTTTTGTCTAATAATATCAAGGAAATAACATAAACCCTAGTTTTATTATCTGGTGTGTTGAATGATTGTATGATTTTTCATGTATGGTGACTTGGTCGACTGTGGGACAATACTTGGGACGAGTATGAGGAGGTGTGAAAGGTAGTAGATGCATATACTACCAGAAGCACAGGACTTACACTTAGATCAGGGAAAGTAACAAGGTTACCAAGAAGCTAGTGATTGATCTCGTTTTACTCATGTATGTCGTTACTATTGTTTCGGTAGTGACTAAGAAAATGATTGATATTCTGACCCTAGCAATCATATCAAATTGAGTCCGACTACTATGAGTTTATTACGTGGTTCATAGAAGCAAGTTCGAGGTAGCATCTGACTCAAGTCAGAAGATTGAAATCAATGCGATCGATAGCATCACGCTTGTTGTTAAGGAAGCTTGTAGCTAGAAATGATACAAGTAAAAATGTGATTACATCACATTAGAATATGAAGGAAGGTATATTCCATTCCGGAATTTGACTCTATGAGACTTGAGTCTAAGCGTTGCATCATACGATGAGAGGTCATTAGAACACGACCCATCAGTCTATTACAATAGATAAAGGAAAGTACTTATCCTAAGAAGAAGAAGGAGTCATCAATAAGGATTTATTTTGTAACTCGAAGGTTACAATTGAAAGTACAACATAGTACGAAGAGCAGCTGCAGGATTGAGCACTACCTGCTATCGAGAAGTCCAAGAGTTAGATACTCTTTCGAGGAAACATAGAACTTACAATCATTATACAAGTCCTATTTCGTTGATTATTCCGGGAGGTAATCATCCTAAGGCGGAGATAATTGTAACGCCCATAGATCCGGGCTATTCAATTTAGAGAGGATAAGCATAAAAAAATGACTATTTTTTATGGAATATTATTTAGCAGGAGTAATCTTAACTAAGCTTTAGTATATGTTACAAGAATTCCGTACATATAAAGAACGCCGAAATCCGAGTTATAACGAAGAAGTTATGACCTGTCGAAGTTTTACGATAGAACCGACACGACACAGCGCGACGTAAATAGTGAATTTACGTTAGAGCGATATCTGGCCTTAGCAATCTAAATGAAAGTTGTAGAATACGTTAAACCGAGAGTGTGCATAAAAAACGTCTAAATCTGACTTCGTATGAGGAAGCTATGATTTTTTTGAAGTTTCAGCATTAGTAGTATGCAGCCCGAAACTCGAGATTGAGGTCGAGTGATATTTAGCCAAAACTTTCTAAATGATAATTTAAGATCTCATCAATAGTAGTCCAACGATAAAAATAGATACGAAAACAGAGTTCAGATGAAGGAGTTATGAATTTCGAACAGAGTTTTCCTGTCTCAGCCTACTAAAAATAATATATTAATAATATATTAAAATTAAAGTCAAAATTAGCCGACGAAGTCTAAATGAAAGTTGTAGATCTTGTTTTTACCTACACGTTGATATAAAGAACGTCGAAAACGGAGTTCGTATGCAAAAGTTAAGAATTTATGAAGTTCGGGGTGCGAAACCCCAAAACTGTTAGAGTTCACGACGTGAATATAGTGTTCACGATGTGAACTCAGTATTTATGACTTCTAGAGCCTGACAAACGCAACTTGCGATGACGTATGCAGTGACGACTGAACTCATGACGTGAATATTTGAGATTCACGACGTGAATCCATAAAATCAGCCCTATAAATAGAAATCAAGGGTTAACCGAGTTTGGTTGCTCATCTCTTACTCTCCCACTTCCGATACTCTCTCTAAGCCCTATTTTAACCCACCGAAGCCCCGGTATCATCCCGAGACCCGAAGCGAGTCCCGAAGCCCGAAGATCCAGAGAATTGAAATTCCCAAGCCGAAGCTCTGTCTGCGAGAAGCCGGTTTTTGTGAAGATCTTCCAGTTCTACCGAAGAATACTACCTCTACAAGTCGTAGTGTTGTCCGATCATCTTCTGATCAATTGAGTGTGTGGTTACTTTCTTCTAACACGTAAATATGAAGTATTTGCTTTGAAATACGTGTTATGTGTTTATATACTATTGTTTATTTGAGATAAGTGTGGAATGGATGTCTTATATGGTTTTTAAATGAGTTAAACCGTATATGTATTTTATATCTACTAATATGTTGGGTAGAACATGGGTAGATGAGATAGTTGGTATGTGATAAAATGATGAGGTAAATGACGAGGTATGTAAGATGCTTAAAGAGTAATATTGTAGATGCACCAAGTAGAGAATGTCATAATACTAGCAGATGCACTTGAGAATAATATTGGTAGATGCACCAAATAGAGAATGTCATAATAGTAGCAGATGCGCTTATAGGATAATCTTGCCAAATGTGCTTATAGGATAATGTCGGCAGATGTGCCCAAAAGAGAATGTCATAATTCTGGCAGTCGCGCCTCATAGTGTATGATGTAATCCTGACAGAGGTAAGCAGAGCCATAGTCGGTGTGGGAAATGTGGGAGATTGCAATATGGGGCGTGCAAGGCAGGGAGTTCCGGCTGCTACAAGTGCGGTCGGACTGGGCATATGAGTAGAGATTGTATAGCTTCTACCACCACCACCGCAACATCAGATTTGATTTGCTTCCATTGCAATAAGAGGGGACATACAAAGTCCCAATGCCCGAGCTTAACCACAGCAAGGAAGGTGTCAACACCTGCCCCTACTACATTTAGGATTACGGACGGTCGTCAGGGCCGGGCCGAGGCACCAGTGGTGAAGAGTAGAGCTTTTCAGATGACAACAGAGGAGGCGTGAGCAACTCTTGACTTGGTGATGGGGTCGTTCTTAGTAAACGGCATTTCAGCTATAGTGGTATTTGATTCGGGGGCCACGTGATCGTTTGTCTCTCTTGCGCTTAGCAAGAGGTTTAGCAGGGCTCCAGGGGAGCTGGATTGTCCACTCGAGGTGGAGATAGTCGATGATAGGACCATCAGAGTCGTGAGAGTGCATAAGGCATGCTCGTTGCAGTTATTCGATGAGCAGTTTTCGGTAGACCTGGTCCCTATTCCTTTGCGAGGGAACAAGGTCATAGTAGGTGTGGATCGGCTGAGACCCAATGGGGGCGGTGATCGATTGCGAGTTACAACTAGTGAGGGTTCGCACTCCCAACGGAGGAGAGTTAGTGATTCAGGGCAAAAGGCCACAATGTAGATCGATTCGTTATTCAGCAGCGAGAGCCAGGGGCTACTTCCAGCAGGGTTGTGCAGGGTTTGTCGCCTACGTTTTGGATGCTCGGGAGAAGGGCAAGGTGACAATCGATGATGTACTGGTAGTGCGAGAGTACCCAGGCGTATTCCCATAGGAATTGCCTAGGATACCTCCGGAGAGACTGGTTGAGTTCAGAATTGATCTAGTTCCTGGTGCGGCTCCAATAGCCAAGGCACCGTATCGGTTGGCTCCTCCAGAAATGCAGGAGTTGTCTATGCAGCTGCAGGAGCTGCTAGACAAGGGTTTCATCAGACCGAGTAGTTCTCCTTGGAGAGCCCCGATCCTATTTGTGAAGAAGAAGGATGGTTCGCACCGTATGTGCATAGACTACCGGGATTTGAACAAGGTAACGATGAAGAACCGTTACCCACTCCCGAGGATATATGACTTGTTCGATCAGCTTCAGGGAGCATCTTGGTTTTCCAAGATTGATCTGCACTCAGGTTATCATCAGATGTGGGTCAAGAGTGAGGATGTTCAGAAGACAACTTTTAGGACCCATTATGGTCATTATGAGTTTGTGGTGATGCCGTTTGGACTCACCAATGCTCCAGTCGTGTTCATGGACCTCATGAACCGCATATGCAAGCCGATGTTGGATCGGTATGTGATAGTATTCATCGACGACATCTTGGTTTACTCCAAAACCCAAGAGTAGCATGAGGAGCACCTGAGAGAGGTGCTAGAGACACTGAGGAAGGAGAGCTTTTTGCAGAGTTCTCCAAGTGCGAGTTCTGGTTGCGTGAGGTGCAGTTCCTTGGTCACCTCGTCAACCAGAAGGGTAATCTAGTGGATCCGGCCAAGATCGAGGCTGTGATGCAGTGGGAGGTCCCGAGGTCTCCATTTGAGATTCAGAGCTTCCTAGGATTGGTAGGGTATTACAGAAGATTCATCCAGGATTTCTCCAAGATAGCAGTTCCACTCACCCGACTAAACAAGAAGTCGGTGATGTTTCGTTGGGGGCCTGAGCAGCAGGCGACATTCAAGACTCTCAGACAGCAATTGTGCGAGGCACTGATTCTAACTCTGCCAGAGGGAGTGGATGATTTTGTAATCTATTGTAATGCCTCGATCACAGGTATGTGAGCAATTTTGATGCAGCAGGGGCATGTGATAGCTTACACCTCTAGACAGTTGAAGCCTCACGAGGCTAACTATCTGACACACGATTTGGAGTTGGGGGCAGTGGTGTTCGCCCTCAAGATTTGGAGACACTACCTCTATGGGGTCCTTTGTACCATCTACACGGATCACAAGAAACTGAGATACCTCATGGACCAGCCGAATCTTAACATGAGGCAGTGTCGGTGGTTAGATATGGTGAAGGATTACGATTGCGAGATCTTTTATCACCCGGGGAAGTGGCCGACGCCCTGAGCCGCATGGCGGCAGCAACCCCGATCAGGGATATAAGAGCAGATCAAGGAGGCACAGGTCGAGGGCCTCAAGGAGGATAGGCAGAAATGTGAGAGGATCGTGGGGCGAGTAACTTCTTTTGATTATGACAGTCGGGGATTGTTGACCCTTCATGGGAGAGTTTGGGTGCTGTACTGGGGCGGAGTACGGCAGGTGTTGATGGACGAGGCTTATAAGTCTCGATTTTCCATCCACCTAGGGGCGACGAAGATGTACAGAGATCTTCGACCTGACTATTGGTGGCCCTGCATGAAGCGGGATGTCGCCTAGTATGTGGAGAGATGCTTGACCTGCAGCAAGGTTAAGGCAGAGCACCAGAGACCCCACAACAAGATGCAGCTGTTAGACATTCCTGTATGGAAATGGGAGGACATTTCCATGAATTATATCACTAAGCTTCCCAGGACAGCACGGCTGAGAAGCTAGTCGGCATCTAGGTACGCGATCCAGGAGAGCATATCAGCTGAAAAGCTAGCCGACATCTAGGTACGCGAGCTAGTGGCACGACACGGAGTGCCTATTTCAGTAGTGTCAGACCGAGACGTCCGTTTTACTTTCAGATTTTGGAAGCGGTTTCATGACGAAATGGGGACTCATCTTCATTTTAGCACCGCTTTCCACCCTTAGACGGACGGGCATAGCGAGAGGATGATCCAAACTCTTGAGGACATGCTCACGGCATGTGTTTTAGACTTCGGTGGTAGTTGGGATACGTACCTTCCACTAGCGGAATTTTCGTATAACAACAGTTACCACTGTAGAATTGATCGTCCTCCTTTCGAGATGCTCTACGGAAGGAAGTGCAGGACCCCGATTTGTTGGGGTGAGGTCGGTCAGCGAGTCATCGGGAGCACCAAGGTGGTACTCAAGACCACAGAGTTGATTCAACAGGTTCGTAGCAGATTGCAGACTACGCAAAGTAGGCAGAAGAGTTACATCGACAGGAGGCGTTCGGAACTAGAGTTTCAGGTGGGCGATATGGTCCTCCTGAAGGTATCATCCTGGAAGGGTGTTATCAGGTTTCGGAAGAGGGGCAAGCTGGGCCCCAGGTTTATTGGTCCTTTTAGGGTTTTGGCTCGGGTGGGTCGGGTTGCTTATCGGTTGGATCTTCCGATAGAGCTTAGCCAGATCCACAACACTTTCCATGTTTCCCAGTTGAGAAAGTGTTTGGTGGACGAGTCAACAGTTGTACCCTTGGAGGACATTCAGGTTGATGGCAGCCTGAATTATATCAAGAGACCAGTTGCGGTCTTAGATCGAAAGATGAAGACCTTGAGGAACAAGGTGGTTCAGTTGGTGAAGGTGCAGTGGCAACACCGAAGGGGTTCAGAGTGGACGTGGGAGTCCGAGGGGGAGATGAGGGAGCATTATCCAGAGTTATTTTTAGATATAGCAGCAGCAACAGACTTCGAGGACCAAGTCTAAGATAAGTGGGGGAGAGTTGTAACGCCCCATTTCTGGTATGTGATTTAAATAAAGTGTCTTCATTTCTTGAAGGGTACTCGACGAGTCTGTAGCCCGACTCGTCGAGTAGAGACAGGATGATCACGCGATTGAAGCTAGCTACTCGACGAGTCCATACGCTGGGACTCGGCGAGCCCGTCTGTATGGATGAAGCCCTAATTTTAAGGGTTTGCACCCTCTTTAAACACACTTATACGCCCCCCAACCTCGCCTCTATCACTCTCATAACATTTCCCCTATAAACAATAGCCCCATTGTTGAGTTTAAGTGTGTTTGTGCTAGCTTGGAAGCCTTGGGAAGAGAAAGAGGAAAGAAGGTCCATAGAAGAGAAGGGAGATCCAAGAGTTAGCTTCCATCTGTTTCACATTCGAGTAATGAAGATTTGACCTTGTGAATTCCTCCATTAAAATGCTTGTTATGCCTTCTTTGGAGTCTCTTATGATTCAAACTTGAGATATGGACTCCCCTTTTTATGGAAACTTCAGATCTGGACCCTCATTGTATTCTAGAAGTGTAAAGTTTCAGTCAAAATCATGATTCAGGTCCCTCTTGAGCTTAGAACCCCCATTAAGAACTTATTTTTGACATTTCAAGCCATTAAAGCCATGCATGCACGTAAAGTTTGCAACTTTACGTGATAAGCATACCCTAGAAGCTTGGATCTGTTATTTGGAGCCGCTGCATGACTCAAATCAGGTCTGTATGGAAAAGGGACTGAATGGACTCGGCGAGACGCAAGCTTGACTCGGCGAGTCATATGAAGATAGTCGTGGACTCGACGAGTTGGATGAGCAACTCGGCGAGTCCGATGGAGATTGCCTTAGACTCGATGAGTTGTTTGAACAACTCGGCGAGTCATATGAGTTTTCCCGAGAAAAGTAAAGTTTGAGTGAAATAGCTTCATTCCTTCTTAGTTACATGTAAAGTTAGCAACTTTACGTGTTCAGATGGTCCCAGGAGCTTAGATCTACGAGTTAGATGCTCTATAATGGATTAAAATTGATTGTATGAAATCTGCGCCACAGGACTCGGTGAGTTGTTCTTCGGACTCGACGAGTCGAGTCGCGAGTCCCCATTTTTCTTCGGTTTGTGAGTTCAGGGTGAATCAGTGAGTGGGAAAGAGGACTCGGTGAGTTAGAGTTAGAGTTAGTAAAAAAGGGACTCGACGAGTCTGTTCCCTGATTCGGCGAGTCCGGTCAACTGGAAGTTGACTTTGACGAGGGAGTTGACTTTGACTAGGGGTAAAATGGTCATTTTACCCAGAGAGCATTTACCAGTAACTGATCTAGTGTTTTTGGAATCTGTAGTCGGACAGTTTCGGAGCAGCAGTCAACCACTTTTAGAGTTAGCATCTCGGTAACCAACACTACGAGGTGAGTCCAGTAGGAACGGGTTTACGACCACAATACCGACCCGTTTAGTTATCAATCGTTCCAGACTTGGGTATGATGCAGTAGTTCAGTGTGCTTGATGTCTTTGTGATTCAATCATGTCTTTGTGTTATATGTTCCGGACTTCGGTTCGATGTAGTATGCAATATATGTGTTTATGCTAGCTGATATGTGTTTATGCTATGCTATGTCCAGTCAGTTCCGTATTTCGGTCTGATGCAGGGGACAAGGTCCCAGTTAGTTCCAGACTTCGGTCCGATGCAGTTAGTTTCGGACTTCGGTCCAATGCAGGGGTCAAGGTCCCCAGTTAGTTCCGGACTTTGGTCCGATGTAGTTTCCGGACTTCGGCCCAACGCAGAGGAAAAGGCCCCGGTTAGTTTCTAGACTTCTGTCCGATGCTGTGGGCAAGGCCCAAGTATGTGCTTTACATGTTATTGTATGTTGTGTGGTAGTTTGGGGAGCTCACTAAGCTTTGTGCTTATAGTTTCAGTTTTGGTTTCACGTACTTCCGCAAGCAAAAGGAAGAGCTCGGGATGATGACATTACATACACCACAGCTTCAGCTTTTATCCTGGGAGTTTATTTCAGGTACTACGTTATGTTGTTACAGTTCTTTTGTTATGACACATCTATTATAACTTTTTGGGATTTATGACGTACGATTTCGTGATATATTATAAATCGTTGATAACCTTAGTATTATTTAAACAAAATTTTTTTGGGTTGTATTTTGGGTCGTTACAAGTTGGTATCAGAGCCTTGGTTTGAGGGATTCAGGCACACTTACGAATGTGACTGAACTCAAACTAAGGGAATGTTAAAAGATTTTCAAAAAAGAAACATATTCGGAAAGAATTTTGAAAAAGAACTTAGTATTAAAAGAATTTTTCTTAAAAGAAAAGGGTGTGGTGCATGCGATCAGCCGAGCTCAAGTAAGTACTCCCAATTACCCATACAAGTTTATATTATGATTATTTGTTTCAGTTTTAGTATAACAACATGCTAGAATAGGAATAAGGATCTAGGAGGACACCTTATGTGCCAGCTATATGTGTTTTAGCTTTATGAGAAGTGCATGCTAGAATTGAGTAGACAACAGTATGATAGCTTGATTAGGTTATGCCTAATATTGTGAGCTTAACATTATATGCTAGTACAGTTTCTTGTTACGAGAATAGAGTCGCCTGATTAGTTCTTGTGTCCGAATGCTACTTGCTTTGTGCTTTGTGGGACTCCAAGTGATGGGAATTAGCCATTAGGTGAATATGTCACATCACATGTGATTAGGGTTGGATAATCTCAGAGTGTTGGAATTGGCCCTACTGCGGAGCTCTTGTTTGAGTCCAACCATTGTAGGAATGAGTCTTTTACTCAAACGATTATCTGAGCCTCATCACATGTGGTGGTATTCAGGTGATGACTAATTTGCATTACAAGGAGGCCTTCAACAGCTGAGGATTGGGTTTTGGTTGAGTTAGAGATTTCCCTAGGGCAAGCTTAGGATGAGAGTAGCAGAGATCAGCAACAGTAGAAGTGACTTGGTGGAGTCGAGGCAGTTCTTGAGGAAAGTACGGATAGATGTGGAAGGTAGTAGGGGCCCATACTATTGGAAGCAGAGGATATGTACTTGAATCAAGGAAGGTTGAGATGAGACCGGGAAACCTGTAATAGTAACGATCCCTCAAGATATATCAGTCTTTCTGACGTATATCGTAATGTGTTTTCAGAATGGTGGTTTTACGCCCAAGACCAGCAAGCGCCAATTCATGTGCCGGGGAGGGATCAGGATCAGGCTCAGGGGCCGACCAGCTGGATGAGCAGACTATGGATTTTTCCACCTCAGAGGTTACTTGTAACGCCCGTAGATCCGGGCTATTCAATTTAGAGACGATAAACATCAAAAATGACTTTTTTCTTTATGGAATATTATTTAGAAGGAGTAATATTAACTAAGTTTTAGTATATGTTATAAGGATTCCGTACATATAAAGAATGCCGAAATTCGAGTTATAACGAAGAAGTTATAACATGTCGAAGTTTAGCAACAAAACCGACACGTCATAGCGTGACGTAAATAGTGAATTTACGTTAGAGCGATATTTGGCATTAGAAATCTAAATGAAAGTCATATAATACGTTAAACCGAGAGCGTGCATAAAAAGAACGTCTGAATCTGACTTCGTATGAGGAAATTATGATTTTTCGAAGTTTCAGCATTAGCAGTATGCAGCCCGAAACTCGAGATTGAGGTCGAGTGATATTTAGCCAAAACTTTCTAAATGAGAATTGAAGATATCATCAATAGTAGTCCAACGATATAAATATAGACGAAAACGGAGTTCAGATGAAGGAGTTATGAATTTCGAACTGAGTTTTCCTGTCCCGGCCTACTAAAAATAATATATTAATAATATATTAAAATTAAAGTCAAAATTAGCCGACGAAGTCTAAATGAAATTTGTAGATCTGGTTTTTACCTACGCGTCGATATAAAGAACGTCAAAAACAGAGTTCGTATGCGAAAGTTATGAATTTCTAGCCGGCATCTAGGTACGCGATCGGACTGGGCATATGAGTAGAGATTTCCAGAATTATGACATTCTCTTTTGGGCGCATGTGCCAACATTATCCTATAAGCGCATCTACTAATATGTTGGGTAGAACATAGGTAGATGAGATAGTTGGTATGTGATAAAATGATGAGGTAAATGACGATGTATGTAAGATGCTTAAAGAGTAATATTGGTAGATGCACCAAATAGAGAATGCCATAATGCTAGTAGATGCGTTTGAGAATAATATTGGTAGATGCACCAAATAGAGAATGTCATAATACTAGCAGATGCGCTTATAGGATAATCTTGACAGATGTGCTTATAGGATAATATCGGCAGATGCGCCCAAAAGAGAATGTCATAAACCTGACAGTCGTGCCTCATAGTGTATGACGTAATCCTGGTAGAGGCGCTTAAAGGATGATGTTGGTAGATGCGTCTTATGTAGCAATAGATTTTGTGCCAATTCCTTAGGTCAATCCTTAGGAATGAATGAATGGCGGGTAGTTGAATTCTGAGGGTAAAATTCTAAGAAATAAAGAAGATAATGGGGATGGTTAATTGGGTTGATTGTTTGATGATTGAATATAATAATTATATTATTATGGGTTGAAAACCCTATATGTTCACCAGGATCCCAAGCCTAACCCACTTAGTTTTCTTTGCATTACATGTAATGCACAAGAGTATAAGTTGGTGGACTTGACGAGAGATTTTGGATTATAGATAAGTAGTTATAAATGACTGTTGTTATACTAGTTTTCTTGCAAGTACACATATTAGTATGTGTTAATATACATAAATATACTAGTTTTCTTGCAATTACACATATTAGTATGTGTTAATATACATAGGGTAATTCAGTCTTCAAGTGTTCTTCAAGTGCCTTCAAGTGTTCTAATCTGAAAAACCTTCATATTCATCTTTTTATCCACCATGAAACACACTTAAGGTGAGTTCATACCCCTTCATTTTCGTTTTACCCAAGTTTTAAGAAGGGGGGGTACAAGTAAACTTATGTAATAACACTAGTTGTTTTGCATGCTTAGTCTTCAAACTAAATTCAAATCCGATCCAATCTGATCCAATTACAATTCGGTTGGATCGGTTTTTATAATTCGGTTTACAAAAACATAAACATTTTAAGATGACATATAATTATAATATTACCCAATTTTATATAAGAAGTGAAAACAAATTATCTAGTTGTTATTTGAAATTTATAAACAACTACTAAGAATGTATGTTATAGTTAAATATTTTATAGATATAAAACTTTTGAGAAAAAATGCATAATAATATTTTTTTTATCGGGTGAAACGTTTTGAACCTATTTTAAAGAATAAATTACAAATTAATAAATAACTATATACATACATATATATATATATATATATATATATATATATATATATATATATATATATATTAAAAATAAATAGATAATAAATGTTTATTCTTTTTTTTTTGACTGGTTTGTTCTTATTTTATAAACCACAACTAATCCGAAATCCAAAATAATAATTCGGTTTTATTGATAACTAATCAAGCTGAATATCCAAACCAAATAGTCCAATCCAAATTGTTTAATTGGACAATTCAGTTTTATCTAAATAATGAATAGCCCTAATAATGATCAACCACACAAGCATGAGTATCTCAAAACGTAAACCCTCCACAAAAGCTCTTAGAATTATGCAAGTGTAACATCCCGGAATCGCAAGAGTAGAGTCGAAGGGCTAAAAGTGTAAGTTTCGGAGAGTGACTCGGCGAGTCCATGGATAGACTCGGCGAGTCAGGTCGCGACTTAGGTCGCGTATCAAGTGGCCTACTCGGCGAGTAGGTGCTGTATGGAGAAAACCCTAATTTTTGGGGTTGAGCCATATATAAAGAGCATTGTGCCCCTCCACAGCCTCCCTTATTCCCCCCTTGAGTCCCAGAAACCCTAAATTCATGGAGAGTCCCATTATTAAGCAACTTAGAGCTTGGAGAGGTGTTGGTTGAAGAAATCTTGAAGGAGAAGTGGCTTGGATCAAAGGGATTTGCTTGGATTCGATTTTCATTGCTATTGAGGCATCTTTTGGAGGTAATACTTTCGTTCTTGGGCTGTGTTTTCCTAGTTTCTCATTTTGGGGTTGTGTGGGGTGCTTGGTTGTGTGGCATCTTGATGTTTGGAGGATGGATCTGAGGTTGCTACCTCAGATCTGGAGTGGAGAAGATCTTAAGAGCATTAAAGCCCATATTCTTGTGTTGTTAATGGAGCTACCATGTCCCAAACCTTGGTTCTAAGGTGAATAAGGCCTAGATCTCTTTAGATTCACGTAAAGTTTAACACTTTACGTGATGGATGGATTGTACGAGGTTGGATCTATGTTTTGGATCAATTGCATGGCCTGAGATGCTTCTGTATGGATTCAGACCGGTGGTACTCGACGAGTCACATGGGTGGACTCGACGAGTTGCTTGAAGATGGCATGGAACTCGACGAGTTGGAAGAACAACTCGGCGAGTAGGTTGAAGATAGCCTTGGACTCACCGAGTCCATTTGGACTCGGCGAGTCTTGTCGAGGAAGTCCCAATATTTCTGGTTGAGTCGATGAATCGGTGAGTCAAGGGATGACTCGGTGAGTTGGGTGCGAGTGGACTCAGAGTTGTTGGACTCGATGAGTCTTGGGGTGACTCGGCGAGTTGGGTTGCTAATTGAGGGAAGTTCTGAGCATAAGGACTCGGCGAGTCATTGGGTTGACTCGGCAAGTAGGGTCAGTCAGGGGTTGACTTTGACTTGTCCAAGGTTGACCAGTTGTCTTCCAGGGGTATTTTGGTAATTAAGGGTATTTATTGAGTTGTATGTTTTGATGTTCAGTGGAGGAGTTCGTGTCAGAGTTCGGAGCAACGGGATCTTATCCTTTCAGCCGACAGTTTCGAGGTGAGTTATCCTCACTATATCAACAGGGTCTAAGGCACCAAGGCCGACCCTTTATTGGATTGAGATTTGGATATGGTTATTATGTTATTGTTTGATGTGTCTGCATCCTGGTAGTTGGGATGGTACATGCTAGGAGACCTTGTTAAGGTCAGTTCCCCGATATATATTAAGTGATGCTATGCTAGTGACCGGTTAGGTCGGTAACCTGGGTAGGATAATGATATGCTATGTGATCTGTTTGTTTGGTTTGTTGGCTATGACTGTTATATGATTGTATGTTTTGTGCACATGGTTGTTTGGACTAGAGATGGGTTGAGGCGGGTCCTGCTTTGTGTTGTATGCCAAGATACCCAGGGCGGACCGGTTATTCCGAAGGCCCAGCGAGCGGTCCGGATAGGCTGTAGGCCCCACGAGGGCGGACCAGACGTGCCGAGGCTCGGAGAGTGGACCAGGCCGACTGAAGGCCCGATGCGGACGGACCAGTCACACTGTAGACTCAGAGAGTGGACCAGGTGGGTTGAAGGCCCGATGCGGGCGGACCAACCCCACTGTAGACTCGAAGGACATGACTAGACCTGGAGGATGGATCCGGTGGACTGAAGGCCCGATATGGCGGACCAGTCACACAGTAGACCCGATATGCATGGCTGTTCTATGTTCTGTTATGTTATGTATGTTTTATATGTTTTGGATCGGAAGGTCGCAGCCTGGAAGGGCGTATACGTGGTTGGTATTTGGGGGGTATCTCACTAAGCTTTCGGGCTTACAGTTGTGGTTTAATGTTTTTCAGGTTCTTCAGGAGACCGTGGCAAGGCGAAGGCGCGATCGTACTGCTCCTCATGATTTTGTAGCAATGTGATTCTGGGAATACTCTAAATGATTTGTATTGAAAACCTTTTTGTAAACAGTTTAGTGAAAAATCAGGTTGTTTTGAAAAATTTAAATTGGTTGTATTTTTCGGATGTTACAAGTAAGTTCCTCCACTGCAAAACCAACACAAATGGTTGCTTTTATACCAAATGATATATTTTTTTTCTTTGAACAGCTAAAATAAACTATACCAAATGAGATTAATGTTCCTATATGTTAGATTTTAGGTTTGGTTCCATTGGATCGATAGTTAGAGATTAATGTTCCTATATGTTAGATTTTAGGTTTGGTTCCATTTGATCGATAGTTAGTAAGAGCATCTCTAGTGGGAGCTTTTTTATAGCTTATTACTATGCACTTTTTTTCTTAGACCATTTATTATCATTAGAATAGATAACTTTTTGCTTTTATATTTTGAGCACTTAATATATATTAAGTGGTCAATTTACTTTCACAACTAATACATTTTACCCCTTATACATTAATCATATTTCAATTTACCTCTTTAATTTTAATTTTGTTTTAAATATTTTTTATTGAGAAAATGACAAAAATAGCCAATTATACTAATTTCATTACAAAAATAGCTAAAAAAAATCGAAATTGCAAAAATAGCCCTCAATTTCGCAGATGGAATTGCCCCATCTGCGAAATGACCATTCCATCTGCGAATGTACAAGCTGCTAAAGCACAACTGTGCTTTAGCAGCTTGTACATTCGCAAGTGTTTTTTTTTCTGTATATATATTGAAAATGTAGGGTAAAATCGTAGATGGAATAGCCCCATCTGCGATTTACTCTCATTCCATCTGCGAAATTGTGATTTTTTTTTGTTTTTTTAGTTTGACTATGAAATCAATTGGTTTGACTACGAAATCATGTTGCTATATGAAAAGTTTTTTTAGTTTGACTATGAAATCAATCAGGTTGTACTTTACCGAAATACTGAGGAAAACTTTTTATATAGCAACATGATTTCGTAGTCAAACCAATTGATTGATTTCATAATCAAACTATAAAAAAAAAAAAAAATCACAATTTCGCAGATGGAATGAGAGTAAATCGAAAATGGGGCTATTCCATCTGCGATTTTACCCTATACTTTCAATATATATACAGAAAAAAAACACCTGCGAATGTACAACCTGCTAAAGCACAGTTGTGCTTTAGTAGCTTGTACATTCGCAGATGGAATGGTCATTTCGCTGATGAGTCAATTCCATCTGCGAAATTGAAGGTTATTTTTGCAATTTCGATTTTTTTTGGCTATTTTTGTAATGTAATTAGTATAATTGGCTATTTTTATCATTTTCTCTTTTTTATTTCTTTACTCATTAATTATTTCTATTAACTATTTAATAACATCTTATTTATTATTATAACTTTTATGACGATAATATATTATTTTTAATGTTTTTAAAATATTATTTGTGTTTAAAATAGACTAATTAAATGAGGAAGTTTTATAAAACATTTTAGAAAGATGGGGTAAGTTAGTTAAATTTATGAAAAAAAAACTATGTAAATAAGTTTAACCATTGAAGCATTCATTTATTTAGAGTTCAAAATTAAAAAAATATGATTTATCAAGTTATAACTAACTTAACCATCCAAGATGGGCTAATACTATCCACACTACAGGATTCTTGGTCATGTTGTCTCGTTTTCAAACATGCTAACACTTACACCTTTATGCATTTGTTCCTCACAATTATTATAAGGTGTCATAATGATATTGATATCATTTCAATCTTATCACTCATTACTTGTCCAAGACCCATTATGTTCAAATTACATTGTTAGTAATATTTTTTCATAGCTTCTTGATAGTTAATACATATGTACAATATACACTATAATACTCTCAACATATTCTTCATATGAAAAATGTTTTTTCAAAGCTTCTTGATGGTTAATAGTTTATAGATAAAAAAAAGGAGGAAAGCTTCTTTCCGGAAATAATTATTTTATATTTATTTAATATTCGAAAAGCAAAAACTCTTTATTTCAATATTTTCAAAAAGTAGAAAACTCTTTATTTCAATATTCTAAATTGTACAACATAATAATGAAAACATAACAAATTTGTTAGCTCTTTTAAAAACAAATAATAACGAAAACTAAACATTTATTAACGTTTAGAGATAACGATTACACACATAAAAAATATATATAAATGAATTAATGTCATTAGATTATATTCATCAAATAATGCAATTAAAATTAAAATTTTGTAATAAAACAAAACAACAATTAATTAAAAATTAAAACTAAATCATATTTCCTCTCGTTAGCTGTCATCCGTGAAAATATTCCAAACTCGTGGCTGTGACGCTATACACCACAGAGAAGTCTCTAGGTAACTGCACCCGATGGCATATTCGTAATATTTTTCAAAACTAGTGGCTGATAACAATCTCAAACTCTTATATATACCTTCATATCTCTGCCGTCTATCAACATTACGTTCACGATAACCCTAAAAATCAAAGGAAAGAACACGCCTCTTCTTTGATATTCATCGTCGATCGTTTTATTCTTTTCTTCATCAAGGTAAGCGTGTTGTTTTGATTCTCTTTCTTGTTCTTGGTTTGAGATTCGCGTTTTGTGTTCTTTTCATTGATGTTTTAAGGGTTTTACTGCAGATCGGAGATTTGAATTTTCGTTCAAGAGGAGTCGTACAACAACAAAATATATATTGTAAGTTCAAACCTCTCTCGTTTTAGATCGTAGTTGTTTGATCTTGTCTGTGTTTATATGAATGTATATACATAAGCACTCGTGTACGCATGTCTAGGGTTTTCAATTTCGTTATGATTTATCAGAAGTTTTTGAGGCTTGATTTAGAATCCTTTTTGTAACAGACGAAGAAACTTTCTCTTTAGATCTTAAATATAGTTTTGTTTGTTAACCCTTTTACACGTTTTTTGGTTTTATCATTAGCTCAACCGATTCGAATGATTGCTCTGGGTCTTTTACTTTTCTTTTTTTGCTTTATTTGTTAATAATTGTGTTCTTGTTTGAACTTTGAAGTTCCTTTACTTTTAAATATTACTGTTCAATTAAACAAATAAAACAAGTTGATTAGCTGTCGATTGGTGTGTTTAACGTTACTCTCTTTTAAATCTGACAAGTAAAACAAATTCGGCTTTTATGATTCTTTTAGCCTGTAGCCATACTCTCAACAAATTAGATCATGAATGTGAACTCCAAAAGATTAAACGCTGATTTATGTTCTTATAAACTTTGACACGATAATGAACTACAAAACATTAATCGTTGATTTTAACTTTTTTTTTTTGTAGAATGTAACATCATAATCTTGCTTTTGTCATTATTCGTTCATTCAACCATTCTTTTCATTTGTCATCATCTTTCCATATAAACCACTACTTTTAAACATCTTTCTTTGTTGGTTTAACTGATCTTTCAACATCGTTTGATTTACAGGACAAAACTGAATGTTCTAATGGAAACCAAAGGTGGGAAAAAGTCTAGTAGTAGTAGTAGTAGTAAAGCGTTTTATGAAGCTCCCCTAGGATACAGCATTGAAGACGTTCGCCCAAACGGAGGAATCAAGAAATTCAGATCTGCTGCTTACTCCAACGTAAGCACAATACCCAATTCCATTCCTTCCTTCATGATTCCATTCTTTCTATCAATGAATATGATACTAATCATTTTCTTTTTTCTTTTTACAGTGCGCTCGCAAACCATCCTGATATTCCCTAAATCGCTTTCCCCTTCACGTCACTTGACGTGCTTTTAATTTTACTGCTTTCAAATTAGTTTAGAATTAGTAAAAAAACCCTCTTCCCTTTTCTTCTTTTCTCATCTTTCTCATCTTCTTGCTCAAATGGCGCAACAAGTTTCTGCAATCGGTTTTGAAGGTTACGAAAAAAGACTCGAACTAACATTCTTCGAGCCCAGCATCTTTTCCGACCCGAATGGTCAAGGTCTTCGGGTCCTCTCCAAGACCCAAATCGACGAAATTTTAACCCCAGCTGAATGCACAATCGTGTCTTCTCTCTCCAACGACCACGTTGACTCTTACGTTCTCTCGGAATCGAGTCTTTTCATTTTCCCATACAAACTCGTAATCAAAACATGTGGGACCACCAAGCTTTTGTTGTCGATTCCAGCTATTCTGAAGCTAGCGGCGACACTCTCTCTCACTGTCCGATCAGTGAGATATACACGTGGCAGTTTTATATTCCCCGGAGCTCAATCTTTCCCACATAGAAGCTTCACCGAAGAAGTTTCAGTTCTCGATTCCCATTTTGAGAAACTCGGGTTATCAAGCAAAGCTTATGCAATGGGTGCTTTTGACAAGCCTAACAAGTGGTACGTTTATTCCGCTTTTGCCAATTCCGATTCCGGAGTTGCTGATTCTGATTCCGGTGACGTGTACACGCTCGAGATGTGCATGACGACTCTAGACCGTGAAAAAGCTTCTGTTTTTTACAAAACCGAGTGGAGTTCTGCGGAAACAATGACGAACGATTCCGGTATCCGTTCGATTCTCCCAAACTCTGGAATCTGCGACTTTGAATTCGACCCGTGTGGGTACTCCATGAATGGAATTGAGGATTCTGCTGTTTCTACTATTCATGTGACTCCAGAAGATGGGTTTAGTTACGCGAGCTTTGAGGCTGTTGGGTATGACTTGAAGGAGGTTGGATTGGAAAGCCTTGTGAGAAGGGTGTTGGATTGTTTTGAGCCGGGTGAGTTTTCGGTTGCTGTTGGTGGTGGAATTGGAAACGGAATTGGAAGCGGAATTGAGATTGAAGGGTATGGAGTGGAAGAAAAAAGTTATGAAGAAATTGGTGGTGGAGAATCGATTGTGTATCTGAAGTTTGTGAAGGAAGGTGGGAGCTGCTGTGGGTCTCCGAGGTCTGTGTTGAAAAGCGGAGGGTGGAAAGAGAAGGAGAATGAAGAAAAGGAGTATGAGTAGGTTTAAATAAGATATATTTAATTAAATAAATGCCATGTTGTTATAAACATGGTTTTGTTATGGATTTTTTTTTTTTTTGGTTTTGTGTTTACGTTTGGTGTTATGACTATTTGGTATTATCAAAGATGATATAGATGCTGTGCATCATTTGGTTTTTAATTTGGTTGCTATTTAGTATTTTTCTGTTGATTTTTTTTTTGTTTTTGATGGAAGAATGTTTGATGCTTTCATTCAACTTGAAATTTTAGTTGAATGTAAATACTAAATACATGTTAAAAGATTATCAACGTCAGAAGTTTTTTTTAATCAATATAAGTATTTAAGTACTTTAAATTGTTTCTTTCAGAAGAATATTGAAATAAGATTGTTCAAAAAGTTATTGGAAAACCTATTTTTATCTGTAAAATTAAAAATAATGTTTTTTTTGTTATATAAATGTTGGAAATATTGAAATCCTGTCAATTTCTCTACCCCATTATAAATATCACTACTATGAACAGCATAAATATTCTATATTTCTATTGTCTCATTTCATTAGATTGAGTCAATTTGATACGTCTTATTAATTTTGGAGAATGATACAATAAGTAGTATTCGCAAGTGGTCAAAAGTTCTATGTAAGTTGAATAAAAGCGATTTATTTGACGAGTGTAGTCATAAAGTGATAAAGACCAGGTTTATGTCACGGCTTTTATTAAAACATATCATACTTCTTACTTCTTTTATTCATTATCCTAAAGTTTTATTATTATGCATTGATAAAAGCATGTATCATTTGATTTTAATTTGTTATAATGTGTCCTTTTTATTGTTTTTATAATGATGGTAAATCTCACACGAGTTATAACACAATATATCGCAAACCATGTGAACAAACAAACGATATCTATAGAAGAGAGAATTGGCCACCAAAGAGTTAGAGAACTTAAAAGCTCTAAAAGTAAAACATGTGAAAACTCATTTGAAATGTTTTTCATATATTTCACATATGTGGGTCGATTTTATTATGAATTTGCATAGTGAGCGCCACCTCTCATGTCAACTTCAAGACATGTTAAATTGGAACCATATTTATGATGAACAAGCTAGTTACAGAAAAACATTATATTGAACAAAATAGCAATGGTTGGATTTTGTAAAAAAGATTTAACCTTTCATATTGAATACTAACCATATCTATTTTGTGGATGATACACTAATGTCTTTAGCTAACCACATTTTGTAGTAGAACATGACAAAGACGTGTCACATACATCGTATCTAAACATATGTTGATTCGTACATTTATCTTCATTTTAGTTGTAAACAATCTCATTTTTATTAGACTTTTAAAGAACTTAGTCATATCGCTCTCTGATGTGACCTCACATCTAACTCACATAGATTGACCAATCTAAAACAATCTTTTGTATTCCACTATGTAAAATATCAATTTATTAAGAATAAATATTCATCCACAAATCATCATTTGGAAGACACAAAAATGAATATTATAGGAGCGATAAGACATTTATGTTTGTTACTTTGAATCTTTCCCAACAAGTTTTCCTATTAAACCTACACAACAAGATCTCCAACGTTGTTATGTTAGGTTTCCGCTAGGTAGCAGCTCATGTGTTTGCTTTAAGATTATTTCCCTCGATGTAATATTATTTGCTCTCTATTATTGCCTTTTGTCAAAGGATTTAGGGATGTTATTCGGTCCAAAAATTGATCGAACCGAACCGGAATTAAAAAGAAAACCATAAACTAAGAATCGAAAACTATAAACGATTACCACTATTCGGTTCCAACCAGTTCGGTTCTAGTTGCGGTTTGGTTATACTAAGAAAATGTGTTATCTAAAAAGGTGTTCGGAAACGAAACCGGACCAGAACCGAAAAAACTTAAAATCGAATAAAACCAATTTATAGAACTGTGAACCGAACCGAATAACTTAATTGGTCCTTCTTCGGTTCCGATTCCAGTCCAAATCCGGTTTTTGTTCGATTTTTCGGTCCAAACGCTCAACCATGTTTTCCTATCACTTTATATAGTTGTTGGAAATGATTTTATTTTCAATAAGTCTCTTATTGTATTATGTTTACTCTTGAGTCCTAACTTGTCTCAACTTGCTATTGTATAGTATTTAATTACGTGCTCTAGTAAGAGAATGCATTCTATCATAATGTATACAAATGACAATGATATGTTTAGGCCATAAATGAGTATCTTCTTAGAAAGATTTTAAGCCACTCTAACTTACTTAGTAACTTTATCTGAAACTATAAATTCTTCTTTCATTATAGAACGATTTTTCATAATTTGCTTTAATTATGATTTCTAAGAGGTAGTTGCTTCTTCACCAAGTGTAAATACATAACCACTTATGGACTTACCCTTAAAAGTATTGGAAAACTAGTTTACATAATAATATCCCTCTAGGTCACAATGACACCTCATGTAATGCAACCCAGTTCCCATTATCAAATGAAAAGTGTAACATCAGCTACTCACACATTCTCTATATCAAATGAAAAGTGTAACATTTTATTGGTTTGGTTTATAACACCCCAATCGGTTCCCATTATAAGCATAGCCCACATATAAACATATAATGACAGAGATATTTTTATATTTGACATAAACATATCTATCATACTCATTTATTCTAAAACAATTAGATAAAAGTGTTATCAGATTTTTTATGTCATTGCTTTGGAGGACATAATCATTACATATCTAATACTTACGACAACAATATACAATCATGAAACTTTAAGCCACAAATCTCAACAATTTGGCTGTAAATTGTACATACATAAATCTTGAGGTATGTTAAAATAATTTTTTTTATTTAAATCTTTAGAAACTAAGATATATTTGGAAATAATAATCTTGTTATATAGCAATAGAAAAATGTAACTTATTGAGGAAAATAAGAATAATAATACAAGTGGTGGTGAAGAAAAAGAACAATTAATGAAACAATTGAGAAGGAAAATTGGAGAAGGGATATGATGGCCACCATGGTCTAATGGACAACAGGTAAGGTGGGATCCCAATAAATGTCGTAATGGATTGGAACAAGTGACGAGGCTACATATGAACAAGGTAGGTCACTTGACCGATCTTATATATTTTTTTATTTATTATAATAGCTTATATATAATTAAAATGGTGTGACCTATCTTAATCATTTTAATTGAACTATCTTAATTTTTTTTTTTGGTAAAGAGAGAGTATAAATCATATTTTAGGACATCATATTTTATATTTTAATAGCCCAAATTTTTTGAAGGTATAATACAATATGTATAGTCCAATAAACAAAAGCATGAATTGCTTGATGGTTCTTGGTTTACGAGAATTGATTATGCTGACAAGTCCTAGCATTAGTATGAGTTCGTTGACCGCGTAAGGGTGATCCATCTTGATGACGAATTCCACGATAACAACTTAGAGAGGCTTTTCACCCACATGCGGGTCATCCTTCTCTAACCGATTCGCTAGCCTCTCAAATCCCATTTTTGAATCGGGGTGAAGACGATGGAATTCCCCACTTTCTAATGCAATACGACAAAGCTTAGGGAGTCAGCTTGATATGATGTCACGAAAAACGGCTGCTCATTTCGTATTTTAAAGAAAGTCCAGACAGGCAAGCATTTGTCAAAGCCCAGAAAGCCACCAACCATCAAAGCGTTAACCGTATCCTAACCTGATTCAGAAACAGAATGTGACGGAGGCCTAGTTGTAAGAACAAATCCTCGCTTCGTAGCCAGCCGGTACGAACTAAATTAAAAAATATAAAAGAAACAAACGTGAATCAACATCACGTTTCACAACACATGCTTGGCGTATCGGTCCTTCAAAACCGTTGATCAAATTGTGCCTATTTGGTGTCATATATTGAAACAAATAATTCTTAGAAAATATATAATAATGATATAATTGTCAAAATATATCAATATATAAGATATCGTCGGGTATAATTGTAAGAAATTTAAATCATTTTTTTCTTATACGACCCTACCCGATCCGGAACTACAAGTCGTATTTTTTGATATTTTTCATTTTCTATCGATATCATTTAAATAGTGAACCGTATGATTTTACTTTCTAGACTCGTCACTAATTGGAACCCATAAAAAAGATAATAATAATAATAATTATTATTATTATTATTTTGGGATAAGTTTGTGTTTCAATAGATGCATTTGTAATTTTATAACAACTGAACTATTATATTTATTAAAAATATTATACAATAACAAAATTTGATGGTATGAATTATTATGCTTTCTGATTAATATTTTTGCTATAGAAATACAGATATAATCTTAAGAAATATGGTGGTCAAATACTTAAGATATACACATAGAAATATAAAATAAAAAAACTTCTAACAAAATTACAAAAATTAAGTATTCTAAAAGTTTAACAAACTAATTAATATTGTAATTTATGAAAAGAAAAAAATGGAGAACGAGAAATTGAATAAAACATTATTCTAAACGAGTACATTACACCAATAGTCCCTATGGTTTGAGATAATTTGCATGTTTGGTCTTTAATTTATTTTTTAATTCGTAAAGTTCTTATTATTTGTTATTGTTGTGCATTTGGTCTCTGTCTTATCTAAAAATACTATTATGCTATTGATTTTTTAATTTATTTAAATAAACACACCTCAACCTCACTTGTATCTTACATTACATTACCTTACATACCCCATCTTATTTAATTAAATTAAAAAATTAATGATAAAATAGTCGTTTTGGGTAAGACAACGACCAAACATGCAATAAAAACAAACTATAAAAACCTTCCGAGTTAAAAAATAAGTTAGAGACCAAACATATAAATTATCTCAAACCATAAAAACCATTCTTGTAATTTACTCTTTTTAATATTTTTAAAATAATATATACGATTTATGTACTTTGCGCTTGCAAAGAAGACAAGATTGGAGCAATCCATCCGAGATCTGTTTTTGTCTTGTTTCCCTTTAATTCCATATAATGTAACTGTAAAAATATTTGTTTAGTTAAAAATAATATATGTATGTTTATTAAAAAAAGTAATATTAAGAATTGGCAATGTTTGTTTGTAAGAAAATAAAAATTCGTATAATAATACGCATTAAAATAATGCAAATTCAACATTTTTTTAAATTTACATTGATAAACTAAAAATATATATGAATTCCGTACTTATTCAGTTATTCTCGCATAATAATATTGTTGGCATCATTTCTGTATAATTTCAATCATATTATATAACGCTTAATGGCTAACTCGTTATAAGTGGACTAAAAAGTTGCGAAAAAAAGGTTCTTTTATTTAAATACATGATTAAAATTTTAAAAAATATAAAAATATACAAAAGGTAAAAGACAAAAAAGGAAAAGGGACGGAAAGCGGGTTAAAAATTTGGCATTTTAGGCCGATTGTCGTCTAGTTGGTGAAAACGTGAAGCTAGCTAAGCAACCACATATCTTTGAATGATCGAACATATTCTAATGTATTTTTATTTGGAAAACCTTGTTCGATCTTTATCTTTTTGGTGAATTACATAAATGCCCCTTGTGATATTCAAAAGTTCACACTTTGAGTCCAACCTTTAAGAACTTGATCCGATCTTTTTAAAATTTCATTTTGTTGCACAACTGGTCCTCCGTTAAATCTACCTATTCAATTGTCATATTTTTAGAAATGAACATTTTGACCTCAATCCAAATTCATAACACTACAAACCATAGAGACCAAGTCCATATATTCTTTAAACTAAACATACATTTAGATCCCCAATTAGGTACCTAGAACATATCCCTCATCCTACACCCATATGTCTCCATCAGTACCCATAATCATTTATGTCTACCTCTACCATCCCTGCTACCCATGAACACTACTCCCACTTCCTCATTCGCCTTCACTACCTCCACCCCCTCAACCTCCATCAAAATCGTCAAAACCTATATCCATTCTCTTTCTCTTTCTCTCCGTCTCCCACTTTCCCCCTCTATCTCTAACCAAAATCTTTAATCCATCATCGATTTTCATCCATATTCATCTCATTGGTAAGACACCTCCCTTCCCTCATTATCGTTACTCGTCTTCGACTACATCTTATAGTTGTACCCTTTGCCTTTCGTGCTCAAGTTTTTGCTCAAATCTTCTTCCCATTCGTGAAGCCTTTCACCAAAACCATTATCTCATTCTAAGTCCTCTCCCTTATCTATTGTTGTTCCCTCAAAGTCATCATGATCTTTAATTAAATCAAATCTTTTATATACCACATGATCGTTATTATTAAATTCTGTTTAATAAAGTATTTTTTATTTTTATTATTTCTTTTTGAAAAAAATATTTTTTAACCGATATTCATTGTGGCTTATGCCTTTATGCAAAATAAAATTACTAATTTTCCATTTACATATATTTCTATATATATATTTTTGTCATTTATATTAGAAAATCCCTTTATATTAATATATGTTTTTGTAATTATTAAACTAAAAGGGCCCACAAACCGTTTTTAGCGTTTATTAGGCTATTCAGTATACTCATTACTCCAAAGACGTAATGATAATGTGACATCCTCTCGAGGCCTTACACACAACCCATACGACTTAGTGAACGCTTTGTACAACTTCCCAAAACAAATGAAAATATTATTGGGCTTGTTTATTGTTAGATTAAATAATAAACAAAATCGTTGAGATTTAATCAAGTTTAGCTCAAAAGATGTTCAAGCCCAAAACGGTAAATAAATTGAAAATTATTTTTTATTGATTTTGTTATAAATATAAAGGTGATCAAAGATGGTGGATTAACGTATGATAGTCAAATAACTTTACAAAAAAATAGAAAAAAAAAAACACACCAGAAGAAGAGATTAAGAAAGAAGACATCGAAAAAGAGTTAAAGATAATCACACACACACACAGAGAGAGAGAGAGAGAAATTTTGGATATTTTGGAACCACTAATAAATGCATATAAATAATGTTATCATTAATTTTATATTATTATGGTAATTATATAAAATTGTTGATGGACCGATTTTATTAATAAATAAAGATATACACTTACCATGTTTATCTTGTGGGTTGAGTTCCCGGTTTGACTCAAGATCTCCTGAATCCCTAATATCTCTTACATTCGGTTATATCTCCATCTATATAAATACGTGATGAAAAGCAGATTTACCATATACGAAAATACATACAATAAATTGTTTTAGGGTTTGCTGTGAGATTTAGAGAGGATTCTTGAGATCAACTGGAAAACCAAACCCTAGTTCTTCAGATCCGAATATCATAATGAAATCAGGTATGTAATCATTCTTTCACGTTTAAAGTTTTCTTTTGACAGATTCGAGATTAAAGATCTATAGTTATGCTTCCGCGTTTTATGTTTTGGTTATGAAAATAACCAATAAGTAAGAGTCATCAAATGAGTATGAGAGTTGGAAAAGAGAGAAAGGAAACGTTAGGTGCGGATTGATAGCGATGACATCGCCAAACGATGATTATAGGTCGCTATAAATGGGCCAATGTGGTTGTTATGTCTAAAACATCACCAATTTTCACTTGTATTGTTCATTTAGACATATTTTAACGTTCCTAACCCCAAGTTAAAGTCTTGAATGAAATTGTAAATGTATGCTTGAATTAGTGTTGGATTCTTGAAAGATCACTTGAAATTAGCTTGTAAAATTCATATAATCTAGTGTTAGTGGATAACTAGTTAAATATGTCACATAATTTATATTTTTCCTCTTTTGGTAAAGATGAAAACAAAATGAAATTGTTATGCTTATTTGAAAGATAATGATCGTTGAAATTGGGATGCGTTGTAAACTCCAACATTTAATGGAAAGAAAAAGATTGGGATTGTAATATAAATGTGAAAATGAAATGGTAATTAGAATATGCTTATTAGCTTATGTTTTGTAAGATGACAAAGCCTATTTAATATTGATTTTTGTTAATGCAAGAAAGGATGGAAGTTGAACGATGTCAAAGTACAAATATAATAAATGCAGAGTGACACAAATCATCAAGTAACTTGTTAAGTACCATATTGAGAATGAAGCATCAAAAATGGACGATTGGTATTACAAAAATAGTAGTTTGGAAAGTTTTACAAGGTATTAGATTGCATAACAATCAAAGTAGAATAACTACTTGAAAGACTTAATAAAAAGGGAAGTTAAATAATCCAACATAATTTATTGGTTATTTGAAGATAATATATATATATATATATATATATATATATATATATATATATATATATATATATATATATATATATATATATATATATATATATTCTTCGAAATGGGCCATTCTAGAGACTATGTCAGAATAGGAGGATCTGATGCAATCCATTCAACGCATTTCGGAATACCCATTCGTACATATTCCAAAGCACAAAGTACACAACGTTATTAAAAACTTTATTTTGGAATATCTACATATTTCGGACTAAAGAACCAAACAAGATATGACTGATGATTATGCTGATTTGGTAGTTTTATGAACAAGTTCTTCACTCATTGGTGCTTGTCGAGTCCAATAAAATAAATAATCTTATATCTTGTACACTAAAATAGTGTATAGTGGTAAACTGATCGTATCCAAAAAGATTGGTTCAATTTGTTGTTTCTATGAAAATCTTGTTATACAAATACTTGTAAAACTAAATTAAAAATAAAAATGGAGGGTTTTTGATCTTTTGAAGTGTTTAAAAGGAAACAAGAGTTAAACTAAGATTTAAAAAGACAATCAAACAAAAGCAAGAGTTTAGTGTAAAATCAATGAAAGAAATATGATCAACTTAAGGTTTCCTCACTTGAATATTTAATGAACATATCATTAGAATCCAATGTGTTATACTTGTTTTAAATCTCTAATTTGGCTATAGTAATCCAAGAAGCTTGAGATTACCTAGACTTTTCTTAATTGTTAAAATTGTTAGAGAAGTTCATAACATATTTCCTTAGTTAAAGTCGCAATTTCCATTAAGCATGTAGTTAGTGAGAATTAACTAGCATTAAGAACCAAAAAGTCACCAAATCCAAGAGGAGTCAAATGTTTTCACTACCATGTTGGAGAAAATGTTTTTGTGATTGTGTGAAATGAAAACTAACACAAGAATCACTTGTTGCTTGCTAATTTGAGGATCCATTACTTAATCAAGAAATTAACCAACTAATCACTACAAATACATTTAAACTCATGAATAAAAACATACAAGTAACAAGAAGATGTTAAAACATAAAATATTCTCATAAAGATTCAAGAAGAAGTTCACGAAGTTCTTCGACATTCAACTAAATATTCAAATGATTTCACCAAAGTCAACCAAGATTAGTTTAGCCTAGCATGGCTAAACTCAAGAAAACAAAGTAAAAGTTAAAAGTACCAAACATTTAGCAAGAATCAAGAGCAAAGAGATGAAGTTTTTTATGTTCTTCAAATGCTCTAAGACCTCCCAAATCTCCAGAGAATTGACCAAAATTCGGATGTTTAAAAGTATTCAAAAGATGAACACCAACCTTCCTCAAATAACACTCAAGATGGAATTCTAAAAATGCCCCCGCGCGTCTGTGCGTGGGTTGCGCAATTGTGCGCGGGTGCCTCCTGATGTGGTCTAATTTGAGTTTTGGGCCTCTAAAGCTTAGCCCATTGGCCTAGATCGAGTCCAATCGGCCCATAGCCCATTTTCTTCAAGTTTTCTTTAATTAAGCCCGATTTGGCTGCTCCAAATCACCCATAGCTTACGTATTCGTCCGATTAATAATCTCCACATGCACAAATATTCTTCCATTTTCTTGCAAGTTTAAAGCTCATCTTCTCCAAGCCTTGAAATAATCAACAATCCCATGATTTGCATCATCTCCATTGATCTTCTAGCCCATGAATTTTCATTGTCCTCTAAGTCCATTTGCTTCCCAAAGATCCTACTCCGTTAGTCTCCTTAAAATATGAAATTATGCTCATGAAACTAGAAAGTCCCCGAAATAGTCATAAAATAAAAAAGGGTAAATGACACAAAAAATACTATTTTTACACAGAAATTCGATTTTGACACGGTTTTTTTTTTTTTTTTTTTTTTTTGTGTCAATTTTGATACTGTGTTTTCCAATTTGTTACAATTCTGACCACTTGACCGGTTAATCAGGTTACGTGCTGACGTGGCATGATGACATGTCAGTTTTGATGATGTGGCATGCTGACGTATCAAAATTGATTTTTTTCCCCACAAAAAACACTAAGTTTTCACTTTTTTTCGATTTTGACACTAAGTTTAATTTTTTATTTCAATTTTGACACTATGTTTTTTTTGTTCCAATCGAACATCATTTATCAAATTTTGTTCAATTTTGTCTATTTTTCATTTGAAACCATATAAATATATATTTTTATTAATTTTAAACCGTATAAACATATTTTTTTCGTTTAAAAACCACATTTTTATTTAGATACAAAGTGTTTTTTTTTCTTACATTCAAAGCATTAGTTATATCATGAGAATCAAACTAACAATAAGCTTCTAATAAGATGTAAAAATTTGATGGGTTGCAAACTTGATATCCGAGTTTTGATTGACTATACGCCTCCAAACCTCCAAACATATTTTAAAGTTGCATATTTAATATAAAATACAATTTTTATATAACTAATACATATTTATATATAAAAATATGGTTTGAGTGTAAAAAAATTGTATTTGTATAAAACTATGGTATTTAAATGAAAAAAAACATATTTATACGGTTTAAATGTATTAAAAAAATATTTATATGGTTTCAAATAGAAAATTGTTAATATTGAACAAAATTAGAAAAAATGATGTTCGATTTGGAACAAAAAAACATAGTGTCAAAGTTGAATGAAAAAATTAAACTTAGTGTCAAAATCGGAAAAAATAAAAACTTAGTGTTTTCTGTGAGAAAAAAAAATTCAATTTTGACACGTCAGCATATCATGTCAGCATGCCACGTCATCAAAACTGACACGTCATCATGTAACATGGTTAGCCGGTCAAGTGGTCAGAATTATAACAAATTGGAAAACACAGTGTCAAAATTGACACAAAAAAAAACACGGTGTCAAAATCAAATTTCTGTGTAAAAAGTGTGTTTTTTGTGCTATTTACCCAAACAAGGAAAATATAAATGAAGATTAACTAAATTATGAATGAAAAATGTTAAAATAAACTATAAAAAGAAGTAAATAAAATGAAACTATAAAATCACCCCAAGCTTGAACCTTACTTGTCCTTAAGTAAGACAAGACTAAAATGACTTGGGATGAACTATCCTAAAAAAAAGAATGGACATAAACATGGAACTTGATCACAGTTAGTCAATATGGTCAGAATTGATCATGTTATTATCCCAAGTATTTTTCTTCAGATGACATTGGAACCATAAACTACAACCAAAACAACTCCTATAGGTCAGTAAGGAGGGATGGCCAGTCATAGCCCTAATGGAACATGCATACAGTGAAGAACCACTGTAGTAGGGTGAAATCAGATGGATAGGCTCGTATGGAGCTCTTCTTTAAGTCTACACTCTAATCACGAAAGTTGCATAATCTCACGTATGACGACTTCTCTAATGTGTGATTGATTTTCGTCGCTCCGACGCCGTTATTGGAATCAGTTCACTTAGTGTTGACCTGAACCTCCCGTAGTATCCGACTCGACATACTCCCTAACATCACCAATTTGCGAAAAACAACTCAATCTATATACAATAAAACATACATATGTAAATGAATATCAATCGTCGGGTGACCAAAATATAAGAAAACTTGTTCAATAATTGAACCAGTCACCCATCTAAAATAATCACACCTTAGAATTCCTTGTTAGAGCTTCTCTTTTCTTATTTGAAAGTGTTTATTATTATTATTATTATTTTATTGTTAGTTTTTATTCATGCTTGAAGGCAACGTTGTAACATATCAAAATTTTTACCAAGAAAATTTTGACTCGAGACTTGATTTCCAAAATTATGTAAGTGGAATTGAAACACAATAATCGGAATGGTCTAAGTTGTGAAAACGATCAATATGTGGAGCATAAAGTTGTAGGCTCCTTTTCAAACTTGTGATTTTCAAAATATAATGAAAATGTCTAAATGTAGACTAAAAGATTTTTTTAAAACCTAAGAAAATCGTAAACAAATATGGTGATGTAAAGAGACCAGATATGGATTTCACTCGGGGACAAGCATCGGTGTTTCATCCTAACGATTCAAACATGATCAAGTGTGATGCTCTTAGCGGCCTGGACCACAGAGTAAAAACATCCATTGCTATAATATACCCTATAGCTGTTCGTATTGCATGCCTAATTCTTCATGAAAACTACTTGATCATGATCACTTACCCCTTTAAGCTTCAGCAGTTAATCTCAAGTATGAAGTCCCAAACTGTAGCCTAATGGTCCTGGTTTGATGTGTGAGATAACAACTAGATCCTAAACCAATAATAATACAATAACCATGAACGTGTTCCATGGTATCCAATGGGTGAGAATAATCAGACAACAAAAATAAATGTTTGCTAATGTCCTAAGTTAAATGTTATGCAAAAAAATGAAAAGAAGAAAAGAAGAAAATAAAGTATTTTTTGGAATTAAAAAAATGAAAGTAAATTAGCTAAAGACTAATATGTTATGCAATCCTAACTAAAAATGAATACAAAATTAAAAGTAAAAGGGAATACCCCACCCCAAGATTAAGAACAAGCATTGTCCTCAATGCTTAAGGTAAGGGCAAATACGATCTAGTTCGGAGGATCAGAAGGCGGGAAATATCTGTGGCAGCGGTATCGTGAAATTCCGACCGGTAGAACTCCGACAATCTTGATTTTTCCGGCGTGTTTGGGAGCTTATGTTCTTAAGATAAAATGGATCTTGAGGGAAGAAATTGATGAACACAAGGGAGAAATGAAGAAGAAGGATGCATTCATAATTCATATGATCAACGACAGTCAACAAGTCAACCCACTTAAAGATCTCGTCAAATATGGTAAAAAAATCGTCAAAAATGGTCCAACTCGGTGCGCAGGTCGTGCATACCATGCGGTTACGATTCTTTAATTTTTGCTCGAGCATCTCCTTTTGATCAGGTACACCCGCACAGACCACTCGCGCAACAACACGCGGGTCACACACAACTCTGTAGAGGCATTTCCGAGAATTTTTGTTTTGCTTCATTTTCTTCCGTTTCTTTGCATTTTATTTGAGTAGAAGGCCCCAAACATATGGAACCAATTAATTCCTTCAAATAAAACTCATTGAGTATCCCAAAAACATATTCAAACTTTTTTATTCGAATTTAAAAACATGAAAGCACAATGCTTTCCAAAAATGCCATTCTTTAACGTCTTTGGCGAGACGTTTCATGTGACATCCCCAAAATCACGACCAGAAAAGACCGGTTTAATTTATGCTTTTAAAACAATTTCAGAGTAATCCTTTAATTAAAAGAGTTGCAGAATTTGTTCACAAAATGAAGTATGATAAAAATAAGATTTACCAAAGAATTTCTTAAAGAAATGTATTTTCATTGTATAACAAAACTCGGGATGTCATGTTCCGATAAACAGCCCAAAAGCATAAACATTACATTATAGACCTTACAACAATTATATAAAACAACAGGTCTATAATCCAAAAATAACTTGACACATCATCCATCTTATGCCCTCGTGCCACTACCTGTAATACAAATAAACTGAGTGGGTCAGGCTTGGGAGCCTGGTGAGCATATAGGGTTTTCAACCCGCAATAAATAATTATATTTAATTTTACCAACCAACAATAACCCGATTATCCATTCCCGTTATCCTCACTTTACATCCCTAAAACAACATCTATCTCAAGGGACCTAATCTAGGATTTTCATCGGGACGGACATTACTGCAAAGGGGTTTCCTCAACAGTAGATGTCCTAAAGGCAACCATGAGGGGGATATAGTACACCAGTGAACACATCGTTCACAACACCTACAGGTTATGAGTCTACTAGCGTTCCACAGGACTGTCTAGAAAGAGTCTGTGATCGTTATCCATACTCTGCTGAATAACTAGATCAATAACAACAACATCGAGATCTCTCATCTGTTTATCACACATCAACTATCTGCCCATGTTCTACCCAACATATTAGTAAATAAAAATATATATATTTTTATACATAGTTTAAAACCTGTATAGCGTTCTCATTCAATACATATTCCAATCAACAGATGAGACACATACACATAACACGTATTTCATAGAGAATAAATCATATCTATGAGATAGAAGAAAGTGAATATACATTCACACATACAACAACAAAATATACACATAACACGTAGTTTGTATAAAATACTTCATAATTATGCGTTAGGAGAAGGTAACTACACACTCACTTGATCAGAAGATGATCGGACAACACTACGGCTCCACGAGTAGTATTCTTCGGAAAAACTGGGTTCACTTCACTCACCGGGCTTCTTATGGGTAGAGCTTCGGCTCAGAAACTCTTTTCTTCGTGGGATATTCGAGCTTTAGGTCTCGGGATGATACTGGGGCTTCGGGGGTACTTCTTTGCACGTAAATCGAGGTAATATGAGTGAGAGGAGAGAATTTGAGCAACCAAACTTGGCTGGCCCTTCAAATCTATTTATAGGGCAAAATTTGCCTTTGCCACGTCGTGGTATGGTTTACCACGTCATGGTGGCTGGGTCGTCACTGCATGCGTTATTGCAAGTAGGTCTGACAGACTCTAGAGCTCCTGCCACGTCGTGGCACTTTTACCACGTTGTGGTGGCTAACAGTTATGGGGTTTCGCTCCCCGAACTTCAGAAATTCATAACTTTTGCATACGAACTCCGTTTTCGACGTTCTTTATATCGACGCGAAGGTGAGAATACGATCTACAACTATCGTTTAGACTCCGTTGGATAACTTTGACTTTATTTTTAATATATTATAAATATATTACTTTTATATTATTTTTAGTAGGCCGGGACAGGAAAACTCTGTTATAAATTCATAACTTCTTCATTCGACGTCCGTTTTCGCCTATCTTTTTATCGTTTCGCTACTATTAACGAGATCTTCGATTCTCGTTTAGATTGTTTCGGCTAAAAATCATTCGATCTCAAATTTAGGATTCGGGTTGCATACTGCTAAGTCGAAACTTCAGAAAAATCATAACTTCCTCATACGAAGTCAGATTTGGACGTTCTTTTTATGGACGCTCTCGGTTTAATATATCCTACAACTTTCATTTAGATTACGAAGGCTAGATATCGCTCTATCTTAAATTCGTATTTTACGTCATTCCGTGTCGTGCCGGTTCTGTTGCAAAACTTCAACATGTCATAACTTCTTCGTTATAACTCGGATTTCGACATTCTTTATATATTCGGAAACATCGTTTCAACTACTACAACATTATCCATAGATAACGGCTTTATCTAACATTTCATTTTGACGCTTATTTTTATCCATAATTTATTTAAGTCACACAGTTAAGCACAAAACACATAATACTCAAATAATACACTTCAATTATTTCAAAACGGGTTACAAAGGTTAACCTAGACTATTATATCAACATTAATGACAAGCCCAGAAACACAGACGTTACATTTCCAAACTTCACTTTAACACTTTGGGGCATCCACATAGATGACATATTGGAAATTTGAATAAAAAACTTCATAGAACATATTCAATCAATACCCAATAACCTTTCACATTTTCCTCGTGTCGAAATGTTTTAATTTCGACACCTCCATTGGGACTCTTTTCTTGTATTTTACTTTCTTTTTATGGGAGAACCATACCAGACTTAGACCTTTGATAATATCAATCATCTAACCATATTTTTTATTGTACTTGTTCAGTAAGATGACCAAATCTTCCCTCTTTGACATGGTGGTTGAGTAGGTGATCAGTTGGGCGTCTAGTTTTCCGGGATATGTATCCTTTGAAGGGAACACATTTATCGTTTCCTGATCTTATGACTATTCTACAAATGGAGTTAGTTTCTCAATGATAGTCGATGGCTCAACCTCTCTTTCATTAACCCATATCATTTCCTCTATAGTTTCATTGTCAACTTTCTCAATTTATTCTTCTTCTTTGACAGCCTTTTCCACTTCTTCTTCTTCTTCTTCTTCTTCTTCATATAACACTCTTGGACCATCAAAACTTTTCTCATCTTTCAAAGGAATGAAACGTACGCTATGCCATGGTCTCTCTTCAGATGGTAGTTTTTCTTGAGCTTACATTATACTAATTGAATAAGCAAGTTGTGTTATTTGTTGCTCTAAGATTTTGAGGTTAACTTGGGTTGTTTCCTGAAAAATTTGGGTAGAAGTAGCAATGCTTTTCACAATTTCCTCTAAGGACATGTTTGGCATTTCAGTTTGTAGAGGAGGGTAAGGATATGATTGTTGGAACTGTGGAGTTGGTTGGTATTGGTTATTTCCCCAAGCTTGGTATGGGTTTTGGTATTGGTTATTTCCCTAAGTTTGGTTGTTGTCCCACCATTGATCATGTTGAGGTTGATCATAACTCCATTGGGTTGACTAGTAGTAGCTTCCCATCTCTTGCACTTCTCCCCATTCTCCTTGTAAATATAATTTCCTATAAGGACATGCTTGACATTTCAGTTTGTAGAGGAGGGTAAGGATATGATTGTTGGAACTGTGGAGTTAGTTGGTATTGGTTATTTCCCCAAACTTGGTATGGGTTTTGGTATTGGTTATTTCCCTAAGTTTGGTTGTTATCCCACCATTGATCATGTTGAGGTTGATCATAACTCCATTGGTTTGACTAGTAGTAACTTCCCATCTCTTGCACTTCTCCCCATTCTCCTTGTAAATATGGACACATGTCAGAATGATGTCCATTTTGGGCACAAAAATTGCAAAAAACAAGTGTGGGCCGCACTTGAACATATCATTAGAATCCAAATACTTGTAAAACTAAATTAAAAATAAAAATGGGTGTTTTTTTAATCTTTTGAAATGTTTAAAAGGAAACAGGAGTCAAACTAAGATTTAAAAAGACAGTCCAACAAAAGCAAGAGTTTAGTGTAAAATCAATGAGAGAAATATGGTTGACTTAAGGTTTCCTCACTTGAACATTTGATGAACATATCATTAGAATCCAAGGCACAATACTTTTTTTAATTCTCTAATTTGGCTATAGTAATCCAAGAAGCTTGAGATTACATAGACTTTTCTTAATTGTTAAAATAGGTAGAGAAGTTCATAACATATTTCCTTAGTTAAAGTCGCAATTTTCATTAAACATATAATTAGTGAAAATTAACTAGCATTAAGAACCAAAAAGTCATCAAATCCAATAGGAGTCAAATGTTTTCACTACCTTGTTGGAGAAAATGTTTTTGTGATCATGTGAAGTGAAAACTAACACCAGAACCACTTGTTTCTTGCTAATTTGAGGATCCATTACTTAATTCAGAAATTAGCCAACTAATCACTAGAAATACATTTAAGCTCATGAATAAAAACATACAAGTAGCAAGAAGATGTTAAAAAATAAAACATTCTCATAAAGATTCAAGAACAAGTTCATGGAGTTCTTCAACATTCAACCAAACATTCAAAATGATTTCACCAAAGTCAACTAATATTATTTTAGCCTAGCTTGGCTAAACTAAAGAAAATAAAGTAAAAGTTAAAAGTACCAAATATTTAGCAAGAATCAAGAGCAAAAAGATGATGTTTTTGATGTTCTTGAAGTGCTTCAAGACCTCCCAAATCTCGAGAGAATTGACCAAAATGAAGATGTTTAGAAGTGTTGAAAATACGCACACCAACCTTCCTCAAATAACACTCAATATGGAATTCTAAAAATGCCCCTAGGCGTCTGCGTGGGTGCATTGCGCGAGCGCCTCCTGATGTGGGCTAATTTGAGTTTTAGACCTCCAAAGCTTAGCCCACTGGCTTAGATTACGTCCAATTAGCTCATAGCCCATTTTTCTTCAATTAAAGCCCAATTTGGCTTCTCCAAATCACCCATAACTCACGTATTCGCCCGATCAATAGTCTCTGCATGGACAAATATTATTCCATTTTCTTGCAAATTCAAAGCTCATCATCTCTAAGACTTCAAATAATCAACAATACCATGATTTTCATCATCTTCATTGATCTTCTAGCCCATGGATCTTCATTTTCCTCGAAGTCCATTTGCCAACCAATGATACCTCTTCACTAGTCTCTTTAAAATCTGCAATTATGCTCACAAAACTAGAAAGTACCCGAAATAGTCATAAAATAACAAAAAGGAAAATATGCATGAAGATTAACTAAATTATGAAAAAAAAGATAAAATAAACTATAAAAATAAGTAAATAAAATGAAGCTATCTCTCACACACTTTTAGTTGTTTAAATTTTAGATTGTTGATGTAAAGGAGTTGATCTGAAACACGAAGAACATGTATGGAATATGAAGAACACGTTCTAAATGGTGTTGCATATGTTTAGTTTTAACCTAATTATAGTTAGGGCCAATTCAAAAACTAGTTTAGTTATTGTGTTAGGCTATTATACATCAAAATTTGGTATGTCAGAATACACAAAAGACATTCTGAACATGTCCAAAATGCAAAGAACTGCTCCGGAACATGGAGATCAAGTCTGGAATATGCAGAACAGTTCCAAATTGTTCATCACATTTGGTTCTAAATCACCATTTAAACTTCTGAACCGCCTTAATTTTTTTTGGTTTTATTTGCAGCATGGTAAGATTTTTAATGCATCAATTACACTATCTTGTAAACTCAAAATTGATGCAGATTTTCTTGCGAGACTAATGGACATATTGTCATGTGATAGTATGTTCTACAAGACTTGTTATGGTATGCATTTAGATATTCTTGTGGGGGTAGATGTGGATCCTTACATCTACATTATGTGTTTTGCACAAAAGTTGTGAGAGACCCTTGAATTGAAGTAGAGGAAATAGTTTTTGAGATTAAGGGTACGAGCTAACTTTTGGGAGAGAATTATGTCTTGTCACCACTTATAGTTTGGTGAATATTTTGATGCCTTTGATTCCAGTATTGACTTCCGATCCTGTGTATTTCTTATGGTTAAGAAGAATGCCTTTGTGAAACTAAAATATTTCATTAATGTGTTTGAAGGATTGCTTAATGACTTATTAGACGAGGATGTAGTCTGTGTATATATTTTATATCTATTAGAGAAAGGCTTCAATGGGTAATTACCTCGTCATCCTGTGAAAGACAAGTATTTTTGTTTGGTATCCAACCTTGATGAATTCAACACGTATCGTGCCATTAATTTATAATTATCATTACTAATTTTTTTTACAAAATTAATTGTGCATTTTTATGTCACAAATATCAGTGGGGGAGCAATTTGTGATTAATCGTATCCTCAACAATGCACTGTATTCGATAAGGTTGAGAATCATATACATATAATGATACCAAAAAATACACAACCTCAAAAAATGATGTACACCCTAATCGGATTTGTATATGCTTTTAAGGTAAACTATATGACTATAACCTTAATGTTTGATGTTTTCTAATATTCTAATACATGATTCTTTTATATATCAATTCCTGAGAGTTTTTCTCTGATCAGTTTGTTTGGTATCCGACAACCGAATGTGATCCCTTGGGCTATTAGAAGGTCGAAACTGAAGAAGTTACAGGCAGATCATTGTGAAAAGATTCTTATCTTTAATTGGGTGTAGTTATTTATACAATTTATAAATTTTCACATATATGTATAATTTATGATTATTTATAATTTAATAATTTTGTTAGCAGGATGATACACTTATAGAGAAGTTGGAGCCGACAACAGATGAGAGTAATGCTAACTGGTGGTATTTTAGTTCCGCATGGATTGAACACCCTACTTTAGCTACCACACTCGTTGACATGACACCTTCTATATCACCATCATCTTGCATATCGCCTACCTATGAGTCATCACAAAAGAAGGAATGATCAGATGTTGCCAATGGTTCATATGCATCTGGCCCACCACCAACCACTATATCATCTACTGATAATGTGTTTTTGGTAATTTTTAAATGGGTGTTTTGGTTGTTTTAAAAAACAAATTTTTACGTCATATTTTGGAGAGTTTCATTAAGAGTCTATGAATAGGAACTTATTTAAATAATGGAGTTAGATAATGGACGTACCTGAAGTAGAGTCACACGACTTGACTTTACCATCTCTAAGATCTTTCAGGTAGTCTAGGCAGCTTCTCAACCAATATCCCTTCAATTGGTAATAGAAACATATGGACTCTTTGGGGTTAGCACATGGAACTATCTTGGAACTAGCATTTCTCTTTACCATACGATCAAACAGTTTGATGTTGCCCAATCCCTTTCCATTGGGTAGAGAAATCTTTTCCATTGGGAAGATAAATCTATTCTAGACCACCATTGTCACCATCATCAATGTCCATGGAAACTTTGGAATTATATCCTTCAAACACTTTTGATTCACTTGTGCTTTTAAGCGTTTCTGCTTCAGCAACAATCAACATATGTGTTAGATCAATTAGTGTTACATCGTGGTTGCTCATATAAATGTTCTCAATGAATTGACTTTATGAATCCGGAAGCAAAAGAAGAACCAGATTAATGGCTTGCTCCCTTGGGAAAACGATATCCATTCTATCCAATTTTTCAATGTACAATTTCATTTCCAGAACATGCATACACACAAAATTTCCATCTCAATGCTTGAATGCCAATAGGGTTTGAGTAGTATATTCAGCTCGTGACATGAGGAGAATCACTGGAGGAGGAGGAGGAGGAAGAGTAAGAGAAGTATGATATCCATTTCCAACATTGCTTGAAGAAGGGAACATACTTTCACCTTGATCATAACATGGAAGATCATATTCAGAAGGAATAGGAAAACTACTTCCCAAAGGACGAGGAAAACCACTGTTGTCTTGACTCGATATTTATAATGGGAGAAAGGAGAATTCAAGTTAGTTGATATTCAATCATTAATTATTAACCCATAAATTTGAATTAAGGCTAGGATCCATATTTTTCGATTCAAACTTTGGAGAGGGATGCGGTAATCAAATTTGAATCAAGTTTAGGTAGGTAGGACTTTTTACCAATTTCAATCTTATGAAATTCCTAGATCAGTTATCTCGATTATGCTCTCACTTTTGTGATTGGGATGCCAAGGATCACAAACTAGATGTGAATAACCATGAAAATTAGCTTGGTACTCTCGATGTCATTTATCATCTCGTTTTAATGTGCTGATTAACCACACGTGCTCCATTAATCAATGATACTTTTTGAGACACCCATACCACTCTTTATTAGTCCCCTATTAGTGTGCCGGTTAGCCACACACACTCCACTAAAGAATTATAAAGTGTAATGTGCAATTTCATGGATTAGCATACATATTCACATTTTTCCTAAAGTAATTAAGAGTTAGATTTTTAGAAATTAGTATAGTTACTTATAAATCGCATTATACTTATTAATGAAAATTAAATGTCCTATCAAACCGCTTGACTAATGACCATCCACCATACAAGAGCACGATGGGTAGGAATGGATACCCAATGACGGTCATTTTATAGGCTGCTTCCATAAACTCTCATTATAGTATGGCTTGGTGAATGAGGTGTACTAGCGGTTTGACTGACTATTCTTATACAAATAATTTATATTTAAACTTTTAATTATATACATAACATAAGGTGCAGTTTAAAACATTTTAAGATTCCAAGGGTTTAATCTTTTAATAAATTAAACTTTTAATTTAATAAAATTTAAACCATTAATGGATTTATTAATTATCCTTTAATTAATCACTTAATTAAACCAATAATAAGATCCGTAAGGATGTATTATAAACTTTTCAAAATAGTAAGGTTTATTTTTAAATTTCAAAAATTAAGAAATTAATTTTAATTTAAAAGTAAAGCAATCATGAATTCAAGATAAAGACATCTAATTACTTACATAATTATTCAGTTCTACTTATTTAAAACATTATTCAAGATAATTATCCTAATAAGATCATGAGATAAGCACAAAATCCAAATTTTTGTGGATCTGACAGTCCAACACGCCGTGGTAAACAATCACTACGCCGTGTTAGACGATTTCATAGGCCAACACGCCGTGGTGGAAGAACACGATACCGTGTTTGCGGAACAGAATAATGATTCTATTTGCTTCTCCTTGTTTAACTTCAACCAATTCAATAGAAAACTAAACCTATAAATCCTATGTGTACATGCAACCCTAAAATTGATACTGCTGATAGGTTTTATGCAAAACATACATGCAACCCTAAAATTGATCTATGTTTTCTTTAATTGAACATACAACTTGAACAACAAAATAGAAACCCTAGAACACTAGTATATAATTTAAAAAAAAAATAAAAAATTAGGGTTATAAGAATCATACCTTCATTGTTATATAGTAATAACAATATGAATCCTTGTATTTTTGAAGCTTGAGAGCAGGCATCACAAATGTCACGCTTCTAATGGTTCACACCCAACACTAGAAAATGAAGATGGTTGAGAAGGAGGTAAGGAGCTTAAAATTTCGGCTAGTACTTCTAAAGAATAGGTTGGTCGAAAATCATAGGGTTATACCCTATTTATAGTGCAGTCAGGAAACCCTAGATAAGCCCTAATCCGAGATTATCTTAAATCGAGCAGTTATCCACTTTCATGTTTATCCGCTAAAGACTATTCTAGAAATCCTTAGACCTCAAGATAACCGTCCAAGCCTTTATGGATAGTTCTAGATTGCCTCTTTCTCAACTATTGAACAATTACACTTTAGTCCCTACACTTTTAATTAATTCCTTTAATCCCAAAATTAATTCCAATTAATTTCTGATTAAATATTATTTAAATAGTACTATTTGTAATTAATATATTATTTTCATAATATATTAACAAGTTATTTATTTTCAATTTATTAATCAAATAATAAATCAAACTCTCTCTCCAAAATCATCCTGTCTAGTTTTTAGTCTTGAGGGCAACCCAAAAGGACCGTGCTACTATCAATTCAGGTATATACCAATTATAGTTATGAGCTTAGACATCTAATCCAACATTACCATGGAAACAAAAATCTTGTATGTTTGCCAATTTTATTAAATTGTTCCAATTTATTAAAACTTAATTCTAAAAAACCATTAAATCTCTATAATGCGATAATGGTGATGAGTAGAATAATAATACTAATAACTAATTTCACATTTTAAACCAAAAAAGTATAATTTTGTTTCTTATTCTTTCACACTTCTGACAAAACGAGAAATCTAAACATATGCTTTACACCATAAACAATATAGTACACATATTCCTTTTCACCATCATATTCCACCAACATATCAATTTGAAATGCTTCATATGTCGACTCATCTATTTAAAATTCTACCATCCACCTCCATTCAAACAAAACTCCTCATATTTGTCTTTGGATTCCTTTCTTATCCCCACATCACTACCTTTCATAAACTAAAGCCACACACCATCCACCAGATATTTTTGGGATACCCTTCTCCTTACTATGGATATCTCTTCCTAGACTAATCACCTCTTGACACATTATTTTTGATGGGCTAGTTTTCCCATTCGACTCAATTGCACTGACAAAACCTCCTTCCTAGACCTTCCTAGATGAGCACTCTTAACCATATATCATGTTTTGGTACATTTGTGAGTTTCGTCTGCCTACCTCCACCATGCCTCCCTTAACTCTCAGTTACCTATCAGTTTAAATCCCCTCCTACCTCTACCCCTTTTGGTCTACTCACTAAATGACTAACCGTGCCTGCAACGAGGTTCTAAAACTATTTTACTACCTAAACCTTCACAACCTAAAGGTTTGAACCCAAGAGGAAGATTAGACAAAACATAACTATTATTTCCTATAGAGTGAAACTTTAGTGTGTGTATTTGTATATGTGTGTTTTTTTTATGTTTTTGTGTGTTTTTGGAAAGATCAAGCTCTTGAAGGCTCTTTAAAGAATGGGATGATGATCTAAGATTGTTGTTGATAGACGACTGATGAATCACTTCTAGACTCCATGGCTTTGAAGTAACTCCAAGGCCTTGGATGGTGTTTGAGGTAGTCTCTAGACCTTAGGGTGCCATAAAGTTGCATGCTTTCTTAAATCTGAGCCATGCATGGACCTTTCTGGGTTATTTTAGTCCCTTTAAGTGTTAGGGTTTGAGATCTAAGCTTTTTGAGGTTAGGGAATGGATAAAGTTGGAAAGTTTATCCATATATGGTCTGAATCGATCCAGATCTGAGATTTGGAGATATGTAAATAAGGTTTAAGAGCTTAATGGGTTAAACTGGTTGGACGTCGCATGGTGCAACGGAGACCTTGCCACGACGTAGTGGGCTATTGAGTCTTGCAACCATTTTGGCCTCTTGTTTCCACGGCGCAGCCATGGGTTGGCCACGACGTGGTGGTTTGGGAAGGTTGGTCTTTGTCATTGTCCGTTGGCCGTTGAATTTTGACCATTTTTATTTTTGTTCAAACTTGAGTAGAAATGGGTAATTGACTAAGGGTTTGTTCCTATTTGGATTTAGGTAGCTCGCATTAGTTGTTCTATTGTTGAGATTGCTATTAAGCTTCTACTGCTAAGCTCAGTTGAGTTTCATTAGTATATTATGTGTTATAATGTATATCCTTGCGTGCTAGGATGTAGAGGAGTACAGGTATGTTGGTTAGGGTATCGATGGGATTGGTGATCGGTGAAGTGAATATCGTAGTGGTTGTATGTAGTCATGTAGGATTGCCTAAGAACTCTTAATCTAGGATTTCTTTCCTATTCCCTTTTTGGTTGTGGCTTTAAAGTATGATCATCTATTCGACTGTTTATCTTATCTATAATTACATACAACTATGCATTCATTTGGTGATCTTCCAGCTGTGGTGTAAAGTGCAGTATGAGCCTTTTGTATTTTGTAATGACTAGTTGGACAAATAGAATAGTTCAGATAATTGCTTGTGTAGTTGGATTGTTTGTTTGTTATATTTATAGACATATCTTTTGGTGACTTGAGGTTGCTCCTGCTTTGTGCGGTAGGCCAATATACTCGGGTAGGTCAGCGTTGTGTTGAAGGCTAGGTGTGAACAAACATTGTGATGCAGGCAAGAGGGGCAGACCCGTCGTGGACTCAAGTGCAATGTTTGTATGCTTATGTGTGTGTGTGTGTGTGTATATATATATATATATATATATATATATATTGTGGTGTATGATATTTTGGAGATCTCAATTAGCTTTGGCTTACAGCTATCGATTAAATGTTTTAGGTACTTCAGATGATTGTAAGAAGGCAAATACATGACTGTACACTCATCCATAACTTATGTATTTGTGATTCTTCATTTATGTTCATACTATGATTTTTGGGATGCAAACTCTTGGAACAATTGATTTTATGATTCTATTTTATAAAAAAGGCTCGTTTTATTTAAGATAAAAAAAATCGAAAGTTTTTTCATGAAAAATGAAACGTTACAAGTTGATTTTGTTCAAAGCTCAGACATGAGTTTTCCATGACAAATCTAGGTGATTTGAATTACTTTTTGGGCATTTTAGTTGTATGGTCTTCCACAAGTACAATCATATCATAATATAAAAATACAGTTATGATTTTACAATGGGCGGACATGCTTAGCTATAATCCCCTTCGAACATCAACAAAACTAGAGGTGAGCAGTTAAATTGAATTGGACTAGACCGAATCTTGGACCGTACCGGTTTGGCAGAAATTAGTGGCCCTTGGACTGGATTAGTTTAGGTCGGTCAAGGTCCAGGTTTTCCGGTTCTTATACCCATTGGATTTGTACAACTTTAGGTGCATATATATATATATATATACATATATATATATATATATATATATATATATATATATATATATATATATATATATATATATATATATATATATATATAACTGTTTTGGTCCAGCTGGTCCTTAACTTAGCAGATTGTAAGGCCCAATTGCAAACGTATTAGTTGTGGGTTTACGATGTGGTCCTGAACTTAATAGAAATAAGGCACAAATAATCAATCAATACCGCGATAGCCGATACGCAAGCCAATAGTAATAAGTCATGGACCTTTATTTAAACAGTAAATTAAATACTGTATGGACCGGTTTAGATGGACTGACAAATTGGATTGCATATGACAGAAGGAATTAAAAAGGTGATTGTGTACATTACTTTTTAGAGGCCAGACTGATGCAAAAACTTTATAATAAAATGAAGTAACTAGTGAGGTCTTATTGGAAATCTGATTTATTTGACGGCGTTATATAAATTATATAAAAAAACCAAAAGATATAAGTCTATAACTATATACATTATCATTATGATCCCTTTAACGAACATAAGATAATATGATAGGCCATAATCATCTTAGACTGATGCAAGCATGCAATACTTCCTATACAGGATTTGTCCATCTCGTGCTTGTGAGTGAGTTTACATAGAGATTGTATAATAATTTCAATCCACATTTACCATGGGTTTGGACACATTGTTTTATGATTATACATTAAAGAATATTGAAAGGAAAAAAGTCGTTTAAAAAGATTGGTCATTAAAATAGAAAATTGAAATCGGAAGCAAGAGTTTTTAAATTTCAATTCACGTTCCGTTTATGTAAACTGAGAATCTGAGATGAGTAAACACTCGTTAATATTTGTATTTACTAATTCTCTAATGAATTCCAAAAACATGGCATTAAGGCATATAGAGAAAATCTTCAAAATTTAATTAATGCTTTTTGTGAAGATGCATGGTTTAAATGAATGAAATTAAAAACTTGCCAAAGATTATAGTTGAAACAAACAAACATACACCGTAGCTAATGATATATTTTTTGAGAAAATTACAAAATCAGCACTACTTTTGCGTGTTGCAACATCCATAACTCTCAACATGTATTTTTGACAATGAAATTGATCAATAATAATTTGCACTTGTGCACAATAAGAAGACTAATCAATTTATGAATAATTAACTATTATTGTATATTGAGAACAGGGCCGGGCCAAGACAATTGGAGGCCCGGGGCAAAATAAAAAATGGGGCCCTTTCGAAAATTTTATGTATTCGTATATTACATTACTTTATACATACATAACAATACATTTAAATTCGTACACAATAGAATGGGAAAATTAAAAATACAATACTATTAGAAGTACAAAAATACTAAAGTCTTATCCTCTTTGTTTCTTCATTAACTTGTTCATTTATGTTCCTATACATAAGTTGTTGACCTCCAACTGAAGTAGATTTATCATTGACAAAAAGTTGTTAGGTGAATTGCTTAAATCCAGAATACTTGTTGTTGTTAATAACCTGGAAGTAGTCGAAAAAACTATTCAACAATAGAAAATTCTATACATATCAAAAACATAGAAATAGAAATAAAAAAGAGTATCATTCATAAATAAAAAATAAGAATATTAACATTACAAATTGAAATTAAGCAATAAAGTTCAAGAACTGTCTCTAATTCAAAAATATTAACATTTGATTATGTCTCTAACTTGAATAGCCTCATAAAAATCGAATATAAAAAAACAAGAATAAGAAATTTCAAGAGCGATAGAACATACAGAGATTCACAGTCATATTATCATAAATCAATTTCACCTCTAACAGTCTATTCTAAAAACGGAACCTTCAAATTTCTAGAAATTGAGAAAGAAATCCAATTTGAGGCAGTGACTGGAACTCTCGATTAAAACCTGTAAGCAAGATTCCTAAAATAAATCAAATAACCTGATTAACTTCCCATTGGTGCTATATCAGAAAAAGGAAATCGACAACAAGAAAAGAAACAATAGAGTTTTCTGTTTTTCTGAAATCGTGAAAAGAACGAGACACAATCAGTCTCTCAATTCTAAAATAACATTCGATTCACTAACGGTTGTTGTGGACGAATTCAGAAAATCAGAAAAGAATGAAAGAAAACAATTAACTTGAAATCTTGAATAAGAAATAGAAGAATGATCATTAACTCTTGCTTTTGGAGAGGACGTCGTTTGAATTTTCCATGGCAATGTTTGGATTTTCTATAGAAATCTGACTGTTGAAGAGTTACGATACCTTGGAATTATGACGCATGTCAGGTAAGTCTCGTTCTTTCCTACGCTCCATCTTTTGGATTAATTCTTGATCAGAGTATTGGGGTTTGAAATAGTCCAATAGGCTAAAAAGTAATGGATTGTTAATATATTACCAAAATAACAAATTAAAAATTGGGGCCCTATAGCATTTGGGGGCCCGGGGCGGTCGCCCAGCTTGCCCATGCCCACGGGCCGACCCTGATTGAGAAATACATAACATTAGTGACCATGCACTTCATGCTTTCAACAAATTTAGACAAAATTTCATAAATGGTCATAATGCTTTTTAATTTTTTTTTCTAATATAGTCCTTATGAAACCATTTTAGAATGAATAGTCCTCTATTTGGAGCAAACATGACACGTAAACAATCCTTATGACTAACACCGTTAGTTTTTCCTGTTAAATCTAACATGAAAAAGACTATTTTACCCTTATTTTATTTCATTATTACATAGGGCATCTCTCTCACACGCACATACACACACACACACACACTCCATGTCTCTTTCTAAAGATCACATAATAACATACCCAAAAACACAAGAATACCATCGCCATCTACAATCACAACTATCTGCCAACACATGTGAATCGCTTCCATCTTTCCTCTACCGTTCACTACCATCTTATCCAAATATGGAAATCGACATTCAAAAAACCTTCTCCGTCTCTTCCTCTACCATTGTTTGGGTGGTACGATGGTGATGCTTAGAATAGAACAGAGAATTTTGTTCTGGCACCGACTTCGTCTGATTTTGTTCACAATCTCACCATTATCACCGGAAGCCACCAATCATCATCATCTTGAGCATCGACATGTGATGTCGATTCATAAGATACAAGGAGTTGCAATCTTGAAAGAGTGGGACTAGTGATTGAGCTTAGAATAAGGGGAAGGAATTGCGATTTTTTGGTGGATGTTCTTGCTGATAAATCTCAATCGTAATCAAGAATTCGCTCAATAATCTACCTCCTTTTGTTTAATTTTGATTTGTGCATTAATTTTGAATCAATTCTTAATTTGGGATTACAAGATTCTTCTTTATAAGTATGTAAATAACGGGAACTTAGAGTAATGAATTCATGGCGATATGGGTAATGGATTCTCGCAAAACACCTACTAATGCAGGCTTGATTTTGATGTCGTAGGTTGTGGTATATGATACAATTAATTTGGAGGTGTTGATGGTCAGTGTCATTGATGGTGGTGATGGTAATTGATGATGGAGGTGGTGGTGGTGTTTAATTTTTGGAGGTGGTGGTGGTGTTTAATGTTAGGGGTGTTAGTGGTAGTAGGTAAGTGGTGGTGGAGGCAAAAGGTGGATGGTGGTGGTGATAGTAAGCGGGCAGTGTTAGTGTGTTTTTGGTAGTCGACAGTGGTGATCATGAATGTTGAGAGAGGGACAGGGGAAATGTATCTGACATAAGGGTATTTTTGTAATTTTATAAACATTAAGCATAATTTGTTAACAAAATTAGTCACTAGGACCATTAGTATGCTACATTTTGTTGAAAGGCACAACTAGAGTGCAAGATTTACTCCAAAGGAATTATCCATGCAAAAAAAAATTATCAGGGAAAAATTAAAAAGCATTATGACCATTTGTGAAATTTTGTCTAAAAATTATAACACATTGATAAGTATTGTTCAAAGTACATTTAATTGTTTGTTATTATTGGTAATTTGACATTGGTTTATAATATATATATATATATATATATATATATATATATATATATATATATATATATATATATTGTGACAACTAATTTTTTTTCGGTCAAACCAAGTCTAAGGGGTCTTGTGTATAAGTGTATCCACAATGTAGGTTTTTGTAAATTTGATACAATAATGTTTATTGAAAGCCAAGACGGCACCATTTGTATGATTAAATATAATATACACTTGGAAATTCATGTTGAAATAAACCTTGAAAGATCAATGCAAATCAAACAAGATTCAAATGGTTTTAACACAAACACATGTATTTATGCCATGACCTTGAATTCTCGATTTTTAAGGCCACCATCTTTGTGATTTCTATTACTCAAGACCAAAAACACATTCATAGGAACACTACAAGACCGAAATCTCGAGCTTATGGCACATTAAGGCCGAAAACACTTCAATACAAGACCGAAATCATTGGTTTGTAACACTTTAGGACCAAAATCATCAAGTAGGAATGTGTACCAAGGGATTTTGGTCATGACTAGACCGAAATCACCTTCTTTATGGACGAAAACTCAAGGGTGATTTAACCTAGAGAAATTCTAGTTGGATACAAAGGATAAGGTTTGACTTTAAGATGTGATATCCTACCCTATTTCCCATGCAAACTTAATAGTATCCGGAGAAATTAACCACCAAATATCCATGTATTACCCAATAGATTTCCAAGTAAACTTCACATCATTTCCTTCCCCATTTTAAGGAAAAAATCATCCCCTCAAACACCACCAATTCCATTTCACTTACTGTAAAAACTCCATTTTCTCTAAAGAAGTCAATTTCCAATCTATAAAGGGGTTTTGAATCTTCAAGCACTATTCTTTGATTTTGGTAAGTAATTTCGAGAATTCTCAAGCAATCTATACATTCTTATGTTAAATTCATCCCATTTACAAACATTAAAATGTGTTAAAAACCCTTAGGATAACATTACTCTCAAAGAAGATCATCAACTTCATCCAAGTGTTTAGGCTTGGAAACTTCTCAGCATCTCTTCAAATCAACACACAAAACGACTTAAGGTGAGTTCATACCCTACCTTTTTCGAGATTTTTCAAGTTTTTTTTTTTTTTTGGCGAGGGGGGGGGGGGGGGGGGAATACAAGCAAAACTATATTATAGCAAAATATTGTTATATGTGTCCATCTATATGTTATGTATAAGGTTTTATGTGCATACTATGTGATTTTACTAGTTATTTGAAGCTTTCATGCTCAATATGGTTAAATTATAGTATATAACTATACAAAAATAAGTTTAAATATATTACATGAACAAATTGGAAAATTATGACTTTTATGATAAAGGGAAATTGTCTATCAAGAATGAGTTTTCATAATTGTTCTAACACAATATTCTCTTAGGTTTTAACCAAAGTATGAATATTCTAAACATATTATTCTGTAGAATAAAATGTATAAATGGGTTTACATTTCATTAACTCTACAACTTTTCCAGTTAAACTATAATGAGTATAGTTTGTGGTTCCTTTAGACTAGTTATCAGTTTTCGGGCCTGTCACATATAATTATTTCAAACTATAATTATGTTATTCTATAAAAACTTCTACGGAAAGGAAATGCTTCTACATACAAAAAGGATTATCACTACATTACACCTAAAGCATTAGTATAGTTTGTGAGACACACTTTCTTCACGTACTTTACTTAAAGTACACCTTAAGTCCTGCATTATAACTAGAGTCTCATGGAGGGAGAGTGAGATCGTTGTGTATAGATCTATACGGGATTGACAACCCCGCACCTAATCTGTTCGCTATAGTTAGACCGAAAGTCTAGGGTAACAAATGTCTACTAGCTCCGACGCCTGAATAACATCGTACCAGTCACTAGTCATATTAAGTATGATTATAATAACCCACATTGGGTATTAACAATCATTTGGTTTACGGGGCTAATGCATCTTCATTTGGTTTTATAAAATATGTAAAGCTATATGATACCACTTTACAATATAGCACTACTTACATTTTTGGTCTTAGTGTTTTAAGACAACAATTTACAATTAAGAAAAGATTGGATTTTCTGGAAAGTTTTATGCTATCATTTACAAGGATACATTACAAATTTTATTCATAGAAAAATGCTTATGAACTCACCAACTTTAATGTTGACACTTTTCAAAACTGCTTGTATTCTCAGAAAACCAGTGAACATGTATTACGAAAACGTATTGAGGATGAGTGTCACTACATCATGATTTCTACTTTTAAATTATTTGTACCTAACTTCTAAGAAAACGAAGTTTGTAAACAATGTAAACTTGTATTCTCAAAGTATGAATGTTTGTGATGCTATGATTCATTTATATTCAACTGTCATGATACTGTACATGAAGTCACTCCATCCGCCCATAGATGTTTCCGCCGTTCTGGTTTGGGGGTGTGATAGATTGGTATCAGAGCATTGTTTATAGTGAAGTAGTATATCAAACCATACAAGATATGCAACTATAAATACAAAGGGGCTAAAACACTTAGACTAAAAGTATACTTTAAAATATAAGTATTTTATAAAAGTATACACACATATTAGAAATAATGTTATAATAAGAAGTATTTAGAAGAGTTGGACATCGCGATTTGAAATAGTGTTATAATAAGAAGTATTTAGAAGAGTTGGACATCGCGATTAAACTTAGATACACTTAGACTTTTCATGCATTTCTCGCATCCTTGCACATACATCATGGCAGGATTTCATGCACCAGGATACCCTTATTTCCCTAACCAGGGAAATGGAGGATGGATCGAGGAGGATCCCGAAGAGAATCCTGAGGAGATCATGGAGGAGGAGCCCGAAGAAGAAGAGTTTGAAGAGGAGCCAGAGGAAGAATAGGATGAAGAGGAGCCAGAAGAGGAATCTGATGCAAAATCAGAAGTCATCAACCCTCCGTATATAGCCAGGGTTCCAGCGAACCGGCTTGGCTACCACAGACCTAAGCCCCACTGGGCGGAAGATCTGTAGATGGAGCCGACACCAGCGTGAGCGCCCTTCATTCGACATGGAGCGAGGTTTCTATAACCTCAGCCACGGGGGACCAGCCGATAGGGCCCTCCCAATCATGATTCAGTGAATCACGGATCTCGGAGATCAGACTAGGGCGACGACGAACCGAGCTTTGGAATTGGGTGTTGCTGCTGAAGTCACTGACGCACAGACTCGAGACCTAGAGAGATAATACTATCCCATAGACAGACTCCTTGAGTACCTTACCACCGCCCAAGTGGAGGTAAGGGGATATCAGGAGAGGCATTCAGCTCTCGAGGAGAGAGTGGTCGCTGCCGAGCGTTGACTAGCAGAGCCACATGGTGCCTCAACTTCATCTCAGGGACCGCAAGGGACTACTCGTCGTGTGTAGGATTCATCTTACTTACAATTTGTTATAGAATAAGTTTATGGGTATGCGTTGGTGCTACCTTTTTTCCTGTATGTAGGACCGACCCTACGTTTAAGTGATTACACTATTCAGAGGGTCGTTATGTTGCCAAAAATTTCATTATCTTCTTAATGTACTGTAGACCTTCATAGAGGTCACTGATCCCCAAAATTATGTACTCGTACCTTATCTTCAATGAAATGGATATGTATTTTCATTTTATTGGATGTTGTTATCTGTTATGTCTTTTCCTTCCCTTTTTATTTAGTATAGTAAAATTTCAATTATAAAGTACAAGCAACTCTCAATAACAACTAGATTCGATGCAACGAAGGTGTTCCAATACAATACTATCCGGACCATAACTCTTATCAAAAACTTATCATCATTCCACCTTGTGGCAAAAAATGCCGCCCCGAAGATATAACAGGCGTAAGTTTAAGGTTAATTAAAAAAGTTATTTTGTGATTTTTTTTTTACATTCTTTCAAAAATGAACCATACTATGTTAAAAAATGATTATAGAATTAAATATATTTTTTATTCAGTAATTTTGAAATTATTAAGGTTAATTAAAAAATAATTTTATAATTGAATTTGATTTAAAAATAGTGAAAATGTCATCCTAAGTTAATGCAAATTCTATAAATAAATAAGCAATAAATTTACAAAATACCCTTCTAGGTTGATTTTAATTTTATTATATTGTATATGCTTGTTTATTTTAATACCATGTATCTAAAGATCATATCCATTTATTCTTTTCATCTAATGGTCTCGATCTAGTTACACATTTAGACACTATTGGTTAAAGACAAAGGATCCTAGCCGTATATATATATATATATATATATATATATATATATATATATATATATATATATGCTTAGATTGTTCTATTCAAAATCATTATTGTGTTATTGTATGCATAAATGTGGGCCAATCAAATTTATTTATTTTAAGAAAGTGATTAATATATATTATTGAATTGAATATAATTGAAAAATATCATCTTAATTAATTACAAGGGTAATTAATATAGATTTACTAAAGGAAAATTGCATTTTTTAAGGGATCATGAATTCTATTAATTTTAAAAATCCGATTTTACGAATTATAATTCTTTTAATTCAGACATTCTGACAGAATATGATTATTAGTATATTCAAAAATAAAAATATTCTTGAACCATAAATAATAAAAAATATTCTTGAACCTATTTCTTGATCATGACTTTAAAAACTTCTTGTTGAATAACAAATTCTTGAACAATCAGTTGAAGAATAAAAATAAAAAATACATTATTTCTTATAGAATACGGGTAACAATTATTAAGAATTACATTTATTGTTAAAGAATAAAACTAAAAAAACTTTCAAAACTGGAAAGAAAACATCAAAATCTAACAACGACACTAATACATTCTAAAAGAATAATGTTGCTTAGAATCACTTTCAGTTTTGTGGTCAATTCTTTAAGCATCAACTTCTGTGATTCCACCAGAATAGGAATTCGTGATTCCATTCCAATAGAATTGGAATTCGTGATTCCATTCCAATAGAATTGATGGGTTATACGACTTGAGTTAGTTGTTTAACTTGGTCCACATCATATATTTAGGAGATTATCAGCATGAAAGCTCCATGAAAACCATAAGGCACTAAATATGGTAAGGTAATAATTACAACTGCCGCACTAGTAAACTTCTATGCATCTATTAGGATAACCTGTGAAATTAAGCCAATTTGTGTCCCACTGATATCCAAGAACCATTAGTCCAATATGCTTCACAAGAATATCTATACATGTAATAAGATATTGATATAAACTTACCCGAGATATATTCAAATGTTCATCATGTACAAACGAGATCACCCGACCATCATCTTATTCTAGACCATGTGGCTTCAGAACAAACATAGCACTTGAACAGAACGTGTTTTCTGGGAACCTATTGAACATAAGCTACTGAATCAAACAATTATACATGAAAGGTTTTGTTAATACCAAATTTATCGAAGGTCAATTTCAGGTAGATTTAGGTTTAGGGACGATCATGAGGAAAATTTGATCGACACCATGAAGATGGTAAAGATATGAAACAATCTCAAGAAAACCCTAGCTTGAACAAATAAGAAGGAAAACATGATTAAGAAAGCGTGCATGAATACCTTTGAGTAATAAGAGAGAGTGCGCGATCGGAGTATGGGTGAACCAAAACCTTTGTATCGACTTCAAACTTTGCATTCTTCATTTTCCTAAAACTTTCCAAGCCTAACTTTGTATTACACTGGCCATCATCAAGAATGGGGATAAGAGGGACCTTCGACTGAATCAAATTAGGCATTCTTTTAACTCAATCTCCTCCAGAGTATTGAATTCGCAGTCGGTAGTGTGATAATCGGAGCGAATGAAACCGGGTTTTGAATTTAACTGGACTAATCTAAGGATATTCGCAATTGAATGGTCAAATAGAAAAGTCAAAATTGAGATATTACAAGATTCTTACCTGAGAACGATCTATGATTCGGAGTTGAAAACCGACTCACAATCGAAACTACGAATGGATTTAAAATTGGAGTCCCTATCGGCTTGGAGGGTGAGAGTTACAACCGATTGTTCGTTGTTGGTATGTTAGGAGATTGAAATTGTGATAGGGTTTTCACAGACAGAGGGGGCGTTAGAGGTGGGCGACATTGGTGGATGAAGGTGACGAGTGGTGGAGGACCGTCGGTGATGACAATAATGATGGTTGTGTTGTGCCCTTCAACATCGACAATAATGGTGCTGGGATCGAATAGGTGGTGGTTTTAAAAAGCCGATGAAAAAATAGGTAGCTGAAGCTATTGGTTACCATAATTATAGAATATTATTTATGGAAACTAATTATCAAATTACCTATTTACCCTTATTTATTTATTTATTTGTATTTTAAATTTTGATTGGTCCACATTTATGCATACAATAACACAGTAATTAATTTAAACACCTAAAGCTAGCTCTTCCCCCCCCCCCTCTCTCTCTCTCTATATATATATATATATATATATATATATATATATATATATATATATATATATATATATATATATATAGTTGTGAAAGATGGTAACCATATGAGGCATAATGCATGTCTTTACATTCGATAACATATCCATACATAGTTAACACATGCACATACATATTGTTAGATGCCTTTTTATGCATATTTTCTATTAATTTTATTAGTGTCTTGTACCATATTTTATGTTTTTATATCTGCTTTAGTGTAAATAATGGTTAGCTCATTTTATTCATCGGAATACTCGTACCACTCACATTTTTACGTATTTTAAGGTATTCTGAAGGGAGCATCATTCTAGAATTTATTGGAAGCAACTTCGATTAGGCTTGGAAATTAGGTTAGGTCCGGGTTGATGGGTCACGAGTTGATGGGTTGGCAAGTCAGAATAAATTAATCCAACCCAACACATATAATATATGGTTTAGCTGGTTGGCGGGTTACAGGTTGGTTGGTTGGAAACGTCAACTCAATCCACCCATATAACCCGTTTAAGTATATGAGGTCACGGGTTCGCGGGTCAGTGAATCATTTTTGAATAATTTTTCACATGTTAAATTTATAAGAATTTTACATGTCTCTAAATTAATTAATAATTAACATTTTATATTTATATTATTGAAAAAAACAACCAAATATGAATCTAACATAATAACTTAATATTCCACAATTAAAAAAAAAGAGGTTTCCATCATGAAGTCATAAACTTATAAACTCATAAGCATCCGATTTAAATTGAAAACATTAATGCAAAATGAAATTATGTTGCATATTCTATTGATTCATAAATTAAATTTTAAGTATTTTTAAATATAATATATATAATTGTTTTGATGGGGTGACCTGCGAACCCAAGTAGGTAAAACAACCAACTCATTAAATAAACGAGTTGGTGGGTTGGCAGTTCAGAAATCTTAACTCAAACCCATTTAATTTCGTATACGATTCGTGCCGGATTACAAATATGGTAGAGAACTATGAGTAACATTTGGTAGAGACCATTGAAAAGATTATATAATTCAAAATAATCAATGTTATATATTAAATTAGTATACAAACTATTATATCAATGTTATAAACGTCATTTTTATATTTAAATAATATATATTTAACTTTATAGTTATATTATGCTTAACGCGTGAATATTTTCCTAATATACAACTGGAATGATGTTTTTTATGAATAATTTGGATGATAAAAGTAATGAAATTAATGATATTTTCTTTTAATTTGAAACAAAATTTAATCTAGATTTAACCCAAAATATATGACCGAGAATCATTTTGACGATTTAAAAAATATATTTGATATCAGAAGGTGTTTGGATAGGTAAAAAAGAGGGATTGTATATATTATTCCTTATCCCTACCGCTATAAGTTAAGTTTAAGTGTTTGGATAAAAAAAACACTAAAAATCGTTATTGCGGTGAGAATAAACTAAATATGCTAATTTTAATAAGCATCTCCTTGTTTATAGCTTACTAGGTGTGAGACCCGTGTATTACACGAGTTTATTAAAAATAAAAATTTAATATTAATATTTATATATTAAATATTTTATAAAATAACACTTTTACATAACATAATATAATATTTTGGAACATTTATAAAAAAAATCAAATATTTTTTTAGAGAATTTATGAGATTTTATTATCAAATTAATAGAATGATTATCTTTCCTTATAAAACTTGTTAGAATTTTATGGAATTTTATTTTAAAAAATGGAAATTCCTAAAAATAACAAGTGGAAAATCATAATTCTAAAACTCCTACAAAATGACATGTGGCAAAACTCTTGAGAATTTGACAAGCGGCAAAAAAATCTTTATTTATTATAGAAGATTGCTTATTTCTAATCCAAACACTTTGCAAAAACTACTTTCTCTCACCACTAATAAGCTAATAAGCTATAAGCTAATTTATCTAAACACACTCTCAACGAACCCATTTATATGCTTTAAAAGATGTTCATTTTTTTTAAATATATTATTAATATACTTTTCTTATAATTTAATTTTTCAAAGAGAACATAAGGTGTTTGATGTAAGGTCATATGTTATATCCCCCACTAACTAATATAGTGGTTGGTGCCATATCACCACCATAATCTCTACCATTAACCATGAGATACCTACCACTAAACACACAATTCTACCTTGTTTTTTGTAATTAGATTTAAATCATAAACACATAAAAATCATACATACATATACATATATATATATATATATATATATATATATATATATATATTAGTTTTCATTAATTTAAAATACCAAATTACATTAATTAAAATAAAAATAAAAATAAAAATAACATTAAAAAATAAAAATTAAATTAATTAAAATAAAAAATAACAATAACATGAAAAATAAAAAACCTAAAATTACCAAGCTTAACTATAAAAACTATCCCTTATTCCTATGTCGGACTCGAACGGACTCCTTCATCGCGAGAAATAGCTCAAAACCTTCGCATTCGAGGTCGCCCACTTTCATTTTTAAGATTTCTAGATTGGTTTTTGTTTGAATCACCGATTGTGTTTCTATCATTTTTTGTTTTACCTGACTTAACATCTCCGTCTTCGTTTCTTGAACGTGCACATAACGATCAAATTTCTCTCCAAATTGATCCATAACACTTGATCCCGAAGCTATTGAAGCCGCTTTTTTGCTTTATTTCTTCCAATGGGTTGACGAAGAGTTTGCTTGTTTTCAATATCAAGCGGATCATCTTTGATGTTGAAATGTGTTCTCTTGTCCGATTGTTGAGACGTTGCATTAGGGTTTCTTGAGCTCTTTGAACCGGAAGATTATGAACTTTCTAATGTTTGCTATTTCCATTTCGAAGCATCTTTCAACTTTATCCAATGTTTCACATATGGAAAAACTTTGCGAGTTGGCGTTATTTTTTCAAATTGCTCCAAAGCCGTCTTGAAGACATCAAAATCGTTTGACCCGCTTTTCCGTATGTTTAGAAAGTTGTTGAAAATTCCTCCAAATTTGGTGCATTTTAGTCAAATATCGTGGCACTTTGAGCTTATTTGATCGGGATTTCGACTTTCACTTCCCGTTAGCTCATAAAACAATGCATAAACTTTCTCCAAAAAACAACCGAACTTTTGGCTATCGCCTTCGATTGGGTCTTGGGAAGCCGAAATCCATGCCTCGGATGGCTTTTCTTTTTCCTCTCTTGTCCATTGGACCTTTTCTTGGGTGGTGTTGGGTCGGCCATTTTTTTCCTCTTTTCTTTTTAGGTTGAGGTGGTGGTGCATGTTGAGTTTCCGAAACAAAATCCGGTGAATGAGGGGGTTGTGATGTTTGTGGTTGTGAGAGTTGTGTTTGGAATTGTTGGAAAGCTTGATATTTTTGAAGATGTTGTTGGAAGGCCAAGAGAACTTGATATTGTTGTTGAAAAATTGTTGTTTGTTTGATAGGGGAACCAGTTTGAAGAAAATTGACAAAACCACATTGAGGTGATTCCATGGTTGGAAAGTGACAAAGGGTTGTGTCTAACCCAAAAGCGTTATCGGGTTTGCGATTTCTAAAGTTTGATGGTGTTTTGGTTAGGATCCATGGTTTTGGTTGTGGAAATATTGTATGTATTTTGTATATAGAATGAGAAAATAATGTTGTAAGAAATAAAAGTTTGAAGATGGTATTTATAAATAAAATTGGTATGTAAAAAATGTTATTTAAAAAAATTAAATTTTTTAAAATTTTGCCGTTGGAAACGGCGGGTCAAACGGTCAAGAAGGGAAATAGCTCTATTGGGCGTTGTGTTTTGTGGCCTGTACAACAAAAGGACAACGAAGGCGATCTATCACAACCGGCCGGGATAGTGTGCACGGTCGTGGTTGTGGTTCACGTCAACCATAGACACCTCCGTGCTAAATATATCAGATAGTCTAATAGTTATTATTGTTTTTTTCGTGCGTATTAGGAACTTTTATAATTTCTTAATTTTTGGTATGAAATGTTCTAAGGAAATCTATACTTTTTGATGATGTGATAGAGTTTTTATTTATTTATTTATTTATTTATTTATTTTTTATTTTTAAAATTGATGTGATAGTATGCTTGGTAAGTATAAGCTTACATAATCTAGCTTAAGCTTTTATGTCTTTATAATGAATTTTTTCTACCTTTTAATAATATTCTGCTGTTCTAAATTTTTTTTTTCTAAACAGTAGCAAATTATATAAATCTTTAATAAGTTGGAATCACCAGCTAAATAATATAAAGAATCACCAATTCCTTCTACGAATTTAACAGTTACACTAACACTGTACTAAAAGTTAATTTTCTTGTATTGATTGCAATATCATTATATATTAAAAAAATTGTGGTGCAGTAAACAAAAATAAAATAATTTATAATAATACGAAAGACCCTTTTTGAAACGAATAAGAAAGACCCTTAAACATGTGTTTTTGTCATCCCCAAATGCGGGTTAATCATTGCCTAAAATCCTTCCTGAATATGTGTGACTTCCATGTTCAATCGTTGATTTTTTTGTACAATTTGAATATAGATTCGCTGGGTTTTTAAAGGATAATGTAATTAATAACCAAGCTTTGTAATTATTTTATTTGTGAAGCTTTCTTTGAGAGTTAATATTAAGATATGTTATAGTAATTTTAATATTGATATTAATATTCGCTACAGTGATTATAGTATTAATATTCTTGACGTATGATGTTTCAAAACTTTTCAACTGACGGTTGGGCATGGAAGCTTGAATCCTCCTTGATTTTCTCGGTAAAATTCCGGTTGTCACATTTCACTTTACACTACCACAAAACATATTTTGGAACACAAAATCTTAATCGTTCTATCAAACTAAATAATAATATATATCATATTAATATATTAAAATATCATTAAATATTACATGTATTACCATTTAATTGGATATAAAAATTTATAGAAATAAAAAATAAAAGAATAAATAATATGTTACTACTCATTAGCAATTAGCAATATAGTTGAATAGTTCATATTAATCGACCTCAAGTTCCTAATAAATTTAAGAAATAATTCTCAAAAAGACTTAAGGATGTTTGGTATGATTTGAACTTTTAAAATTTGGATTTTTAAGAGTTCAGGATTTTTAAAGGGTTTGAATTTTTAATATCTGAATTTTTAACATGTTATTTGATGAAAACATTTGAATTTTTATGCAAAATTATAAAAATGATAATTTTACATTCTATAATTTTTTTTTGTTGAATTCAATGTTTTTGTTCATAAATCAAAATTAAACATACAAAATCCAAATTAAACATAAATCAAAATTAAACACAAATTCAAATCAAATATAAATATTTTTAAATCTACAAAATCATACTGAAATCCAAATTAAATCCTACAATTTTAATTTGAAACATCTGGAAATAATTGATTCGCAAATTGGTCAAGTAAATTTGTCATGATGTTATGGTAGTGTTGATCTTCTCAAAGTTTCAAGATGTTTGTTTGAATGCTTGAAAATTTTTATATTAAATTGTTAAAACATAATAATAATTTTTAATTATAAGAAAACAAAATACATTAATTTCTAGTTGTCATTCTTCTTCTGAAAGATTAAATGTGTTGGTTACAGGACTATAAACATTCTCGGTTTTGTTTTATTTTTAACGTTAACCAAGCTAAAAACGTTGACTTTAAGTAGTCGTACCAATTCTTCATTTGCTTTTGGTTCACAATAAAATTATATTCATTTACTAATTTTCAACTATACTCTTCCAAGAGAGTGCTTTCAATCTATCACCTTCTCGACCATGCAATTTCATGCGAACATACTTCTAGGGAAGTTCTTTCTATAGCTTTTATCTTCCAACTAATCTAGGCTTCTTTTGTGCCATGTCTAGGATAAATTCAACAAAATCTAGCTATAAACAAGAATATTTTCACCAAAAAAAATAACAAGAACATTTCATATCAACAAAATTTTGACCAATTAAACATATCACAACAACAAATAAAATGAACTTACAGGAGAAATCACTATTTTAGCATGTAACCAGATTACTTGAAAAAAAATTAACAGATATTTTAGAAAACCAATAGAAAATTCAACAAAAACAAACACACATTTCAGAAATCGTCATCTATTTTTCATCACAACAAGAAATCAACACATATTTTTTAGACTATTTTTCAACACATATTTTTCCAAATGATTACTAACCAATAATTATAACAACAAATAAGCAAGATATCATCGATTTGAACATGGAGTCACAATGTTCATTATCTTGGAGTTTAGCAAAAGAATGAAGCACATACTTGGTTTGTTGCGGTTGCATAATGGCGCCACAGGTGTGGGAGGGTGGCTACGGTCGGAGAGATGCAATGTTGATGAATGGAGAGTCGGTTGTAGAGGCATGAGTGTGGAGGCGAGAGAGATAGAACGAACATTTTTAGGTTAAGGACAATGTTTTTTTTTTCTCCAGATGAGCCTTTAGACCTGATTTGGTAAGATGTGTTTTTCATATTCAGATCATTTATAAAGGGGTAAACAAACACTCCGAATCTTAAAAATTCAGAGTTGCCTCCTTTTAAGAGACATTAAGTGGTAAAAAAACAACCCTAAGTTTTCCTTATTAAACCAAGGAATTAATGATAACGCAAAGAAATATCAAACATGAATATCATATACATGTGTATGATGTGGATAAAGCAAGGAGACTTGATGATCAAGCAATATCCAAGCATACATATAACATACACGTGTATGATGTTGATATAACAAAGATACTTTATGACCATACAATATCTAAACACTTCCTTTTAAGTAGGACTATGAAGATCACAAACACCTAACTTGACACGTAAGAAGCTAAAATGCTTAACTCCTAATGATTGGTGAAAATGTCTGTTGGTTCATACTCAGACAATATGGGATAGCGTTTAACATCACTACTAATTCTCAGACAATATGGCATAGCATTTAACATCACTACTAATTACTTACTCTCTCATAAAATAACTATACATTTCCACATGCTTTGTTCTTTCATGATTCATTGTGTTAACCACAATATGACAATCAACTTCATTGTTACACATTAGCGGAGTAACATAACTTTCTGTCACCGCTAACTCTTGTAACAACCATATTAACCAGAAACACTTCATAATTTTTTCCATGGCCTATAATCTATCTGCCTCTTCTAATGAGCATGAAACAACACTTTAATTTTTAGTTTTAGATGGAATTGAAGATCCACCTAAGTTGACAAAAAAATCATATACATGACCTTATATTAAACAACCAATTCAAATAATTAGCATCACATATATGCAACTAAATCAATATTTATAGTAGTAGGTTAAAACAACCTTGTCTAGGGGCCGTGGTTTTCGCCTTAAAGATTTGGCGGCATTACCTTTATAGGGTTCATTGTACTATTCACACGGATCACAAGAGCTTGAGGTATTTGAAGGAAAGTAGAATCTAAATATAAGGTAGCGTCGATGGTTGGATGTGGTGAAAGATTACAATTGCGAGATCCTTTACCACCCGGGGAAGGCCAATGTGGTGGTCGATGCTCTCAGCCACAAGGGGGTCATGTCCGATTTGAGACATATGTTTGAGATTGACATTGATTACTCCATTGTTGGAGTGGATTCATGAGGCACATGTTGAGGATATGAAGGAAGGGTGCTGCAAGAGTGAGCGTATTGTGGGTCAGGTGGCTTCCTTTGATTATGATAGACGTGGATTGTTGACTTTGCATCGACGAGTTTGGGTTCCGTATTAGGGCAGTGTGCGCCAGATTCTGATGGAGGTGGCTCACAAGTCAAGGTTCTCCATTCAATTGGTGAATTACGGTTTGAGTTTTCTTCTCTATACTCCTGAGTTTATCTTAAACTGATTCATTCTGAAGACAATTTTCTTAATTTTCTTATAGTTTTTTGTTGGTTTTGTTAATCGGGAAGTGACATCAAGAAAGTGATAACGGGCAGTCTAAAACATGTGTAAGGGACTGAATCTGAATTTTATGGACTCTAGGTTCAATGTGCTGGTAGGCACGAAGGATTTGATAGTGTGGATTTAGATAGTATTGTTTGGGCTAACCATTCGATGCTTGGGTAGATTGAGCAGTGAGATGAACATGGGAACCCACAGGATACACTAAATTAATACGCATCTAGAATGGTGGCTTAACTTTTCCTTGATGCACGAACTTATGTCCTTAATTCTGGTTTTGATAGGGTGACTCAGGGGTTCTGATAAAGTAGGTTTGTAGAAATTATTTGCTTGCTTTCTATCTGTCAGTCATATGTTGCTTCCTCTGCGTGATTGGAAGAGATCCGACCTGGATTACAACATATGCAACTCTAATTCTACGCACCTCCTTATCTACGAAATTCTTCCTATTTGTTAGCCATATGATGTCCCACCTGCATGATCGGAAAATCTAGCCTAGGACACAACATATGCAACATTCTACCTTTCAATCCCTCAATCTCTGTTAGTCATATGTTGTCCCCTCTGCGTGATTGAAAGAGATCTGACCTGGGACACAACATATGCATCTATCTCTAAATCTGTCTTCCTCCACAATAATTGTTTACTCACCTAAAGTAAGGAGTTCTTTGGAAGTTCTTGATAACCAGGGTATATCGGGAAGTGGGGAACACGTTCTAGTGTAACTAAAATTGAACCATTTAGAGGTTGTCTGTAGATCTCGCTGCTTAATTTAAGTGGACAACAATACCCATGGTTGTCGTCAGCTAAATGGTTTATTTAGAAAAATTTATCGATATCCTTCGTGTTTAAGTGGACCACAATACTAGAAATTGACCAGATCTATTCATGAAGGTAAAGTTACTGATAAACAAAGTTAAGGCTGTCTCACAACTTTGATCCCAAACATTTTTTGTTTTTGTCAAATTTGTTCATAGTTTTCCTCTATGCACAAATTTAGCGGGAGAATTAAAAAAAAAAAAAATCAAAAATCAAACAATAATCAGAAAATTAAAAATCCAAAAAATAGTGTTATTTCTATTTTATTTCTTGTTCAGAGAAATCTAAAATCCAAAAAATATTTTTGTTTCTGTTTTATTTTTTTTAGAAAATATGAAAAACCCAAAATTATTGTGTGCTAACTTTGTTTTTTTTTTTTTTTTTTTTTTTTTTTTTTTGTGTTTATATCAAACTTTGTTTTGCCTTGAAAAGTGAATTCAGATGTAGATGAGACTCATGGAGACTGTATCGAAAATTTCTGAGCCAAAGCTTCATCCGTAATCATCGAAGAATTCTCATTCAAAGGAGCAAGAAATGAATATTATTCTTTCAACTTTCAATCTTTCAACCCCAAAAGCAAGGTGAAGCTGCACTTGAAGATTATGTGATGAATTGCATTGAAGCCTCCTCAATCAGTCTGCTGCTATGTATGAAGCTGCTGAAGTGATCTAGAAGATTAATTGTCTCTGATGTCCTCTCTGAAGATTCTTAAACTGAAAGCGCTATCTTTCAAGAATCTCTACATCAAGTCTCCTTACCCAACGTGCGTTCAATGTCAAATTTTGAAGAAAAGCCCAACTGCTCAAGATGAAGTCATTTATTGAAGATTCATCAAGTTCATCTTGAAGTTGTGAAGAAATAGAAGATTAAAGTTGAAACCAAGCTCCACATGAAGATTAACAAGAAAAGTCAGCTACTTTTTTAGGGGAGTTTGTTGGGTCAATTGGAAAAGCAAGCTATAAACCAAGGGGGAGATTATTGGGTCAAAAATATGGTTTATACTTTACTTTTCTAGGCGTTAATAGTTTTTGGTTGTGTAATATGTTTTTGCAGTTGTGTTTACGGCCATGATGGGTATTTACGGTCGTAAACCCATTTATGACCCATATTCCCCAAGTATACATACATACATACATACATACATACATACATACATACATACATACATACATACATACATACATACATACATACATATATATATATATAGGTGTTAGGTCGTTGAAGAGTGATTGATGAGCAGAAGAGAGAGAGAGATAGAGAGAGAGAGAGGGGGAGAGAGAGAGAGACAGAGAGAAAGAGAGAGAGAGAAACATAAGTGTGTGAATCTTGTGTAAGGAACTTCATTCTAATCAAATCATACAAGATTCATATTCTTCTTCTTCTTCTTCTTCTTCTTCTCTTCTATTTTGATCTGACATCCTCCGTTTGATTGGGATTCCACACCATCAAACGGATCTGATTGATACACAAGTCGATTTGGGAATTACAAATGGGGAACTCACTAAGTTTCGTGCTTATGATTTTCATTTTTGGTTTCAGGTACTTTTGGTAGCAAAGGGAAGAGCTCGGGATGACTGCATTGCACGTACCATGATGTTTAATCCTGGGATGTTTACTCTGATGTTTTGATATGATACTCTAATTTGATGTTTGGAATACTATGACTTATTTTTTTGATAGAATGATTTTAATAACTATGGTTTTATTTAATGGTGTAAAACGAAATTTTGTTCATGATTTTTGGGATGTTACAACTTAAACTTATAATGCTTAGCGACTATTATGAGATGAGTGTCTATTATATTTTAGACACGAGCACTAGCTTATTTTAGGAAAGATGCCTTATATGATATCATTTGATCGGATCTATGGTCTGTTGCCGACCAGATCTGGAAACTTTATATGTTCAAAATTCTGAACGTATAATTATGGTATTAGAACTAGCATGCCACTTGTCGGAGTGACAAGAAGGATAAAACGACAATCGTAAACAAAGATCTAAAATCGCCTACTTTGGTGTATAGATCAACATGGTGAGAACTTGAACTGTAAACGATATTCAACGGCCTGTGATTGAGCGTGAACCGGAAGTAGCAACTGCACCTAAGCCAATCACGATGACAGGAGTACAATCCATGATTCGGGCTATGATGGCCGAACAGAGGGAAGAGATGAGGAAAATGTTGCTGAATAATAGGGATGAACCTATTTGTGCCTGTTGAACAGCCTAAACTGAATGAGTGTCAGTCGGAAGAAGGAAACTACAATAGAACCGTTGGCTAAGCCGAACCACCAGTGGTTGGAAGGAATAACCAAGATGGAGGGATTGACAGGGATAAACGTATGTATAAGAACTTCTTGGGTACTAAACCGACGAGTCTTTCCGGAAGCCTAAAACAAGTAGAGATTATGGACTGGATCTCTGAGATGGTGATGGTATTTAAAGCTGCAACTATAGCGACAAACTGAAGACTGTCTTTGCAATCAGACAACTGAATACTGGGATTTTGAGTTAGTGGAATTTGTTGGAAAATACGATGCCCTGAGGATGTCTTGGGAATCCTTCATAGAGTAGTTGAAAATGTATTCACCGAGAGGATGGAGTTATTCCCCTACTTAGTGCCTACTGAAATCGCCAAGACAGAGAAGCTTGCTAACAGATTGCCAACGCAATTTGGCTTAACGGTCAAAATGGCAACTACCTTGAAAGCAGCTGTTTGAGCAGCTAAGAATGTTGAGACCCAGTTAAGTGAAAAGGGTTTGGAGAGAGCTGAGGTTGGTTAGAAAATGAAGTTTGATGGATCTTCAACGTCTAACAAGAAGAGTAAATTATCAAAGTCTGGTTCAAGGAAATTTGGAGGAGGAGGAGGAGGAGGAGGAGGAGGAAGAGGTGAAGCGAAGTGATGCGAGAAGTGAAAAAATAAGCACTTTAGGAAATGTGGAGAGGAAGTGACATGTTATAAGTGTGGAAAGAATGGACACTATGCCAATGAGTGCATATTCAACAAAAGGTCTATTATGGGTGCAGTGAAGAAGGGTATATTTCGAGGGACTGCCCGAAGAAGGAGGCAACAAGGCCTAATGTTCAACTAAGGCCGAAGGCGAGAGCTTTCCAGATGACAATAAAAGTCGTAAAGGATGTAGCAGATGTCGCTTCAGGTACCTTTCTTGTAAATGGATTGCTTACCAATGTATTGTTTGATTCAAGAGCAAACTACCCCTTTGTATCGCACAAATTTGATGTAAGACTAGCATTGCCTGTAGATAAACTTGATAATGCTCTAGTTTTAGAAGTTGCCAGCGACAAATTCATACCTGTTAGCAACTGCATTAAAACATTATCATCGACTTGAATGGGAATAAATTCCATGAGGAGTTATTGCCCATTGAGTTGAATGGTTTCGACATTGTACATGGAATGGATTGGATTATCCAAACGATGTCGAGATACTATGGAGGAAGAAGATGGTGAGAGTAAACCCACCTGGAAAAGAGTGATTTATGGTGTACGGGGACAAACATAGAGTGAATTTTGGAATCATTTCCCTGATGAAAGGCAGAAAATGTTTGTCCGAAGGATGCACATCATAATTAGCATTTGTAATCGATGCAAAGAAAGAGAAGAAGGAGATACAAAGAATACTAGTGGTTTGTGACTATCTAGAAGTTTTTCCCGAAGATCTTCCTGGATTGACCCATGATAGACAAGTGGAGTTTCGAATAAACTTGTTATCAGGATCAACACCAATAGCAAAAACACCATACTGATCATCGATGGAGATGAAGGATATTATGATGCAACTTCAGGAGTTGTTGGACAATGGTTTCATTAGACCTAGTTCATCACCATGGGGTGATCTGATGTTATTCTTAAAAAAGAAGGATGGAAGCATGAGGATATGCATAGACTATAGAGAGATGAAGAAGGCAACGGTAAAGACATGTAACACCCCAAAATACGAGCCAAAAATTTCATTTTTGAAAACATATTTTTAACAAACATTCAAATTAAAACATTTACTGATCAAAGTATTTTAATAAGATATCGCATGTCTGGAAAACATTTCAATAAACATAATAATGTCAGAGTACAAATCCCCAAGAAGTTCTCATGATGCGGAATACGAAGCATGTGTGTGATGGGCCGCTACCGTGCCAACTCCTTCCCCTTCGAAGAAGAGGTACCTGAAACCAAAACTGAAAACTGTAAGCACGAAGCTTAGTGAGTTCCCCCATCATACCGCATACCATACAATCACATATCATACATAATGCCAGGCATTTCTGGGGTGCCCGACCTACCCGGTACGACCATTCTGGGGTGCCGACCTACCCGTGTCAAGCCATTCTGGGGTGCTGACTACCCATGTCAAGCCATTCTGGGGTGTTGACTACCCTTCGGTCCTGATGACCGAACCTCATAACATAACATATTATTAGACATATCTGGGGTGCCTGAACTACCCTTCGGTCCTAGCAACCGAACTCGGGGATTGGTCCCCTCCTACTACCTCTTGTTGGGTTTTGAGCAATCTAACACTTCCTAAGTGTGCATGCAACCCTAATAAACCTTGGATCTATGTTTGTCTAAATACATGCAAAATAATAAATTTTCCAAGGTTTATAACCTATCTAACATGCCATGGGGAACATTTCAACATAAAAGAGTTAGAAGAGATTACATACCTTTTGATGAGTTTGGTTCTAAGGAGTTTGAGGGCCAAGCACCAATAGTGTGAATGCCTCAAATGGAATCACAAAACACCACAAACTCTTGGAAAAATTTGAGAGAGTATACACACTTGTATAAATTCAGCCACACACAAGCTTACACACACTAGTTCACTAGTTGCCATTTCATGCTCCATAAGCATGCTTATATAGTGTACATGGTTAGGGTGAAACCCTAATAACCCATGTCTTTTCCTTTCCAAGGATCCATGGGTTAAAAGCTCCATGGATCATCCATGGACTTCCACATAAGCCGAGCCCATTAACATATGAGTCTTAGCCCACACCATATAAAACCAATAGCCCATAATCTAATTAGTCTTCCTTTTAATCTCTAAATTAATTCATAATTAATTTAAGACTATAACTAATTAAATAACATAACTTCATATTAATATATTATAACTTATAATATATTAATAAACATATGTGTATAACTCTCATAAAATTATCCATAATAGTTTGGATGAGATGCAACCCAAATGGACCTTGCCGGCCGGGTCAAGTATATACCAAATAAGTTATGGACTTAGACACCTTATCCAACAGACTCCCACTTGGATAAGTCTAATAACTGTATTTGCCTATATAACTTCAGGAACCTTCCAGCAATCGTAGCTCTCGAAAACTCCGTCGAACTATGAAGCGCCATTTTAAGACAAGAGATCACATAATCCTTTGTTCTCATGATATCAGCCGGACAAACACATGGAACTATATCTTGCTTATTGTCTAGCAGTTGTTTCTCAATTTTCCGATTTGTTTGACAAAGAACTTCACTGAACACATCGGTTTAGTTCTGACTGGGCCCGGTACATGGGTCAACACAAAATCATCGAGGGGGCCAGATATCGCTTCTATTTCTAGAAGGAACAGATAAACTTCGACTGATATGCTTGTTATACTACTTATTGAATTGTACACAAAGGCACGTTTTATAACATCAAGTTACTGATGCGTTTGCGTGCAATCAATGCACAACCAACTCATAGGAAACAACTCATATCTTTAGGTTTAAAGATTTATATGATATTATCATCTCACGATCACTCGAGATAAATTCCATGAAGTGATACAAGTGAGCGTGGGTTTATACCAATACTCATAACTTATGAGTACTCATGAATGTTGCAGCAACCATTGCCATGTCTAAACACCTTTAGCCATCTACAAACCCAATTCATGACAATCTTGATTCATACTTACTTCCGACGTATGATCGATTGTGGAGGTTTGAATAAATTAATTATTCTGGAAGTCAAAACATGCAAAACTGAAACAATAGTAAATAATTGACAATGATAGTAACACTTTACTCATAAATAAATCACAAATTTTATTCATCATCAAACGTCGATTACATTTTACAAGTTTCAGGAAAAACTATCTAATCTGTAAAACTAATATCGTCCCTCAGCCCGATGCACCTCGCATGCTGAAAATGCTTAACCCTCGTCAGACCCTTCGTAAGGGGATCTGCATGATTCTCATCCGATGATATCCTCCTTGCCACGAGGAGTCCTTCTTCAATCTTGTGTCTTATGAAGTGATATTTTCTGTCAATGTGTCGGGATCTGCCATGATCTCTTGGTTCCTTGGCTAAGGCAACCGCACTATTGTTGTCACAGAAAATCTCCATAGGTTCCTTAATAGCTGGTACAATTCCAAGGTCTCCGATGAAGTTCTTTAGCCATATCGCCTCCTTCGCTGCTTCACTTGCTGCTATATACTCTGATTCACAAGTCGAATTAGCCACCGTCTCTTGCTTGGAACTCTTCCAAGAAATTGCCCCTCCGTTTAAGGTAAAGATCCAGCCCGACTGAGAGCGGAAATTATCCCTATCAGTCTGAAAACTAGCATCACTATTCCCTAATACTCTCAAGTCATCACTCCCACCAAGGGTAAGGACCCAATCCTTAGTCCTCCGCAGGTACTTGAGAATGTTCTTTACCGCGGTTCAATGAGCCTTTCCAGGGTTTCCCTGATACCTGCTGATCATGCTCAAAGCAAATGCCACATCAGGGCGGGTACAAGTCATAGAATACATGATCGAGCCAACAGCGGAAGCATACAGTAGTTGGCTCATCTCAGCTATCTCTGCCTCTGTCCTCGGACTCTGAGTCTTACTCAGTTTGGTATTGCTTTGGATCGGTAAATCTCCTTTCTTGGAATTCTCCATGTTGAACCTTCTCAACACCTTATCCAAGTAGATACTCTGACTAAGTCCAATTAGTCTTTTACTCCTTTCTCTTAATATCCTTATCCCTAGGATATAGGCAGCCTCCCCTAGGTCCTTCATAGCAAAGCACTTCCCAAGCCAGGACTTAACCTCCTGCAAGGTTGGGATGTCATTTCCTATAAGTAGTATGTCATCCACATACAGTACCAAGAAGCTAACTATACTCCCACTAGCTCTGACATACACGCAAGGCTCATCTTCGCTTCTCGAGAAGCCAAACTCTTTTACCTTCTCATCAAAACAAAGATTCCAGCTACGAGATGCTTGTTTTAATCCATAAATGGATTTCTCAAGCTTGCATAATCTATTGGGGTACTCTGCACTGACAAACCCCTCTGGCTGATTCATGTACACATCCTCAGCCAACTTTCCGTTAAGGAAAGCTGTTTTGACATCCATTTGCCATATTTCATAATCATGAAATGCTGCGATGGCTAGCATAACCCTAATAGACTTAATCTTTGCTACCGGCGAGAAGGTTTCATCATAATCAATACCTTGAGTTTGAGTAAAAGCCTTCGCAACCAGTCGAGCCTTATGAGTATGCACTTTTCCTTCCATGTCTGTCTTCTTCTTGAAGATCCATTTGCACCCGACTGTTTTACGGCTTGACACATTGTCAACCAAGTTCCAAACTTGATTGTCATACATGGACTGTATCTCGCTGTCCATAGCCTCCTTCCATTTAGCAGACTCTGGGCCTGCCATGGCTTCCTTAACACTGCTAGGTTCATCCAAATTTACCAGTGTACTATCACTGATAAACGTATCACCTTCTGTAGTAATATGGAAGCCATAATAAAATGAAGGTGTGTTCCTAACCCGTGTGGAACGCCTCGGAGGTACAGACATGTCAGCTTGCTCAACAGGAGTTTCCTCCTCAGGTTGATTGCTAGTGTCTGAGGTTCCTTCACCAATTGCTTCCTGAATTTCTTAAAGATCAATTTGCCTCCCACTGTCTCCTTGGCTTATAAATTCTCTCTCACGAAAGACTCCTCTTCTTGCTACAAAGACCACATTCTCAATGGGTCTGTAGAAGAGGTAACCAAAGGATTTCTGTGGGTAGCCGATGAAAATACACCTTTCACTTCGGGGTTCGAGTTTATCATGAGTCTCACGTCTCACGAAAGCCTCGCAACCCCAAATCTTGATGTGGCCCAAATTGGGAACCTTCCCAGTCCACATCTCATGAGGTGTTTTGGTAACCTTCTTTGTAGGGACTAGATTAAAGATATGGGCGGCAATCTCTAAGGCATACCCCCAGAAAGAGATTGGTAACGAAACTCGACTCATCATAGAGCGAACCATGTCCAACAAAGTTCAATTACGCCTCTCAGCTACACCATTCAGCTGTGGTGTCCTGGGAGGAGTCACTTGTGAGACAATCCCACACTCCTTAAGATAGTCAAGGAACTCAGTACTAAGATACTCACCACCTCGATCGGATCGAAGCATCTTAATGTTCCTGCCCAATTGATTTTTTACTTCCTGTTTGAATTCCTTAAACCTTTCAAAGGTTTCTGACTTATGTTTGATTAAGTAGACATACCCATATCTACTAAAATCATCAATAAAAGCCACATAATACCGATTAGCATCCCTTGTGGCGGTTTTGAATGGCCCACATACATCAGTATGTATTAGGTCCAACAAACCCTCACCCCTCTCACAAGTTCCAGTGAAGGGTGATTTTGTCATCTTTCCAAGTAGACAAGATTCACAACTATCATCCGATTTAAGGTCAAACGATTCCAAGACTCCACTCTTTTGGATTTGGCCTATGCGTTTCTTGTTTACATGTCCTAGACGACAATGCCACAATGATGCTTTATCTAGGCTAGTAGAAGAATCAATATACAACACATTATTTCCTAAGTTGACTACAATCGACACAGTTTCATACACACCATCACAAGGTAACGCTTTAAAATAAAACACATTATTATAGACAGCATTAATACCATCACATTCATTATCAAACGAAAAGGTAAAACCTTGTTTATACAAAGCATGAAAAGAAATAATATTCCTCGCCATTTCAGACGAGTACACACATTTATTCAAATCTAATTTTAACCCATTATTAAGCAACAAAGTATAAACTCCAATCTTGGAAACAGGTGAAGCCTTCCTATTCCCCATGATTAAGTTTATCTTCCCATGCTCCACATCCTCACTTCTTCTTAGGCCCTGCATGGGTGGGTTTCACTTTCCCATCCTTTAGATCCTACAAGTACTTATGGCAGTTTCGCTTCCAGTGTGCCTTTTCATGGCAATAAAAGCATTCAGCATCCTTGGGAATGGCAGAAGGAGTGACAGAACCGCTCTTGGTCTTTGATGAGGAGCCTTCAAGAGACTTTCCCTTGGTACCCTTCGAAGGGTGCTTCCTCTTTTTCCCTTTGCCTTGCCCGATAGCTAAAACAGGGGTAGATGTTGGAGTAGAAGTAGGAGAGGTAACAACCGCCTTGCCCTTAAGACCGGATTCAGCGGTCTTCAAGAGTCCTTGAAGCTTGCTGAGGGTAACTTCCTCCTTGTTCATATGATATGTCATTCGAAAATGATCATAACAAGAAGGCAAGGAGTGAAAAATGATGTCAATTGCCAACTCCTCAGGGATGTTAACATTCAGCTTCAGCAAACGGTCCACATACCTTTGCATCTTTTGCATGTGGGCCGTGACGGATTCACCGTCCTTCATGCAGATAGTTATTATGGAGGAGATTATTTCATACCGCTCCTGACAAGCACTCTGACGGTACCTTTCCATCAGGTCTTGGTGCATCTCAAAAGGGTAGAAATCTTCATATGACTTTTGGAGCTCGGCTGTCATCGTGGCCATCATGATACATGCCACCTTAGTAGCATCTCTCTCATGAGTCCTGAATTCAGCAATCTCCTCAGGAGTAGCAGTAGACTCATCAAGTTCCTTTAACTCCTTATCGAGGACATATTCCTTGTCCTCGTAACGAGTAACCATCCTAATGTTCCTAACCCAATCCATGAAGTTGGAACCATCAAAGATGACCCTCCCACAAAGATTCATGAGAGAGAAAGAACCAGTTGGGTTAGAGCCTGAAGCATTAGTGTTGGAAGACATCTGAAAGAAGAAAGCAAGTTTAGATTAGATATATAGGATCCTTAATAAGACACCCAAATGTAATATTAAGGCTAGGACCCAATCACAATATATTATACTTAGAAGAGGGATGCCGTAATCTAAGTAATAATATATTTGAAAGGTAGGTGAATGACGATTCACCAATTTCCACCACGAAAACGAAATGATTTATTAGGTTTAATTGGATTTGAAATTCCTAGATTCTTTTGAGATTCATTGAACTTTTCAATGGCATGTTTCAATCTCGATTGTGCCCTTCAAGTTTTGTGATTGGGATGCCGAGGATCACAAAACAAGGTGTGAATAACCATGCTAATTCACTTGGTACCCTTAATATTATCACCTAATCAATGTGCCGGTTAACCACACACGCTCCATTAATCTATGACAAACATTAAGTCACTCTTCGTGATCCTTACTAGTCCAAGTTAGTGTGCAGGTTAACCACACACGCTCCACCAACGACTTGGTAAGGTACAAAGTGTGAATTCCATGGACTAGCACCATGTTCACATTTTTCCTAAAGTAACTAAGATTGGGAATTAAATAAAAGGTTTAGTTACTTTATAATATTCATTATACTTTTAATGAGGATTTAAAGTCATTGTTCTACCCGTTCGGCTAACGACCCTCCACCGATCAAGCAAGCGGTGGGTGAGAATGGACACCCATTAAGTCGCCATTTTATAGGCAACAACCTTATACCCACCTTATAGACCGGCTTCGTGAATGAGGCCTACTAACGGTAAAACGACTTATTCTTATACATATATATAATAATTAACCATTAATGTTATAAATAGTATAAGGGTTGAATTTTAACTATTAAAACTCTAAGGGTTGGAATTAAAGTTTATTAAAGTGTGTGAAACTTTACAAATTCCAAAACTTGAGGGCAAGTTTTGTAACTATGCAAAACTCTTCATTTCATAACTTATGAATTAAAGGTTCATAAAAATGAAGACTCTTCATTTTCATATAACTTATATGTTTTAAGTGTGTGTTAAATAAAGGTGACCTTTGGAAATCCATAACTTGAGGACAAATTATGGACTCCATTAAAACACATAAATGATCAAGAATTAATTCTAAACAATTCAGCAAATAATTCCTATCATTTTCTAAATTCATAAGAACATGAACATGATCATCAAAATTTCAAGAATTATATGTACACATAAAATCATGGAATTTTGATATATGCTATTGTAAATGGATTAGAACAACCATTACACCAACTAAAGTAAGTTTTATAACACCAAAACAGTTTAGGGTAATGTTTCTAGTCCATTTCCAGCAGCAAAAGTCGAAAATATGCACTCTCTCGATCCTACTCGTCGAGTGCATGAACCTACTCGACGAGTAGGTTGAAGTTTGCCTTGGACTCGTCGAGTCCCCCCATGGACTCGGCGAGTCCATCATGCAGACAGCAACGATTTCGACTTTTTTTCACTATTTTGCATCAAGTATCAAACAAGCAAGCCTAGGCTCTGATACCACTGTTGGGTTTTGAGCAATATAACACTTCCTAAGTGTGCATGCAACCCTAATAAACCTTGGATCTATGTTTGTCTATATACATGCAAAATAATAAATTTTCCAAGGTTTATAACCTATCTAACATGCTATGGGGAACATTTCAACATAAAAGAGTTAGAAGAGATTACATACCTTTTGATGAGTTTGGTTCTAAGGAGTTTGAGGGCCAAGCACCAATACTGTGAATGCCTCAAATGGAATCACAAAACACCACAAACTCTTGGAAAACTTTGAGAGAGTATACACACTTGTATAAATTCGGCCACACACAAGCTTACACACACTAGTTCACTAGTTGCCATTTCATGCTCCATAAGCATGCTTATATAGTGTACATGGTTAGGGTGAAACCCTAATAACCCATGTATTTTCCTTTCCAAGGATCCATGGGTTAAAAGCTCCATGGATCATCCATGGACTTCCACATAAGCCTAGCCCATTAACAAATGAGTCTTAGCCCACACCATATAAAACCAATAGCCCATAATCTAATTAGACTTCCTTTTAATCTCTAAATTAATTTTCATAATTAATTTAAGACTAAAACTAATTAAATAACATAACTTCATATTAATATATTATAACTTATAATATATTAATAAACATATGTGTATAACTCTCATAAAATTATCCATAATAGTTTGGATGAGATGCAACCCAAATGGACCATGCTGGCCGGGTCAAGTATATACCAAATAAGTTATGGACTTAGACACCTTATCCAACACCTCTATCGCATATAACATAGCAAGCCAGCATGCAAACATATAATCACATACTGTCAGACGTATCTGGGGTGTCTGACTACCCTTCGGTCCTAACAACTGAACTCTATTACTATCACATATAACATATCATGCTAGCATATAACATATCAGGTAGTAGCAAACCTAGATGATATCAAAAAGATAATCATCTAACATACATCTCCTACTGGTGGGCCGACATTGTGGCCTTAGACCCACCGCTACTGGAAGGTAACTCACTTCCTAGTAGCTGCTGATCTGTGTGGGAACAGTCTGTCTGCTGCTGCTGCTGCTCCGAAAATCCTCCGGCTGTAATTCCCACCAAACACTTAGTCAAATACTGCTAACCGCCCTCAGGGTAAATTGCCCATTTACCCTTAACAAGTCATGAGTTAAGTCATAGTCAACTGCCAGATGACCAGACTCGCCGAGTTGGCTTGCCGACTCGCCGAGTCCCTTTCTCTAACCCAAGTCTTATTATTCCTGCATCCTACTCGCCGAGTTGTATGAACAACTCGCCGAGTTCTCCTTCATCTGAAGAACACTCTACGCTGTGACTCGCCAAGTTGTATGAACAACTCGTCGAGTCTGTTCTTGATCTAAGAAGATTGTCTTGAACTCGCCGAGTCAGGGCATTGACTCGCCGAGTTCCTTCATGGATGATTTCGGCTTCTAAGTCACCGAGTCCACCCCGGACTCACTACACTACTCGCCATAACGAAAAAGGGGAAAAACTTAGGGACTCGCGTCTCGACTTGTCGAGTCCGATGAACGACTCGCCGAGTCGTTACCATGCAATTACTATATGGTCGATTCTGCTCGAATCCAGCTCATGCGATACATAGATTCGTGATCCTGGGGCTTGATTTATACGTAAAGTTTCCAACTTTACGTGTAAATAGGCAACCATGAGAGTTTTAGGGTCCAAAATGCACCAAAAGGATAGATCTAGGGCTTTCATGTAATATGGTTCCAAAAAGACAGTAGATCTGAGCTCCTGGAGCTCAACCATGCCTAGATCTAAAGGTTAATCAGCTTATTACGAATCCTCAAACCTACCCAAGCTTGGAAATGGTTCAAGAAGGACTTTAATGGAGCTATAAGGGACAATAAGCATGAAAACAAGGGGAAAACGAGTTATACCTTAGGGAACACACTGAGATAGGTCAAAGATGCTTGACCTCCTCTTCTTCTTCTTGATCTACTCTTCTTCCCACTCCAAAACTTCAAGAGGACACACCAAATGCTTCAAACTCACAAGGAAACAAAGCTTGGATGAGATATAGGGCTCTGAGGGTGAATGGAGGCGAGCTTGGGTCACACAAGCTAGCTTAAATAGGGGGCAAACCCTTGGGATTAGGGTTTCATCAAACAGTGATGACTCGCCGAGTCCAGGATATGGACTCGCCGAGTCGCCAACTTAAGCGTGCCCCCGGACCGCATCCCTACTCGGCGAGTCGGACCTACAACTCGTCGAGTCCAAGGCTAAAATGACAATTACTTAGATAAATTTTTACGTACCAGGAACCAGGTGCTACAGAACAAGTATCCATTGCCAATGATTGATGACCTGTTCGATCAACTGCAAGGTTTAAGCTATTTCTCAATGATCAATCTTAGGTCAGGATATCATCAATTGAAGGTAAGAGAGCAAGATATTGAGAAGACCACATTCAGAACGAGATACGAACACTATGAGTTCTTGGTTATGTCATTTGGACTAACCAATGCTCCAACAACATTTATGGATTTAATGAACATGGTTTGTAAACCATTCCTTAATAAATTCGTGATAGTATTCATAGATGACATTCTGATTTACTCAAAGAGCCATTAGGATCATGGCAATCATCTACAAGAAGTGTTAGATGTTTTGAAGAAGGAAACTGTACGCAAATTTCTCCAAATATGATTTTTGGATTCAAGAAGTCCAATTCTTGGGTCATGGGGTTAACCAGGAAGGAATAATGGCTGATCCAACAAAGATTGAAGCTATGTTGAAGTGGGAACAACCAAAAAGTCCCACTAAGATTTGAAGCTTTATGGGATTACTTGGATATTACTGAAGATTTATCCAAGGCTTTTCTTCAATAGTTGCTCCATTAATAGCTTTGACCCATAAAGGAGCTACATATAAATGGAATGAGAAACACGAAGAATCATTTGAGAAGCTAAAGAAGAAGTTGTGTGAAGCACCAATTCTTTCTTTACCTAACGAAGTTGAATACTTTGCATTCTATAGCGATGCATCTGTAGTTGGGTTAGGTTGTGTTTTGACCCAAAGAGATAAGGTGATAGCATATGCATCGAGACAATTAAAAGAGCACGTAAAGAACTACCCCACACATGATCTGGAGTTGGTAGTAGCAGTATTCCCATAATTATATGGAGGTACTATCTTTATGTCACAAAGTGCAAACTTTTCACTGATCACAAGAGCCTCCAGTATCTCTTTGATCAGAAGGAATTGAATATGAGTCAACGACATTGGCTAGAGTTACTCAAGGATTACGACTGTGAGATACTTTACCACCCTGCTAAAGCAAATTTTGTAGTTGATGCTCTATGTTGAAAAGTAAACATTGAAAGAGGAAGGCCAAGAGTGTTAAGAATTAAAGTTGTCTCAACGATTGTTGAAAGCATCAAGAAAGCTTAGGAAGAAGCTTTAGAGAAAAATGACTGAAAGGAAGAACGTCTAGGCAAAACATTGGTGTTCAATACGAATGGTCAAGGATTGAAGGTATTCCAAGATATGATTTGGGTGCCTAAGACGGGAAGAGTAAGAAATCTTCTGATGGAAGAAGCTCACAAGACCATGTAGTCGATTCAATCCGGCAGCACTAAAATTTATAGGGATCTAAAACCTTACTATTGGTTGCCGAAGATGAAGCTCGATGTTGCAAAGTATATGGCTGATTGTGTAACACATGAGAGAGTTAAGGCACATCATCAGAAACGATATGGGAGTTTAGAACCTTTACCTGTACCCATGGGTAAATGAGAAGACATCACCATGGATTTTGTGACTAAACTACCCAGAACGAAGAATAATCATGACATGATTTGGGTGGTTGTGGATCGGTTCACTAAGAGTGCACACTTAATAGCAGCCAATGAAAGATGGTCTATGGATAAGCTTGTAAATGCATATGTGAAGGATGTAGTAAGACTTCACGGTGTACCCCTAATGATTGTATTAGATCATGATAGTCGTTTCACATCAACGTTTTGGAAAAGTCTACAAGAGGAAATGGGTAATAAGTTGTGTTTGAGTACAAACTACCATCCGCAGACTGATGGTCAGAGCCAAAGAACGATTCAAACATCGGAAGATATGCTATGAGCATGTATCTTAGAATTCCAAGGTAACTGGGATGAACACTTATCACTGCTAGAGTTTTCCTACAATAACAGTTACCATTCGAGCATCAAGATGGCACTTGGTCAAGCTTTGTACGGTTAGAAGTGTCGTATGCCGTCTTATTGGCTTGAGGATGGAGAAAAGCAGTTTATGGGCCCTGAGATAGTCCTTCAGACTGCTGAAAAGTTGAAAGTGATTAGTGAAAGGATGTTAGTAGCTCAAGATCGTCAAAAGACCTATGGTGACAAGAAGAGACGAACGATCGTCAAAAGTCTCACCGTGGAAGGAACTTATAAGATTTCGGAAAAGAGGAAAGTTGAATTCAAGGTTTATTAGACCATTCAAGGTTCTTCATAGGATTGGGTACCAAGCTTACAAGCTAGAACTACCCGAAGAATTAGATGCTATTCATAACACTTTCCATGTGTGTTACTTGAGGAAGTTTACAGGAGAATTTATCGATATAATTCCACTTACGGAGTTAAGGATGGATGAAATAAGAGGCTAATTGAAGAGCCTGAGGCAATTGTTGACCGTAAGATTAAGAAGTTGCAAAGCAAGATGGTCGACTCAGTGCTTATGCGATGGAAACATATGAATGGGCCAAACCTCACCTGGGACGTAGAGAGTGACATAATGAGTCGCTATCCATATTTGTTTGCTGATCCATGATTTTGGGATATATCATCTTAAGGAGGAGAGAATTGTAACGCCCGTGTTTCTAGGCTAAGCATTAGTATGATGATGTAATAGTTAGGGTCAACAATTGTAACCTACTTTGAAGTAATAAAGATGAACTACTTAAATATTAAATGAATTATGTGATTTTATCTGCATTATACTTATTTATAAGATATAATAAATTAAAAATGAAAATATGTGTCCAAAATAAAATAGCAGATAAACCTAATATATATTGTAGTGGTCGTGACAAAGATTCCGGAGATAAAAAAAGGACGAAATCCGACTTGTAACGAAGAAGTTATCACATGTCAAAGTTTCACGAGAAAACCGACACGACGATGTGTGACGTAAAAAGTGAGTTTACGATAAAATACTTTTTCGCCTTGCGATCTAAACGAAAGTTGTTGTACATGTTAAACCAAGAGTGTGCATAAAAAGATCGTCCAAATCTGACTTCGTTTGAAAAGGTTATGATTTTTCTAAGATTTGACATAACAGTATGCAGCCCGGAGTTTGAATCTTAGATCGACTGATTTTTAGCCGACATAGCCTAAACGAGAATAGACTATCTCGTTAATAGGAGCTCAACAATAAAAAAACATATGAAAACGGACGTTGGATGACAAAGTTATGAATTTTTAACGGACTATATCTGTCCATGCCTGTTAAAATATAACTTTAAAAATAAAGTCAAAATTAGCGGACAGAGTCTAACTGAAAGTTGTAGAGTACGTTCCCACCTAAGCATGGATATAAAGAACGTCGAAAACAGAGCTCGTATGTGAAAGTTATGGAATTTAGAAAACTGTTAAAGTTGTTGTGAGGTACAGTGTACGCTACGCGTACATAACCTATACACATTGCAGTCTCGCTTGCTTGGCCTTGGATTAGCCACGATGACCCAAAAAACATCGCACACATGTCTTATCATACGCGTTGTGTAAGAAGGAATGCCTTACGTACCGAGGTATGTGTAGTGTATTTGCGAGGTTACGCCCCGCGTAACCGAGTTTACAGCTCCTTTAAAATGGGTACGAGGGTCTCCCTCAATTCTCACACCAAAGCCATTGTCTTAGGGGTGAGCAAAAACCGAACCGCAAACCAAAAAAACCGAAAAAACTGCATAAACCGAAACCAAAAAACCGAAACCGAAATGAAAACCGATGGTGCGGTTTTTAGTTTTGCAAAAACTGAAAATACTCGGTGCGTTGCGGTTTCTAGTCTTGCAAAAACCACAAAAAACCGAACTGCACCGCATATATATATATATATATATATATATATATATATATATATATATATATATATATATATATATATATATATATGGGTAAAGTAAATATACCTAATAATCTTATATAAGCTTAGGTACCTAACCTAATCAAATTACGTCATTTTGCATTAAATTTTCATTGCAATCATCTAGGGTTCTTAAACTCCATCCCTAAACTTGATTTACTTCAAAAAAATTTGGAAATCCATCATTATATTTCTCCTACATCATTTTATTTGTAGTGGTAGGATATGAAGCTCATCAGGTGACATTCGATATAAAGTCATGATGTAAAAGAAAGATATTGTTGAAAGTCAAAAGATTTTGGAAGTAATCAAGTTATGAGGTTGAAGTTTAAGAACCTTAGACAATTACAATATAAATATGATAAAAACCGATGTAGTATTATGGAGTTAGGTACCTAAGCTTATATAAGGTTGTTAGGTATATTCACTTTACCCTATATATATATATATATATATATATATATATATATATATATATATATATATATATATATATATATATATTAAATGTTGATATTCATAAGAACCAAAAACTTATGACAATTAAAATTTCTATAAATATAAATATTTATCTTATGTATCAGAGGATGATTGTATATTTTTAAACATACATTTAGTGGTATTTATAATAACAAATAATGTTTATGATATTTTTTAACATTTAAATATAAAGAGTACTAGTGATATAGTATCATTTTTATGAATACATTGATTGATATTATAGTATGTACTTGTGAAACAAACAATATATTAAATTCATATTATATTCAAACATTAGAACATGTTGGAAGAGTGGTTATGTAATTTGATTTCAAACAAAGAGGTGGTGGTGTCGGTTTATCTCCAATAAATGATTAGCACTCCTCATCTGAGTCAAAGTAACTCGCTGAGTTACTTGAGTTTTAGTAAAAAGGCAAAAAAAAAAAAAAAAAAAACGAACCGCATAAAACCGAACGGTGCGGTTTCTTAATTTCAAAAAACCGAAGTTGCGGTTTTCGGTTCGGGTTTTGCTGAAAACCGCACCAAACTGCACCATGTTGATTGTCTTCTCTCTCTAACTTCTCTCTTAGCCCTCCCAAAGCCCTAGTAACTTCTAAGTGCTAGTGGAAACCCTGGAGCGCCAGAAGGCTCTGAGAAAAAGAGATTTTCGGTTTGAAAAGTTCTACCCCCGTAGAGCCCGGTTTCTAGCAAACCTCTCAGTAAGTGAGTTATGCTTACCCTGCTTTAAGTACAACTTAGGTTTAAATTTATTATCGTTATTATGAACTTATAAACAATACATACATACATACATACATACATATATATATATATATATATATATATATATATATATATATATTATAAAATATAATATAAAGAGTGTTATTATAAGATCTTTTAACTACTTACGATACGAGGAATCTGGTTTGAAGGGCCGTATAGGGTTGTTGGATTTCTGAACAGCTATAATGACAAAATGGTCACGCCCTACAGTATTTCATGTCTGGCCACTGTCTGTACATAGTAGTTGAAAAATATTGTTTAACACTTATAAAACAATATCGCTCGTAAATCGTCGCGATAAATATTAGACTAAAATCTAGTGGTAATAATATAGGTTTCGTCGAAGGAAATTATATTGTTAAGAAGCGAAGCGCTATCCAAGTTACAATCACCACTTTAACAAGTAAGTGTATACCTACTTTCATCTTACACATAGATATGAAATATTTAATATACATTATGTGTTATGTGTGCATATTATATGCGTTCTTGATATATATGTTGGATGAATGATTTATACATGTTTTAAATGATTTAAACTGTATATGTATGTTATATCTACGAAAATGTTGGGTAAAACATGGGTAGATGAAATAGTTGATGTGTGATAAAATGATGAGATGCCTCGATGTTTACGATGATCCAGTCATCTAGCGGAGTATAGATGACGACCACAAACTATTCTAGACAGTCTAGTGGAACGTTGGCAGGTTCGCAACTTGTAGGTGTTTGTGGACGATTTGTTCACCGGTGTACTACATCCCCTTCATGGTTGCCTTACAGAGAATTATTGCTGAGGAACCCCCTTAGCAATAGTGTCCATCCCGATGAAAATCCTTAGGCTATGTCCCTTGAATTAGATGCTTTAGGGACTGAAAGTAAGGATAACGGGAACCGGTAATTGGGTTGATTGATGTGATGAATTTAATACACTTAATTATTGTGGGTTGAAAACCTTATGTGCTCACCAAGCTTCTAAGTCTGACCGACTCGGTTACTTGTATTACAGGTAGTGGCACAAGAGCATAGATGTGATGATCGGATGGTAATTTATGGATTATATGCTAGTAAATATAAATAAACAGTGTAAGGCCTATGTTGTTTCGGTTTATGCTTTTGATCTATATTGACAATGATATCCCACTATTTTACTATAATGAAATACATTTCTTCGGAAATGTTTTGATAAAATCTTTATCATATTTTTTGGAACAAATTCCGCAACACTTTTCTTTAAAAAAAGTACTCAGATTTTTAAATAAAGAATAAATAAATCGGTCTTTTCTAGCCGTGAAATTGTGAATGTCACACTTAAAACCGTAAATGCCACATTCTTTTGTTTAAAAGGCTCCAAGTATTTAGGTCGTCATTCTCTTTACTGATCTCAGTCTATTCTTCGAATGTATATCATATCATATCATACTATACTTATAAAGAAAACATTTTTCTTTTCACCGCATCAATTTGAAACTCACAACTTTTCATATTTCCTTATAATATAATTTGTAACTTAAATATGTTATTAATTATAAATATTATCATAATTGGAAGACTTCAAGGATTATCAATAAGTTCAATATAATATTAAATGCACAACCTAAATTAATATATCAAACTAACTTAAAAATATAGTATAAAATTGAAAACTTAAAATAAAATATCAAATAAAGTTTTAATAAAACTTAATGCATATTTTTTGCCAGAGTTCATAAGAAGATATTAAATACAATAAACGAAAAAGAAGATAATTCTAAAAGTAAATTTTACTTAAAGATCTCCAAAAACTAATTTTTATAATAACTAAAATTTAACTAAGTTATTTTAAAATTAATTTATAATAATTCTAGTTAAAATAATATAAAGTTATAAATAAAATTTTGTTACAACACAAACGATGATTGATAATTTAAATAATATCATGGTGAAATTAAAATATTGTCAAGTCTGAGTAGATACCATTAAATGATAAGAAATATAAATAATTTAAATGATAAGAAATATAAATAATTTTAAATGAGTAGATACCATTAAATGATTCGATTTTAATAAGTATTATATTATATATTGTTCAAATTAATTATAATTTTATATTAACTAGATGTCTAAATGTAATAATAATTATTTTTTTGTTAATATAAATGACAAAATATTTTCAATGACATATGATTAGTAAAATGTTAATTATATAACTTTATTCTACGTAACGTACGTATATTCGCCTAGTTTTGTACAAAATAGGTTCTTGAAAGAAAGTCAATGAACATTGCAAATCACATTTTAATTGACTCTTAGATAATAACATGTAGTTGAATTTTGGAACGTTTAAATTGTATTTTAAACCAAAATTGTCATAAATACATATTTTACCTATGCCATTTGACCAAGAAAGATTCACCATTAGGTATAGTTACTACAAAACATATGTTACCTATGCCTTTGACCAGTTTTGTATCATTTCAATTTAAGCATATTTAACTACAAAACATCCAATTTTCCTTGACATGAACATGCTTTGATAGTTTGATGTTTGTTTGAACTATTTGCGTATTCGAGAAAACGGCGGAAAAACGATTGAAAAATGATAAAGGAAGATGAGGGATCAAGAAGTATAAAAGACAAGTTGTGGAAAAAAGCTAACTAATGGAACTTGATTGAAAGATCGAAGGCGGTTAAATGCAAACATGTTCAATGAAAAGACAAAGTAACGAGCACAAAGGATGCTTATTTGAACTATTTAGTAGATAACATAATTCTTTTCAACATTTATTTGCCAAAATATTAACTACAAGAGTTTATTCTATGTAGCGTGTGATACTTACCTAATAATAATAATAATGAAATTAATAAAAAGCATAGGTTGCGATTGCAGCATCCAAAGTTCAAAAATGAGAAGAACATATTCTTTGTTTGCATAAAGAAGCCAAAAGGTACCAAATGGAGGTGCCGACATTACACACCAATATTAACATTCATTCATTCACAATTTCCTTTACTAAAAGTAATACTATTGATCATTACTTTGTTCTTTGTTCATAGCCCTTTTTGGTACTTAGTATCTTTTGGAGCCTATTGGGAAGAGGAAAAAGGTTTAATGTTGTTCATCCTTTTGCCCTTTCGGCCCATGAGACACCTCTAATGAAGCACACATAATAGTTTACTTTTCCCTTCCAATTGGTGGTGCGAAGAGTTCCATCCATTTTCACTTTATGACGAGAATATAAGATGCATATTGGTTGTGGTTGAATAATCCGTTTAGTGGTTCAAGAATTTCAGCATTAAAGCTAAAATCTAAATGAAAGTAGCATAATATAAGTTAGAAACAAATAAATTCGATATTCTAAAAGTCAAGGTAAAAAATGTAACGCCTCACAAAAGAAAAAATAGTTATGCTTGAGTTTTCATAAAACTTTGATTGCAAGGTCTGTCTACTTATCACAAGACCGCGATTATCTATGTAATGTTAAAACGACGTAGTTTAATGATTTTAGAATTTTAATAATTTGTTAAAATTTATTATATCTTTTCTTTTAGTCAATAAAGAAAAATAAGTGAAGTGCATGGATAAGTGATAAGGGAATGTGACATGACACGAGGTTTGGGTACCAAAGTACAATGTATAGAAGAAAATTTTGACAAGAGAGTGATGCTGAATGGTGATTATAAAAAAGTGGATTGAGAAAGGTGTCAAGTGCCAACAATTATTAATGCAAATAATGTGTACCATTTTTGAATGGGCGACAAACAAAAGTAAATTCTGATTTATAATTGATATGAGACATAATGTATACAGTCCCCACTGAATCCTTAAAGTGCTCGTAAGTTCTATACAAAAAGCACTATTATGTTTAACAGATACACGAGTCGTACTCAAGTACTCATTAGACATTAAAGAACCAATATCTCGAAACCACTTCTTGCCATTTCCGCCTAAGTAAAAAACTGTTTCACTATCCTATAAATCAACTAAAACCATAATAATAAATTGTTAAGGATATATCCACTGTTTAATACTCATGAGGAACTTTAAATTGATATTGGGTGGAATGGGCTGTCACAAAATCGTTTTCCCTTGTCCATAGAAGAAGGGTAAGTTTAACTCATGATTGAGGGCATAGCTTGCAACTGCTTCAAGCTTGGATCTTGGCTATAAAAACTATATTTGGTCCAAGATTCCTTTAGAAAAAACACTAATTACTTACAATGTCATGACAAAATGATTAAAACATGTTCCCCTAGTGGCCTTCATCAAAATAAACAATTTTGGAAATACGTAACGAACAATTTCATGAAGGCTAGTAACAAGGTACTAGGGTTAACTATCATTGTCCCTTCTTTATTGCCATCTTTTCGTGGCCATCACAAGCAAAAGTTAGTATATATCCATGGCAATTTGCAAAGATTTGGGCCATTTTTCCTGTCAATTTACTTTCAACTTTATTTCCATATCCCATCACATTACTTTTTTTATATCAAAGATGCCTCCTCTCTCTCATTGGAGGTATTGGAGCCAAAAATAGAGTCAAAAGAAAGTGGGGTTAAAAAGTTTGGTCTTAAATCATGATGAAGATATGCACTTAGTGGGTGGTAGTCCAATGAGTATGAAATAATTGATTGTTTTAGTCGGGATGCAACTTCAATTACTTGGATTTGGATCATTGTTTAGTGTAAAATTGTTACATTGTTAACATGGTAATACATACAAATGATATTTCCATTAGAATTTATTTTAGTTATTATAATGATTTGGTTCATAACGCTACCACAAAACGAACTTTCAAACATGGAAAATTTCATAGCTAATCCACATTTCAAACATAGCGTCTACGTTTTAGCGGCACACTCATAATTAGTCACATCATGTGCCTTCCTTTAAATGAACTTTTTAGATAATTGAGTCCATTCTAATTAGGGATAATGATTTAAAAGACTAATATATTTTTCAATTTGTATACTTTGGTCACTATTTTTTTTTTATCCATTAAACTTGTTTAACTGTACACATCCTATAACATTCAAGTTTTGGGTAAGTTTCTCTTTTAGTCCATCATGCTAATTTGTTATCAATTTGGGTCCCTTGCTAGTATGGAGGGCGTACTCTATGAGTATGATTAGCGTACTAGCCTTCTGATGGTCGCGGATTCCACCCATGTACGCTGGGCGTACGTGGAGTACGCATGGTGTATGCTGGGCTGGGACAAACCCTAATTTTTAGAGTTTGTGTCCTATTTAAATGACTTAAACTTATCTCTTTGACATTTTAGACTAGCCTCCACCTCACCTTGCCTTGAAATCGAAACCCTAGAGTGATTTCATGAGTTTTGAGCTTGAAAGAGTGTTTGTTGATGGTTTGTCATAAACTTATAAGTCATTATTCCTTCAATTAATTCTGATTCATCCAATAAATATATTCTAGAGTTTAGATGATAAACTTCAACTAAAACAAACATAACCAACATGTTAGGATATAGACTATAAAATATAATAGAAATAAAAAAAAGTTAAAATTTCATAAATTGTCCTCGTGGTTTACAAAAAATATCACTTTAAGGATCTCTTTAAAAAACATTACATTATTGGTATATGTGGTTTCAAAATCAAGCACAGTTCTTCTTTTTGGCTAACCCATTTAAAAAAAGGGTTAAATACTTGTGAAATGACCCTTTTATCTTATCAAAAGATTTTGTTATTTGTTTTGGAAAATTAAAGGACCATTTATGTAAATAATAGAAATTAAAATAAAACCCAGCAATCATCGTCCACCCTACATTCAGAGTATATAACTTACCCCCTTTATCTTCCTTATTTAAATCTCATCGTCAGCATCAACATTATCGAGCACCTCCTCCACCCTCTCTGCTACAAGTCACCGTTGGCATCAAGATCGTTGATCACCTTCTCTATCGATAGAGTAGATACATCAACTTTCTTTGCACATCCACCATAGAAAAAGAAAATTAATATAGAATTTCTATAGATTTACACCATCTAGAAACTCTCATCCATGAATCCACCAAGGTGTGTTCACTGTCGGTGAATTCTCCATCAGTGGTTTTAGATTAGGTTTTTAGTAATTGTAAATTAGGTTAGGATTGTAATAATTACGTTATAATTGATTATGAGTTGGTAATTAAATAAATTACAAATGATTTAGAAATCTCATGTTAACTGCTTCTTCATTCTCAATTAATTGTGTTTTGTAATCATGCATTTGATTAGTTTGTTTGAGGTGTTTCTATGAGTGAAGATGTATTTGGAAGTTTTAGAACAATGAGTGTTTATTTGTAATTTTTGAACTTTGTTTTTAGGTTCATGTGAACTATGCTAACTGTGGACGAGGATAATTGCGCGCGAGGTGGGGGGGGGGGGGAGGGGGGAGGGGTGATGAAAATCGTGATGTTGGGCTACCATGAAGAAATGGATATATAAAATGGGGAAATAGTGTGATATTTATTGTAATCCGTCTCAGATCAGAACTCAATTGGTCTAGGGATCGGATTCAACATGTTCTACGATTCATGCTTTGACCTGCTGATCAATCCATCACTAAGTCCCAATGACTTTACTGATGGTGCCTTATAATTTTGAATTTGAGGTTTTTAGGTTTATCATTAGCCTTTTGGTGTTGTGTTTAGTATCCTTTATGAATATTGGTGTTGAGTTAGTTTTATATTATTTGTAACCATCGACCTTTTTACTCGCTAATGGTTTTAGAAAGATTGACCATCAACCAATTTGAATAAATGAAAAGTTTATGGTCAATTACATAATCGACCTTTCATTTAATTTTTAGTTTTGCTTGTGTTTCTCTGAGTGGAACATATAAGAATAGAGCCGGAATTTCGACAGAGCGTGTTTCTTAATCGACGGTCAAAGTTAAAAAAGAAGATAAAAAATTATATATATATATATATATATATATATATATATATATATATATATATATATAGAGAGAGAGAGAGAGAATTAAGTTCAAATGAGAACACTAAATAAAGTGAGAATGTAAGAACACCATTTGTATGCTATTATATTTCTTTGAATTTAATATGTATAGTATCGTTGTAATTATAATATGAATATATTCAATTTTATATTGCTATTCTACTGTAACTATATATATATATATATATATATATATATATATATATATATATATATATATATATATATATATTAATTTAGTAATTTCTAATGTGAATGTTAAATATGTGATTGTTCATATATTCGTTGATTAATAATGTCATAACGTTGTACATACAAAATTTTAATGTGAATATTAATGTGTGATTGTTCATATATTTGTTGATGAATAATGTCATAACGTTGTATATACAAAATTCATAGCAAAATAGTAACATAAAGTAGTGTTCTCACGTTCTCACTTTATTTAGTGTTCTCATTTGAACTTAATCCTATATATATATATATATATATATATATATATATATATATATATATATATATATATATATATATATATATATATATATATATACGTATACACACACACACACACAGAGTTAAGTTCACATGTAGATGAACATCTATTGTATGGACGTGTAGACAATGCTATTATATGAGAATGACTGAGCGAATTTGTTGTTTGTAATGCAAATATGTTCAACCGAATATAACTATTATCATTATCATGTATTTTCACTAATTAAATCGTCTATAAGGTTATTATGAACTTTTTTATGATTCTCATTCTATAAGAATGTGTTCTTGCTAATCATATTTTGTGAGAATGAGAATGAGTATATATTCATTGTGAATAATGATATAAAGTTGTGTATAAAAAATTAATAATAGAATAATAACATAAAAATGTTTTCACATTCTCACTTTATTTATTGTTATATATATATATATATATATATATATATATATATATATATATATATATATGTGTGTGTGTGTGTGTGTGTATAGGTGAGATCCGTTGAGAACTCATATTTTTCTAAGAACCAGAGAACTTAAGGTAGAGAGTTAAATCAAAATTAACTTATTAAGGACATGATCATTATCTTACAAATCTCATTTAGTTTTTTAATTTATTGTGTTATTGGAAATATTAATAAAAATATCCAAAAATAAAATAATAAATTAAATTCTCAGATTTAAAAAAAAAAATGATTTTAATAAAAAATGCAAACATTTTAGATTTTTTTTAGAAAACATGAATTAAAAAAAATCAAAAAAAGATTATTTTTAAAAGGACCGCAGTTTTTATAAAAATAGTAAATTTTTAAAAGGCAGTAAATTAAAAAATGGAGTATATAATTTTTTTTAACCAAAAAGAAAATCAACGTTTTATGTGCATATATGCATATTTTTTTCAACTCCACATATTCAAATTTCTTATACTATAATATTCGTAAAGAAATCATAAAAAAATCATTTTCATTATTAATCTATAAACATAATAGTACAAATATTTTATTCGATACAAATTAAAATATAAAATATAAAAAATGCTACAAATTTTCATAGTGTTTATGATCTTCGAGTCAAAAATTTCATAATTTTCTTCAAATTATTACTTTTCACCTCTTCAATATTTTTCACAAATTCTTCCAGATCTACAAGAAAATTAAAAAAAGAAATTTATTAATACAAAAACACTCATAAAAATACATATGTATATATTATGTAAGATTCTCATGTGATAATACAATGTGATTCACTTCTGATTTATATGTGAATTACATGTGATTTACATATGAATCACATGTAATTCGGATTTGATTCACTTATGATTTACATATGAACCACGTGTAATTCATTTGTGATTTACATGCAATTCATATGTAAATTGCATATGATTCACATGTAAATCACATATAAATCACATATAAATCACATATGAATTACATCTGATTTATATGTGAATCACATGTAATTAATATGTGACTTACATGTGATTTACATATAACTGAATCACATGCGAATCACAAGTGAATCACATGTGATTTACTTATAACCATCACACCATGATTCAGACAAATACCAAAATTCAAGAAAATTCCAACATTAACCACTATTAGTTATTATTGACCTGTGGAAGAGTTGTTTGATGACACTTAGAATTATATCCACATGGCGGTCCTTGTTCTTCTTTCGAGTCTTGTTCTTCCGCTTTTATATATCATTATATATGGCATTACTTCCCATGAATGCAATTTGTAAAATAATCAATTTTCACCATTTTAATATTCTTTCATAAAAGTGGTGAATAGAATTTAAAAGAAACAAGAACTAGACCTTGTGAACATTGGTATGAGCTCCTAATGGTGCACCTGCTTCTTGACCTAATCAATTTACTCATTTATACTGTTGAGAATACCAGGATGGAGTCACACCTCTCTGTGTATTTCACCTAATTCCAAACGAGTACTGAAATCAAATTGCAACTCAAATTGCAACACTCGAGAGTATGCCTGAATCCCTCAAACTAAGTCTCTGATACCAACTTGTAACATCCCAAAATTCAAGGCCAAAAATTTCATTTTGATTACGTTAATATAAAAACCGATAGTATAAAAACATTCATAGTGTCATCCATATCAAAACCAATATGTCAATAATCAAAACATGTCATAATGAAACATCATCAGAGTTTAATGCCAAAGATCTCATATGCGGAAAATATAGTGTGATGCGCTGCGATCATGCCGACTCCTTTCCTTTTAAAGAAGAAGTACCTGAAACCAAAACTGTAAAACGTAAGCACGAAGCTTAGTAAGTTACCCCATCATACCACATACCATACATTAGACATATTGTCAGGCATATCTGCGTGCCTGGCCTACCCTCCTAAGCATATATGGGTGATCAACCTACCCATGTCAAACATACCGAGGTGCCTGACCTACCCCTATCAGGCATATCTGGGTGCCTGACCTACCCTGTCAAGCATATTTGGGTGCTCGACCTACCCTTACGGGCATATCTAGGTGCCCGATCTACCCTCCAGTTTATTTGAATCGGTTACGAGGTCTATTTTACCCCTATCACTACCACATAATAACATAGCATAACATACTATCAGGCAAATCTGGGTGCCTGACCTACCATGTCAAGCATATATAGGTGCTCGACCTACCCTGCATGGCATATCTAGGTGGCTAATCTACCCTCCGGTTTATTTCAACCGGTTACGGGAACTATTTTACCCCTACAACTACCACATAATAACATAGCATAACATACTGTCGAACATATTTGGGTGCCCGACCTACCATCCAGTCTAACTCAGCTGGTTACGGGGTATAATCCACCCCTCCTACCAATATCACATAATATCATAGCATACTAGCACATAAATCATAATAGATAGTGACATACCAGACAATTATCAAGACAATCATCTCTACTATAATCAACTACTAGTGGGCAGATATTTATGCCTTCGACCCACTTCTACTGGAAGGTAACTCACCTCACACTGTTGAACTCCTGCGAATAAACTCTAGATATTGGATGGCAAATTCCCGAACTGTCAACATCAAATGACACCCAATTAATTATTCGGTTCCAATACATAACCATGAGTCCAAGCTTGGGGTAAAAAGACAACTTCACCCCCAACCTAGTTTGATTCAAGCTTAAGGCCCAAACTCACACTCCAAAGGCACAAAAGTCAAACAATCGACCAAAGCCAAACATATGACCTAATTTTCCAAATTAGGCCCAAACCCTCTCATGGTCTTACCTTAAGGCCCAACCATTTATTCTAGTCCAAACACTTGACATTCCAACGGTCCAATATCTTATAGTCATCAAGGCTCAATTATGGCCCACCTATGGCCCAATTGGCCCCAAACCTTTCCAATGGGCCTTATCCTAAGGCCCAATAATTTCTTTAGTGCATAAATATGTTCCAAAATGGCCCATGAAGGCCCACAGTAACTTAGTCCAAGAAATGGCCCAACAAGAACACAACCCTAATTAGGGTTTCTCACATAAAATGATGATTAGGGTTAAGTCTTCTTACTTAACCCATTAAGGACTTAATCCATTAAGTCCATCAATACACTAGGCCAAACATACAATGTGATCGGGCTTAACTTATAATGTCAATCCAATGGTCCAAAATGCGGGCCCCAACAATTCCAAATTAACATATCCAAAATTAGGGTTTTCTAAACCCTAATTAGGGTTTCCAACCCAATCGCGGTCTAGTTAGTCCATTTGTTCATCTTTTAGGTTAATTAATTGTTAATTAAGTAAGGCACCACCTGCTACCACCTCGGGTAGAGGTGGTCAACGGCGGCTCATGACGGCGGCGAACACTTCAGGGTGGTGGTGATGGATTTCCTTAATTATTTCGGCCAAAATACAATTGTACAACATAATATACAAATGAACACACACACACAAAATAACATACACACAACCACCCTTATGGCGGCAGGCGGTGGTTGGAGGTGACAGCCACCACCTCACGATGGTGGTGGTGGCTTTTCTTGTGAAATCCGGCCAAGAAAACAAATGCCCACAAACTGAAACATGCACACACTAATAGCAGAAACACACACTCATTTTTCTCAGAATAAGAACACCACCACCCACCTGCTGGTGTACCGCGATGACAGTGGGCTGAGCTTGCAAACGGCAGCAGCGCTAGCAGTCGACGACACTCCAACTGTAGATGGTGGAGAAGACACGCGGCCCAACATGAGCAACATCAACCTGCATGACTGAATCAAAAACAATGACGATATTCATCTTCGTTGGTAGTAACCGCGGCGACAACAACTACAGGTCAGAAAGGAAACGAGAGCAGTCGGGTAACACTGACAACTGTCGTGTTGCGGCTGCGTATAGCGTCAGAGGAGTAGAATGTCAGATGAAGGGTGGCAACAGTCACTCACAATCATCTTTGGTCCCGAGAGTTCCTCCTATAACGGTGCTAGCACATGTACGGCCGTAGGTTAGCTGCGGCGGTTGGCTTCGGTGTTCCGATGTTTTTCGACGTTTCCCGACTTCGACAAACAAGGAGGCGGCAACCGGAGGTTAGGTGATATAAGGTGGATGACGTATATGAATAGTTTTAGGGTTAGGGTTACTAGGGATGAAGACTTATAAACCCCGACTCACATGAAACTTCATCCCATAATGGCACAATCGGTCCCTCCGTCTCATTTTTTCTTTTAGATTAAGTCCAAATTTAACCAAATAGCCCCTCCTCTACAAATTATTTTCAACTTAAGGCCATATATATTACCATTCAGCCCCTTAGCCTCCAAAATCTTTAAATTTTAAGTCCATTATTTACCAAACACTCCTTGACCTCTGAAAATCTTTACAAAACCATTCCGAAATTACACTTTTAAATCCCCAATTCCAAAATTATGACTTTTAACTCCTCGAAGTCAACACCTTGCTAAATTATTATCTAGTTTTGGTACAGTAATATAAAATAGAATATAATTTACATCACGGGGTTTTATAATTTATTATTTATTACTAATTTTATTTAATTACAAACGGAGTGTTACAAATCTCTCCCACTTAAATTTGATTTTGTCCTCGAAATCATTCCTTACACGCCAAACAACTTGAACGACGTAGCCATAATCCCGAGCATAACCCCAGCCTTCCGAAGGCAATCAATACCAACCTTCACAGGATTCTAAAACCTAAAGATGGACAAATTCCCCGCATTATGATCACATTACTCAATCTGAAATCTGTAGTCTCGAGATGGTATTACTCCCTGACAGACCGCCCATACTGAGTCATTATTGTTGAACCTAGTCCACTTATCTCTCAACTAACTATTCAACTCCTGATAACAAGGAGGGGCGTTTCCCAATGGGAAACAGAATCATAGACCTAATTATCCCTACATATCACTTATAATTGACCAAGGATCAGATAATCCTTCGAGTAGAAGATCCCTCCCTGCAACGGTTAGACTCAGAGGAGAGCAGCAAAACAAGGTCATATCAATTACTCTAAGATTATTTAATCCCTTTGCGAGTGACTTATCACATCCCAATCAATCAGTTACTCCGTCCGTACCTACAAACCTAAAACACTAATACTGCCCGAGACACCAAAACTGCCCGAAACACTAAACTGACTAAAACACTGAATTGCTTGAAATAGTATGCTGCATCTTGGCTGCCTTCCAAAAATCCACCGAGACCTCCCTGGTCTCAATTCGTTTTCCAGTCATCTAAAATGTCGGGTTCCGGCTCGGTTGCAGAGCCAAAAGAATCCAACACAGTCGCCCCACACAACTTCCAAACGAAATCCTCGTATGTCAATAGTTGCCATTAGTTATCTTGCCACTATGGCTCTAAGAACCTCCTGATCTAACTGATCAGGTCCATACGTTGAATCCTGATGTCACCAAATCGAAGGCTAAAAGTGATTGCTACATAACCAAGGGTAGCCTTATATCACAAACGACCTTAAATTGTCCATTGCTTCTTTGATCCCATGACTGTAGTGGTGTTCCTACGATCTTATCATTGGCTCAAGCAGGTCTAATTCATGTTGGGAAATTCGTAAACCAATATGTGGATTTTCTATGCGCTCACTGTTGCATTCGAACTGGTGGGTACTACTGCTCCTTCCGCGATCTAACAACACTCCCATGATATCTACCAACCTAGTGAATACTACGGCTATACCTGTAGTCTTACAACACTCTAGCACTATTTGCACACCTTGTGAATGCTACGGCTACACCCGCAGACTTACAACACTCTATTACTATCTTCCAACCTTTTGAATGCTATGGCTACACCCGTAGACTTACAATACTCTCGCACTATCTTCCAGCCTTGTGAATGCTACGGCTACACCCGCAAACTTACATCACTCTATCACTATCTTCCAACCTTATGAATGCTACGGCTACACCTGCATACTTACATCACTCTAGCACTATCTATCAACCTTGTGAATGCTATGGCTACACCTCTAGACGTACAACACTATAGCACTATCTGCCAACCTAGGTCGTATCGCCAATCTAACTATACCCATCCTGGGTTGAACACACACTCGACCTAACACTCAAATAAACTTGAGTCCTAACTGGACCTCTAACTTGGTCCTCGAAACCTGCTATCTGATGCCAAGGAAAGACGTGAAAAACATGTTGGAACATTTTTTGAACTCTCAAATCACACAATCCTCAACCTAGATAGTCACTCGACCGCCTTCCTCCCTGACGAGGATGCGACACTCATCCTAGTTTCACACTTATTTCTACTCCTGAATACCTGGTCGATTCACCCCCACTTAGATTCAATTAAGTCTTCACGGCACGTGAGAATTGAAGGATTCCCAGTCCTTCTTTATTTTTAATAACCCATTATTGACAACCTGTGCTTACCAATGCTAGCGATCCATTACCAATCAAACCCTAAGATCGTCCATCCTCTGAAATGTTGAAGAGAACTCTTGAAATCTGGTCCATTCCGATACCTCAATCCACCTCCTATTTTGGCGACTGGACGCCTTACTCTTTACCCTGACTGACGAATCTTCGTTCCCACTCCCATTCTCACAGCACCACTGAACTCTAACCGAACACAACCCATGCGAAAATATAATTCTTTTGAACATCCAATAACTAAACACATATGCGTCAAACATTCGTATCTTTCTACTGCCGCTCCTCTCCTAGTGACGGTAGTGCTAGAACCCAGAAGTTCTCCCGTAGGCCACCGCCGATCTTACCAAAATAGATGATGAAACCACTATATCCCATCGATACATGTGGAGTAACTTGATGAAGCTAACCACATGCCTTCCACATAATACCCTGACCGATCTCTACTATGAACCGAGAGAACACTGAAGACCCCGATCCAGCGAAAAGGGAAGAGGCCTTTTACTAACTACTTAGTAATTTACGGTATGCAATTGATATATGAAAATATGTGATGATCTAACCCAATAGGAGCAAAGAAATAAACCAGGGATACAATTACCCAATGCGCTACAATATTCCAAACCAAAGCAAAATTCCCACTACAATGTGTAGATAAAACTGTAAGAAGGCAAGGTTACATACCCGCAACATCGCTTGGTGGAGTTCTGACTCCTCCTGTCTGACAAAGCAGGGCCTTACTCCTATCTACTGGGGCTCCTGCCCCACCTCCTCGGACAGTCGGCCTTCTTGTGGCCCAACTGATCACAGTGAAAACATAATGGGCTTTCCCCTGAGAACAATCTCTGTTAACGTGACCAATCCCGCCACACTTATAGCAACCCAAACCCCTGGAATGAAAAACTCCCTTATGCACTTTTCCGCATGTGTTGCACTGAATCCTTCCCAACTGGCCTTTCACCCGATGATCAGAAGTCTTGGGGTCTCTTCCTAGGACCTTTTACTATATGCACCTGGGACAAACCTCTCTTCCTAATGTGCTCTAAATCGATCTTGCATCCTCGAACCTTGGAAGTCATATCCTTTAGGGTCTGACACCCTGACACATTCACTAGCTCACTTCAATGGATGAGCTGCAACAACTGGAACATCCTCTGCCCCAAACCGGGTCCTAAACTCCTCCCCAGACATAGTTTCTAATTCATAAAATGCAATAGATCACGCAATCAATTCCCAGCAACTCCTTGCCGTTAGATACAAGAGATTCAAGGAGAACCGAACCTTGGCTCCTATGGGGTAGCGGCTAGTGTAGAAAACACTTTCCATCACCTCAATCCAACGCGAACTCAAAATATTGGTAGTCCTTCTCTCGACTAGATTACCACCTGAGTCGAGACCTAATCCTGAGTCAGAACCACCTCCCTAAGTGCTTATCTCCAAACTGAAAAACCACAAAACCACTGATTAAAACATACTCAAGGATTCTGCTCCCCGAAGCGTCTCAGATTCTCCAAGACTCTCACTGATTCGGGTATAGATCATCTGCTTTCAATAGTACGGGCCCAATACTACCTTCTACACATATCCATACTTTCCTCAACAATCCCCCGAATCATCTAAGTCACTTCCTCAAACTGATGTACCCAAGTCTCACTAAACCACACTACTAACCCACTTAAGCATATCCTAGGATTTCCTAGGTTCCTGAACCTACCCAGTCCTCAGCATTTTAAATATTACCAATAATGTCAACTAGATACCTCATGAATATAGTCACATGCAACAGAGATTAGACAATCCTTTGAGTAAAAGACTCAATCCTAGAACGGTTGGACTCAGACAAGAGCTGCACAATAGGGCCAAGTCCATTACTCTGAGATTATCCAGCCTGTTCCACATGTGACTTAGCATATTCACTTAATAGCTAGCTCACATTACTAGGAGTCCCACAAAGCACAAAGCAAGCTGCATTCGAATAACGTAAAAACTAACCAATATACTCCAATCAAGCCATTCTATACTCTTATCCGGAATCTGTACTAGCATGCAATTCGAAGACTCAAACAGTCAGGCATAACCTAAACATGCCATCCTACAACTGGCTGATCAGTTATAGCATGCAAATCTACAAGCTCATACAAGCATAAAAAGGCATCTCTCCTAAATCCTTAGCTCCAATCTAGCATACGAATCATATTCACAATTCATATAATACTATAACATGTATGGGTATCTTGGGGAAAACTTACTTGAGCTCGGCCGATTGCACGTATCACACTACTTATTCTTTCTCAAAAACCTTAATTTTAAATTTTTGAAAATTTATTTTTCCTTGTAAAATCTTTCAAACCCTCGATTTGAGTTCAGATACACCCGAGAGTATGCCTGAATCCCTCAAATCAAGTCTCTGATACCAACTTGTAACATCCTAAATTTAAGGCCAAAAATTTCATTTTGATTAAGTTAATACAAAAACCGATAGTATAAAAACATCCATAGTGTCATCCATATCAAAACCAATATGTCAATAATCAAAACATGTCATAATGAAACATCATCAGAGTATAATCCCTAAGATCTCATATGCAGAAAACATAGTGTGATGCGCTGCAATCATGCCAACTCCATTCCTTTTGAAGAAGTACCTGAAACCAAAACTGAAAACTATAAGCACGAAGCTTAGCGAGTCCCCCCCCCCCCCCTCAACCCCCCATCAAACCACGTACCATGCAATAAACATACCGCCAGGCAAATCTGGGTGACCGGCCTACCCTGGTGAGGGCGCTCAACCTACCCATGTCAGGCATACCGGGGTGCCCGACCTACCCCTATCAGGTATATCGAGGTGCCCAAGCTACACTGTTAAGCATATTTGGGTGCTCGACCTACCCTGCCAGGTATATCTGGGTGGCCGACCTACCCTCCGGTTTATTTCAACTAGTTACGAGGACTATTTTACCCCTACTACTACCACATAATAACATAGCATAACATACTGTCAGGCATATCTGGGTGCCCGACCTACCCTCCAGTTTAGTTCAATCGGTTACGGGGTCTAATCCACCCCTCCTACATTATCACATAATATCATAGCATACTAGCACATAAAGCATAACAGATATTGGCATGCCAGAGAATTATCACAAAGATAACCATCTCTACTGTAATTAACTACTAGTGGGCAGATATTTATGCCTTCGACCCACTTCTACTGGAAGGTAACTCACCTCACATTGCTGAAGTCCTGTGGATAAACTATAGCTGCTGGATGACAGATTCACGAACTGTTAACATCAAAACGACACCCAATTAATAATTGGGTTCCAGTACATAACAATGAGTCCAAGCTTGGGGCAAAAAGACTACTTTACCCCCAACCTAGCTTGATTCAAGCCCAAGGCCCAAACTCACACTCCAAAGGCCCAAAATTCAAACAATGGACCAAAGCCCAACATATGGCCCAATTTTCCAAATTGGGCCCAAACCCTCACATGGTCTTACTGAAGGGTTTTGAGCATTCTAACACTCCTAAGGTGTACATGCAACCCTAAATACCTTGGATCTATGTTTTCTCTATTATACATGCAAAATTTTGTTTTCCAAGGTATTACCCTAACTAGCATACAAAACTTTGATACATGGGTACTGAAACAAGTTAGATAACATAGCTTTTTGTTGTAGCTTGTTTCTTGGAGCTTTAAGAGCCTAGCACCAATAATGTGAATGCCTCAAGTCTAATCACAAATCACCACTAACACTTAGAAAAACTTGTAAGAGGACTCTTATGCTCACAAAATCGGCCACACTTCTTGCAAAGACTCTAGGTGCCAATTTCATGAACCAAAGGGCTTCTTATATAGTGTGGTTACATTAGAGTTACACCATGTAAACTCTAATGTGCATGACTTTCCACATTCCTCATGATCCATGCATTTTAACCTCCATGGAGTATCCATGGATCACCACATCATAATCCATGCGTTTTAACCTCCATGGAGTATCCATGGATCACCACATGGGTTAAGTCCAACATAAGGAATCATGGATCATTAGCCCACATTATAAGAATGAATGATTTACACAATCAATCCCTATATATTTAGTTAGTCTCTTTTAACCACAAAATTAATTTCAAATTAATTCTTGATCAATACTAATTAAATAATGTGACATCCCCAAAATCACGACCAGAAAAGACCGGTTTGTTTATGCTTTGTTTAAAAAAAATCAGAGTTACATTTTAAATGAAAGTGTTGCGGAATTTGTCCCAAAACAAAAATATGATAAAGATTTATCAAAATCATTTCCATAGAAATGTATTTCATTAAAAGACTTGGGATGTCATGTTCGTACAGATCAAAAGCATAAACAGTACAATATAAGCCTTACTACATTATTTCATATCTACAGGCCTATATCCGTAATCCCTCGTCCAAAACATCACACCTATGCTCATGCGCCACTACGTGTAATACATAAAACATAGTGGGTCAGGCTTGGGAGCCTAGTGAGCACATAGGGTTTTCAACCAACAATAAATAAGTTTATTAATTTCATCAATCAACAATAACCCGATTACCTGTTCCCGTTATCCTCACTTTACGTCCCTAAACACCTATCATAAGGGACCTATCCTAAGGATCATCATCGGGACGGACACTACTGATAAGGGGGTTCCTCAGCAATAAATGTCCTAAAGGCAACCATGTGGGGGATGGAGTACACCGGTGAACACATCGTTCACAAACACCTACAGGTTGCGAACCTGCTAGTGTTCCACTGGACTGTCTAGAAGAGTCCGTGGTCGTCATCTATACTCCGCTAGATGACTGGATCAACAACAACAACATTGAGGCATCTCATCATTTTATCACACATCGTCTTATTACATCTACCCATGTTTTACCCCAACATTTTTGTAGATATAAAATACATATACAGTTTAAATCATTTAAAACTTGTATAAAAACATTCATCCAGCATAGATAACAAGTATACAGATAATATGAACACATAGCACGTAATATATAAAATAATTCATATCTATGTGTAAGATGAAAGTAACTATGCACTCACCGGAAAAAGTGGTGATTCCGAACTCAGACAGCGCTTCGCTTCTTAAAAAGAATTTTTTTCGACGAAACCTAGTATTATTACCACTAGAGTTTAGTTTATTATTCGTCGAGACTAATTAATAGTCTAGGTATTATTATTATTATATAAGTGTCAAAAAAATACTTATATAACCCATAATAATAGCCCAAGTATTTATTATAAGTTCCAAATAACGTTACTATAATTAAATAAAAGCTATATTAAAAATAGCGTAGGCGTAGCTCACTTACAACGGCTTTTATAGAAAACCAGGATTTGCTTGGAGCAGCATTTTCGAGTCGAAAAGCTCTTCTTATCGGAGCCGTCGAGTACTCCGGGGCTTCCGCCTCGTGCTAGGGAGGTTCCCTAGGCTTTTCGGGGGATTTCGGGGCTAGAGAGAGGTTCTAGAGAGAGAGAGAGAGAGATTAAAGAGAAGAAAGAATAGGAAAGGTGTGAAGAAAATGAGGGTGGGAGAGGTGGTATTTATAGGGTGAAATGTGGCTGAACTTGGTGCCACATGTCACCATCTGGTGGCAAGCCTTGGGGAGAAAGCAATGGCCAAGATTGTGCCACATCACCCATTTTCGCACAGCACACTTCCGACTTCTAACATCCATAACATTCACATACGACCTCCATTTTTGACATTATTTATATCCACGCGTAGGTAATAATAAGATCTACAACTTTCATTTTGACTCCGTCGGCTAATTCTCGACCGATCTTAAATTTAACAGTACAAGGGGATTATATTGTTAAACGTCTGCGTAAAATTCATAACTTCTACATACGGACTCTGTTTTTGTCTGTCTTTTTACCGTTGATTTCCTATTAATGAGATCTTCAACTCTCGTTTACGTTGCGTAAGCCAAAAACCGCTCGAACTAAAATTCGAGTTTCGGGCCGTGCACTGCTAAGCCGAATCTTAGAAAAATCATAACTTCCTCATACAAAGTCAGCTTTGGGCGTTCTTTTTATGGATTTTCTCGGTTTAACATATACTACAACTTTGGTTTAGATCACTAAGGCTAAAAATCCCTTCATCGTAAATTCACTATTTACGTCTCCCGGTGTCGTGTCGGTTTTGCCGTAAAACTTCGACGGGCTATAACTTCTTCGTTATAACTCGGATTTTGGCGTTCTTTATATCCTTGGAATCCTTGTTTCGACCACTACAACTTTATGTAGAGATATTGGGCTTATCTCACACTTTAATTTTGACGCTTATTTTTATTCTTTATTAAATATATATTTATAATAAAGTAATAAGCACACAAATACACATAATTCACATAGAATTAGAATATTTCATCTTTATTACATCAAAAAGAGTTACAATAGTTGACCTAGACTATTACATCATCGAAAAATGCTTAGCCCCGAAACCCGGGCGTTACAATTCTCTCCCCCTTAGGATGTTTCCGTCCCGGAATCATGCATCAGCAAACAGATGAGGGTAGCAACTCATCATGTCACTCTCTGTTTCCCAAGTGAGATTTGGCCCATTCGAATGTTTCCATCGGACTAGCACTAGGTCGACCATCTTGCGTCGTAGCTTCTTAGTCTTACGGTCAACAATTGCCTCGGGCTCTTCGATTAGCCTCTTATTCTCATCCATTCTTAACTCTGAGATTGGAATTATGTCGAGAGTATCTCCCATGAATTTCCTCAAATAACACACATGGAAGGTGTTATGAATACCATTGAGTTCTTCAGGCAATTCCAGCTTGTAAGCTTGGTTCCCAATCTTCTGAAGAACTTTGAACGGTCCAATAAACCTTGGACTCAACTTTCCTCGTTTCCCAAATCATATAAGTCCCTTCCACGGTGAGACTTTAAGCAAAACGGAATCCCCAACTTCGAAGGTTATCGGTCGTCTTTTCTTGTCAGCATAGCTCTTCTGACGATCCTGAGCTGCTAACATTCTTTCCCTAATCACCTTCAATTTCTCAGCAGTCTCATGGACTATCTCGGGGCCCATAAACTGCTTCTCTCCGGCTTCAAGCCAACAAGACAGCGTACGAAACTTCTGTCCATACAAGGCTTGATAAGGTGCCATCTTGATGCTCGAGTGAAAACTATTGTTGTAGGAAAATTCTACAAGAGGTAAGTGCTCGTCCCAATTCCCTTGGAATTCGAGGGTACATGCTCTCAGCATATCTTCCAACGTCTGAATCGTTCTTTCGCTTTGACCATCGGTTTGTGGATGGTAAGCAGTACTCAAACATAATTTCATACCCAATTCCTCTTACAGACTCCTCCAAAACCTCGACGTGAAACGACTATCACGATCTGACACAATCGTAAGAGGGACACCGTGAAGTCTTACAATTTCCTTCACGTAAGCATTTGCGAGCTTACCCATAGACCACTTCTCGTTGGCGGCTATGAAGTGTGCACTCTTGGTGAAACAATCCACGACTACACAAATCATGTTGTGACCGTTCTTCGTTCTGGGCAGTTTAGTTACAAAATCCATGGTGATGTCTTCCCATTTACCCATGGGTACAGGTAAAGGTTCTAAACTCCCATACAGTTTCTTATGTTGTGCCTTAACCCTCGCACATGTTACGCACTCGGCCACATACTTTGCAACATCGAGCTTCATCGTCGGCCACCAGTAGTAGGGTTTTAGGTCCCTATACATTTTAGTGCTACCAGGATGAATTGAGTACATGGTCTTATGTGCTTCTTCCATCAGAAGATCTCTTATTCCTCCCATTTTAGGTACCCAAATTCGATCTTGGAATACCTTCAGTCCTCGACTGTTTGTACCAAACACTAACGTTTTTCCCAAACGTTCTTCCTTTCGGTCATTCTTCTCTAAGGCTTCTTCTTGAGCTTTCCTGATACTTTCCACAATCGTTGAGATGACTTCAATTCTTAACGCTCTTGGCCTTTTCCTTTCAAGATTGACTTTCCGACTGAGAGCATCAGAAACAATATTTACTTTACCCGGGTGGTAAAGTATCTCACAGTCGTAGTCCTTGAGAAGTTCTAGCCAGCGTCGTTGCTGTTGGATTAGTGTCTAAGTCCATAACTATTTTGGTATGTACTTGACCCGATGGTGCATGGTCCTTTTGGGTTGCCTTCATCAAAGCAACTTGATTGGAGAAATATATATAGAGAGAGAGGATAATATGATTTGTTAATATGTTATAAGAATAATATATTAAAGGAGAAATCATATTTGTCTAATTAATATTGGTCAATAATTAATTAAGAATTAATTTTGTGATCAAGTGTAATTAATTAAACTAGAGGGGCTGAATTGTAATTATGTGATAGTTACAAAATAAGGTAAGGATTATCTTATTATTAGGATGGACGAATTTAAGGTGATAAGGCCTTAGAATTCGACTATGATAAGGATTCAAGGATTATATTGCGGGTTGCTTGGTGGATAAGCAACTAGATAAGGATAATGACTGAAACCCTATCTTTATACCTATATAAAGACCCTAAGGCTCATGAATTCGTGTAAGCCTTCTCAAGAGGTCCTAGAGACGAATTCTTATACCTCTCCTTTCTCCTTATACCTTCTCCATTTGCTCTTGGTGTTTGTAAGCCATTAGAGGAGTGACACTTGTGACTCTAAGCATTCAAAAGTCAAATCAAGGAGATTTGGGATTATTATTGCTACATAACAATCAAGGTAACATTATAAACTCATTCTTATGTTAATATGATTATTTGTATGCTAGAATTAGGGTTTATAGTCTTGGATTCAAAGCATGTACAATAGAGAAACCTAGATCCAAGCATTAGGGTTTGTATGAGCACATAGGATGTCTTATGACCAAAACCCATCAGTGGTATCAGATCCTAGGATGGTTTCAATTGTATTGATGCATTGTATATCTAAAAATTCGGTTTTTGTGGTGTTCTAGAGGCTGGACTCGCCGAGTCTAGGGTGACTCGATGAGTCCAGGCTTGACTCGACGAGTCAACTCGTCAGATAGTGCTTATCTTGGGATTTCTTGTTGTTTTTGCATATGGATAGTTACCTTATCATGTTAGATCAATATTAATCCAATTATATGATATATTTGACTATATTTTTGATCTAATTGAAGATATTTATCAATTAATAAGATAATTGTTTCATTATAATATAATTGATTAATTATTTTGAGTAAATTGATAAATTGTTTTGCAAGAAATCATTAAACAAGTCAAGTATGGATAATTATGTAATTAAATGTTAGTTTAGATTATTTATTATTTGATCCTTATTGTTATGAAAAGTTTCATATTTTCCCCTTTAGGTTTTATAGTTTGAATTTGAACCCAAAATTTTTGAAGTTTTGAAATTTAAATAGTTAAAACCCTAATGTTTTGAAATGTTTCAAAACTTACCCTCAAGTTTTGGAATTTAAAAGTTGATTAAAAGTTAATTAGGAATGCTAAATTCTAAAACCCTAGTAAGGTTTTGAAAAGTTCAAATACACCCTTATGGTTTTATTAATTAATTAAGGAGTATAATTAAAAGAGACTTAATAAATCCATAAAAGTCAAGGTTAACCATTTAATTGAATTAAAAGTGTAATTGTTAAAGTTAACCACCTAATATTTTAAAAGTGTAAAAATGCACCCTATACTATATATAACATTAAAAGTCTAACATTATATATATATATATATATATATATATATGAGTAAAAGTCAGTCTTACCGTTAGTAGTCCTCATTCATGAAGCTGGTCTATAAGGGGTGTTTAAGGAAATTGCCTATAAAATGGCGATTGAATGGGTATCCACTCTTACCCACCGCACTTTTGACTAGTGGAGGGTCGTTAGCCGAACGGGTAGGATAGGACGAAGCCTTCCATTATAAGTATAATGAAATACAAAAGTAACTAAATGTTTTTACAAATTCCCAATCTTAGTTACTTAGGCAAAGTGAATTGATGCAATTCCATGAAATTACACTTTGTGCCCTTGCGAAGACGTTAGTGGAGCGTGCGTGGTTTACCGGTACACTAAAAGGTTCTAAGAAAAGGTAGCAAAGGGTGACTCAATGTTTGTCATAGTTCGGTGGAGCGTGTGTGGTTTACCGGCACATCGAATAGGTGACTGTAACATGTGAGGGCACTATGTAACTTTGCATGGTTATTCACACCCGCTTTGTGATCCTCGACATCCCAGTCACAAACAAGAGGGGCATATCGAGATTTAAACATGCGATTGAAATGTTCAATGAATCTCAAAGGATCTAGGAGTTTTCATAGATTTAAAACTTAAATTTCTTTTTCGTTTTTCATGGTGGAAATTAGTGAATCATCATTCACTTACCTTCGAATATTCTGCAACTAGATTACGACATCCCTTTTCTAGGTTATAGCATATTGTGTTGGGTCCTAGCCTTCGTATCTCATTTGGGTGATTTACTAAGGACTCAATCAATCAATCAACTAACTTGAATTTGTTTCTCCCGTTTTGTAGATGTCAAAGTTCGACAACTATGGTCTTCTCAAATCCCGTGGAACAAGCATTCCACATGAAGATGATATTCCACGATTCGATCGAGGAACAAGAAATTATGATTCACTTCCTCTTCCTCCTCCTATAATTATTCTCCCTAACCCACAAGATTGTAAAATTGAAAGGTTCAATATCACACAAGCCCTTTTGGCAAGTAAACATAAAGAAGGAAAGTCGGTGTGTGCACACGTCTTAAGGATGAAGTCACACATTGATAGGTTAAGAATGATGGGATCCGTTGTCGGTGAAGAGATGGCTGTTGATTGGGTTCTTCAGTCACTTCCTAACTCGTATAGTGAGTTCGTAAGAGAGTACTATATGATGAAACACGACGTGACCCTTATTGATCTCACCTATATGCTTATTGCTGCTGAATCAGCAATGGTTTGGCGCAATACAAAAGCAAAGTTGATTGGTGAATCTGCCTTCAATACCTCTATGGATATAGACAATGGCAATGAAAGACATGCAATGATCGAAAAGTTTGATCATAAGAGAAAGGCGATGTCTGAAGTAGTTCCATGTGTTGTTCCAAAAGAGTCAATTTGCTTTTATTGCCAAGAGAATGGGCATTGGAGACGAAGTTGCACTATTTACCTAAGAGATCTAAGAGATGGGAGAGTCAAAAGTATGACTACGCTTCAGGAAAAATCCGCTATCTAACTCCGCTAAGTTCCTATTCATTGATTCTTAATACATGATGTGATAAGATTGCATTTGAATGTTTTGCAGGATCGGTGAAAAGAAAGGAAGCTTGATAAGAGAGCAAGATGAATCTAATCACAAGAGATGGATCTCGATCGCATGGACTTGAAGATGAGATTTTGAGCTTAGAAAGTTATGATAGAGTTGTTAGAAATTTTCCTTTTACATAGTTTTCAATAGATTTTGCATTGTAAGGACAAATGTTTTTCCGCTGCTTTTATAAATAAAATAAATTTTGTTTGACTTATTTATTTATTTGTTTACTTCCTTGCAATGAAATCGTTATGAAAATTGATGTTTGAATATTTTTCAACGAATGGATATGATTCTTATGGAAAAAGTCGAGAATTTACCAAATATGGAGAGTTTCTCATCACCTAAATTTCAATTGGATAGAAATTTAGAATCATGCAACTTGGTTGCATGATGAATGAGAAATTTCATATTTGGAAATTAGACTAATTCGTTGACAAAGTGTCAAATGAAAGGACTAGGAGATCGAGAACACAAGTTGTGTGTTGATCAAGTTCACCATAAGTGTAACAAAGATATTCATCATGATTTACTAAAGGCTTAGTAAATATGATTACACCTACAAGATTAAGTGTAATTCTGAATTGATCAAAGGGTTTGGATCAATAGTAGAACGAATAAGAAGAATCAAGTAGGCAGAAAAATAAAAGTTTCTCCATTCTAAGAAGAAGGGAGAGTAGCTTTTATGCTTTATAATGGGTCTTAATGATTAAGAACCATATCTCAATTGATCCTCTAAGTGAGTCTTAGTACAATTGTATGTTTAAGAAGAGGAATCAAGGATTGAAGAAATGGTTAAATCAAGAAGTCTATCATACTTCGTTCCAACAACAAGTCTTAAAGTTAAGATTGTGACAATGAGTGAAAAGTATTAAAGGTTTATAACATTCATCAAATGTGGAAAGTTGTGATGTCTTGGATAAGACAAAGGCCAACTAGGACCAATTTATGAAGTGTTTTGATAAAAGCTACACTAACGCTTGAATATTTGGTTGTCAACAAATGTTTATTGAAAAGAGAATCTTATATGTCAAGGAATCAGTGGGAGTCTCAATGGTCTTGAAAGGTTTCAAGAACAAATCAAATAAACCTTATCGATCATCACTAGCACACGAGTTGAGGTTTACAACCTATCGTGTTGACATTATTTTGTTTCTGTGCTGTTCCAATTGAGTTAATTATGCATGTGAGTCCTATGAGTTCTCATTTTGAACGCATAAAAGGCAAGGCACCTTTATCAATGAAAGGTACATTGATAAGAAAAGGTGAGTTGCTTAACTACTTGGAAGACGTGGTGGGCAGCTGTGCTACCATAAGGCAAGAAATCAAGATTAAGTAAGTTCGGTCCATATGAGTTTGAATTTGTCGTAAACTTTGGTTTTAACAAATTCACATGGATAGGAACAAATACACCGTTTAAAATCTAAGTGTCATAAGATTTCCCCCTTCATGAAAATGATTGTGAGGAAATGCTTTCACTAAGAAAGATTTTAATAAGATAGTGATTGTAAAATTGCATTCTCGAATTCAATTACAGTTACGGTATCCCTTTCCATGATTTGAATTGTGAGGTTTGGCAATTAGTCTTAATAGTTTAGACACACATATGAACTATCTAAGGCAAAGGTGTATAAGTTCAAGAAGTCTTGATAAAAGATTATCAAAGCATTAAGTATTAGAAACATGGACTTAAGAAATTCAATAGGTATTGTTTTTCTGGAAGTTAATATGTTTTGAATACATGTCGAAGCTAGTGGGAGCATAAGTGTTATATTTTTATAGTAATCATCATGATAGTGGGAGCATAAAAGTTATGATTGTATGATTATTATGGAAAGTATTGCAAGTTGGCAATATTAATTATAGAAAACAAGAGTTATACCTTGCAAAGTCGTAAAGGTTGTAAAGTTGTTTTGCTATAATTAAAGGAGAGAATATTATGCTTTATTTCGAAATCTAAAGGCTTAGGTTGAGAAATGTTAATAAATTTAGTCAAAGGTACATAGGGTGTTCTTAAAATTTCGATTATGATTACGGAATTCCTTTTCACAATTCGAATTTTGAGAACATAGCAAATAAAACATTATGCGTCGTGTCCCATACGCTTCAGGTATAGAATCGATTGCAAATGCTTTGATATTTGACCATTCTAAAATTTTCCAAATGTCTAGCGCATTTAGAGGAAAAAGGGACTAGAATCGGTTTTGACTAAAATAATTAAACAACTATCAAAGGACAATCCAAAGTTCGATGAGGATTGGTTGCTTGTGAGTAGTTGGAAGCATGGTATTAATGGACCATATTGAATTATGATGAATAGAAAAGATTCTATTAAGAAATAAGTTGTCATATGGAAAATATGGAAGCGTATCCATATTGGAAATTGAATATTGAAAAATCTATGACTAGATTAGAAACCTTTATGCAAAACAATGTTCAAAGGAATGTACTTTGAGTGAGATACATCATATCTAAGGAATTGTCTTGTAACAATCTCCGATAGAGGACTTTGTAATATCATTGGCAATAGTCTTTGTGACTTTGGTGCAGTGACATTACGAAAGAATCATTGCATAGAATGTTAGAATCTAGCATATTCTATAAGTAACAAGAATTTGATATTCTTTCACTTATGAAAGAGGATTCGGAGTTATGAAATGAGAATGATTGGAAATATGTTCAATGTGATCTATTTCACAAAGTAAGAACCATAGGTGAACATTGTGTGCAAGCTAGGAGCATGGGATAAGTGTTGTAATTCAAGTAAGAAGTTGATTACCTGAAACGACAAATAATGAGTAATCGATATGGTGATATATAAAAGGTGTTTTATTTATACTCAAAGGGTTAAGGCCATATGGGATTAGTATTATTCTTGTGTTTCACTTTGCATGTTTTGACTTCCAGAATAATTGAGTTTATTAAGAATAATCGAATTATTCAAACGGGCCACAGTCGTTCATATGTTGGAAGTAGATATGAATGAAGACTGTCGTGAATTGGTGTGTGGATTGTCTAAACGAGTATTAGACATAAGCAAATGTTTGCTGCAACATTCATGAGTGCTTATGAATATGAATTTGAGCATTGGATTAAACCCACGTTCACTTGGATCACTCCATGAATTGTATCACGAGTGATTGGTGAGACGATAACATCTTATATTCTTGAAACCGAGATGTGTGAGTTGTATCTTGCTAATCAGTTGCACATTGATAATATGTAAATGCACTAGTAACTTGGTGTTATAAAACATATTGTTGTGTGTGATTTGCTTAGTGAGTGCAAGAAAGCATTGTATCAAAGTTTATCCGTTCCTTTTATCCAAGGTAGGATAAAAGCGATATCTTTTGGGCCCCTCGATGGTTTAGTGATGACAAACATAAATGCTCGGCCGAGCTAGGGCTAATTTGATTTGTTCAATTAGTCTGTCGTCATAAATCGGGAATCGAGAAATAGTACAAAGAGAATGATTAGAAATCATATCTCATACGATATCTAGAATGGAGGAATATATGATCCCTTATCTAAGGACACGCGTATTTGATAGGATTAGAGTTGACAGCGACTTTGGAAAGCTACGATTGCAGATCAGGATCTGAAGTCATACGCATAATAGTTATTAGACTTATCCAAGTGGGAGACTGTTGGATTAGTGTCTAAGTCTATAACTATTTTGGTATGTACTTGACCCGATGGTGCATGGTCCTTTTGGGTTGCCTTCACCAAAGCAACTTGATTGGAGAAATATATATAGAGAGAGGATAATATGATTTGTTAATATGTTATAAGAATAATATATTAAAGGAAAAATCATATTTGTCTAATTAATATTGGTCAATAATTAATTAATAATTAATTTTGTGATCAAGTGTAATTAATTAAACTAGAGGGGCTGAATTGTAATTATGTGATAGTTACAAAATAAGGTAAGGATTATCTTATTATTAGGATAGACGAATTTAAGGTGATAAGGCCTTAGAATTCGACTACGATAAGGATTCAAGGATTATCTTGTGGGTTGCTTGGTGGATAAGCAACTAGATAAAGATAATGACTGAAACCCTATCTCTATACCTATATAAAGACCCTAAGGCTCATGAATTAGTGTAAGCCTTCTCACGAGGTCCTAGAGACGAATTCATATACCTCTCCTCTCTCCTTATACCTTCTCCATTTTCTCTTGGTGTTTGTAAGCCATTAGAGGAGTGACACTTGTGACTCTAAGCATTCCAAAGTCAAATCAAGGAGATTTGGGATTGTTATTGCTACATAACAATCAAGGTAACATTATAAACTCATTCTTATGTTAATATGATTATTTGTATGCTAGAGTTAGGTTTTATAGTCTTGGATTCAAAGCATGTACAATATAGAAACCTAGATCCAAGCATTAGGGTTTGTATGAGCACATAGGATGTCTTATGACCAAAACCCATCAGTTGCCTCATGTTCAACTCCTTCTGATTAAAGAGATACTGGAGACTCTTATGATCAGTGAAGAGCTTGCACTTCGTGCCGTAGAGGTAATGCCTCTATATCTTTAAGGCAAATACTACCGCTGCCAACTCTAGATCATGAGTGGGGTAGTTCTTTTCGTGCTCTTTCAATTGTCGAGATGCGTATGCTATCACCTTTTCTCTTTGGGTCAGAACACAACCCAACCCGACTCCAGATGCATCACTATAAATTGCGAAATCTTCGACTCCATCGGGTAGACAAAGTATAGGTGCTTCACATAACTTCTTCTTTAGTTTCTCGAATGCCTCATCGTGCTTCTCACTCCACGTATACGTAGCTCCTTTATGAGTCAAAGTTGTTAATGGAGCAGCTATCGAAGAAAAACCTTGGATACACCGTCGATAATATCCGGCTAATCCTAGAAAGCTTCGAATCTCCGTGGGACTCTTTGAACGTTCCCACTTCATTACAGCTTCGATTTTTGCTGGATCAACCATTATTCCCTCCTGGTTAACCACATGACCCAAGAACTGGACCTCTCGTATCCAAAAGTCGCATTTAGAGAACTTTGCAAAAAGCTTCTCCTTCTTTAACACCTCCAACACTTCTCGTAGATGCTTTCCATGCTCCTCCTGGCTTTTCGAGTAGATGAGAATGTCGTCGATGAACACTATCACAGATTTATCGAGGAATGGTTTACAAACCCTATTCATCAAATCCATGAATGTTGCGGGAGCATTGGTTAGTCCGAATGACATAACCAAGAACTCGTAGTGTCCATATCTTGTTCTGAATGGAGTCTTCTCAATATCCTGCTTTCTCACCTTCAGCTGATGATATCCTGACCTAAGATCGATCTTTGAGAAGTAGCTCGAACCTTGCAGCTGATCGAATAGGTCATCAATCCTAGGCAATGGATACTTGTTCTTCACCGTTGCCTTATTCAGCTCTCGGTAGTCTATGCACATCCTCATGCTTCCGTCCTTCTTCTTCACGAATAACACCGGAGCTCCCCAGGGTGACGAACTAGGTCGAATGAAACCGTTGTACAACAGCTCCTGAAGTTGCGTCATGAGCTCCTTCATCTCCTTCGGTGCTAATCGGTAAGGTGCCTTTGCTATCGGTGTTGTTCCTGGTAACAAGTCTATACGAAACTCCACTTGTCTATCAGGTGGTAATCCGGGAAGATCTTTGGGAAAGACTTCCGGATAATCACACACAACCGGTATATTCTGCACCTCTTTCTTTTCTTTCTTAGCATCGATTACGAATGCCAAGTACGATGCACATCCCTTGGACAAACATTCCCTGGCTTTCATCAGGGAGATAATTCCAGAATTCACTCTGCGTTTATCCCCGTACACCATAAATGATTCCTTTCCGGGTGGGTTCACCCTTACTATCTTCTTTCGACATTGAATCTCAGCATCGTTGGCGCTAAGCCAATCCATACCCAAAACGATGTCGAAACCGTTTAACTTTATAGGTAATAGTTCTTTGTGGAATTCTTTTCCGTTTAGGTTAATGACGATGTTCCTAATACGATTACTAACAGGTATGAATTTTCCACTGGCAACTTCTACAATCAGGGCATTATCTAGTTTTTCTACGGGCAATGCTAATTTCCCACTAAATTTATGCGACACAAAGGAGTAGTTGGCTCCGGAATCAAATAGTATATTTACAGGCAAACCATTTACAAGAAAGGTACCTGAAGCGACATCTGCTGCCTCCTTCGTAGCCTCGAGCATCATCTGGAAGGCTTTCGCCTTCGGCTTCGGTGGTATGTTGGGTCTTCTTGCCTCCTTCTTCTTCGGGCAGTCCTTCAAAATGTGCCCTTCTTCATTACACCCATAACAGGCCTTCTGGTTGAGGGTGCATTCATTGGCATAGTGCCCAGGCTTTCCGCATTTGTAACAAGTGACCCCTCCATCACACTTCCCAGAGTGCTTCTTCTTGCACTTGTCACACCACTTTGCTTCTGATCCTCCTCCTCTCGAACCAGACTTCGAGAATCTACTCTTCTTGTTGGACTTCGAGGATCCATCGAACTTCCATTTCTCACCAACCTTAGCCCTTTCCAGACCTCTTTCCTTTTGTTGGGTCTCCACGTTCTCAGCTGCTCGAACAGCTGATTTCAGAGTGGTTGCCATCTTGACTGTTGGGCCAAAGTCAGCCGGCAGTCTGTTTGCGAATTTCTCAATTTTTGAAAGTTCGGTTGGCACTAGGTATGGAAACAACTTCATCTTTTCTGTAAATGCAGCAGCATAGTCATCGATGCTCATTCTCCCCTTCTTCAAATTTTGCAACTCATTGTTCAGATCAATCAGGTCTATCTCTGAACAGTATTGCGCCTTCAGTTGTTCCAAGAACTCATCCCATGACATTTTCAGAGCTTCTCCTCATGGCATTGTATCTGCCAATAGCTTCCACCAGCTCAAGACTTCGGTTTTCAATTGTCTCACAGCGAAGACAGTCTTCTGCTTCTCGCTGCAGTCGCAGCTCTCAAACACCATCTCCATCTCGGAGATCCAGTCCATAATCTCAACAGATTTTGGGCTTCCTGAGAGACTTGGTGGTTTTGCACCCAAGAAATTTTTGTACATCCGCCCATCCTTGTTGTTTCTCCCTTCTGGACCATCCCTTTGCTCACCTTGAGTCCCTATTTGACTCACTTGACGGCTATAGTTCCCTTCCTCAGATGGCTCGGGAACTGGCTCCGTCGGTTCAACATGTATGGTAGGTTCGTCCCTATTCTCGTGGAGCATTTGTCTCATTTCTTCCCTTTGTTCAGCTAGCATAGCCTGAATCATGGCTTGAACTCCAGCCATGGTAACTGGCTCAGGTGCAACTTCTTCAACAATAGGTATTTGCTGAACCACTGGGGGTTGGATCCGACCTCCATTCGCATTCAAGTTTCCGCTACGGGTCCTTGCCATCTTGATCTATACACTGAATAAGGTGAATTTAGATCTTTATTTAGGATAGACGTTTAAATCTTCCTTATCACTCAGAAACGTTTACATGCTAGTTCTAATATCGTAGTCGTACGTTTAGAATCCTAAACACATAAGGTTTCCAGATCCGGTCGGCAACAAACCATAGATCCGAACAAAATAACAGCATATCATGCATAAAGCATTTAGCACATAAAAGCATTTCAGGTACAATTCCTAAAATAAGCTAGTGCTCACACCTCACAATCATCGCTTAGCATTCTAAGTTTAAGTCTAGAAATCCTACAAATTCCTAGTTCGCTTAAACTAATGTTCTGATACCAACTGTGACATCCCCAAAATCACGGCTAGAAAAGACCGGTTTGTTTATGCTTTGTTTAAAAAAAAATCAGAGTTACATTTTAAATGAAAGTGTTGCGGAATTTGTCCCAAAACAAAAATATGATAAAGATTTATCAAAATCATTTCCATAGAAATGTATTTCATTAAAACACTTGGGATGTCATGTTCGTACAGATCAAAAGCATAAATAGTACAATATAAGCCTTACTACATTATTTCATATCTACAGGCCTATATCCGTAATCCCTCGTCCAAAACATCACACCTATGCTCATGCGCCACTACCTGTAATACATAAAACTGAGTGGGTCAGGCTTGGGAGTCTAGTGAGCACATAGGGTTTTCAACCCACAATAAATAAGTTTATTAATTTCATCAATCAACAATAACCCGATTACCCGTTCCCGTTATCCTCACTTTATGTCCCTAAACACCTATCATAAGGGACCTATCCTAAGGATCATCATCGGGACGGACACTACTGCTAAGGGGGTTCCTTAGCAATAAATTTCCTAAAGGCAACCATGTGGGGGATGGAGTACACCGGTGAAGACATCGTTCACAAACACCTACAGGTTGCGAACCTGCTAGTGTTCCACTGGACTGTCTAGAAGAGTCTGTGGTCGTCATCTATAATCCGCTAGATGAATGGATCAACAACAACAACATTGAGGCCTCTCATCATTTTATCACACATCATCTTATTACATCTACCCATGTTTTACCCCAACATTTTTGTAGATATAAAATATATATATATACAGTTTAAATCATTTAAAACTTATATAAAAATATTCATCCAGCATAGATAACAAGTATACAGATAATATGCACACATAGCACGTAATATATAAAATACTTCATATCTATGTGTAAGATGAAAGTAACTATGCACTCACCTGAAAAAAGTGGTGATTCCGAACTCAGACAGCGCTTCGCTTCTTAAAAAGAATTTTCTTCGACGAAACCTAGTATTATTACCACTAGAGTTTAGTTTATTATTCGTTGAGACTAATTAATAGTCTAGCTATTATTATTATATAAGTGTAAAAAAAATACTTATATAACCCATAATAATAGCCAAAGTGTTTATTATAAGTTCCAAATAACATTACTATAATTAAATAAAAGCTATATTAAAAATAGCGTAGGCGTAGTTCACTTACAGCGGGTTTTATAGAAAACCAGGATTTGCTTGGAGCAGCATTTCCGAGTCGAAAAGCTCTTCTTATCGGAGCCGTCGAGCACTCCGGGGCTTCCGCCTCGTGCTAAGGAGGTTCCCTAGGCTTTTCGGGGGATTTCGGGGCTAGAGAGAGAGAGAGAGAGAGAGAGAGAGAGAGAGAGAGTAAAGAGAAGAAAGAATAGGATAGGTGTGAAGAAAATGAGGGTGGGAAAAGTGGTATTTATAGGGTGAAATGTGGCTGAACTTGGTGCCATATGTCACCATCTGGTGGCAAGCCTTGGGGAGAAAGCAATGGCCAAGATTGTGGCACATCACCCATTTTCGCACAGCACACTTCCGACTTCTAAAATCCGTAACTTTCACATACGACCTCCGTTTTTGACGTTATTTATATCCACGCGTAGGTAATAATAAGATCTACAACTTTCATTTCGACTCCGTTGGCTAATTCTCTACCGATCTTAAATTTAACAGTACAAGAGGATTATATTGTTAAACGTCTGCGTAAAATTCATAACTTCTACATACGGACTCTGTTTTTGTCTGTCTTTTTACCGTTGATTTCCTATTAATGAGGTCTTCAACTCTCATTTACGCTGCGTAAGCCAAAAACCGCTCGAACTAAAATTCGAGTTTCGGGCCGTGCACTGCTAAGCCAAATCTTAGAAAAATCATAACTTCCTCATACGAAGTCAGATTTGGGCGTTCTTTTTATGGATTTTCTCGCTTTCACATATACTACAACTTTGGTTTAGATCACTAAGGCTAAAAATCCCTTCATCGTAAATTCACTATTTACATCTCCCGGTGTCGTGTCGGTTTTGCCGGAAAACTTCGACGGCTATAACTTCTTCGTTATAACTCGGATTTTGGCGTTCTTTATATCCTTGGAATCCTTGTTTCGACCACTAAAACTTTATGTAGAGATATTGGACTTATCTCACACTTTAATTTTGACGTTTATTTTTATTCTTTATTAAATACATATTTATAATAAAGTAATAAGCACACAAATACACATAATTCACATAGAATTAGAATATTTCATCTTTATTACATCAAAAAGAGTTACAATAGTTGACCTAGACTATTATATCATCTAAAAATGCCTAGCCCCGAAACCCGGGCGTTACAAATAATATATTAATAACTCATACACATCCTCTTCTTAAAAGTCCAAATTGTTCCGGTGCAGTGCAAAGTAAATAGACCATGCTAAACCGGGTCAAGTACATACCAAATATAGTTATGAACTTATACGCTTTATCCAACACTTACCTTAAGGCCCAACCATTTATTCTAGTCCAAACACTTGACATTCCAATGGTCCAATATCTCATAGTCATCAAGGCCAAATTATGGCCCACCTATGGCCTAATTTTCCAAATTGGGCTTAGGCCTTTCCAACGGGCCTTATCCTAAGGCCCAATAATTTCCTTAGTCCATAAGTCTGTTCCCAATTGGCCCACGAAGGCCCACAGTAACTTAGTCCAAGAAATGGCCCGAAAAGAACCCAACCCTAATTAGGGTTTCTCACTTAAAATGACGATTAGGGTTAGTGTTCTTACTTAACCCATTAAGGACTTAATCCATTAAGTCATTCAATCTACTAGGCCAAACATACACTGTGATCGGGCTTAATTTATAATTCCAATCCAATGGTCCAAAATGCGGGCCTCGACAATTCCAAATTAACATATCCAAAATTAGGGTTTTCTAAACCCTAATTAGGGTTTCCAACCCAATCGTGTTCCAATTAGTCCATTTGTTCAGCTTTTAGGTTAATTAATTGTTAATTAAGTCGGGCACCACCCACTACCACCTCGGGTAGTGGTGGCCAACGACGGCTCACAGCGACAACCACCACCTCAGGGTGGTGGTGATGGATTTCCTTGATTATTTCGACATGAATACAATTGTACAACACAATATACAAATGAACACACACCAAAAATAACACACACACACACAGCCACCCTTGTGGCAACAAGCGGTAGTTGGAGGTGACAACAACCGCCTCATAGTGGTGGTGGTGGATTTTCTCGTGAAGTTTGGTCAAGCAAACAAATGCCCACAAAATGAAACATGTACACACTAACAGCGGAAACACACACACATTTTCCCCGGAACAGGACCACTACCCACTTGGTGGGGTATGGCGATGGTAGTGGGCTAAGCTTGCAAATGGCAGCAACGCTAGCGGTCGGCGGTACTACAACTGTGGATAGCAGAGAAGAGACACGACCCAACACGAGCAACAAAAACCTCCACGAATGAATCAACAATGTCGACGATCTTCGTCTTCTTCGGCAGTAACCGTAGCGGCAGCAGCTACAGGTCAGAAAGGAAACGAGGGCAGTCGGGTAACATCAGCAACAACCGTGTTGTAGCGACGTATGGTGTCAAAGGAGTAGAATATCGAATGAAGGGTGGCAATAACCACTCATGGTTCTCTTTGGTCCCGAAAGTTCCTCCCCTAACGGTGCTAGCACATATCCAACCGTAGGTTAGCTGCAGTGGTTGGCTTCGGTGCTCCGATGTTCTTTGACGGTTTCTGGCTTCGCCAAACAAGGAGGCGACAGCCGTAGGTTAAGGGACATAAGGTGGGTGGTGGTTGTGAATAGTTTTAGGGTTAGGGTTACCAGGGATGACGGGTTATAAACCCCGACTCACATGAAACTTCATCCCATAATGGCACAATCGGTCCCTCATTCTCCTTTTTCTTGCAGATTAAGTCCAAATTTAACCAAATAGCCCTTCATCTACAAATTATTTTCAACTTAAGTCTATATATTACCATTCAACCCCTTAGCCTCTAAAATCTTTAAATTTTAAGTCCATTATTTAGCAAACACTCCCTGACCTCTGAAAATCTTTATAAAACCAGTCCGGACTTACACTTTTATATCCCCAATTCCAAAATTATGATGTTTAACTCACTGAAGCCAACACCTTGCTAAATTATTATAGACTTTGGCTATAGTTATATAAATTGAATATAATATACATCTCGGGGTTTTAGAATTTATTATTTATTTACTTATTTAATTTAATTTCAAAAAGAGTGTTACAACGTGGTAGAAGGATGTATACTTGTCATTTAGTTTATCTCTTCTCAATTTATTTCGACATGCTTTGCTACTTGTCAACTACAATATTTAGATCTTCTCCTATCAAAGTAACAATCTTGTCTATAAATCTAATAGGAAAAATGAAGAGCGGATCTTTTCACAACATTATATATATATATATATATATATATATATATATATATATATATATATATATATATATATATATATATATATAGACATGTATATGAACTTGAGATGGAAGAAATAATTACAGTTGTTTCGGTCTGGAGTCATTATGTCCATCTGAATCCATAATTGAGCTATCATGATCAAAACTAGAAGCAAATTTGAGCAAAAAATATAAATTAATGGAGGAAATAGTAAAATATTGGAGAAACATTGATCAATGTCTTTTATCTCCTATAAATTGCATTTAAGTCAAATATTTTTTCTAAATGAAGCTCCTTATCTATAAGAATTACCAAAGTTAATAAGACATAAAATAGAGAGCAATTTTTAACAGAAAGAAAAGAAATTTGTGTAAAATTATCTAGTTTACAACACAGATGACCATAATTGATCGTTTTATAGGCTTTTTCAGTGACACATTTTAACAAACACCTTGAATGCATTAACCAATCGATAATTTAAACATATATCACATAATAGTACAATAAATCTGAAACTAGAATAGCATTACATAATATTATCCCTAGTTTTGTTATAAGAAACAGAAGAAATCAAAATTCAAAAATCAAAAAAATTTATTAGTTCATAATTACTATCAGTCTAAAAAAAATAGAAAATAATGTAAATCTAACCTGCCTCCTGAACTGAAACAAATAACTAAAATCAATAGAAAAATGAAACTTACAAAATCATAGGCATCAGAGGAAACGAGAAACATAGTTTTACGTAGTCTTTCGAAATCAGTCTTTGCTCTCTTCTGATTAACCGAATAAATCAACGACGATGGACTTTGGATCCAAATCTATGGTGAAAACCTTAGCTAATTAACTGGAAATCGATTCCAAAATTGGATAGATGAAGAAATCTTGTTTTGATTGATTGATTAAGGGAGATAATGGAGTAACGAGTGTATCATCGGAATGGGGGTTAGGAGTATCAAAAGCTAATCAGATATAGAATGATGGGTCCTTTGACATGAAAGTAAGGATTTTATCACTATATTCTAGTTGAGAGAACGAGAGATTGAGATTCGATTGGAAAAAAATTTGGAAAATGAAATCGATCGTTGAAAACAATCTCATATTTGGAATGTGGATTAGTTCCAGATCTGGATGCCAGATGAGGTGATGTTTATTTTGGGGGAAATCGAAAGACTCGATGAATGAATCATCGGCAGAGAAGATGGAGGTGATGAAACAACGTAATTCATCACCAGAGAAGAAGGTTGTAGACGGAAGCATCGGAGAAGAAGGTTAATGGGAGGAGGACGAATGATCGTGGCTTTTTGCGAGAGATGTGTCGCAAGATTACTCTACCAGATAATAGATTAGGATACTTATAAATAATATTTTTGATTCCTATAGTACCCTTTAGTCATTAGTTTATGATACCCCCCCCCCCCCCCAACTCTTTAATTTTTCTACTTATTTACAAAAACATCACCTTGCATCTTAGTCATTTTTTTTATCTAACGATCCACCTTTAGTTCTCAGGTTATCGGGAAACTATAGGTTCTCAAATGACCATTCCTTTATCTATTCTTCTCTCTCTCTCTCTCTCTGTCTCTCTCTCTCTCTCTCTCTCTCTATATATATATATATATATATATATATATATATATATATATATATATATATATATATATATATATAGATCAAGTGATGACTCAAAAATAAGTGAGGATTGCGAGACCAAATCTTTATCACATGATTAAAAAATTAAAACGTGGAGAGCAAAATCACGAACATTTGAAAAAAAAATATTTTTTTAATAGAAAAACCAAGAAAAATATTCTCAATAAATCATAAAAGTTTAAGGAATATTTCTTCTAATATACTAATCACTTTGTAAAAAGATTTTTTCAAAAATAAGTTTTAGAAGTATTTGTTTTTTTAATATATATATATATATATATATATATATATATATATATATATGTATATGTATGTATGTATATGTATATATATATATATATATATATATATTAAAATGTTGAACATAATATGATCCAAAATATGATGATTTAAAATAATTATGATTCAAAAAAAAATTGATTCAACTTGTTTATGATCCTTAATTTTTTATAATCTAAAAATATTTAGACTCATATATTTTATAATCATTAGTTATATCTTTTATGATTCAAAGTATATAATGATCTATAATTTTATTGAACAAAAAAGATATTTAATTGAATATATTACTGATACAAAATCATATGATTCAAAAATGATTTGATTTAAAATAATATGATTCAAAATAACTTGATTCAAAATTTTATAAATCAAAAAATAATGTGATTTAAGAAAACTATGAAAGGAAAATATTATAATTCTTAATATTCTTCTTATTTAAAGTTTTATAACTATTTGCCATTAAAATTTCAAACTGATATTTAGTTTAAAAAATAAATAAATAAAAGCAAAAATAAAAAAACACTAGTATCTTCAAGTATGTAGTGAATGTATTAAAAACCGAAAAAAAAAAAAAGAAAAAACTATTTTTTAAAACGAAAGAAAGAAAAAAAATGAAAAAAAAAACTAAAAGCATTTAAACTGAGCATATATATGTTTTTTTTTAATTTATTTTTAACGAAAAATAAAAAAATTAAAGAAAAACAAAAAACCAAAAAAAAAGAGATAAAACTTACTGAAATGATATTCCTTAGACGTTTGTCACACGTGATTAAATCATTGAGTCCGTATTAGTTGTCACGGACGTGGGTCGCCATCGAACGCTCCATGACCAAGTATTTTGAGTTTGATGTTTGTGCCTTTGACGAAATGGATGGTGGAGAATTGTCCTCACAAAAATCAACCATTTTTTTAAGTCCTCATTAGAATAGAACATATATATATATATATATATATATATATATATATATGTGTGTGTGTGTGTGTGTGTGTGTGTGTGTGTGTGTGTGTGTGTGTGTGTGTGTGTGTGTGTGTGTTAAAATATCATGTGTAAATTACTCCATTCGTCTCTTGTATAGGTGTCAAAACGTACGTTTAGTTATTATTTTTAAAAATTAAATCTGATCATCATTGAGTTTATTTTTTATAAAATATGCTTAACCTCTATTCACATAAAATGATTATTTGCCATTACAATTTCATTTTAAATTTAAATTTATTTATTTATGATTTGTTAAATTAAAAAAAAAGGAAAAAATATTCACACAAAATCCACAACCTCTTCCCTCCTTTTCCCAGATTTTATCCTTCTTTCCCACCCGTTCATCTTCCTCTCTTCCTTTTCGGTGAGGTCATGAAACAATCCACCCACAATGCACGATGTAGAACAACAGTAGCAGCAAAGAGAGAAAAAAGATGGTGGCGCTTCAAATCTGGGTTCAGATGAGAGTTTCATATCTAGTGGAGCTGGTGGTGTTTAGGTCGGTTTCCGGCAAAAAAATCCTCCCTCTTTCTCCTTTAAACCCAGAGAGAAAGACGTTGAGGGAAACAAAATCGATAAGATGAAGATGAAGAGGAAACCGATGAGAACGGTTTTTCTAGATCTAAAACAAAAATCTTCCCTATGTCGCCTCCAATCCACCCCCCCCCCCAACAAGCCACTGACATTGTAATTGATGGATTTGTACTCCGTGAATCCGCACTCTAAAGATCATCTCCTCGAACTCCTCCGTGTGGTGGTGTTGGAGACGTATGATTTAGAGAAGAAGAAGAAGGACACGGAGGGGGTCGGCGACGTCTGCTTGGAGAGGAGCGAGACAGTGACGTCTACTCGGAAAAGAACGTCGTCTTCCCCATTTTGATTTTTCCCTAATTTTGGATTGTTTGCACAACAATTGTTTTGTTTATGATTTTATGGGATTTCCGATAGTGATTATGAAGCGGTGACAAGTGGTGTTCGAAGAAGGGTGGGTTGAGATGAGAGTAGATTTTCGATGATGGTTGTGTATGTTTCCGGTGGTGGTGTAGAGACGGTGGTGGTTAAAATATTTTTTAACAATTAAAAATAGTTAAAAATATTAAAAATAAATAAAAAAGAAATCGAAAAAAATATTTTAGTCATTTCAATTCCAATCATATAAATTTAAATTGCTGATCGTATATCTTTAATTAAAATATTTTTTAATAATTAAAAATAGTTAAAAATGTTAAAAAGAAATTAAAAAGAAATTAAAAAGAATATTTTAGTCATTTCAATTCCAATCATGTAAATTTAAACTGTTGATCGATGAAACGTATATATTTAATTAAAATATTTTTGAACAATTAAAAATAGTTAAAAATGTTAAAAATAAATGAAAAAGAAATTGAAAAGAATATTTTAATCATTTCAATTCCAATCATGTAAATTTAAACTGCTGATCGATGAAACGTATATCTTTAATTAAAATACTTTTTAACAATTAAAAATAGTTAAAAATGTTAAAAATAAATGAAAAGAAATTGAAAAGAATATTTTACTCATTTCAATTCCAATCATGTAAATTTAAACTGCTAATCGATGAAATGTATATCTTCTTACGATATAAGAGACAAACCAAATTAATTTTAAAAATAATACAATCCGAATTAATTTTAAAAATAATGACTAAACGTATGTTTTGACATGTATACGTAGAATAGTATACACAATAGTGACAAATATTGTAATTTACCCAAAGAAGAAAAGAAACGATAAGAGAGAACCCATGGATTGCATAATGCTCATTTGATGTTCATTTTGTGTTTTTCCCAATGTAAACGTGTTATCTAGTATATAACAATTAAATTAAATTACTAGATTTGAATAAATATTATATATGTATTTTATAACGAACAAGTTTGTGCTTCAGAAATGCTTCATACCTAACAAAAAATATATATAAATATATCATGTCAACAGAAGAATTATAAAAATATTATTTATGAATTTTTAAGATTCCATGATTGACTCGTAGAGATAAATAAATACACTATTTGAGTATATATACTTTACTGAAACAACTGGGAAGCATGTTCTTTCTTTCTTTCTCTGTCTTCTAATTTCTCTCACTTTAATTCTCACTCTCATTTTCCCTCCTATTCCATTTCACTATTCTCTGTGTTTCTTTCTCGTGGGTGCTGACACAAAGCTTCCATCGCAATTCCAATTTAATATGGAAAGCAAATGAGAAGTGACTTGCATCATCATCATTTTGGTCTCTTCCTGTTTCAAATTCGACACTTTTTCTTCCATTTCATTCAAAAAAACCTTCTGATTTCCACCATTTTCATTCGATTCAATGGACCTTGAACCTCTTTTCTTCTGTCTGCTGGCTTTGTTTTTCACTTCATGGGCTTCTTCTGCAACTGCTTTGCTTTCTCCCAAAGGTGTCAACTTCGAAGGTACTTGAAACAGTTAATTATATACCATTCATGAACCCTAAATCTGAAGCTTTCTTGATGATCGAAATCAGTATCATGCAAGTTTTATGATAAAAACTGATCAATCGTCTGATGAATTTGCAGTGCAAGCTTTGATGAACATCAAGAATGGTTTGAAGGATCCGCATAGTGTCTTAAACTGGGATGCAGATGCTGTTGATCCATGCAGCTGGACGATGATCACTTGTTCTTCAGATAAACTCGTCATTGGGTTGTAAGCATCTTGATCTTCATCTTTCTGGGTGTTTCTCCATTGATGGATTAGTGAATCTTAAGTTAACATAATCTCAATTTTTGTTGAATAAAATTGTAGGGGAAGTCCAAGCCAAAATCTTTCTGGTTTCCTTTCTCCAAGCATCGGTAACTTAACAAATCTCCAAACAGTGTAAGTATTAAGCTCTTTTTTCTGTGTATTATGTTAAAAATCAAGTGATATACATACATAGCTTAATTAATATATTAAGTCAATTTATTTTAGTTTCATTTTCCCATGTATGGCATTATTAATTTTCTCAAATAACTCTTAAAAGTAATTCAGACATTTATTGGGACAAAAAGAAAAGAGAATTAAGTTCTCTTCGTTTTAAGTCCATTAAGTAATAAAAAAAAAAATAACACAACATGTAAAAAGGTGATGTACAATATGTGTTGCTTATGGTACTAGTGGTTAATGCAGGTTGCTACAAAATAATAGAATCGTAGGGCCAATTCCATATGAGCTTGGAATGTTGCCTAAGCTTCAAACACTTGATCTTTCTAATAACATGTTCAATGGTGAAATCCCATCTTCTTTAGCTGATATCAAGACCCTCCAGTATTTGTAAGTAGTGAAATTACCTATTTACCCTTCTCTTTTTTGATAATCAAATGTAATGATTTTATTTTATTGAACTTTAATTTGGGGTTTGAATTGCAACAGGCGGCTAAATAACAATAGTCTCACAGGACAAATTCCACAGGCTTTGGCTAACTTGACACAGCTCACATTCTTGTAATCACTTTAATAAAAACAACTTTACACTTTAATCTTTTGACTGAACAATCTTTTTCTTTTGGTTTGAATTTACTTAAATGCCCTTTCTTTTACAGGGACTTATCCTTTAATAATGTAAGTGGTCCTGTGCCAAAGTTTCAAGCTAAAACATTCAAGTAAGTTACATGTCTATTTTAATTTTCGGATTCAAAGTTTTCATATTAAATTTGTATTGTATTCATACCAAACTTGATGAGCACATTAGTTAACAAACATGAAAAAGCATATATTTGACCTCAAAAGTCAACCTTTTACGTTTCAACATTATAACTAATCGTTAATATAAACAGTGTTATGGGAAATCCAATTATATGTGCGACGGGGACAGAGCAAGATTGCAATGGAACATCACCCATGTCAACGTCACTCCCCTTCAATTCTCAAGAAAGTAATACTTCATCCCTTTCATCAAAAGAAATTGTTTGTACTTATATACCATATAAAAAACATTGTAGTATATATGAAGAAATTATCTTACATCATATTTTTCACATTTTTTTGTAACACGTAGAGTCGAACCCATCCGTGATGCCAAAATCTCACAAGATGGCTTTAGCGTTCGGGACAAGCCTCGGGTGCTTTTGCTTGCTGTTTTTCGGGTTTGGATTTGTTTTTTGGTGGAGGAGACGACACAACCAACAAGTTTTCTTTGATATCAACGGTTAGCATTAATAAAAACTTCTAATTATGTGTTAGAATGGTATAATTGTAGAAAATGTCAACGGTTCGAGTCTCAATAGTTGTAATAGTTGTAGTGTGGGAGTTTAAGTTCCAATGTGGATTGAACTCCTTATGTATGCTTTTGTCATCCAACTAACTGATCAATGTACCTGATTTACATCTCACTCGTAGTGTGGGAGTTTAAGTTCCAATATGGACTGAACTCCTTGTGTACATTGTACTTATATCATCTAACTAACTGGTCATGGTTATTGTCATGGTCACTATGTACCTAATTGTACCTATTTACATCTCACAGTAATGTGCATGAGTTTATGGATGAATAACTTTTAGCAATAACGACGATTAATGACAAACGCATGATAAACTTTATTTTTGTTTTCAGAACAATATCGAGATGAAATATGTTTGGGGAATTTAAGGAGATTCCAATTTCGAGAACTTCAAGTTGCCACGAAAAACTTCACGAGCAAGAACATACTAGGAAAGGGCGGTTTTGGAATTGTATACAAAGGTGTTCTCTCAGATGGAACCGTTGTCGCCGTTAAGCGGCTTAGAGATGGGAACACAGTTGGTGGTGAGATCCAGTTCCAAACCGAAGTCGAGATGATTAGCCTAGCCGTTCATCGAAACCTACTTAGACTCTACGGTTTTTGCATGACATCATCCGAACGCCTCCTTGTTTACCCCTACATGTCAAACGGGAGTGTCGCTTCTCGTCTCAAAGGTGCATTTTTTTTTTCATTTCGATTAAAAAAATACTTGTCTGTTCAAACTGATTGTTAACGGTTTAAACTGTTAACGATCAAAAAATACTTATCTGTTTAAACTCTTCTTAGGAGTTTAAACAGACTAATTTGGACCGGTTCCAAACCGGCCCAGTCCATTTTTGGACCTCTAATCAATCGCAATTGTCTCTTGTTACAGTCAAACCGGCTCTAGATTGGGGAACAAGAAAGAGAATAGCGTTGGGGGCAGCAAGAGGTTTACTCTATTTACACGAGCAATGTGATCCGAAGATAATCCATAGAGATGTGAAGGCTGCAAATATATTGTTAGATGATTACTGTGAAGCAGTGGTGGGTGATTTTGGTCTAGCAAAGCTTTTAGACCACCATGATTCCCACGTTACAACCGCCGTTCGAGGAACAGTAGGCCATATAGCTCCGGAGTACCTCTCAACCGGCCAATCGTCGGAAAAAACCGATGTTTTTGGGTTCGGGATTCTCTTACTAGAACTAATAACAGGCGAAAGAGCTTTGGAATTTGGGAAATCGGCAAATCAAAAAGGGGTTATGCTCGATTGGGTTAAGAAAATCCATCACGAGAATAAGCTCGATTTGTTGGTGGATAAGGATCTGAAAAGCGACTACGATAGAATAGAGCTTGAAGAGATGGTTCAGGTGGCGTTGTTGTGTACACAGTATCAACCGAACCAACGGCCGAAGATGTCGGAGGTGGCGAGGATGCTTGAAGGCGATGGATTGGCGGAGAAATGGGAGGCGGCGAAGAGAGTTGAATCGAATAGAGGGCGGCCGAATGAGTTCTTGTCGTCGGAGCGGTATTCTGATCTTACAGACGACTTTTCGTTGCTTGGACAGGCAATGGAGCTTTCAGGGCCCCGGTGATGCGGACCTCCCGATTGTAGAGATGGTGAATAAATTGGACTTCTTTGTACAGGTGCCGAAATATAGTTCATAAGTCATAACTATCGTTTTTGAGTGAATTTTTTTTTTTTTTTTTTTGGGTTTGTTCCGAGTGTTGATCTTGTAAGAGAAATGTTGTATAATTTTTTGTTGTTCGTATCGAAATGAGTTCTTTAACATGAATAAAATCATGAACCATTTCCAGGTATGACCAGTTTAGGTCTGGTTAAGCAAATCGAGCTATACGAATAGTTATTATATAATTTCTAGACAAAATTACATTTCTTTATACTTTTTGTTTTTATGGTTTGGGAAAGTTGCATACTTCATCCTTTTGGCTCACACTCTTTGATCCGGTCTGTTAAGTCTTACCACGTATACTTGATGTGAGGGTAATATCGTCTTTTTACATTCTCTATCATTATATCAACATAATGCTAACGTGTAAATTGAAAAACGTTTCTTCTCCTTGTTTTTGAAAGAAGCTGACGTCGAACTCTTCATCTCCAATCGTGACTTGTGTCATGTAGAAGTCCAACAGTGAGGGTTAATTACATCTTCGACGGACCTCAAACTTGGAAAGGAGATTCTAGGCTTACGTTCGATTTAGTGGTAAGTGTTTGTTTATTGGATAGATAGACCCTCCATTGCACACGATATGATTCCAAGTTTGCTTAGAGCATCTACAATAGGAAGTTTAATGGAAGAGTTGAATGAGATGTCATTCCTATTTGTTATTTAATGGATACAACTCCACCATTGTGAAATGCTACCTTGGCATTCAATGGTTTTGGAGTTCAATGGTCATTGAACTCTTCAATGGGAAAAATTAAAGTATTTAAATCTTTAAATTAATAATTTTTAATATGTTTCATTCAATTTGTAGAGTTTAATGCATTGTGAGATAAAAATGAATAGAATTGTATGAAATAATGGATGATGATGTGGCACTACATTGAACTCTATAAAGTTCAATGCATTGTGGATGCCTTTATAGATTAAAATAAAAAAAAATAAAAAAAAAAAAAGAACTTTGAAGAAACGCTGAAGAAAGTACGTATAGAAATGTGGAACATGAAAATGAGTTTAAACTTTTCATGTGGTTTTTTGTTCATTTATGCATGTGAAAGTGTAGAGTTAAAATTGGATGAAATATTTTTTTGGTATTTTCTAAAAGGTTTATGATGTTTACCCTGTTGAACTTAATTTCACACTTTTCTAGTTTTATATATTTGATCTATATGTGATTATTTGTAACGTTGATGCATTTTCTTGTATTATACTACTAAGAATCAATCAGAACATGGTGGTGAAAAAGCTTGTAACACCCGTTTTTCAGGATGGATCGATTTAGGGTTTTAAGGAGTCAAAAGCTTGATTTTTGGAGAAAATCGAATATCACGAGATGATCATAGGGTGGTCACGAAATGACAAACCCATATGAGAAGCACGTTTCGGAACCGTCCTCACGACGTGAGACCTACGGTGTCATGACGTGAAGCCTGCAGCAACCCAATCCTATAATCTTTTAGGGTTTCTTTCGTATTTAATCTCCTCTAAATCAATTTTTGACTTTATTTTCAGCCCTCATCACCCTTTTACCTCAGAAAAATCCTAACCCTAATTCCCTTGGTGATTATTGGCCTTTTTGGAGCAATTGTTGGCTTAAAGAATAAGAGAAGGAGAAGAAGGTGTTCTATTGGTGGAGGCTCTAAGTTGTGGTAATAGGTAATACCCTCTCAAATAAACATTCAACATTTAACTGGAAACTGCAAACATAGATTGGATTTTAGAAAATGGCACCAAAAGGTATTTATATTTATCATGTTTCGACAATAAGAAACTTCAATTATGATAATTTTGTTTTTTAATTTGCTCAATCATCGTCAGCTGTTTTTTGGATTGCTGTTGTTACTAACCGGTGGAAACAAAGGCATTGGTTTAGAAATATGTTGACACATCGGCAATTGGCTAATGAAATTTTGGTGGTGTTGACTGCAAGAAACGAGAAGAGGGGCATCGATGTCGTCGCAAAAGACTAAGACTTGTCGGAGGAGAACAATGGTGGTTGCGGGAAGTGATCGGTAGTGGTGCCGATAATAAAGAGTGTTGGTAAGGGACCATTCACAAAAGAAATTGAAACCATAGGAACCATTCGTGTAATTTCATAAAACTGGTTAACCGAAGATCTGTTAAAACTAAAGAAAGTGATTTATAAAGAGATAAATTATAGTTTAATGGCCTATTGCACGGAAAGAAAACTTTAGTGACTAAATTGAACCAAAGACCGAACTTTAATGTGCGACGGTGATATTTCTCTTACATATAATATAAAAAGAATTCATATGAACATGCACTTCATTCCTACATACCATTCAAACATCATCATTTAATATATAGGTCTCATTTTTATTACTGTGACCAATTCTATTCTTTTGTGATTCAATTCCATCCAACGAAATAGTCCTTTGGGTAGCATTTGATTTGTTGTCTCCATAACCTTAATACCATTAGCACCAAGTTTATAAACCTATACCAATTAGTCATTGATCTCGTGTTTGCATCAGAAATTCAGAATATGCATGAAATTCATATATATGCAATATTTACACCTCGTCTTTAACAAATATGATTTCAGCTTCTGTTGATGCTCGTTTAAACCTCAATAACTCGATCAAAAAGCTTGATTTGTCCTCAGTCATGTACACACCCGGAGTGATGCTCATAGTCTTAAGAACCGGTGAACTCCCAAGCAAAAACCCTATCAATCCAATCTCGTGTCGAAAACCATTCATGTGTGTCATCTTTACAATCTTAAGCCTTTCAAATGTGGAGTCAGAGGGGCATTCCTTCTCCCAGAAATCCAAATCTGGAGCTTCTGTTGCTGATAATGACTCCCATGAACCCTAAATTTTTCCAAAAAAAGGTTAATAAAAAAACATAACAACATCGATGTTTAAGGTTAAATGGGTTACTTTTCATCTTCAAGATTGATAAAGATTCTTTAAATTATCAGCTAAACTTCATAAGGAAACAAAAATTTCTAGTCGAATACCGCAATTCAAAGGGTCAATTGTCAATAATATATTGTGACCAACTATTTTGTATCTTCAAACTTTCGTTATTTTTGTCACAACATAACTCACCAAGCTTTTATACCACATTTCTATGTGACCACAAAAGAATTTGAAGATGAAATCTATACATGTTGATGAAACTCACCGAAATATGAAGTTCTTCAAGATTAGGTGCATTTAAAATGAATCGAACAACCACCGTTACTTCTTTAATGTTCTCAAAGCTTACTTCATAGAGTTGAATAACCTTTAGTTGTTGGTACTTCATTTGTGTTTTCCCGATGGTGTTACCTATACTCGTATACTGGATAACAAACAAAAAAGCAATTCATCAGCCAATTAACAATATTAACAAATGGAGATATAAATAACATGAAACTTAGATCAACATCTTACAAGCGTAAAGTAATCGCGCCCAATAAACCTCTCAAGTGACAATGCCCCACCAAGAAATTTGTCAAAATTACAACTTGAAATTATATTGCTCATAGCAGGTTGACACATATAGCAACTAGCTTTGGAGTATACTCCAGAGATAATTCTTTAAAATTACCTTCCAAGATTAAATCTTTTAAGTTGGGAGCACGAATTTTGAGTTCTAAAGCATAATAAGAGCATAAGTTCAAGCTCTCAAGAAACATGCAACCCGAGATAAGATTCTCAATAGCATATGGAGCAATACTAACGTGTTTAAGAATAAGGTGTTTCAAAAAAGGGAACCCTTTAAAAGATAACGGAGGCGCCAACTCCCAATTAACAATCTTCAAACGAACCAGTTTTTGACAAGAATAAAGACAAGAAGGTGCTCTAAACAACTTGCGCTTTCCAAACTCAAGAACCAATTCTTTAACATCTTTTCTTGATAAGAAAAGCAGCCATTGATCTATATTGGGGGAGCTTCGTAGATAAGTGGTAGATAAAGCGAACCCATTAATTGGACCATCGTGAAGAAAAAGAAAACGTGTGATAAAGTTTACAAGATTGCTCCTTGCATGTGATTTACTATGAGTCCCAGACACACATTTATCATCAAACTCAAGGTGTGTAAGTGTAGCCCATTTGTATCTCCATTTAGAAGATAATATACTTGTTCTTACAGCATCTCTTAATGGCATCTTTGTGAGTATGGTTTCGATAATACTTTGAGGCAGATCGCTTATATGGTCTTTCTTGAACCGAATTCCCCTCCTTCCCATTTTGTTCCTTATGCTCTACAAAACAATGACTTAATTTTTATGCCATGTACGTTTTGTTAATTTTAATATTAAGTTTTAAAGATAGTTCATGCAGACTCAAAAGTTAAACTTTCAATACTTATTGGAAGGAGTAGTTGTACGAATGAATATTAGGGTTTATACACAATTTATTAAGAAGAATCACTTTAGGGCCTCAAATTACTAATCTATTAAAAAAAATCGTCCAAATAAACAAAATCGATAACCCAATGGTTGGCTTTCCATGAAAAACCGAGAATGAGCATATGTTCATATGAAATAAAAACGTAAACATACTACAAAAAGGACACTAATTCATACAATTAAGAAAATCCCTAAGCTTTAGGGACATGATCTACAGAACTAAAAAAAAAAAACGTACTATTTAGAATTCTTTAAATCAAGTAAAATTTATTTGATTATAGTTCTTCAGATATAAACAAGCGTGCTAGTGAATTGAGTTGTTTTTTTTTTAATCCAAATTGCAAACTTTAGAAGAAGACAGGGAAGGAGAAACGGCAATGATGAAGCCTATTTGAAGGAAACGCATATCATAACAGAAAAAAAAAATCAGGCATCTAGGGCTATTGCAAAAAAGAAAAAGATTGACCAAAATAGACGTAAAAAGAAGGAGATTCGTACTTTATGGTTCTGATATGATCGAGCGGCAGGAAAGCGAAAGAAGTAACCGGTTTTCCTTTTAAGCACGATCCACTTTAAAGGCCTTATGGTAAACAAACGGGACCTGTTAAATTGGTTTTAGTAGCCTCTAATTATATCCCTAATAGTCTAATGCTAACAAAACCCAAAATTACCTGTTATTCGGATTTATTGGGTTTTGTTTAACTGGGATGTCTTTTACCCAACCCTTCAAGATAACTTTTTATATCAATTTTTAAATTTGGCACATAAAAATATTATTTAAAATGAGTAAAAAATAATTTAATTATTTTTAATAATATATATTATTGTTATATTTTAACTAAATAATTTTATTTTACAAGGAAACAAACATTCACTCAACACATACATACATACATATATATAAAATATATGTAATTATTTAAATCATACACATACACACAAATATTTGTAAATCTATTATTTGTTTGTAGATCGCATAATTGTAATGCATAAATGTATCGTTTACCGAATATATAAGTGTCGTTATATATAGTCGTCTACAACTATAAATCTATAATTTTCCTTTTAAAGTACATTCAAATGTCATCCAAGAAAGCTCGTAGGTTGACATCGGATGATCGGCCATCGCTGAGAGCTTCCCTTGGCAATTCCTTCCATTTCTCTGATTTCTTTTTATATCCTCATCTCTCATCACCAATTCAACACACCTCTCAATCTCCTTTTCTTCCACCACTCCATTTATCTCCCTCTTCCTCACCCTAACCCCGGTTCTCCAAACATCCTCCATCATCTTCGCGTTAGTAGTACCCTGGTCAGACCATCGTGGAAACACCATCGTAGGAACACCAGCCACCAATGTCTCCAGGGTTGAATTCTACCCACCATGCATCATGAAACAACCAATTGTTTGGTGGCTTAGCACCACCATTTGAGAGCACCAATCTACTATCATCCCTTGTTTTTTTTAACTCCTTTATCATGCTTAATCATTCTGCTAGCTCACTATCCCTTATCACCCATAAAAATGGTCGGCGACTCCCCAACAACCCATTCCCAATCTTTTCCAGTAGATATACGGAGAAAATTGCTATTGTTATAAATGAGACATAGATAATAGACAATTTTGGGTTCTTGTTCATCCAATTGATGTAATTATCCTCAGGTTTATTTTAAGAAATTCATGCCTAAGGTTTTGCCGAACGAGATTTTTCCACCCAAGAACTCCGACGGGATAAGTGGTCCGATCAGAAGGAAATCAAGTTTCTAGATTGCTATGATGGATTCAACCTCTAATTCATTAAAAGTGTTGACAAGTATTCTTGGAGCTGTTTTAAGGACATGTATATGATCTTCAAAAATCGTTCGAAGAAACACGGGCTCCCTTGGAGTTAAAGACAAAATAAACGACGACAAATCACCAGTGGTTAGTGGTGGCAGTTCAGGTAAGTTGATCGGAGACGCCTCGTTGTTTTTGTTACTGGATATCACCCATGGTATTCATTAAAATAGTAGTAGTATATATCCATGATGGTGGCTGACTAGCAAAAGAAAGTGGATTTGAGACTGTGGGTGATATTGTCATATTTATACACATTTTAGGCAATATTGATCTACATTTTTATAAATATTTTCGTTATTTGCATAGAATTATGATACTTATAAGGATAAAATGTTATGTGCAGCCAAATAGAAGTATTTTCGAAGAAAGGGACCAGAAGTGACAAGACCTGGAACTTTGGGGAGCTTGAAGAAAAGAAGAATAAAAAATCAAAAAAAAATTGAGTTCACAACGTGAGGAAGTAAGATTCACGACGTGAATATGGAATTCTAGAAGACAAGTATCCGGGTGAAGGAATCCTTGCCGATCACGAATTCACGACGTGAGACTCAAATTCTCACGACGTGAACGGGAAATTGAAGGATATTATAAATACCCTTTCCCATTACGATTGAGGGACTTTTTGGCTGGCCTAGAAGGGTTCCTGGTGACGAATTTCATAGGAAAATAAGATCTTGAAACTGGTTTTAACACCAAGGAAGAAGAAATTCATAATTTGGTTTTATAGATTGGTACACTTAAACATGTCTTTGATTACAATTTTTGTTTATTTAGCTGTTAGGATGTCCAGCTAAATCTAGCTGCTTATGTTAGCTAGATGAAGCTGGAACTCATGGTTTTAATGCATTAGATTTGACTTTACTTGTTGGTGATATGCTTGTGTTGATTGATTTTACCTAGCATGCTTTAATTAATTATTTGATTGCTGTAAATTCTTGTTCTGTGTAGTTAGTGAACACAGATCTGCATGAATCTGAATACCTAATAATATAGTGAACACTAGTTTATTAGAGCTAAGATCAAACCAATCTTAGATAAGTAATTGAATCATTGAATTGAGTTGTGTTAGAGAACTCATATTATGACTGTAATTGTGTTTTGATTAATCAATCTTTCATGGCTCCAATCTTATTTAATAATTGATTATATGTTAACTATTGTGTGACCATACATAGATTTACATGAATTGATTAATAATTAGTAGATTTAGAACTAAATTGATAATACTTCTTTAATTGGTAACCAACAGTAATAGCTATAGCTAATGTATAACCATTGAGTGAAAGCGGATTCGAACTAACAGAAGTGTTTGTTTATTGATTGAGTTTTTGTTAAAGAATTAAGTTCATCTAAACTTGCAAAATTAGATAAAACCCCTTCCTTTGTTAATAATTAGGTTAGTTTAGAACCACTTGGGTTGTGGTGACTTGGTAAGACATGTGGAAGATATGGTGGATAACCTATTGACCCATGTTCAAATCCTGGCACCACTCAGCCCTTGTGGCCATGGAGGTTCGCCTGCAGTGACTCCAGGGCATGAGGCAAAGCTTTATGTTTGCAGTGGGGGATTAGTCGGTGCGCGAAAGCTGGCCCGGAAACCCTCGTTAGGGAAGTTCCCTTTCCAAAAAAAAAAAAAGGTTAGTTTAGTAGTAAATAAATTAATTAGTCAACATCGTTCCCTGTGATCGACACCCGACTTACCAAACTATTCTATAATTTGACTAGGTACACTGCCTAGTGCATTTTAGTTAGTTGAGTTAGTTAGGTTATAAATTATAAAATTAGTGGGTACTTTCGTGCACATCAGTAGGCATTTGCAACACGCGCCGCCCAAGGGAAAACAGTGGTGTAACCAAGTGGTCATCCTTATTGTTACCTATGGAGGGTAAGGCCACATGGCCGAATACTACTACTATTTAAACAGAAATAGTAGTAGTATTTATCGCCAACCGCCTCCTCAAAATGGAATATCCTTATTGTTTTCTATGGAGGGCAAAGCCATATCAACCCAAATCAGCGGTTTGCCAACCGCCTCCTCGAAACGGGTGTCCAAGTCACCTTTTCCACCGGTTTCTCCGTCATGCAACGCCTGGACAAGGGAACCACCCCCTCATTGATTAACCTTCACTCCATTCTCAGACAACCATGACAATGGCAACCAACCATCAACAACCCTACAATAATTCTTCTCTTATTTCTCTACCTATGGTGCTGCTGCAGTGGCAAAAATCATCAACTCGCCTGCTGCTGTAGGCCCACCGTTTGACCACTTGGTTACAACTTTATATATATATATATATATATATATATATATATATATATATATATATATATATATATATATATATATATATATATATAAACCATCAAACAAAAATAAAATGTATATATATTTCTATTAATAAGATAATATGTTAAAAGTACTAACTTTTAATAATACATATATTAGGTTATATATTTTAAGGAACGCTATATATCATAATATTATGTGTAATGTTTTGGGTTATATCATGGGATATATACACTAAAGTCCCAATATTTTCATCGATTTGACAAGAATATCCTAAACTTTATTTTTTTATAGTAAAGTCCAAATTATTTGTAGTTTTTGACATTTTTACAATTTTTTTTCCGGTTAGCTGATAATTAGGACTTTTCTGTCAATAAAATAAAGTTTAGAATTTTCTTGTCAAATCGTCAATTAGGATTTTATTGTCAAAAAAATAAAGTTTAGAACATTCTTGTCAAATCGTTGAAAACATTAGGACTTTAGTGTATATATCCCTTTTTTGTTAGAAATTTAATGATATGACACTCTTTAAGCATAAGAGTCATTGAAACCTTCTATAGTTAGCTAGATCCTTTTGAAATCCTTAACATTTACTTTTGTTAAATCGTTTTTTTAATTTCAACAAACCGACATTGAAAAAATGGAGATAATCAAGAAAAAAATAAAGATAGAACCAGGGTTGTGTTGGCTTTCTACAGTCTCAAAAATGGAGAAATAAGAAACCGAAAAAAAAAATGAAATTGCCCTTCTTTCCCTTCTCTAAATTCACACCTTTTTTACTAGATATGTGTTGTTTGTGTTTGTATAATTTGTCCCTACTTTTTAGTTTAAGATTTGGTTGTGAAGCAATAAGAAAGTTTTACTAAGTCTTTTCACTTTTTCTCGCCCTCTCTTTTGCATATGTTTCTTCTGATCGTAATTGTGTCAGGGTAAAAATGATGATGGTAAGAAAAATAGCGGTACTGCAACAAAAGTCACAATTAAAAGTTTTTGGGTTACGGAAATACACTAAAGTCTCAATATTTTCAATGATTTGACAAGAATGTCTTAAACTTTATTTTTTTTACAGTAAAATTCTAATTGTCGATTTGACAAGAAAGTCCTAAACTTTATTTTTTTGACAAAAAAAATCCTAATTACCAGCTAAAAAAAAGTAAAAATGTCAAATAACTGCAGGTAATTTGAACTTTACTGTCAAAAAAATAAACTTTAGGATTTTCTTGCCAAATCGATAAAAATATTAAGACTTTAGTGTATATAAGAATCACTGAATAAGTTTTTTAAATCAACCACATTTATGTGTGATTAAAAAATGAAACGAATTTTATTGGTAACACATTAAACATGCAATTTACATGGCGAATTCTTATTAGATGGCATTTTATGTTTTATTAAATGACAGTTTTTTATATAACTATTGAAAGCAATACATTCCATTCAGTGTCGGCCCAAGCCCAGGCGAGCTGGGCCACGGCCCAGGGCAGCAAGGTGTAGTGGGGCATCAATTTAAAGTCTGTTATAATGTTATTGTATATTGGTCTTTGGTTAGTCCAGTAAAATGTGAAGACATAAGACATAAGGGGCAGGAGGCGGGCAACCTAATTAGCGTCATCAACACATCAACACAACACAGACGCATATCGACTCTTCAATTCTTCTTCGTCTCTTCGATCTAAAACACACGTTACACGCCAAAGATGAAGAACACGAGGTGTCGGGCGTCGAATGGAGAGGATCGTTACAGTTTACACCCTTGGCTATATCGATCGAAGATTCGACGATCGCCCACAAGTCATCGCGCTCTGCCTCTCTCGCTCTCGTCCACAGTCGAAAGTCCACTTCAGCTTTCAGCCTTTCTCTCGCCCTTTCTCTCGTTAGCTTCCCTCCTTCTCCTATGTTCATTCTTTCTGAATCGACCTCTAGTCCTCTACTACTCTAAAGCTGAAATAGTTTATCTATTGCAGTAAATTTGTTGTGTTAAAGTGAAGATTCAAAGGTGCCAAATTGGGATTGATTGAATTTGTCCTCCTGAAGTCCTAATCCTGTAATCCAGTAAGTTTTATCTATTATTTCAAGTTTCTTTCATAACCTACTTAAAATTTCGAAAATCTTACAGTGATTACTAGTTAAAATTTATGAAATTTCAATTTTCTTATATAGGTTACTGCCCAGGGAAGGGAAATTTCGATCAAGTTGAAGTTGCAGACTCAGGGCCAGTCCATTGATTTTCAATGCCCAAGGCAAGATTCTAAATTATGCCTTTATTTAATTAAAAAAATTGCAAAAATGAAATAAATTTTATAGTCAAACGAAAACAAGGTTACACAAACAAAAGTATACATAAAATTTATCTAAAACGATGTTTCCTTGCATTTTTTGAAGCAAAAACATCTATTGTTTTATCATAATCAAGATTTCGTAGGAATTGACTTTCAATACTCAAAATTGCTAATCCATTTAATCTTTCTTGAGTCATGGTACTCCGAAGATATGATTTCAATAACTTCATGTAACGACCAAAAATTTCAACATAATTTCAACTTTTCAAAACAATTCATTTTAATAACATTATTACAAAAAGGTTTTCAATACATTATTTATCCGAATATTCCCAGGTCCATTTCATAAAACATAAACGCGAGGAACGGTACGATCACGCCTTTGCCTTGCCACATTCTCCTGAAGAACCTGAAAAACATTAAACCACAACTGTAAGCCCGAAAGCTTAGTGAGATACCCTCAAAATACCAACCACATATACGCCCTTCCAGGCCACGACCTTCCGGTCCAAAACATATTGCCTTCCGGCCCATAACATATTGTCTTCCGGCCCATAACATATTTCCTTCCGGCCCATAACATATTGCCTTCCGGCCCATAACATAAAAAGCATACATAACATAACATAACATAGAACAGCCATGCATATCGGGTCAAACTCCAGTCTAAACAACCATGTGCACATAACATTCAATCATATAACGGTTCGCAGTCAACAATTCGGTCAAGCAGCTCACATAACATATCCTTACCCTAACCAGGATACCGACCTAGCCGATCACGAGCATATATCACCCTACGTCTCAGTCAAGATACTACTCACACACATACGCCTTTCCAGGCCATGACCTTCCGGTCCACATAACGTAGAATGCCTTCCGGCCCATATCATAATACCTTCCGGCCCATATCAAGCAATACCATAACAAACAACTACCCGGATTTCCATCCGGTAAAGGGTCGGCCTTGGTGCCGTAGATCCTATCGATATAGTGAGGATAACTCACCTCGAAACTGCCGGCCGAAAGGATAAGATCCCGCTGCTCCGAACTCCAACACGAACTCCTTCACTGGACACCAAAACAATCAACTCAATATATACCCTTAATTACCAAAATACCCCCTGTAGACAACTGGTCAACCTTGGACAAGGTCAAAGTCAGCCCCTGACTGACTCTACTCGCCGAGTCAACCCGATGACTCGTCGAGTCCCCAAGCTCAGAACTTCCCTGAACCCGCGACCTAACTCGTCGAGTCCAACGACTCTGAGTCCACTAGCACCCAACTCACCGAGTCATCCCTTGACTCACCGATTCTCGACTCAACCAGAAATTATTGGGACTCTTCGACAAGACTTGTCGAGTCCAAGAACAGACTCGCCGAGTCTATGGCTATCTTCAACCTACTCGCCGAGTTGCTCATCCAACTCGTTGAGTTCCAACTTATCTTCAAGCAACTCGTCGAGTCCACCCTTGTGACTCACCGAGTACAACCGGACTGAATCCAAACAGAAGTATTCCAGGCCATGCAATTGATCCAAAACATAGATCTAGCCTCCTACAACCCATCCATCACGTAAAGTGGCAAACTTTACGTGAATCCAAAGAGATCTAACCCTTTTACTCTAGAGTTTGGCGTTTGGGACAAGATAGCTCCATCATCAACACAAGAACAGGGACTTTAATGCTCTTAAGACCTTCTCCACTCCAGATCTGAGGTAGCAACCTCAAATATATCCTTTAAACTCAAGATACCACAAATCTAAGTTTCCCACACAACCCAACAATGAAGAAACTAGAAGAACACAGCCCAAGAACGAGATATTACCTCAAAGGAATGCCCCAACTGCAATAAAACTCGAATCCAAGCAAATCCATTTGATCCAAGCCTCTTCTCCTTCAAGATTCTTCCACAAGCACTTCTCCAAGCTCCAAATGCACTCCAATCTCTCACAATCACGATTTCTAGGGTTTCTGGACTTCAAGGGGGATCAAAGAGGCTGGGGAGGGGACATAATGTTCTTTAAATAAGGCTCATTCTCCGGATTTAGGGTTTTCTCCGCACAGCACCTACTCGCTGAGTCCATCTTTGGACTCGCCGAGTAGGCCACTTGACTCGCAACCAAAGTCGCGACCCTACTCGCCGAGTCCATCCATGGACTCGCCGAGTTGCCCTTCAAAATTTACATTTTTAGTCCTTCAATTCTACTCTTGCTATTTCGGGATGTTACAATTCTCCCCCACTTAAATTAGGCTTCGTCCTCGAAGCCTACGGCAACTCATTTCCAAAAATACTCCCACAACACGCCACCTGGCCTTAAACGGACCAGGTCCTTCAAGGTGTACCCCTCGAAACTCGAACTCACTTTCTCCTTCCTTGAGGTGTCCTGACCAACATCTCAAACCGGGCACCGGATTTACCCTCTGATAGCTACACACAACAACTAAGTACCACCCATGATGCATCACAGCTCCAAATCACAACCATTACTTGACCCATATGAGCTATAAATAACTATGCACCACCCGAATCCCCGATCCGAGTCCAACTCTATCCATCCCATGCTGACAGAAAGACACACTCTTCAGAGCAACTCCCATGAGTTCTCTTCTTGCAATCGAATGCACATGCTGAACTAGCTCTAGCACCCCCGGGTTAGGAAACCCATCACTCTGACGACCCTCAAAACATCCCTCAGGATGAACCACTGATGCACAAATCCTTTACCGAAATCAAGCTGGAAATCCAAAACTCCATATCTACATCCTTTACGAGCCTCTTGTCTTTACAGCCCTGGAATTCCCTTCTACGACCCCAGCAGACATCCCCTCATGATGTCATTCCATACCGCCACCGCAATCATGTTGCTCAGTGACCACCGTCGAACGACTCCGATCATAACTCTACACTGCCGCTTTCACTTCCGTGAATTTGCACTCCACTTCGGAATTACATTCCTCCCTCTTTCCTTACCAAGGAAAACCACTTGACCGCCTCGTCAACATGACAAGAGCCACGGTGCTCACCCAACGCTGTACCGCCCCCTTATAGCATAACCGCTATCCATGCAACACATATGCCCTGAAACTGCTCGCAAGGACTCTCGAGTCCATGCACCATCACCACCAATCAAGGTCAATACCCAGGGCCAGACCTTCTGATGCCAACACATCGTAGCCTACTCAATTCATTACTTCGCACCGATCCATTAATACCGACGGAGTCTTCAACATGAATGGGCCACCTCACCAGGTCTCCAGTCAAGCTGGACCACTCTCAAAATCCTCAGCCAATCAGGGCCGCCCTCCAGGGCTTTCCGTCTGGCTGGACCGCCTTCCGGCCTTCAGTCTATCTGACCGCTCAACTAGCATTCATCAATCCGAGTTATCCCTCCGGGGAATCCTCCCCTGCATACTGTTCTAGCCCCTCAGGGGGTTCCGAACTCTATCTCTATCATACATACTCGAACCCAACCTGATCCTAGGTTCTACACAATCACTGCCATAGGTTTGTAATCCACCCCGTACGCCTGCTACTTACCTATACCAGCCTGCTCTCGACTGAAAGGAATACCGCCGAAACCCAAACAGCTAAACAACCTCTCAAGTCTATTGATCATCCGGAGAATTTCCAATTCTCCCCCACTTAGGGCACTGACTATCAACCACCGACCGCTAACACCGACCTTCCAAAATAACCTTGCACAAAACCCAACGCTTACACGCAGACTGATTTCCACTAGCACTAGCAACCTTCGCAAAACACATTTCCACACTGATCAATCCGTTCAAAAGTACTCATTCCTCAGCTAACCACTCCTCAGACTGAAGATGTTACCTGACATTCAACCAACGCAATAACTCCACTAATCACCCTCACGAATGATAACCAACGATAGCACGAAACACCAAACTATAACCTTACCAAACCTTCAGGGAACAACGGATACCAAAACGAGAACCCAAATCACAATCCATAACCATGCCAAACCCTCGAGGAACAACGGATACCAAAACGAGAACCCGAATCACAATCCATAACCATCCATCAAGACTAGCAGATAAACGATACTCCACAATAAACACGACAACAAGGACGAAACATACCCGTAGCTGCATCCGGCACTACTCTAACCGCCTCCGCTGCAAGCTGAAAAGCACGACCCCAAGCCCTTGGGGGCTCCGCTCCACCCTGAATTCTACCGGCAATCCTCAAAATGGCCGATGCTGGAGCCTGCAACGGCCCTGCAACAAGTTGTGGGCAGTTGACCCTCAAGTGCCCACCCTGATGACAATGATAACAGATCCTCGAATCCCGAACCGGCACTGACTGCCGACAATCCATCGCATAGTGCCTCTCCTTTCCGCACTTGCGGCATGCACCACCGGACCGACAAACTTCGGCGTGACCCCTCCCACACTTTCCACAAACGTGGCTGCCCTGATCTCCCATCCTGGAATCAACGGTCTTAGACCGTTTCGTCGCCGACTGCGATTGAACTGGAGCTTGCCTCAGTTCACGCAACTGCAACTCAATCTCTAACTCACGCCGCCTGGCGGCCTCCTGCAACTCCAACAAAGTCTCGCACCTCTGCGCGGACACAAAATGACTGATGTCCCCCTTTAGCATACTTAGATATCGGGACATCTGAGCCTGCTCCGAAGCGAACTTAGGGCAAAACATCGCCCTTTCAGTAAACATCCTGGTGATTTCCGTCACCGACTCCGTGTCCTGCTTCATTTCCAGGAACTCCTGAGCCAACCTCTCCCTCTCGATTCGCGGAACATAATGAGTGCTGAACATCTCTCTGAACTGATCCCATGAAATCGCAGCCTTCTGCGCGTCCGAGTATGACCCCGTGGTCAATCTCCACCAATCCTTTGCCCCGAGCCTTAACAGGTTCAGAGCACACCTCACCCTCTGATCAGCAGGGCATGAACATGTGAAGAAAACACCCCTCCACGACTGATAACCATCTCATAGCGACGATCGGATCCCGAACTCCATCAAAGGTGGGAGGCTCCATATTATCGAAGTCCCGATACTGAAAACCCCTACTAGCTCCTCCCCCTGCCGCTGCTACAGCCACTGTAGCCGCCGCGTCAGCCGTCTCCATGAGAGCCGCATAGCGCTCATCAAAATACTCCACCATGGCGGTCTTGATCGACCCAAACAGTTCCAGCAGCTCGGCCCGGAACAATACAACAACCTCATCATGCAGGATCTCTCGAATCCTCACATCCAACTCGTGCGTACTCATCTGACCGATAACCTCGGGCGGTACTGACCCGTCCACAACTCCTTCTCCTGCACCCGATCCTGACCCGGATCCACTCACACCAGGCCTCGAAATCACCATACTGGAAATAAACCACCAAACCTCAGACACTTCCCACTTTCCCGGGAACCAACTCTCCACCCAACCCTAGAGGTCATGGTTTCTCTGATACGCATATGGGTCCTGTGCTTTCAGTAGTACGGGCCCATACTACCTTCCACACCTACCCATATTTGTATGAAGTACTACCACAACACCCTAGCGACAAATGTTCATAGCAAGCGCTCGATCCTCACTCCTAGAGGAACACTGGAAATCTCAACAGAGGAAAACCCTAGGCTAGCAGGCATCATAAAACAGGCAACATTAACATGAAGTCCTGAAGATCCCTAGCCTAACACTAGCATGATGTTCTATCAAAGCTCAATAAAACAAATGTCATGAATGGTAATTTGGGGTTACTTACTGGCTTCGGCTGATCGTAGCTCCGCGTCCTCCTTTTACTTAATTTGAAAACCATTTTATTTTCTCTTTTTAAAACGCTCCTCGATTTGAGATTGGAGTCACACGAGTGTTCCTCCAATTCGCTCAAACCAAGGCTCTGATACCAACTTGTAACGACTAAAATTTTCAACATAATTTAAACTTTTCAAAACAATTCATTTTAATAACATTATTACAAAAAGGTTTTCAATACATTATTTATCCGAATATTCCCAGGTCCATTTCATAAAACATAAACGCGAGGAACGGTACGATCACGCCTTTGCCTTGCCATATTATCCTGAAGAACCTGAAAAACATTAAACCATAACTGTAAGCCCGAAAGCTTAGTGAGATACCCCCAAAATACCAACCACATATACGCCCTTCCAGGCCACAACCTTCCGGTCCAAAACATATTGCCTTCCGGCCCATAACATATTGCCTTCCGGCCCATAACATATTTCCTTCCGGCCCATAACATATTGCCTTCCGGCCCATAACATAAAAAGCATACATAACATAACAGAACATAGAACAGCCATGCATATCAGGTCAAACTCCAGTCTAAACAACCCTGTGCACATAACATTCAATCATATAACGGTTCGCAGTCGACAATTCGGTCAAGCAGATCACATAACATATCCTTACCCTAACCAAGATACCGACCTAGCCGATCACGAGCATATATCACCCTACGTCTCAGTCAAGATACTACTCACACACATAAGCCTTTCCAGGCCATGACCTTCCGGTCCACATAACGTAGAATGCCTTCCGGCCCATATCATAATACCTTCCGGCCCATATCAAACAATACCATAACAAACAACTACCCGGATTTCCATCCGGTAAAGGGTCGGCCTTGGTGCCGTAGACCCTATCGATATAGTGAGGATAACTCACCTCGAAACTGCCGGCTGAAAGGATAAGATCCCGCTGCTCCGAACTCTAACACGAACTCCTTCACTGGACACCAAAACAATCAACTCAATATATACCCTTAATTACCAAAATACCCCCGGAAGACAACTGGTCAACCTTGGACAACGTCAAAGTCAGCCCGTAACTGACACTACACGCCGAGACAACCCGATGACTTGCTGAGTCCCCAAGCTCAGAACTTCCCTCAACCCACGACCTAACTCGCCCAGTCACCCCGAGACTCGCTGAGTCCAACGACTCTGAGTCCACTCGCACCCAAATCACCAAGTCATCCCTTGACTCACCGATTCTCGACTCAACCAGAAATTATTGGGACTCTTCGACAAGACTCGTCGAGTCTAAGGCTATCTGCAACCTACTCGCTGAGTTGTTCATCCAACTCGTCGAGTTCCAGCTTATCTTCAAGCAACTCATCGAGTCCACCCTTATGACTCGCCGAGTACCGGTCTGAATCCAAACAGAAGTATTCCAGGCCATGCAATTGATCCAAAACATAGATCTAACCTCCTACAACCCATCCATCACGTAAAGCGGTAAACTTTACGTGAATCCAAAGAGATCTAGCCCTTTTACTCTAGAGTTTGGGGTTTGGGACAAGATAGCTCCATCATCAACACAAGAACAGGGAATTTAATGCTCTTAAGACCTTCTCCACTCCATATCTGAGGTAGCAACCTCAGATCTATCCTTTAAACTCAAGATGCCACAAATCTAAGCTTCCCACACAACCCAACAATGAAGAAACTAGAAGAACACAGCCCAAGAACGAGATATTACCTCAAAGGAATGCCCCAACTGCAATAAAACTTGAATCCAATAAAATCCCTTTGATCCAAGCCTCTTCTCCTTCAAGATTCTTCCACAAGCACCTCTCCAAGCTCCAAATGCACTCCAATCTCTCACAGTCACGATTTCTAGGGTTTCTGGACTTCAAGGGGGATCAAAGAGGCTGGGGAGGGGACATAATGTTCTTTAAATAGGGCTCATTCCCCGGATTTAGGGTTTTCTCCGCACAGCACCTACTCACCGAGTCCATCTTTGGACTCGTCGAGTAGGCCACTTGACTCGCGACCAAAGTCGCGACCCTACTCGCCGAGTCCATCCATGGACTCGCCGAGTTGCCCTTTAAAATTTACATTTTTAGTCCTTCAACTCTACTCTTCCTATTCCGGGATGTTACACTTCAGTTTTGAAAAACTTCTTTCCGCGGAACCAACCGTGACCGGTACCGTCAACAAAATCCTATACGCCACCAACACATTAGGAAACATGTCCATTTCCTTTGCAAACTCCATAATTTGAATGGCTATCCAAGGAAGTTCACCTTTGTATGCTTCATCCGACAACATTTCCTGCAAAACTTGTAACTCAATAAATAAATCTTTTCCATCAATATCAAGGTCTTCGCCATTTGTCAAACTAGTTTCAAGTTTCTTACAACTTTTTTTTTAATTCATCATCAAATAAGGATTTTAACTTTAAACCATCAAACAAAAATCCAAAAATAGATTCAAAATGTTGCATTTGCTCAAATCTACTTCTCAGTTGATTTAGAGCCATATCTACTATAATAATAAAATAATCAGTTCTAAAATTTTCTTGAGAAGATTATTGTTCTCTTTCGGTATTTGGAATTTCATCAAATTGTTTTTTTCTACTATAAACACGTTTGATAGGAAATTTTGGTTCAACTCCAATATTTTCTGCTATTTCTTTAGCCTCATTAATATCAAAGTCAAACCCATTTTCCCTATATTTTCAAAATAATTAACTAATCCCTCTAAGTTTTTTATTGCAACATCAAGAATCATATCTTTGGATTGTAATTTTTTACTTACCAAATTAATTCTATATAAAATTTCATGCCATATCACTAAACTTAAAATAAATTCAAAATTAGAAAATTCACCATTTACTAGTGATTCCGCATCTCTACAAACCTTACCATCATCACTCACTTGAGCTAATTTTGTTAATGCTTCTTTTATTTGAAAAAGTTGAGTTTTTATTGCTTTAACAATTTCAATGTGACTTTCCCAACGAGTAGTAGATAATGATTTTAGGGTTAATTCATCAACATGATCAAGTAAAACACTCCATCTATGTGTGGAGCTAGAAAAAACATTATATATTGTTTGACACGTACCGAAAAAAGTTTCAGCTTTATGACAAGAATTTGCCATATCACACAAAACTAGGTTTAAACTATGACATCCACAAGGCATATAAAAAGCACTTGAGTTTATATCAAGTAATCTTTTTTGTACACCTTGATGTTTGCCTTTCATATTTGCTCCATTATCATATCCTTGTCCTCAGATACAATTTATATCCAAGTCAAGAGATTTTAAAGCATTTTGTAACACATTAAAAAGTCCTAAACCAGATGTATCTTCTACAATTAAAAACTCTAAAAAAAACTCTTTAACTTTTATTGGAACACTTGTAACATCAACACATCTAATAATTAAAGTCATTTGTTCTTTACGACTTGCATCCGGAGTGCAATCTAGAGTTATCGCAAAATATTTTGAATTTTTTATTTTTATAATAATTGCACTTTTTACTTCGGATGCCAACATTTCAATTAATTCATTTTGAATTTTATGACTAAGGTAATGAAAATGACTTTTTTTTTGAATAAGTTGAAAATGGTGTTTCATTACGGGATCAAACTCAACAATCATTTGAAATACACCTAAAAACTTACCATTAGATTTCTCATATATTTTTTCATTAGTTCCACGAAAAGCCAAGTTATATTCAGCTAAACATTTTACAACAACAATAATTCTTATCAAAACTTCTTTCCAATGTTGAGTATCTTTTTTTATTCTTTCTTGTAACTCTTTATCAATTGTTTCATTTTTCCTTAACCTAAGTCGTGTTTGTGTCCATGTTTTTAAATTAATCATGTGTTCAAAAGTATGTTCATGTTCATTCAATTTTTCACTAAGATGTTTCCAATCATTAATTCCTTCGGTTGCCAAATTACTTCTAGATCGAGCTGTTTTAAATAACTTACAACAAAAACAAAACAATTTATCAAGTTCTTTCGAATACACCAACCACTTTCTATCATAAGAGTCACAATTTCTTAATTTACGAACATAAAATGCACAAGAAAAATGTCTACCTAGTGCATCTTTTGGAAAAAAAATTGTTATTTTCAATTTCCCTAATAGATCATTTTTCTACAAGCAAATCTTTCAGTTTTAAATCTAACTTATCACATATTCTTGGATCAAAAATATTAATATCACTAGATTTATCAACAAAATCATTATTTTCAAGATCATTAAAATTTTCAATAGGTTCATTAGAAGTTTCAATTGGACCTTTAGAATTATCAACAAAATCATTAGTTTCAACATCATTAGAATTTTCATCATTATTTTCACTTCTAAAAAAAATACTTATTTAAAGATCCTTGTAATTTATTAGTAAGATCTTGTTCTCTTTGTTTTCTTTTTCTATTTTTAGCACCAGATGGTTGTTTTCTAGGAAACATATTTAAACTTCACAAAAAAATTAAAAGTAAAAAATATAGTAACAACAAAGAAGGATTCAACCTGAAGTTACTTAGCAATCCGTATCCACAACTTGAAGTTATCAATCCGTATCCACAACCTAAACAAAAAAAGAAATAGTATCCTTTAGATTTTCAGAAATTAATCTAACAGCATATTATTTAAAAATAAAAAACACATAATTTTTTCAACTTCATAATTTACATATCAATATTTAATTTCTGATTATATATAACAAATTATTTGGAATTCAGAAAACCATATCATTATTCAAAAAAAAAATACAACAGTTTATATAAAAACAATTACAGCTTTAGAGTAGTAGAAGAAATAGAAGAAAAGTTTATATAGAAAACCATATCATTATTCAAAAAAAAATACAATAGTTTATATAAAAAAATACAACAGTTTATATAAAACAATAGTTTATCAAAACAGTTACAAAAAATAGAAAAAAAGAATTACCTAGAAAATTAATGAAGCTTAGACTGCTTAGTGTAGTTCACGATGAACAAGACTGCAAGTCTGCACAGTGCCGGCCCAAGCCCAGAACTAGGGATGTCAAAAAGTCTCGTGGGACCCCGATCCCATAGGGGCCCGTCCCGTATGGGGGCATTTGTTGAAAAAAAATTGGGGACGGGGGCAGGGTCGGGGGCAAGGTTAACCCCCATTTTGATTTCGGGGGCGGAGGCGGGGGTTGGTAGTCCCATCCCGAAACCCCTGTGAGGGCCCCGTTAATAAATTATATAAATTGACATATATTAATTATATAAATATAATAAAAAATAAAATGATTTTTACGTACAAAAATTCAACAAAAAACATGTTTTTAAGTTGTTTGTATTGTGTAAAATTATGTTATTTGTTATCCAAAAAATAGTTTCTTTTAGCAAACAATAACTTCTTTTAGCCCAAATAAGTTAGCCCAAAATCAATCGGGGGCGGGGGCGGGGGTCAGAAGGGGAATTCGGGGGCGGGGGCGGGGGCGGGGTAACGGGAAAATTTTGGGAGCGGGGACGGGGGATGCAATCCCCGTCCCGTTTGCCCCCGTTGACATCCCTACCCAGAGCGAGTTGGGCCACGGCCCAGGGTAGCAAGGTGTAGTGGGGTATCAATTTAAAGGATGTTATAATGTTATTGTATATTGGGCTTTGGTTAGTCCAGTAAAATGTGAAGACATAAGACATAAGGGGCAGGAGACGGGCAACCTAATTAGCACCATCAACACAACACAGACGCATATCGATTCTTTAATTCATCTTTGTCTCTTCGATCTAAAACACACGTGATACGCCAAAGATGAAGAACACGAGGCGTCGGGCGTCGAATGGAGAGGACTGTTACAGTTTACACCCTTGGCTATATCGATCGACGATTCGACGATCGCTCATAAGTCATCGCGCTCTGCCTCTCTCGCTATCGTCCACAGTCGAAAGTCCACTTCAGCTTTCAGCCTTTCTCTCGCCCTTTCTCTCGTTAACTTCTCGCCTTCTCCTATGTTCTTTCTTTCTGAATCGACCTCTAGTCCTCTACTACTCTAAAGTTGTAATAGTTTATCTATTGCTGTAAATCTGTTGTGTTAAAGTGAAGATTCAAAGGTGCCAAATTGGGATCGATTGAATTTGTCCTCTTGAAGTCCTAATCCTGTAATCCAGTAAGTTTTAAATATTATTTCAAGTTTCTTGCATAACCTACTTAAAATTTCAAAAATCTTACAGTGATTACTGGTTAAAATTTATGAAATTTCAGTTTTCTTATATAGGTTACTGCCCAGGGAAGGGAAATTTCGATCAAGTTGAAGTTGCAGACTTGCAGTCTTGTTCATCGTGAACTACACTAAGCAGTCTAAGCTTCATTAATTTTCTAGGTAATTCTTTTTTTCTATTTTTTTGTAACTGTTCTGATAAACTGTTGTTTTATATAAACTGTTGTATTTTTTTTACATAAACTGTTGTATTTTTTTTGAATAATGATATGGTTTTCTATATAAACTTTTCTTTTATTTCTTCTACTACTCTAAAGTTGTAATTGTTTTTATATAAACTATTGTAATTTTTTTTTTGAATAATGATATGGTTTTCTAAATTCCAAATAATTTGTTATATATAATCAGAAATTAAATATTGATATGTAAATTATGAAGTTGAAAAAATTATGTGTTTTTTATTTTTGAATAATATGCTGTTAGATTAATTTCTGAAAATCTAAAGGATACTATTTCTTTTTTTTGTTTAGGTTGTGGATACGGATTGATAACTTCAAGTTGTGGATACGGATTGCTAAATAACTTCAGGTTGTATCCTTCTTTGTTGTTACTACATTTTTTACGTTTAATTTTTTTTGTGAAGTTTAAATATGTTTCCTAGAAAACAACCATCTGGTGCTAAAAATAGAAAAAGAAAACAAAGAGAACAAGATCTTACTAATAAATTACAAGGATCTTTAAATAAGTATTTTTTTTAGAAGTGAAAATAATGATGAAAATTCTAATGATGTTGAAACTAATGATTTTGTTGATAATTCTAAAGGTCCAATTGAAACTTCTAATGAACCTATTGAAAATTTTAATGATCTTGAAAATAATGATTTTGTTGATAAATCTAGTGATATTAATATTTTTGATCCAAGAGTATGGGATAAGTTAGATTTAAAACTGAAAGATTTGCTTGTAGAAAAATGGTCTATTAGGGAAATTGAAAATAACAATTTTTTTCCAAAAGATGCACTAGGTAGACATTTTTCTTGTGAATTTTATGTTCGTAAATTAAGAAATTGTGACTCTTATGATAGAAAGTGGTTGGTGTATTCGAAAGAACTTGATAAAGTGTTTTGTTTTTGTTGTAAGTTATTTATAACAGCTCGATCTAGAAGTAATTTGGCAACCGAAAGAATTAATGGTTGGAAACATCTTAGTGAAAAATTGAATGAACATGAACATACTTTTGAACACATGATTAATTTAAAAACATGGACACAAACACGACTTAGGTTAAGGAAAAATGAAACAATTGATAAAGAGTTACAAGAAAGAATAAAAAAAGATACTCAACATTGGAAAGAAGTTTTGATAAGAATTATTGTTGTTGTAAAATGTTTAGTTGAATATAACTTGGCTTTTCGTGGAACTAATGAAAAAATATATGAGAAATCTAATGGTAAGTTTTTAGGTGTACTTCAAATGATTGTTGAGTTTGATCCCGTAATGAAACACCATTTTCAACTTATTCAAAAAAAAAAGTCATTTTCATTACCTTAGTCATAAAATTCAAAATGAATTAATTGAAATATTGGCATCCGAAGTAAAAAGTGCAATTATTAGAAAAATAAAAAATTCAAAATATTTTTCGATAATTCTAGATTGCACTCCGGATGCAAGTCGTAAAGAACAAATGACTTTAATTATTAGATGTGTTGATGTTACAAGTGTTCCAATAAAAGTTAAAGAGTTTTTTTTAGAGTTTTTAATTGTAGAAGATACATCTGGTTTAGGACTTTTTAATGTGTTACAAAATGCTTTAAAATCTCTTGACTTGGATATAAATTGTATCTGAGGATAAGGATATGATAATGGAGCAAATATGAAAGGCAAACATCAAGGTGTACAAAAAAGATTACTTGATATAAACTCAAGTGCTTTTTATATGCCTTGTGGATGTCATAGTTTAAACCTAGTTTTGTGTGATATGGCAAATTCTTGTCATAAAGCTAAAACTTTTTTCGGTACGTGTCAAACAATATATAATGTTTTTTATAGCTCTACACATAGATGAAGTGTTTTACTTGATCATGTTGATGAATTAACCCTAAAATCATTATCTACTACTCGTTGGGAAAGTCACATTGAAATTGTTAAAGCAATAAAAACTCAACTTTTTCAAATAAAAGAAGCATTAACAAAATTAGCTCAAGTGAGTGATGATGGTAAGGTTTGTAGAGATGCGGAATCACTAGTAAATGGTGAATTTTCTAATTTTGAATTTATTTTAAGTTTAGTGATATGGCATGAAATTTTATATAGAATTAATTTGGTAAGTAAAAAATTACAATCCAAAGATATGATTCTTGATGTTGCAATAAAAAACTTAGAGGGATTAGTTAATTATTTTGAAAAATATAGGGAAAATGGGTTTGACTTTAATATTAATGAGGCTAAAGAAATAGTAGAAAATATTGGAGTTGAACCAAAATTTCCTATCAAACGTGTTTATAGTAGAAAAAAACAATTTGATGAAATTCCAAATACCGAAAGAAAACAACAATCTTCTCAAGAAAATTTTAGAACTGATTATTTTATTATTATAGTAGATATGGCTCTAAATCAACTGAGAAGTAGATTTGAGCAAATGCAACATTTTGAATCTATTTTTGGATTTTTGTTTGATGGTTTAAAGTTAAAATCCTTATTTGATGATGAATTAAAAAAAAAGTTGTAAGAAACTTGAAACTAGTTTGACAAATTGCGAGGACCTTGATATTGATGGAAAAGATTTATTTATTGAGTTACAAGTTTTGCAGGAAATGTTATCGGATGAAGCATACAAAGGTGAACTTCCTTGGATAGTCATTCAAATTATGGAGTTTGCAAAGGAAATGGACATGTTTCCCAATGTGTTGGTGGCGTATAGGATTTTGTTGACGGTACCGGTCACGGTTGGTTCCACGGAAAAAAGTTTTTCAAAATTGAAGTTATTGAAATCATATCTTCGGAGTACCATGACTCAAGAAAGATTAAATGGATTAATAATTGAGTATTGAAAGTTAATTCCTACGAAGTCTTGATTATGATAAAATAATAGATGTTTTTGTTTCAAAAAATGTAAGGAGACATCGTTTTAGATAAATTTTATGTATACTTTTGTTTGTGTAACCTTGTTTTCATTTGACTATAAAATTTATTTCATTTTTGCTATTTTTTTTTAATTAAATAAAGGCATAATTTAGAATCTCGCCCTGGCATTGAAAATCAATGGATCGGCCCTGATTCCATTTCATCCTTTCCCTATGAAACGAGACGCAATACATCAAACATGCAACTTCCACCCCGAACCTTCTCATGAAACCTACAACTACGTTGCTTCTTCCTCAAGACCAAAATCCATACGTGAAAACAATCTTCTATATGTGAACTTATATCATCACAAAAGCTGATGTGGAAATATCTCACCAAAGATATGAGAAAACATGTAACATCCTTAAAAAATTTCAAATAGTAGAACTAAGGTTGGAACCTGTTACATGAAAATACAAGTCATAAGAGATTGAGAAATTCATATAAATGGACAAGATTCACCCCTAATCTTGAACAAATATCATTTCAGCTTCTGATGATGCTCGTTTAAACTTTGTTAACTCAATCAAAAACTTTAATCTGTCCTCAGTCATATACACACTTGGGGTGATGCTCATAGTCTCAAGAACAGGCGAATTTCCAAGCATAAATCCTATGAATCCAATTTCATGTGGAACTCCAGACATATCCATCATTTTCACCATCTTCAAATGTTCAAATTTGCACTCAAACTCACATTCCTTCTCCCAAAAATCCAAATCCGGAGCTTCTCTTGCAGATGATGAATTCGATGAACCCTAAAAATCATATCCAAAATAAAATTAGAGTCGAATCACAAATGGGTTGCTTTTCATCTTCAAGATTGATAAAGATTCTTTAAACTCACAGCAATTTGAAGTTCTTCAAGATTTGGAGAATTTAGAATCAATCGAAGAACAACTTTTAATTCTTTCATGTGCTCAAAGCTTACTTGAGAGAGCTCAATGAACTTAAGCTTACCATACTTCATCTCTGTTTTTCCAAAGGTGTTGTTACCTATACTCATATACTGAATAACATACAAAAAAAGAAAAGTGCTTCAACAGTTGATAAAATCAACAAATGAAGTTGTATAATTATATCAACATCTTACTTCTGTAAAATAACTTCTACCAATGAGTCTTTGAAGAGAAGGTAAGTTTCCAAGAAACTTGTCAAACTTACAACCTGAACTTTGACCGAAATGTTGGGCTAAATCATCGGTCATATACATGGAAACAGTTATAGCAACTAATTTTGGAGCATATTTAAGAAATATGTCTTTAATCTCACCTTCCAAGATTAAAAACTTTAGATTTGGTGAACAAATTGTAAGTTCTAAGCTATCATAATACGATAAATTCAATGTTTCAAGAAGAATGCAACCAGTGATAAGATTCTGAAGAGCTTCTGAACCAACAAGAACTTGTTGAAAGCTAAGGTGTTTTAAATATGGGAATCCTTTAAAAGATAATGGAGGGTTTAAAGCCCATCTAAAAAGCTCCAAATTAACCAGCTTTTGACATGAAAAAAGACAAGTAGGTGCTTTAAACCACTCGCCACCTAATTCAAGAACCAATTCTTTAACATCTTTTCTTGATAAGAAAAGCAGCCATTGATCTAAATCAGGGGAGGATTGTAAATAAGCTGTAGATAGAACAAATCGATTGATAGGGCCATGGTGAAGTAGAAGAAATCGACTTATAAACTTTGCAAGTGATCTATCTCGGGTCCCTGATGCACATTTATCATTGAACACAAGGTTTGTAAGTGTAGCCCATTTGTATCTCCATTTAGAGGATAATATACTTGTTCTTACAGCATCTCTTAATGGCATCTTTGTGAGTATGGTTTCAATGATACTTTGAGGAAGATCAGTTATATAGTCGACTCTAGAGGTCATTTTTCTTCGCATTTGTCCCTCTTCCCTACAAAACAATGACATAAAAAGAGTCTCTTTAGGGTTCCAAATTCTTAATCTATAATATTGAAAGGCCAATTTTGGAGGTCGAAAAACTCGATGAGTTCCATTGTAATAATCATTAGGTTTAGGGTTCCACATCCCTAATCTATAAACCAGTGACGAAAATGGACTCCATATAAATAAAATCAATTACGCATGAATATGTGTTCGTATGAAATCAAAACTTAAGCAGAGTGAGTGACAAAAGAACATAATTCATACGATTAAAGAAAACAATAGCCCTATAAGGGACATGATCTACAAAACTCGAAAAAAAAAAAAAAAAAGGTATCAAAGAGGGGTGGCGTCGAAATGAGATTATTTTTTCTATCCAAATTGCAAACTTGAGAGAACCCACAGAAGGAGAAACAGTTATGTTGAAATCTAGAAGAAAATGTGATCATATCAGAAAATAACAGTCGCCTAGCTATTGCAGAAAGAAAGAATTTTTACCAAATTAGATGTGAAAGAAGGAGATTCGTGCTATGATTAAGACCGATGATCCTTGATGGTTCTGATATGAGAGGGAAGCGAAAGAGAAGAAGGATGAAAGCATCTAATACAATATGATATACACCGTTATATACCCATTTCCTTTTTTTTTTTTTTTACGGACGACCGGTCTAATGAGAGGCGACCGGACAGGTCTAAGACGATCAATTCTAAAGCGGTCCAGACGGTCATAGGTCAAACTAGGTCCGATATAGGGGCAAAAACCCATTACCCATTACGGGGTTATTTTTACAATGTTATGGGTTCGGGAGCAAGGTAAGTGGGGCAAGGAGTTTCGTTCCGCATTGTAAGGTATTAAACTGGTAATACTTTGATGCCAAGCCCAAACAAAAGAGGAACAGGAAAAACTATGACAAAAGATTTTATTGCTTATCTAAACTAAGGAATACATGTCCTTATTTATACTAATGAAAGCAGTAACCTAAACCAATACGTAATACTTGTTAAGCAAGTAGACAACTTCCTAATCTAAATCAAATACATAAAATAAAAAGGTTTTTCCCAAAATACCCCTACACTCATAAATCCGATTAACCCAACAATCCCCCCCTTAATCGGATTGATCATACCTCTCGTTCACAAGAGTGTTGAATCATCGTCTTTCCGAACCATCCCGACTTTTCCTAGACACCCGACCTCCATCTTGATCACGTCCAAAGTCGTCCAACCCCTTTGATTCTTCACAACACACGTAACATGTAACATGGCATCATGTTGGATATGTTCATTACCATCTACACTTTTCTCGGATGCACGACCTCTCCCCGGCCAGATCCAAAATCATCTGATATGAGCTTCCACCACCATAATGTTCACAACGTGTTGTTTCTCCAATCTCTTCATTTGTTCCGATTACCGTTCTTCAAATAGGCATCTCTACTGACTAAGAAAACAAAGCCACCCGCTCCACCGTTTTCTTTCAATTTGTCAAACGAACTGAATCTAAAGCTACCTGCTTTGACGGATCCTTCTTACCCCTTATCACGAACAAACCGATCAAGAACCATGCAATCCCTTTAACTTTTCTGCTTTCTGATTTCAACCGATCAACATCCTATTATCTCTTTTCACCACCCAAACCTTTTTAATCAAGCTTGTTCCGAGAATAGGCATGAAAATTTCACCCGACCCGATGGGGAACCCGGTTAACCCGCCCGAATCGTGGACGGGTATTCCACGCAAAAATGGGTGTCAGGGATCCCTATATGCTAAAGTCGGGGATGGGGTCGGAGCTGGGTATACCAATCCCCAACCTACCCCATCCCCACTTTAATGACATCATATATATATATATATATATATATATATATATATATATATATATATATATATATATATATATATATATATATATATATATATATATATATATACACACACACACACTAGGTTATAACCCGTAGGAACCACAATTATAAAATAATTAAATATTTATTAATTACTAATAAATTATTGTAAATAAATTATTAATTAAGATATATATTTTTGTATTTATATAAAATTATAATCGTTGATTTAAATGAAAATGTGAAATCGAAAGGATAATATTATGCTTAATTTAGATCAAGCTGATTTCCAGTCACTCAATTTAGTAGATTAGTACAATTTAATTTTGACTTTTTTAATTTTGACTTTTATTTTTACAATTTAATTTTCAAATTTTCAAATAAAACAATGTAAACAATTGTACAATATACTCAATATATATATATATATATATATATATATATATATATATATATATATATATATATATTGAGTATATTGTACAATTGTTTACATTGTTTTATTTGAAAATTTGAAAATTAAATTGTAAAAATAAATAGGTGTTATGCAGGGATTTAGTATATGTGAAGGGATTGCATAAAGGTGACGTGATTGTTTAAAATTACATTTATTGATTAAGGGTTATTGTAATAAATTAGGCAACAGATATTACAAATCAATTTTTTGCCGACATGTTTCATCTGTGTAAAAGGGATGATTGAATTAGTGGAAATATAATTAATGAGAAAAAATCAAAGACTGATAAGTGGTAAATAATTAATTTCAAGCTCTAATTAATTGGCACGTGACAAATTTGCTACTCTTTTATTAGGTAAGGATATATATATATATATATATATATATATATATATATATATATATATATATATATATATATATATATATATATATATATATATATATATTAGTATATTAATCTATTGAATATGAAATAAGTGCACTAAGAATGAATTGATTTTTATTAGAACATCAGAGACAAAGTTTCTATACCAAATTATGTTCCTAATTCCAAGAGTTGTTAAATCAGCATTTTGTTCGACAGTCCGTATACTAAATCGTCACTTCTTGTTTTGATGCTAGTTAGACTTTATGATTGATATGATCATTATCTAATTATGGCCTCTGTTTTTATCACTTATTAAACCTGTTTTTTTTTTTTTTTTTTTTTTTTTTTGTGTTTTGCGTAAGTTGAGTTTATTATCTTGATAGATCGGGGATGGGTTAGGGATAGGTCGGGGAAAAGCCCAAAATTTAAAGGGGAGAGGATTCGATTCCCCGCATCCGTTGGGGATGGGGATGAAGATGGGGACGAGGTTAGACACTCGGGGATGGGGACAGGGATGGCCAACCCCGTCCCATTTCTATCCCTATCCGAGAACACTTTTTCACCGAACAACAAGACAAGTTCACAACCACCTTTACCGACTGTCGTCACCCGCAAAACGAACGGAATCAAATTCACTTGCTTTGACGTCTTCTCGTACGTTTATTTCGCGCCTCCAGTTAGTCTATCTCTACCTTAGAACAAGTTTGGTCAAGAAAAATTGGGGTTGTTGTTTAGATGTTCAACTCGTGCTCAAAAACAATGCACACACCCTTAAATTGAACCTGATTCCCACTGCATTAGCCCCACAACGTAAGGTTACACTTTTTCTTGTAACCAACTCTCGAACCAGCCGCCCTACGACTTCATGAGCCCTAGGCTCTGATACCAAGTGTAAGGTATTAAACTGGTAATACCTTCATGTCCAAGACCAAACAAAAGAGGAACTGGAAAAACTATCACAATGGATTTTATTGTTATAGATCTTTATCTAAACTAACGAATACATGTCCTTATTTATACTAATTAAAGCAATAACTTAAACTAATACATAATACTTGTTAAGCAAGCAGAAAACTTCCTAATCTAAATCAAATACTTAAAAAAAATTCCTAAAATACCCCTACGCTCATAAATCCGATTAACCCAACACAAATATCCCGCATGGGCCCCAAAATAATTATTTAATATTTAACTATTTTATTTATAAAAATAAATATTAAACTTAGAGTAGCCATTATGTAATATATATTTTGTATATGGATAACTAGTGTAATATGTAAGGTTTAACAAAATAAACAAGTGAAAAAATAAGGTTAAACGGAAGATTTTGGGTCAGATGGGGCTAATGAGGGATTAAGGAGCTAATGAGGGATTAAGGAAAACGGAGAAACAAGGGCGGGATCGGGGGCAGTCTTGAAATTTGGGGGTGGGATCGGGGTAGGTAAATGGGGGAACTCGGGTCAGGTTCAAGGTCGGGGGAAACAGGGAAACAGACGAATTTCGGGGCGGGAAGGGTATTTATGCCCTCATTTGGTCTTATTGATATCCCTAATCCCACAACAAGCCCTAATGGTTCCTACTTGCTTAATCATTATTTCTCTTCAAAAATCTCACATCTCTCGGCAGGCTTTGATTGGAACACACTATTTGAGAAATGTAGCAAAGCAAACCGTACCATATCGATCTGGAATAATTTTGTGCAACTCAAACAAAAACAAGTTATTTGTTGGATGCAATCAATGTCAACAAGTTATATATTAACAAGATTTTGGAAGAAGAAACGGAAAGCTAGACCTGTCATCATGTAATAACTCCGATGTGGAAGAAACTGATAAAGACGTCATTGTTGACACTAAAAAACGACCTGCAAATTACACAATAAGTACAATATAACAACCACAACCATGATTACCCCATATACCGACGACACTTGCAAATTTTGGAATTTCCTTCCACGTATCTTCGTTTCAATAATATGTTTTTGTTTTACAAATTAAGTTAAGTTATAAAATAATAATTTCTAAGCTTTTTATATTAATGAAATATTGAAGTTTTATATGTTAATGTTATGAGACAAAACTGTCCAAAAAGACTTGGGTTAAAAAACATAGAATCAGAAAAAAAAAAAATAAATAAATAAATAAATAAAAATAAAAAAAAATAAAAAAAAAAACAAAAGTAATAGTTTTGATTATTTGAATTATTGTGAGATCGATCTAAGGTTATTATAAATGCATGGAAATAGCGTGGTGTATTAGGAATATGAAAAAAAAAAAAAATACTATTGATAGTAATAGTCAAATTGGTATCAATGCAAAATCAATCCTTGGAAAGATTGGCATGTACCCTATATGTTACAAACTTTCAACCACACATGGAGCCTTGAAAATCTATAGACACTTTGTGAAAAGTTTGGAATTGTGGCTGACATATACATAGAAACAAAACTCTCTAAGCAAGGGTAAAGTTTATCTCTTGTTCATTTTTTTAAGTTTAAATATGAAAATAACCTCATCCAAAATGTATCTTCTTTTTGGGTTTGGATCAATAACATGCAAAATAAATAGTGAAAAAATAAGGTAAATAAGATTAAACGGAGGATTCGGGTCAAACGTGGTTAACAGGGGATTAGGGGAAACAGGGGAGGGATCGGGGATGGTCTTGGAATTCAAGGATAGGATCCGAGGGTTGGTAAATGGGAGAATTCAAGGTCAGGGAAACAAGCAAAAAAAAAATTTTTAATTATTTATTTATTTATTTTTGGGTGGGGTGGGGGGGGGGGGGGGGGGGGGGGGAAGCTATTTATACCCATGTTTGGTCCCGTTAACATCCATAATCCTGCAAAGGTTCCTACTTGGCAACCATTTTTTTCACCTCAATCACTATTTCTTTTTAAAAATCTCACATATTCTTTCTAAAATTTCATCTTTTACCAATTACTCATTTTCTAGTTAAACAGAAAATATCAAGAGTCAAAAAAGTAGTTCATGTGTCGGTCAGTCGGGCTTTGATCCAAGCGCACCATTTGAGAAATGCAACAAAGCAAACTATACCATATCGATCTTAGAATAATTTTGTGCAACTCAAACTAAACAACAAATTCTTTGTTGGATGCAACGTCGACAACTTATATATTAAAATGAAATTTTGGAAGAAAAAAATGGAAAACAGGACCTATCATCATTAGGGTGGTAACTCTCGACCTAACCCATAACTTGACCCAACCCGATGGGTTTGGGTTGAGATTTTTGATCCACCAACCCACTAACCTCGTGTGTGTGTGTATATATATATATATATATATATATATATATATATATATATATATATATATATATATATATTACAATTAAAAAATGATATATTTAGTTATTAATGAAATTTGATTTCCATCCGTTTTCGTAATATTTCGTATCATAGTATTCCTTCTGTATTTGTATGTGACTAATGTGCGTTTGCGGTTCGTTAATCAAAAAAGAAAAAATACATGTCATTATTTTTTAGATATCCACAAGTCACGAACGAAGAATTCATTCACTTTCTATGAATGTTTTCATTTTTCATTTTTGTTTATATGTTATTGAATTTATGAATTTATGTTGAAAACCCATTTTTATGTTAATTACTTTAATCATTTTATGAATTTATGTTGAAAAACGTTACTTTTTAAAATGCATTGCTTATTTATTAAATGGGTTATATGGTTTGGGTTTGACCCATTAACTTGTGAACCTGCGAACTCATATACTTAAACGGGTTATATGGGTTGGGTTGGGTTGAGGTTTCCAACCCACCAACCCGTGACCTACCAACCCATATATTATATGGGTTGGGTTGAGTTTATGTTTTCTGACTCGTCAACCCGCCAACCCAAACCCAACCCAATTGTCAGGCCTAATCATCATGTACTAACACCGCCTAATCATTATGTACTAACACCGATGTGGAAGAAACTGACAAACTTCATTGTCTGACACTCAAGAACCGACCATGAATAGCCATAATAGCAACGACACTTGCCATTTTTGGAATTTCCTTCTGCATATGTTGTTTCATTAATATGTTTTTGTTTTAAAAATTAAGTAAAGTTATAAAATAATTTTTAAGTTTTTTGTATTAATGGTGTTGGTTATTTGAATTATTGTGAGATCAATTTGAGGTTATTATGAATGCATCTAAATCGAGTGGTGTATAAGGAACATGAAAAAAATACGAATGATAGTAGTACTAATGATGATATTGATAGTCAAATTGGTATCAATGCAAAATCAAAACTCTAATGAGTAATCCTTGGAAAGATTGGCATGTACCCTATATGTTACAAACTTTCAACCACACATGGAGCCTTGAAAATCTATGGACACTTTTGTGAAAAGTTTGGAATAGTGGCTTACATATACATAGAAACAAAACTCTCTAAGCAAGGGAAAAGTTTATCTCTTGTTCATTTTTTTAAGTTTTAACTATGAAAATAACCTCATCCAAAATGTATCTTCCTTTTGGGTTTGGATCAAGAACATGCAAAAACTTCATTATTATTGAGAGGATAGCATGTGTTGAAGAAATATGATTTCAGCTCCATAAACCTTAATGCCATCAACACAGAGTTCATAAATCCATACAAGTCTTTGATTTGCATATCAGCATGTAACAAGTTACAATCATGAGATAATAAATGTTGTAAAGATCTACACTTGATCTTGAAGAAATATGATTTCAGCTCCTGATGATGCTCTTCTAAACCTGAGTAACTGAATCAAAAATCTTGTTCTTCCTTCAGTCATATAAACACTTGGAGTGATGCTCATAGTCTCAAGAACAGGTGAACTCCCAAGTAAAAGCTCTATGAATCCCATTTCATGTGGAACACCAGACATATCTGTCATCTTCACCATCTTCAGCCTTTCAAATCTGCACTCAAAAGGCCATTCATTCTCCCAAAAATCCAAATCCCTAGCTTCTGTTGCAGATGTTGAATTCGATGAACCCTAAATATTCAATCCCAAATCTCAAAAGTGTTACTTTTCCTCTTCAAGATTCTTTAAAGTAAATCAAGATTCTAAATGAATACTATAATCCAACATAACTCACCGAAATTTGAAGTTCTTGAAGATTAGGAGCATTTAGAATCAATCGAAGAACCACCATTATTTCTTTCATATCCTCAAAGCTTACTTGATACAATTCAATAACTTTTAGCTGTTTGTATGTCATCTCTGTTTTCCCAAAGGTGTTGCCTATACTCATATACTAAATAGAATCATAAAAAACAAAAGCACAATCAATCAATCAATCAATCAAATAATGCAAGATACAAAAAAGAACATTTGTAAGTGCTAAACTTGGATAAAAATGTTACCTTTGTAAAGTAAATATGTCCAATGAGTCTTTGAAGAGAAGGAACACCACCAAGAAACTTATCAAAATTACAACTTGAACTTTGACCAAAATGTTCAGCAATATCATCAGTCATGTACATAGCAACAGATATAGCAACCAATTTTGGAGTATTTTCAAGACAAATATCTTTAAACTCACCTTCCAAGATTAAAAACTTTAGATTTGGAGCACGAATTGTGAGTTCTAAACTATCAAAATACGATAAAGTCAAACTTTCAAGAAGAGTGCAACCCGAGATAAAATTCTCAACAGCTTCAGGAGCAATAAGAACTTGTTGAAGATTAAGGTGTTTAAGATATGGGAACCCTTTGAAAGATAATGGAGGATCTAACTCACATCTAACAAGCTCCAATCGAATCAATTTTTTACATGAGAAAAGACATGAAGGTGCTCTAAACCACTCGCCTTCACCTAACTCAAGAAGCAATTCTTTAACATCTTTTCTTGATAAGAAAAGCAGCCATTGATCTACATCAGGGGAGCTTTGTAAATAAGCTGTAGATAGAGAGAATCTATTGATAGGTCCATCATGAAGAAAAAGAAACCGAGTTATAAATTTTACAAGATTGGTTTCTGCAAGTGATCTATCGTGGGTCCCGGATACACATTTGTCATCAAACTCAAGGTGTGTAAGTGTAGCCCATTTGTATCTCCATTTAGAAGATAATATACTTGTTCTTACAGCTTCTCTCAATGGAAGTTTTGTTAGTATGATTTCGATAATACTTTGGGGGAGATCAGTTATATAGTCTTCAAATTCCATATGCATTTTGTCGCTTCTTCCCTACAAATCAATGGAATCGTGTTTTATCAACAAGTTAACTCGTTTATCCAAAAGAAAACTAAGGAAAAAAGGAAAGTTGGAGGTGGATTTGTTCGTTGTTTTTGTTTCTTAATTGTAGCGTCCTCATCTATATTCAATTTGGATGTTAAGACGTTAAAGAAAAGATTCAAATTTTTGCCTAATTGTAAGACACTAGGGTTTATACGCAATGTATTGAGAAGAATCGCTTTGGGGTTTCTTAATTCCTAATTATAAATTCAAAGGCAAATCGCCAAGCTCAGATAAACAAAGAATTTCAGTGGAAAGAGTTATGAAATTGATCAGGATATCACTCAACAATGTGCATATGTTCATACGAATAAAAACTAACAAAAGAACACACATGCAAACTATTCGAAAAACCGCAACACCTATTAGGACAAGATCTGCAAGATAAGATAGCAAATTATTCAAACATTTTAGTTATCAAACATGGGGTGTAAGTGAATTTGGGATTTTTATATCCAATTTGAAAACTTTAAAAGAACCCAAAGAAGGAGAAACTATAATGATCAAACCCATTTGCAGAAAAGATAGATCCTTACAAATTAGGAATCTAAATGGATTTGAAAAAAGATAAAAATTAGAACAAATTAGGTGTGAAAGGAAGAAGATTCGTACCTAAGATTAAGACTGATGATCCTCGATTTTTCAGGTAAGAGAATGAAGTGAAGGAGACGGAGGATGAAACTATGAAAGCATATAATACAAGATATGCACCGCTTTCGTTTTTTAGAGCGTTGGTGTGGGCAACCGCACCTTACATGCCATATAATGTCGTATAATCAAGTTGTGTTATACTACTGCAAATATTTATTTTTTTAAATAAATGGTTTATTTTTTATTTTTGTTTTCGAAATTGGGGTTTTTATTTTTTACTTTTTTTTCTTAACAAAACTTAAAAAATGGTATCTGTGATTTCACAAAATCTGAAGTATGATCCCTAATTTATAGAAACCTCACTAATGGTCCTTGTAGTTTCAAACTTTTAATGTTTAATCATTCCGCTTAACTTTCTTAGCTTTCTACCGTTAAGTGAAATGCATCTTCGTCATTTCAATACCCAGGGACCATTTATGAGATTTTCTCTATTAAAAAAAAAAGAAAAAAATATATATAATTATTTAATTAAAGGGCCCCATCCTCTCTCTCTCTCAAGCGGAAAACGAAGGTTGCTACCCTATGTTCCAGCCATGTTTCTTTCTTCTTTCTCGATGACAAGCTAGCTAAACAGCCATCGATCTTCCTATTGTTGCCTCCCTTCTTCTTCTTCAATTTTAATCGAGAAAATCTCCATCAGAGGTGGGGTTTTCCGACAGTCAAGAGGGCAACAGCCCCCTCCCATTTGATGAGAGTGGAAAAGACACGAACGGAAGAAATTGACAGGACCTCCGGCGATGATTTCGATACTCTTCTCGATTATCTCCCTGGTGCGTTTTCTTTATATTTCCTTTGGTTTTTGATGTTTTGTTTCAAATGCTTGGAAATATTTGCAAGTTTTGCTAAGGAACAATTGAGGGTTCAATTCCGATCAAGGAATTTTATCATTAGCGGTGAAAGAAAGCTCCAGCAAGACACATGGGGTCGATTGTAGAGTTTTCAGTTTCTGCAAACTGTTATCTCAACAAAAATCAGTGCAAAGTTCGAGGGAAACATTCTCTTCGTTAGGCAACCCAAATTGATCACTCTAGAAGCAAAACCTGTAGAAGAAACTTCGCCGACAGTTGCAGCGGCGACAGTGCCAACGCCTCAAAAGCCTGTTGATGTACCAAATGTCGGTCAGAAAACTACCAATGAAAAACTCACTCCAACAATACAAACAAATACAGGGAACAATTTGAGGAAAGATCAAGAGGTTCTTAAGATGGGATTAGAGGAATCGAGCAAAAAACACGAAGATAAATTTTGTACCACTAATTCATCTCTCCAACAAAAATAAATTTTTTTTCTTCGAATGATAGGAAATTAAAGATAGGAAAAGAAGAAAGAAAACGCATAAATCTAAAAATAAAATTTGTACCGATGAGCATGATTTATCTTCGTGTTTTTTTGGGGGCTATTTGTTTTCATCGAATGATAGGAAAAGAAGAAAGAAAATGGGGTTGTTGTCCCTCTTGTTTTTACCGGAAACAGCTCCCCCGGTGGAGGACTTTGACAGTCAATGAGAGAGAAAGAGAGAGGGTGGGGCTTTTTAATTAAATAATTATATTTTTTTCTTTTTTTTTTAAATAAAGAAAACCCTCATAAATGGTCCCTGGGTATTGAAACGATGAAAATGCACCTCAGTGAAAAGCTGATGTAGTTAGGCAGAAGGACTAAACATTAAAAGTTTTGAAACCACAAGGATCATCCATGAGATTTTTGTAAATTAGGGACCAAACTTCAGATTTTTTGAAACCACATGGACTATTTTTTAAGTTTTGTCTTTTTTTCTTCGTCGGTTTTTTTTTTTTTTCGTTTTTGCATTTTTTTAATCACTAACATGAATATTTTTTTTATAAAATATAAAATTTTAAAAACAAAAAAAAAAGACATAATATTTAAAATCTAAAATTACGATTACAATTAAAAAAACATAATTTTAAACCTAATATTATTACTAAAACATCATTCAAATTACTACTAAAACCAGATAACAATCATAATTAACCCAAATGTTTCTTCCTAATTTGTTCCTTCAACGCTTGTAGCACCACTAGATCAGTAGGCGACAAACCCTCCTTGTTCGTCCAAAGAATTGACAAGTGGAGTGTCATTAGTTCCCTTTGTTTTTTCTCCTGCTTCTTCCGTGCCTGCCTTTTCAGGAACTTCAAATGACGACGTTTCAACTCATTTTTTTATTAATAAATTGTGGTCGTCAAATTTTGCTCTCATTTCCGCCACCTCTTTTGCTCTCGTCTCCACCTCCTCCGCATGTCTTGCAGTGTGTCTCGCTTTGTCGCATCCGGGCGGTCGTCGTGGTGGGGATATCTCTTGGATATCATCCAGGATCTCATCGTCGACGGTATTTAGGTCGATATTAGTCTGTGCGTCCAACAAATCGACCAATCTAGAATTTCGAGACCTTTTGGATTGAACCTCCGACGATGTAGGGGTTTTTATTCCACTTTGGATCCGCTCGCAACGATTCCCATGATTTTTCAAAGTCGAAAACATAACCCATTTCAACCCAATATTGTTCCTTAGCAGATTTGAACAAATCGAAGTCGTTGGTTCCGCTTTGTTGTTGCGCCTCAAGCCGGTTGTAAATATCGTTGAATTGATGCACCGCTTAGTTATTTGACCTCATTTGCTGCTCAACATGTCATTGTTGCGATACAGATTTTTCTTTAAAATAGAGTGAAACTTGTCAATCACCGCCCCCCCCCCCCCCAATAAGCTCCTTTTTTTCATTCCATTTCCGCGAAGTTCGTCTTTTGAAGTAGCACACCAAGTCGTCGTCAAAGCGTATTCCTCCTCCGATGTCCACCATTGTGGAACGTCTGCATTTTCTGTTTCTACCGCTATTGATTTCCCTTTCAATTTTCCTTTCCCTTTTCCTCTCCTATTACCTCCCACTTCTACTTCAACTGATTGTTGTGTCGTAAGGGATGGTTGGTTGGTTGTTTGTTGCATCGAAGCAAAAGAAAAGGAAAAAATTTTGTTGTAAATCTGGGTTTTGACCAAATTGAATTTGTTGAAGGTAAGGTGAGTTGGGAAACTGTAGTGGCAGTGAAGCGGGATTGAAAGTTGCGCCTTGGTATGAGATTTTTGGTGAACATTGAGACGATAAAATGTTGAAATAACTTTCATAACCCACAAATCCAAGAGGCGAGGTTGTGTTTGAATTTGATGATGGAGGGGGGGGGGGGTGTTTGGGTTTTGCTCCATTTTATAAAATTTTAAGAAAATATGTGTATAAGATATAAAAAGAATGAGAGAAAGGTTTAAAAAATTTGTTTAAAAGTAGTATTTATAGGTAAAAAGGTAATTTTTTTTTGTTTGAATACTGACCGTTGCAAACGGTCATAATCCAACAATAGTAACTTTTTTCACGTTTCAATTCATTTCGATGGCCACGAGATTTGAATGAAGAGATGCAACGAGTAGGTGCGGTGTTGCCCCCGTTAATACGGCATTGTGCCTTGCAACATAAACCTTGTCTCTTCTCGTTGAGGCCCATACCGGGTACTCTTAAGCGTGGGCCATCAAAAAGGGCCTAATGGTACCAAAGTGTCTCACGAGTGTTCTTTTTAAAAGACTATCTTTATGAATTATGAGTTATGACATTGATAAAGCTTATAAAAGCAAAATAATTGAATAGTGTTTCAAAGGGAAAAACAAATGAAATAAGGGACGTTACAACTGACATATTTTAATATAGTACAATTTTTCTTTGAAAAAAGATATTATGAGTTTATAACTATACATTGATCCCTATTACAATATGTAACGTTCTAAAAATATCAAGTAAAAATTTCATTTTTAATAATTTAACCATTCGTTCAGTTGTTCCAAAAGATAATAAGAGTAATAGTATTCTCAAAACATCATAGTAAAATCACAAATAGCTAATACGGAATAAACTATGAGGGATGCAGTGCAATCAGTCATAAAGCTTAGTGAGTTCCTCAAAATACCTGAAAAATGTTTAAACCACAAACCATTAGCATAAAGCTTAGTGAGTTCCTCAAAATACCATATACCATACATATCAACGGGCTCAGCCCCACATATCAATGGGCTCAGCCGAACATATCAATAGGCCCATTCCAACATGCAAGTGGGCCCAATCCAACATGCATACCAATAGCCCCAACCCAACATACAATGCAAGAGTCACAAAGACAAATAACATCCTACAGATTATAGTAAGAAGACTCACTTGACTCATGAAATCAACAAAACCACAACTCAATGCCATGCAACAGATATTATAACCCTCCTATCAAAACATACAAGGTCTAACCTTAAACTACACACTATAACAAACAATCATGTCCGAAAGTCAACAGTCAAAACTAAGGTCACAATTGCAAATAGCGACCCTCCACGTTGTAGCCTCCCTTGGCCATGTTGTGGGCATAAAACGCCAAACACAGTCGAATCCTTGCCCAATCGCCACACCGTGACAGCCTAAGGTTACACCATGGGGACTGATCTGAACACCTTAACATATTAAGCTTCTCTCCAACAATTCCAAAAGTTCTAAAGCTCAGATATGTCATCCCCATGATCTTGATGGATAAAGTTTACTTTATCCATTAAGGTATCTCGATAAGTCTAGATCTCAAACCTTAAGTCCTTAAAGGAAACTCAAGGCATGCAAACACCCACTAAGCACTTAATCACTAGAGTACTCGTCCAAAGTTTCCAAAAGGGTTTCCTAAACCTAATGGACCACAAAATCAAAGCATTAGGTACATGCATGTCCAATGCATGTCCCTTTTATTTTAGGTCAAAAACATGGAAAGTGAGTACTCAAAGCTTGAGCATGGGACCAAAACTCCAAGGATCCATAGATCTAAAGCATTTAACACCAAGATGGCCACAAGGATCCATAAAGTTGCCAATTTTATGGAATCCAACCTTCCAAACTTCCAAACCATAAAGATTAAGGAATAAAAAGCCTAGATCTTGAAGCAACGAAAAAAAAGATTGGATCTTCGACACTTATAAAGGTCCAAAGAATGTACAAGAAAAGGATGATGAATCTTGCTTGTTGGATCGATGCACCAAAACACCTTCTTCTTCTTCTTCTTCAACAAATAAACCAAAACACTCTAAGGGAGACTAGGGTTTCGAGGTAGAGGGTTGGAGGCTGGAGAGGATGCCCTAATCTTCTGGAAATGTTGCTTGAATATGGGAGGAAACCCTAAAATTATGGGCTTGGGCCAGAACAGCTGCCATGTTGTGGCCAACCTATCGTCATGTTGCGGCGCTCATTCAAAACATGCTGTCCATTTATTTTTGACCACGTCATGGGCATCCTTGCACCACGTTGTGGCACCGAGTTTTTCCCAAAAACTCCATATTTGGTCTTTAATGAAAAGTAAGCTTAACCAATCTGGAACACGGGTGTTACACAATAAGCCAACTAACAGATAATCTTTGTTCACTTTTTAGGAGTCTTCTGATAATAACATATAATTTTTCTTTAAAAAAAGATAGAATAAGTTTATAGCAACACCCTTTGATTTCTCGAAAACATTGCAAGATAATAAATATTATGCATGCAAGGGTGGTTGTTCAGAGCATCTTCAAGAGGGTGGGCGATAGGGGTGTTCAATAATATCTAAATTTGAAAACCCAAGTTTTGATTCAAAATATGAAATTCTAGATATCTAAATATGAATTAGTAATTGTGTAAAGTCCCAAAATATCAAGTAAAAATTTTATTTTTCAATCATCAAAATCATTCAACCATTTTTTCAAAAGACAATCAGAGTGAAACATGTTTTCAATATCAGAGTAAAAATCATAAATCAACGATGCAGAAATAGAAATTCAGGGGATGAAGTGCGATCAAGTCAGACCCTTCCCATTAGAACCATAAGCGGCTGAAACATTTAAAACATGAAACTGTAAGCAGTAAGATTAGTTATTTCCCTAAAATACCACATATAATACATATCAATGGGCCTAGCCCTAATGGTATTTCAGCCCCAGTGAATGTTATGATCCAACCATAGTCTTACAATCACTTTTGTTGTTGCATCCCAACTATAGTTTTCCTTGTTATGATCCAACCATGGTCTTCTATATAAGTGTTGTGATCCAATCACATTCTTTCATGCAAGAGTCACAAAAACAGTCTAGCATCCTACATAGTATAGTGAGAATACTCACCTCACAACACCGTTGGCAACTAACGAGCTCACATAGTCGAAAAGAAGGTGATACACACCTCCTAATGAATCATACATGGTAAACCCTTAGTCTACCTTTGAAAACTAGCTATTTGAATAAAGGCCGATATAACATCCTAGAAATTTTTAAAAAATTAAACTTTTCAAAACAACCCATTTATTCATAAAAGTGTTTACAAAATCAGTATTTCCAAAACATTATTTAAAATCAGAGTGTCCTAAGATCCATTCAGTCTTAAAACCAAGGATGTGTATGGTCACGCCTTCACTTTGCCACAGTCCTTCGAGGTACCTAAAACCATAAACCAAACTATAAGCACGAAGCTTAATGAGTTCCCCCAAAATACCACCACACAACAAATCGCATGCACAACACTCATGCATGGCCCAATCAGCCTCGAGTTGGAATAACAACCATGTGTATGATGGACCCTATCATGGAATACCCTCACATCATAAGCATTTTGGTCCAATCAACCATCAGGTTGGAATACCAAACATATTTGGTCCAATCAACCATCGGGTTAGAATACCCCAAGCCTATTGACCGATGCACAAAGTAGTCCAGTCTCACCACATGCCATACTATCATATTGGGTCTAATCAACCATTAGGTTGGAATATCCCAGGCCCAATCAGCCATCCGGGTTAGAATACCAATATACAACGGTTCCAATCATCCCCGTGATGGAATACCCTCGACCCCAATATTCCATCTCGAGCCCAATCAACCATCGGGTTGGAATGCCCTCGGTTTGTTGGCTCACACACATAGCAGTAAAGCCTCAACCACTAACAATATGTGCCCATATAACAGATAAAAAAATAAACAGTCTACAGGCAGTCAGACAGATTCACAAATCACTAAGCATAGCATCATCCTATTAACCAGGATATCGATCTAACAAATTACCATAGCATAATAACATACTATCACATAACATGATATCAAATCCAAAGGGCCGACATTGGTGGCTTCAACCCGCAAGTACATTGAGGAAAACTCACCTCAATCCGTTGATAATCAAATGCATGCTCGGGTTGCTAAACCGGATAACCTCGCGCCAACTAACAAAATACAATCTTAATTAATAATTATCCCGATAATCCAAAATACAAGGCCCACTCCATAATCCAACTTCATAAAGGGTAAAAGACCATTCTACCCTTTTCCTTACTTGGCCTAAAACCAAGTCCTAGTACTACATCTCAAACACCATCCAAAATACCCTTGGTCACACTTGGTTAAAAATCCAACAGTCAATAGGCCCTCATGATGTGAGCATCTATGGCCCATGTCGTGAGCTGATACAGGAAAAAATAGTCGAGGCTACATCCCTCAAGACATGACATACATCCACCTCATGTGGTGAGATCCGTCTAAACGCCATTTTGATCCAAAAACCTCTTAATCCGCTAAGCTACCAATACATCTTTTCCAGGAAGCCTCCAAACACTCATAGGGTCATAAAAATTGATGCTTTAAGGCCTTATATGTCCGATATAAGACATAAGCTCAAAATGGGTCATTCATGGAGAAAAAAGAGGATAAATTCTCATGCATAAACTCCAACATTATCCAAACTTCAGATCTATGACATATAAGCATCTAGGGACCCTAAGGACCCATAAAGTTGCCAAATTTATGGAGTCCCAACACTCCAACTCTTAAGATCTTGGATAAATATACATAAAACCTTAGATCTAGCAACACGGAAACATAATGCTTGTGTAACATCCAAGATTTTTCCAGGTATTATGAGTAATTTTCTTAATAATTATGGAAATTGTTTGGTTGGGCTAGGGCGTTTGGGCCTTACAAGTGGGTTGAGTTAAACGCGTACGCAGGGCGTATATTGTTGTGTACGCCCAACGTACTCGTGAGAAGGAAACGCGGAGGCCATGCACGTACGCCCAGCGTACCAGGAGTACACCCAGTGTACGTGTGCAGCTTCTTAAACCCTAAGATTTAGGGTTTGCTCCCTATATAAAGAACATAACCCCTGTTGGTTCAGCCTCCCTTCACCTTTAACCAGCCACTACGAAAACCCGAGCTCATTTTGTGTGCTTTGGTGTTATAGAAGCCATTTGAGAGTGTTTTTGTGCTGCGTTAGTGAGAAGAGAAGAAAGAAGCTTGAAGAAGAAGCAAGGATCCACCAAGAGCTTGTAGATCCAGAGGATTAGCATCATTTCTGACTCTTTTGAGGTATCAAGTTCCTTTCTTGGCCATTGTATGCTTAGATTAGGTTATTTTTGGGGTTTTATATCTGCTTTAGACCCCATTGTTGAGAGTGTTTGGGTATTGACGGTTTTAGAGCATAAGAGTTGTCCTTTTGGGTGCTTAGAAACATCTATGGTCATAAAAATCCGATCTTGATGGTTAAGCCACAACCATGCATGTGCTAGTTAGTCTTGAAGCTTGTTTAATGGACCAAAATTATGTTTTGACCCCAACCATGCATGCAAGCACATAAAGTTTGTGACTTTATGGCTTAGGAGGTCTTAAAGGACCTGGATCTATGTTATGGACATATAGACTTAACGAATTAAGCCACAAATGAAGTCCCAAGGATGCTAGCCAGTACGTCGAGCGTACTCCGTGGTATGCCGTGCGTACTGGGTCAACTCCCTGTTTTGGTCAAGACCAGCGTACGTTGGGCGTACGCATGCAGATTGGAAAAGTTGGGCTTTTGGGATTTTAGAGAATGGTTCTGGACTTTTGGGGCCCATGGCCCACTTTGAAGTATAACTTTGGACTTAGGAATCTGGAACTTGAGTATTGGGCCTTTTGGGCCAAGATTGGACCCTTGGGAATTATTATATTTGGACTTGGGTTTTACCCTGAATAATGTTATAGACTCTGATTGAGTGTTAATGTGACTATGATAGCCGGGATTCATCAGAGTAGTCGTTACAGATTTCTTCTGCGGGATTTGACACGCAGTTTTACAAGGTGAGTTACCTTCCAGTAGAAGTGGGTCTAAGGTGTGAGTGTGACAACCCGAAAATTTTTGCTTTGTAAGTTCAGCCAGTCAATCCATCAGTGTATCAGACTCGCTTCTGCTATCTTTTAGCATTGTTTAGAGTCCGTTAAAGGGTTCAAAGCTCAGTACATTCAAGCATTGGGTATAGGATCGAGTTACGTAAGTTCTACGCATCAAAATCAAGTCATACACTCCATGTGAGGGAGTGTACAACCGTACACATGAGTGTATGGCCGTACACATGTGTGTGCGGCTGTACACCCATGTTTGGCCGTACACCCCCTCCATATGTATGATATCCTTCCATTTCCAAGTCATTCCTCCAGTTTCCAAGTCAAGAACATCGATTTCTCTTTCAACTATCATCACGTTTCTCATCTTGATCTTCAAAAGTGGTAAGTGATTCTTCCATCTTTCTTGATATCCTTCCTAGTCTTTTAATCATCTCATGATTCATCCATGAAAACATCTCTTTTGACTAGATATTCACATCTTCATCCATTTCACCACGAACACCAAGAACATACACGTGTTCTTGGTGACTGTGAACCCGTTTGAGCCTCCAAATCGTAGGTACTCCTTCCCTATGCTTAGTACATGTTAGGATCATTATATTAACACATTAAAAATGCCCAGAACACAAGAACATAAGGGGTGTACTACCATACACCCATGTGTGGTCGTACACCCCTCAAAACACCCCTAAAGGGCCTTCAAAAGGCAATTCTAGCTTTAAGACTTGATGAGCAATTGTCCCACAAGCTTCCCTATCATCCAAGCAAACTTTTGTGCACTTGTTACCATGAGTGTATGGCCGTACACTCCCTGGCCGTACAACCATAGCCGCATACTCCATTTTGTGGCTGTACACTCCCTTTAGATGAATCACATGTGATTCTAACACTTGGTCCAAGTGTTTCCTAGTCCCTAAAGGTGTTTCCTTGCATGTGGTTGCTTCTAAACACTATATTCATGCCGTTATATGCCATTATAAGTCATTTAGGACTCGTATGTGTCTCGGGACTTCACTGGTGGAGATTCTCATCCTTACGCGCTTATTCGTTTGAATCACCCACATAAGGTGAGTTCGTACCCCTTTAATCAATCTTTTAAACTGTTTTGAATGCTTTTAGGGGGGGGGGGGAATACAAGTTGAACACAATGTTAATTGTGTAAATGTTTTGTTATAAACATCTTTTAAAGGATTGCTTATGTACTATTAAATGATCAAACCGTTTCCAAAACTCTTTTAAATTTATGTTACTTCATAGTTTACAAAACTCCGTTTTTAAAGTATAATCATAACTTGGTAGATAAAATGAGTCTTTTTTCAAGTCAGTATCAGTTCATGTAAACATACTAGTAAACTATAATAGGTATAGTTTAGGGGTTCAGTTCATACAATAACTAGTACAGAGGAGAAACATACTATAACAAGTACAGGGAGGGATATACTATAACAATAACAGACAAACAATTCAAGAATTACATACTTATATGATGTTCCTAGTACTCTAGGAAGACATTGTACCCTTAACTCATTGTTTGTAACAAATTAAGGTATTAATATATCTTTCCGGATCTGCGTTAACACCAGTACGATTACACGTACCTGGGTTAGAAGGCACGAGGTGATAAAACATAATAATATATCTTCCCGGATCTGCGTTAACACTAGTGCGATGACACGTACCTGGGTTAGCAAGCACGAGGTGATAAAACATAATAATATATCTTTTCGGATCTACGTTAACACCAGTACGATTACACGTACATGGGTTAGCAGGCACAAGGTGATAAAACATAATAATATATATTTTCGGGTTTACGTTAACACTAGTACGATTACACGTACCAAGGGTTAGTAGGCACGAGGTGATAGTAAAATATTAAATCGAAATTATTTATACAGAGTATCTTTGTAAAGTACCTGACAGTAATAAATAAAATACATAACTTATTCGTAACATGAACATTAAGTAGAAAGGGACTTATAACGCTAATGTTATGATTCTTTAGTGTATACATCAAGAATATATATTAATCGGGTCTAGGAGATAGTAGGACGTATGCCTGCCGCCTCATTCCTTGTTCCTTGTTTGGTTGTGGGCTTAGGGCAGATGCACCCAGTCTACTATCTATCCGATCTTATATATATATATATATATATATATATATATATATATATATATATATATATATATATATATATATATATTCCGTATACACCAAGTAATCATAAGGAGTACCAGGTATAGGTCGGGTCATAGTATACTAATTCAAATACATCGTTTTCTAGTACAAGAACATACTTTTTAGAAAGAACACGAAGTAGAAAAAACTAGAAACTTGCCAGCAAAGGGTTTAATCTATTTTATTAAACCAATATAACTTAAATGACCTTAAGTGGTTAATTCTATAATACATTGGTTTATATATCGGGGTTATATATAATTAATACCTGATAGGTAGTTGGATGTGTGTTTTCTGCCTTACTTCATGTTCCTTGTTTGGTTGTGGACTTAGGGCGGATTTACACAACTAACTATCTATTCGATATTAGATTATATATAGCTAGTATAAATCAAGTGATTATAGAAGGAACCATTGTGGTTACCATTTTTACTAAAAGAAATAAGGGTTTTCTTAAAGAATGTTTTCATCAAATATAAAAGGAACTATTGTAATTAACTCCCTGAGTACCAAATGAATGCACCAAGGTTATATGCAACGATGATCTAACAAACAATGGGAGGTGTGTCTTCCGCCTTATTCCATGTTCCTTGTTTGGTATTGAGCTTAGGGAAAATACACATAATCAATTGTTTGTTTACTCTGGATTTTATATAACTTGTATCCACTTAGTACTCATAGAAAGTATTGTAGAGTCATTTTTACTTATCTTTCATCAAAGCAGAAAATATAGGATTTTCTAGAGGAACAACCGAACTTTTCTAAACAGAACTTATAACTTACTACAGCTTTCTTACAAGTTACTTACATCACTAAAATCTTATGAACTCACCAGCTTAAATGCTAATTAACTCTTTCAAAATAACTTGTATTCTCAGGAAACCAGTAGATAGGTACGCGCGTTGGGAATTCAGAAGATGGAGCAGTATAACTTCATGTCTTGTTTTGTTATTTACTTTTTGTCTATGTTATGTGAACCACATACTTTGTAAACACTTTCTTTCTAATGAAATGGTTTTTTATTACTTTGATTATTATGATGCATGTCTTGTGATACTAAAAATGACATCCTCCACCCCCGAACGTTTCCGCCATTCCGATTTTGGGGTGTGACATAAGGCACCAAGGCCGACCCACTAGTAGTTTATTACAGTTGAGATGATTGTCTTTGTGATAATTGTCTGGTTTGCTATTAATTGATGTGTTCTATGTGCCAGTACGATATGTTCTATGTGATAGTGGTAGTAGGAGGGGAATAGTCCCCTAATTCGATCGCTAGGACCGAAGGATAGGTCGGACACCCCAAATATGTCTAACAGCACGATTATGATATGTTATTACGTGATAGTAGTAGGGGTGAAATAGTCCCTGTGACCGGGTGAGATAGCCCAGTAGGTGGGCAGGCACCTCAAAATGGCTTGACATGGGTAGGTCGGGCACCCCATAATTGCCCAGTAGTATGTATGTTGTATGGTATGTGGTATGTTGGGGGAACTCACTAAGCTTCGTGCTTACAGTTTTAGTTTTGGTTTTAGGTACCTCTTCAGCTAAGGGGAAGGGGTCGATAGGGTAGCAGCGCATCGCACACACATGATTTTCCGCTTTGAGAACCCTAGGATTGTACTCTGACATTTTACTATTTGATGTTATGGTTTTTTAGACTTGTGATTTGTGATTTGATGTTTTGAAATGATAGCAACGATGTTTTCCGTAAACCATTTTTATAAGTAGCATAATTAAACAAAAAAATTTGGGTCTCAATTTTGGGATGTTACAGCTTGGATCTTGATTACTCACATCGGTCCAGAAATGTAGTTAAAGGTTGCACATGAGGCTTCCAAACTGCAACTATACTTCCATGGTGATATCCTCCTCTTCAAACCATCAATACTCCAGCAAAAGCTCAAGAAACACAAAGAAAGGATAGTGTTAGGGTTTTACTAAGTTATGGAAAGGTGGAGGCTGAGAAATGAACCCTAAAACCGAGTTAAGGGGGCTTAAATATGTGTGAAACCCTAAATCTTTGTGGGCTTGGGATGCATCGCTCCTCATGTCGTGAGCTCTTATTGCTCACGTCATGATCTCAGTCCTGGATGAAACTGATATGTGTAAAACGAACTAGTTTTAATCCTAACAAACTCAAATAAAAACAAACACACGTAGGCAGTGTACCTGTCGATAGAAGTTTAGTTCAAGTAAGCAAGGTATCGAACACAGGAACTGTAACAACTAAATTAAATACTAAAATTAACTAATTAAAACAAATAGTTAAAAGGACGAGTTTTCTCTAGTTTTGCATGAATAGAAACTTAACTATTAATACTTTAAACAAAGAAAAACTAACAACTAGCAGCTAAGGAAATTGAAGATAACTGAATTCAATATCAAAAGAGACTTCTGTTTAGGTTCGACTCACTTGTTTCTATAGTTGATTTTATGGCAAGTGCAATTGATTATTTTGTTATTGGTTACCAATTAATGTGATTAGATTCGTGTTCACTATTACTACTCCTTAGAAAAAAAATTATTTTAAACAATGGCTGGTTGGTTAAACTAATGAATTTCCTAATATTTTGGTTCGGGTTAAGCAAGACTTATAGTTGTAGTCAATTAAATTACTAAATCAATTAACATCTTGTATAGCTATTCATCATAGCTCACACACTAACTTACGTATTTCCTTATTAATCCTAAGTTCATATTCACTAATACTAGGCATATAACAATGTTTTCACATAATCATACGAAGCAAGCAATTAAGATGATGTTCATGCAACTTAATACACTCAATAATTAACAGAAAATAGTTGTTGTTAACACATAAGGATCATTCACAAGCTTGACACTACATATTTTCACCAAAACTAATAATCCACACCATAAAATCAAACTATATTAGCAAGTTCATCTACCCTAAACAGAAGTTACAAGTTTTAGCTCTTAATTGCAGCAAACAATAACTCAAAAACGAAATCTAGGAATAAAAACATGGTCTTGTTCAATATATTAAGAAGAAAAAGAGATATGTTGCCTTGAATCACTTTCTAATTGAACTCTAGGGTGAAGTCTTCAAACTCCAGTGTTGTAACAACCCTTCAATCGCAGGTAAGTCGCCAAGGGAATCCTGAAGAGGTCTAGGTTCGGGTTGTTATGTCCTATTTATAATTTTCTAAAACAGGGGCGACTCGTCGAGTCCATAGGCTAACTCGGCGAGTCGATCAATTAATTCTCGTGGGCGGCAAGTCTTTAAAACTTTGCAAACATTCGTGTCTACTCAGCGAGTAGATGGCCAACTCGTCGAGTCCTTTATTCTTTTCTTCATTTTCTTCTTTGTTTGCTTCCCCGAGCTTTTGTTTGCTAATCCCGCTTCCTTTTTAACCTAGGCATGTCTTTTAGGCTGCAAATAAAATTTAAGCACAATTAATTACCTTTTGTTCAATAATTAGGACAAATTAGCCAAAATGTATTAAGATTTTAGACAAAATATGTAACTAAATATGCACATATCAGAAATCTTCATGCAACCCTCTTCAAGTCGTGAGCCTCCATGCCTCACATCGTAAGGACCCACTTTTCACCAAAATCCAATCTTTTGACTCTCCAAAACCCTAACTTGATTCATCTAAGGACACGGATGTTACAACTCTCCCTCACTTAAATTAGATTTTGTCCTTGAAATCACTCCTTACTACCTCCACCCATACCGAACAACTAGAACACTTCATCCACTACCCCTGAAGGATAACCATTACCATTCTACCTGAAACTCGAAACTCTAAACCTTGTCTATCTCCCTGACATACAACACATGGTGAAACATTGACATTACAATTCCACATCCCGACCTTACAGGAGGTTAAGTCCAGGCTTGGGAAGTGTTTCACTATGAAGGATCTAAGGGAAAGCTACTTATATTTGGGGGATAAGGATTTTGAGAAATAGAAGTAGAAGACTAATAGGACTTAGTCATAGTATACCAACTTGGACAAGGTGCTGAAACATTTTAGCATGGAGAATCCAAAGCAATACCAAGCTGAGTAAGACTCAGAGTCCGAGTATCGATGTCGAGATAGCGGAAATGAGTCAAGTTACATATGCTTCCACCGTTGGATCGATCATGTATGATATGACATGTACTCGCCCTAATGTGGCTTTTGCGTTGAGCATGGTTAGCCGATATCAAGGGAACCCAGGTAGAGCTCACTGGACAACAGTGAAGAACATTCTTAAGTACCTACAAAGGACTAAGGACTGGGTCCTTATACTTGGTAGGAGTGATGACTTGAGAGTGATAGGGTATAGTGATGTCAGCTTTCAGGCCGATAGAGATATCTTCCATTCTCAACTGGGCTGGCTATTTACCCTAAATGGAGGAGCAGTTACTTGGAAAAGTTCCAAACAGGAAACTGTTGCTAATTCAATGTGTCAATCAGAGTACATATTAGCGAGCGACGGGTCGAAGGAGACGATATGGTTGAAGAACTTCATTGAAGACCTTGGAGTTGTACCAGCCATAAAGGAGCCTATGGAGATTTTATGTGATAACAAAGGAGTAGTTGCCTTAACCAAGGAACCAAGGGATCATGGTAGATCCCGACATATCGATAGAAAATATCACTTCATCATACATCGGGTAGAAGAAGGACTCCTCGTGGTTAAGAGGGTATCATCAGAGGAGAACCCAACAGATCCCCTCACAAAGGGTCTGAGTAGGGTTAAGCACTTACATCATTCGAGGAGCATTGGTCTGAAGGACGATGTTAGTTTTAGTGATTAGATAGATGTTTAGAAACCTGTAATAGTTAAATGTAATTGACATTTGATGATTAATTAATGGAGAATGGCTATTTACCCTAAATGGAGGAGCAGTTACTTGGAAAAGTTCCAAGCAGGAAACTGTTGCTAATTCAATGTGTCAATCAGAGTACATATCAGTGAGCGAAGGGTTGAAGGAGACGATATGGTTGAAGAACTTCATTGGAGACCTTGGAGTTGTACCTACCATAAAGGAGCCTATGAAGATTTTATGTGATAACAAAGGAGTAGTTGCCTTAACCAAGGAACCAAGGGATCATGGCAGATCCCGACATATCGACATAAAATATCACTTCATCATACATCGGGTAGAAGAAGGACTCCTCGTGGTTAAGAGGGTATCATCAGAGGAGAACCCAACATATCCCCTCACAAAGGGTCTGAGTAGGGTTAAGCACTTACATCATTCGAGGAGCATTGGTCTGAAGGACGATGTTAGTTTTAGTGATTAGATAGATGTTTAGAAACCTGTGATAGTTAAATGTAATTGACATTTGATGATTAATTAATGGAGAATTATTTGTGAGTAAAGTTTACTATCTTGTGTTAATAGTTTACTATTGTTTCACTTTTGCATGTTTTACTTCCAGAATAATTAAATTGTTCAAATTATTCACATTCGATCATACTTTGGGAGTAAGTAATGAGGCAAGATTGTCATCAATTGGTTTGTAGATTGTCTAAGTGTTTAGACATAGCAAATGTTTGCTGCAACGTTCATGAGTACTTTTGAAATAAGATTTGAGTATTGGATTAAAGTCACGCTCATGTGAATCACTTCATGGAATTTATCACGAGTGATTGTGAGACGATAATATCGTATAATCTTTAAACTGAGATATATTAGTTGTTGTTTACAAGTTAGTAATGTGTAAACGCATCAGTAACTTGATGTTATAAAATGTGTTGTTCTGTGTGATTTGATGAGTAAATAGTAAAAGCATATAAGTCAAATTTTATCGGTTCCTTTTATCCTAAGAGGTTAAAAGCGATATCTTGGGCCCCTCGATGATTTTGTGTTGACTTATGTGTTGGGCTCGGTCAGGACTGAATTGATGTGTTCAATTAAGCTCTATGTCAAACAAATCAGAAGTCGGGAAACAAATTTTTGAACATTGAGAATGATTATATTCCATGTATTTGTCCACATGATATCTTGCAGAACGGAGGATTATATGATCTCTTATCTAAAGGGCACGTCATTGACTAGGTCAGAGTTCGACAACGGCTTTTGAGAGCTATGATTGCTAAGTGGATTTTGAAGTCATACTTGCAGTTATAGTTATTAGACTTATCCAAGTGGGAGACTGTTGGATTAGGTGTCTAAGCCCATAACTATAATTGGTATGTACTTGACCCGATAGTAGCATGGTCCTTTTGGGTTGTCTTCACAATAACAACTTGACAGGAGGAATTGTGAGAAAGAGGTTGATAAATGATTTATTAATATATTATAAGAATAATATATTAATTGAGAAATCATATTATTTAATTAGTATTGATCAGAAATTAATTTGGAATTAATTTAGTGATCAAAAGAGACCGATTAAAAGAATGGGGACTGATTATGTAAATCAGTAATAGTTATAGTTTGGGCTAATGGACCCTACTGATAAGGGGTGTACGAAAATCTATGGGAAGCCCATAGAGTTTTCGTCCAAGGCCTGTCATATGGGGATATGTGGATTGCTTTGGGCCTAAGCAAGGAAATTAGGGTTTCTAGTTGAAAACCCTAGTAGCCTTAACTATAAAAGGAACAACAAGGCTCTTGAAATTGGCACTTGATTCCCTAGAAGAAACCCTAGCCGAATTCTTGTAGCTTCCACCTTTCTCTCTTGTTCATCAATTGTTAAGTGGTGTTTGTAACTCCATTAAAGGTGCAACAATTGAGGCACTAAGCTCTTGAATGTCAAGATTAAGGAAAGGATTGCTTGTTATTACTAGTTAACAAGAAATGTATTCTTCTAACTCTTGTTTAATTGTTAAATCTGAAAATTGTATGCTAGATTAGGGTTCTTGCTTTGGAAAATTGATTTGCATGTATAACTTGAGAAAAACCTAGATCCAAAGCAAATAGGGTTTCGTGTGCACCATAGGAATGTTGTAATGCTCAAAACCCATCAAAAATGACCTAAAATTCATGCATGGCTTCCAAAACTCATTCAACTTATAGATCCAGAAGACATAGTGATTAAGGGACCAATGTGAGCCATAAAGTTACAAACTTTATCTCATCTAACCAACCAAATCTCAAATATGAACCAAAACATGACACTAAACCTAGACTATAAGCAAGGAGCTAAAAAGGTATAAGATTGAAGACTTACAAAGAGTCCAAAAGATGCACAAAGGATAGGGATGCCTTGCTTGCTGACTTGTTGCACTTGAGTTCCTTCTTCTTACTTCAAAACCCACCAAGACAAAAATCGCAAAGAGGAGGCCATGGTTTAACAAGGGATCTTTGGAGGTGATAAAGGCTGAGGGTTGAGGAAACCCTAGCCATCACTTCCTTTAAAATACGACTCAAGGCCTGGAAATTTAGGGTTTGCCATAATGTCGTCACCATGTCGTGGAAAGCATGCCACCATGTCGTGGTGACTCAAATGATGCATAGACTTAAAAATGGCTACCACGCCGTGGCGATCCTTACCACCACATCGTGGCTAACCCAAACTCTTAAGGGCGAAATTGTAAAGTTATTATCTGGAAAACAAAATGTTACAAAATTGAATTGTTTGGTTACATTTAATCATATTATTTGAAAATAGAAATTAGTACTTTGTTACTCAATACGAACATGAGAGTATCATAATTCGTCATAAAACAACAAACACTTAAATTACAGGATTATGTGCATGCTTCTACTCTTCAAATGTTTTTGTTTTTGCTATTTACATTAGATGTTGGTTTTCTGGTTTCAGGTTGCTATTTGCATATCAGGTTCTAATTTGATCTCAATGTTCTTAGTTTAAGTTTTAGTCTAAGTAACTTCTTGTTGTTTGATGTCTCAATTCATAACTACATATAATTGATTGTGTCTGTGATAATTATTTAAATGAATGTTGCTTTGATTTAAGAGAAAAATACAAATATAGACAAAACCCTTAATACATACCCAAATTTACCCACGTGCGATTTCCTCTTGCTTAACATACGGTTTTACTTTTTACTTTTTTTACAAATGTACAATCACTAATGCAAGGCGTATGCATCATTGACTTTTAGGTATAAAAAGATCATCTAATGATTTAACCTCTAGTACATGTGATTTCCTCTAAAAAGAATTCTAGCACCTTTATTTTTTTAAACAAAAATCATATATAAACACATCCTAAATGTATAAAACATATCAGAAGACGAATAAAATATGAAACGTTTACATAACTTATAAAGTTTTTGGAAGAATATTTTTCTTGAGCCATTAGAGAGACTATAGAGTTTTTTTTTTTAAAAACTTGAAAGTGTGAAAATGAAGGTTATTTTAAAATTTTGGGGTTTATACACTTGGACCCATGGGCTTAAAACGGGCTGATTTCATAACTCATTATAGTGGATTCGTAGATAATATAGGTAAAGTCCTCAGTAACCTTAATCACATATGATTTTGATGGTTAAAATTGATAATCACTTAACTTTTTACTAAAAAAGGCTAAATTATTTTTGTTTTGGGTTATTTTTGTAAATTATTCTTGATTTAAATAGAGGTGGCAAAAATTGACACGACACGAAATCGACACGAAATAAACGGGTTTGGGTAAGATATTTCACCCTGTTTAATTAAATTGGTTAACACGACACGACACGAAAAATAAACAGGTAAGGTTAGGGTTGAGAACTTCAACCTGAATATGACTCGAAAATGACCCGTTTATATGTAAGTTTTCTGAATGTTTTAAATAAACCAGAAATACCAAAAACCAAACCAATACGTAACAGAAAACTTTTTGGTTGACTCATTTTATAACATGGAATTAGCCGTCTTAATCAAGAATTTAATTTTCAGTTTTTTTGTTATTGTCCACACACTTCTCCCAACCATCCCCCCCCCCCCCCCCCCCCCCCCCCCCCTTCCAACCCATATTCATTAAATTTTACTCTTTAAATATGCTATTACATTTCTTTTACGCCTATTACATTTCAGTTCTGTCAACCAACTTGTACAAATGCAGGTTGGAGTTGCTTTCCAAATGCATCACTCCCCTGTGACCCTAAAGAAATAAATGGAGTCTTCAGCATCATAAGTAGTTAGAGTACATATTTGTCTTCATGTATACCAATAATGCCGATGTTGATCCATGTATACTTAATAATATAACCTCATCTTGCTATATACATCAATACTATGCTTGTTTGATATCCAAATATTGCAACCATTTTACTCCAAGTCATATACAACATTTCTTAAAAGAATATCACCTGTGACCTTCATTAAATAGACATTTAATATTAAAATTTATATTTTTTTGTTAAATAGAAAAAAATTATTGTTGAAACATTTTTTATTCAAAAAAATATGTCAATAATACGGTTTAATTTATTTCGTAAGGATAAAAAACAGAATCAAATCTCTTACAAGCTAATAACTAAAATAGTTATAATTGTTTAAAATACATATCTTTAACTAAGTGAAAATAATATTTTACATTAAAAAAACATATAACTTAACTTTTTGAAAGAATAATTAAAAAACAAACCATATTTCAAACAAACTCATCTTATAAAGTCGTCTTTGGGGTGTTATTTTTTGACATAGAAATTGTGGATTGGGTGCTCTATACGTGGTGTGTTTATGATTCATCAATTCTTTCTTTCTTTCTTCTTTATGCATTTAATCTTTAAAATATATAAAATGTTTACATATTGTTGGTATCACGGGATATTTACAAATTACCATATTATATTGTGAAATAAATAATATCGTATCTAATATTTCTGATACGATATTATTTAATTCCATAAGTTGAACACTTTAGTCGCTCAAATCTTTACATCTTGTTTTAACATCTAACATATATATATATATATATATATATATATATATATATATATATATATATATATATATATATATATATATATATATATATATATAAAGACTACTACTATTTGAGCAGAGATTTGAGCTCCTCAACCTTTGTTTCAGTATCCTTCAATGCCTTCCCATATTTGCTTACCAACTGAAACAAAACATCAAAACTTTTTCAGCCATTAATGAAATTTTAGTTTTTAATTTTTTTTTAAAAAAAAAAAAGAAAAAAGAAAAAAAGTGAATACTATCAACCTCATCAACTTGATTTGATGTCATAATGAATGGTGGAGACATCATTATACTGTCACCAGCAACACGAACCAACATCCCATGTTTCTCACATTGTGCTCCAAAGTATGCACCGATTCCTATCATTCAGACAAATGGAATCAACCATTCCATTCCTTTCCTCAATCCTGATTCCATCATACAAAAAAGTAGCCAAGTTTTATGATTGGAATCTTACCCCATTCTGGTGGGAACAACTCATTTGGTGACTTGTTATCTGTAAACTCTGTCCCAGAAATCAACCCTGTTCCCCGAATCTATAAAAAAAACAGAATCAACTTTAACAATTTTTTTTTTTTTTTAATTTCTATAAAATCCATGAACATTATTAATAGTTTAATACCTCTCCAACTATGGGACTTGAGGAAAAGGCTTTTATACCATCTTGAAACATTGGGGAGATGCTGTTTACTTGATCAAGAATATTTCGCTCTCTATAAAAAAAAAATTTAATATAAAGACTTCAAATTTAATAAGAAATCTTGATTAGGGAAAAAAAAAAGGATTTTGATATGAAGAATGTAAGAACATACTTATAAATCTTGAGTGTTTCTAGTGCAACAGCACAGGCTACAGGGTGTCCGGAATACGTGAATCCATGAGAAAATGAACCTAAAAGAAAAAAACAAAAAGTTATAAATAATTAAATATCATAAAGTCTTTTTAAATTTATATACACATACCAAGTTTATTGCTTTGAGAATATATGACATCAGCAACCTTAGGGCTCACAAGAACAGCACCAATTGGCATATAAGCTGAGGAAAGAGCCTGAAAAAATATATATACACATTATAATTATCCTTTAACAATTTAATTTAAAAAAAAAAAAAAAAAAACCGAATTTTAAATAGTGATACCTTAGCTATGGTGACAAGATCGGGTTTAATGTTGTACTTATCACAACCAAACATGGTTCCTAGCCTCCCAAATCCACATATTACCTTAAAAATAATACACAAAAGCTTGAAAAACTAATAAAACATGCAAAATAAAATAAAAAATATAATATATAACAACCAATTACCTCATCAGCAATAAATAAAATATCATATTTTTTTACAACAGCTTGAATCTGCATAACACACAAAACTACTATTACTATTCATGGTTCAACAAAGATGCACAGGGGTAAAATAGTAAAATAGCATGAAAACATTTATTAGTCAACTTGACCTTCTCAAAATATGTTTTAGGGGGAAGTATCACTCCACCTGCTCCCATCACTGGTTCCGCAATAAATGCAGCTATCTAAAAAAAAAACAAATTTTTTTAATCAAAATGTGATGCCAAAAGTTTTTTATTAAAATTTTGTCATGTCATGTGATGTCAGATACAGTACAGTCTGTTTTGTTCTGTCCTAAACAGAAGACCTTACCGTCTCTGGTCCCTCTTTTAGGATGAGGTTTTCCAAATTGGTAGCCAACCTTGTTGAAAATTCTTCTTCTGTCTCACCTAAAATAATGCACTATAATTAATTAATTAATTATCACATCATTTTGATAATCAAAATGCTCATGAGTAGCAAAAAAAAAAAAAAAAAAAAAAAAAAACCTGGAAGATGAAATCGCCAATAATGGGGGCAATCAGTGTGCAATACAAAAGGAGTAGGAAGATCAAAATTTTGATGTAATGCTGGAAGTCTGAAAGAAAACAATATTATACACAATAAGGGATACTTTGACTTTCATGGTCAAACTAGTAAGCTTTTTTTAACTACAAGATTGATGGAATTTTGCTTTTTAGGAAAAAAAAATTTGAAACCAAAGTTGAATTTTACAACATAATTACATAAGAAAAGAGTTGGTGATGAATTGTGTTGGTATTAATATCAATTTTGAAGTTTGAATTTTAGTTGAGTTGACCTCATTAGTCAAACTTATTCATCTTTTTTTTTTGAAACATGACATACCCAGAAAGACTAGCTGATACAAGAGTGGATCCATGGTAGCTGTGAGAATATAGACTACACATCAGAATTGTGCTATGCCAGAAAGAAAAGTCGTATAAAGATCTGTTAAGATGTGAATTTACGATTTTATCCTTGCAATAATTTTCTTCTTATTTGGCCTTCCAAGGGCGTTGTTGTAATACCACACCAGCTTCACCTATAAATGATAACTGCTTCAAGTTTGATTTTTATGAGGGTAGCATGAATAATTGTGTATTTATTTGAAAAGGGTAAAATGGTCATTAGTTGCTGAACCTGAGTATCATTTGCATCTGATCCACTATTTGTGAAGAAAACTTTTGCCATTTTATTGGCTGTAAACATTCCCAAAAGTTCACTTGCAAGATCCTGTAACCATAAATACATAAAATTATAAATCACATAACAAAAGAATCTCATAAAAATAATTTAATTTTACCAAAGAGGGTTTTGTAGTACGATTCCAAAAAGAATGATAGAAAGGTAAAGTATTCAGTTGCTTGTTTGCAGCAGCAATAAGTCGAGCCTCATTTCCACCTATAAAACAATTCAAAACAACATATAAATAAATCAAGAAATGTAATAATAAAAAGAAAAAAAAAATAGGAATATGAGAAAATGAGAATTACCTAAAGGATTGCACCATAAACCAGCAAGAGCATCAAGATACTTTTTCCCATTTATGTCATATACATAAGATCCCTACAAGCATTAAAGAATATAAGAAAAAAAATCAAAATTTGCTTTCAAGTTCACATATTTTGTCAAATTTTAAAGATAATAAACCGAATTAATAAAAGAATACCTCAGATTTCTCTATCACCAATGGGTTTGATTCAGTGGTTTGCCATCCAGCTGTGAAAGGTGCTAACATACCATGTCCCTTGTATCTAAGAATGAAATTTAACAGTTTTAAAACAAATATTTATGAAGTTGATAAAAGTTTTGAAGAAACATAAAAAAGAGATTGAAGCAAATTGTTTACAGGACATACTTATCGTCATCAGCAATGGCAGCATTTGTAGTGTTCCATCTGACTGTGGAAAGAGTTTGCACATTTCTTACTGATGAACGAATCTGTATCATGAATCGCCAAATAAATATTTCCTGATTTAGTGAACTTTATGCTATAAATTAATAAGGCGTGATACGATTTTGTATAATTCCAGCAAATATTTGGTGATAATTCCAGCAAAATTCACGTTAATTTGGTAATTGAAAAGGTGTCAAGTATCATCGGGAAAACTAAGACGTTGACTATTCATCTTTTTAGTCGTAGAAACACAATTTAACTCAAGAATTAGTCAAAGTACACTCCAAAAGCCCTAATTTTCAAACCAAAAAACGGCAAGATAATGCGATGATATGATAAATTAGGAAATAGGGAAATATTAAAAGAGAACGAAAGGATCAGAGGACTATGAAACAGGAAATAGATGATGATAAGGCCAAGTGAATGATACAAGAAGATGCAAAGAAATGAAAATTTGTTTAACCTTGGAGGAGTTAGCAGCCATGGCTGATCGAAAGAGATGACGATTCTTCATTTACAGAGTGAGTGAGTGAGTCAGTGAGAAAGAGACCATCAAAGAAAACAAGAAGACCTTTGATTCTTAATTCAGGCCCCACCACAGGATCATGTATTATTTATTTATTTAAAACAGTTATTTTTATATAAAATAAAAAAGAATATTATTTATCACACAAATAGGACTAGATTCATTGTCATGTTTGTCTTTTGTTTGTATCTGTTTTCAATATTTGGGTTGGTAGCATCTTTTTTCATTATTTTTCAGCTTCCATTATTATTGCTAATATTTGCTATTACATTTGGCTTATTTTTTTATGTAAATTTGTTTTACCTTTTTATAGTCATGTGTTTTTTGTGTTACACCAAATAACCATTTTTTTACATCTATATTTAAATAATCGCAAATTTTGCAAATAATATTTTGCGATTGCAAAATGGAAAAAATGGTCCTAAAAAATTATTATTATTATTATTATTATTTTTTTGACACTGCTATCAAAACCTTTCGGAAATTCTTATAATTTCTTTCTAAGTGCAAATTTTCTTGCAATCAATTTGGGTAATGAAATGGATTCAAAGCAATAACTATTCTTTAAATTCTTGTGATTAGCTTTAATAAGCTCCAAATTGGCTTATTATCCGGTTCTAGCTTCATTTTGCAAAATAAGAATAATTCGGATTTTTTTTGTGAAGTGTTAATTTCATATTTTCAAGTCATATTTAGATTAGTTAACACTTTTGTCTCCATGTGATGCATATTTTCATATTTTCAATTTACAAAAAATATTTTTGTCTTTATTCTTTGTTTTTCATGGTTTTTACTTTTTTGTCTTGTTTCAATATCAAATTACATGTTGGGTTGGGTCCATATGTTCATTAATGATATTGGAGTTTGATTTTCCCAATTATATTCTACAAAATAAGACATTTCACAAAACATTTTTTAGGATTACTACAAATGTCATATTTCCACGTTTCACATTCGTCCATTTTCATAGATTCAATTATAGTTAGTCATGTAGTATATCTAATTTTTCAAACTACTAGTTTAATCTTAACTTTAAAGGCAAAATCACAATAAGGCTAAAATGGTAAAAAGACATATCTTTCTTTGTCAAAACTCAAAAGGGCCCTAAGAGCTTTAACTCAAACCCCAATATCTCTAAAACCGCAGATCAATTCGACCCATGAATATCCGAAAAAATTCTTGTTAAAAACATCAAGATTTGTTATAAAAACTAGCAAAAAAAAAAAACAAATGAGTTAGAAGAAAGAATCAATTTCTTGATGAAACCCACTTCAACATGAAGATCCCAACACCACCACAAGCCATGGCTAATAGCAAAGAAACCATGATTGCATCAACCTCCAACCCTTTACTTTTCTTGGATTCTCTTTCTACACGAGATCTCTCTCCCATTTTATCACGAATACTTGTGTGAAGAATGTCCAATTGATGCATAATTTTTTGTTGACTCCGTGCAATTCCTGATATCTGTTTCACAAGATCAAGTAGTAAGAGTTTGTATTAAGTCGTTCTTTCTGTATTAAGTCAAAGAGACACGACATATGTTACAAGATTTTATCAAAGTAAAAGAAATGTAAAGTGAAAAGAAATGAATTACCTCTTCAATCAAAGGAGAATCTTTGGCTAATTGATTTGAAGATGAAGAATGTCGCACCAAAGATCCAGATGAACCATTTGCAACACCAACAACAGATGTGAAGTAAGAAGTTGATACGGATCCAGATCCATTATTGCATGATTCGGGTTTTTGTTGACTATTATAATTTATCCCTTTAGTGAATTGGGAATTCAGTTCATCAATCCGAGATGTAAATTCATCCATTCGATCATTTAATGTTGAAATTTGTTCCGATAGCTGACTAATTGCCCCCTTTAGAAGATGACAAACAACAATAATCAAATACAGATAAAACAAGACAAGACAGAACAGAACAAAAGTCAAATACTGACATGACAGGACAAGACAGAACATGTATAGAACAAAAGTCAAATACTGACATGACAAGACAAGACAGCACAGGCCGTAAAACCTTCATTGGACCGAGACTATTGTTTTTACGAGTTTGGTCCAAGGGCAAAATGGTCATTTTCTATAAAAAAAAAAATTAACAATTGGGTAGTTAGATTCAACAACCCATGGAGCATATCTGCAACAAAAGGAAACCACAAGGACCGATTTGTAACAAAAATGAAACATGGACTAAACCTGACATTTTGAGTAAACTCAAGGGACCAAATATGTAATTTACTAGATTACCTCGCTTGCTAATGTGGCTGTTGACTCGGTGTTCCTATCATCAAACCTTTGACTATTGGCACCAAATCCAGTAATGGAGCTCAAATTTTTATCCCTTGCAGTTGAATACGAATGAGACATTCCACTACACAAATAAAAAATAATTACAAAAAAAAAAAGGCAACAAACTTTCATTTATTTGACTTTTTGACTTTTGAAAAATTGTACCTTTTGAGATACTTGTTTCTCATTGTAGCAAGAGTAACCGAACCTTTAGGGGTTGAAAGCATTTCCTCATCTATGCTTAGCTTTGTTTTTATATCCTCGGGTAGTACCTAAACAAGGGTAAATTCGTAATTTAGCAAAGGTCAAAGCAAAAATATGAAATTGTTTTTGATAGTTTTTATACCATGACTTCATTTAAGAGCTTTTCAAGCTTCATTTGTTCAAGATATGTACGTGGAATGTATGACCCTTCAAGTCCCAATTGCTCTGCAACATATCTTACACTTGCCCTATCTCTTCCTAACACCTTCATCAAATAAAATAATTGTTAGTTACTTTTAAAATATTAAATTATAATTTGTTATCTTTTCGAAAAAAACAAGATTGATGTCATTAAAAGTTACATGGATTAAGGAATGACATAAGACATCCCTTCAAGAATAGTCAATTCCATTCCATCAAACGAAACGGATTGGAATGAACGATTCCATTCCATTCATTTACCTGAACATAATGACGATTAACTTGTTCCAACCAATCGATTTTCACACAAACTCTATCATCACGAAAAACATGACTACTTCTTTTCAAGATTGAAGCTATTGTGTACCCTAATGCCATTAAGCCACCAAGAAGACGGACACTAACTTCAAAACTTATCCTTGGAGATATTATAAATGGAGGATCCGTAACCCATTCCTAAAATTTTTTAAAAAAAGAATTATGTTAAAAGAATTACAAAAAATATAGTATGAATAACTTTAAAGAAAGTGTAGATTTATAGCAAACCTCAAACATAAGATTATATTTTCCTTCACGATTTCGCATCCTTAAATATGATTGACAGGTTTCTGGATCTTCGCCAGGTGGCAAGAGAAAAATGTCGTAAATCTGCTCCAAAGATTCTGTATGTTCTTCTGACATGGCAGATTTCACTTGTTCCACACTCACATTTCTTGATGACTGAAATATCAAATATGTATTTCGATTTTCAAATAGTGAAAACACAAGTTTATTATTTATTGAAGAAAACAAAATACAAAAAATTAAAAACCTTTAAAATATAAGTGGGATTCTGGAATCCAGTGAAGGGATTAAACTTGTTAACAATCTTTATATGAGCTGTTTGAAGGTCAGGTTCTATAAACGCCTTGTACATCGGATAAACCTGTTCATATTGGAAGCCATCTTAATGTCAGGGGTAAAATAGTCATTTTACCAAATGAAGAAGAACAAACAAACCGTTTCAGAGATCTGGTATATGATTTCTTCAGGCTCTTGTCCAGCTCTTTGTATGTCCCTCAAAACCCTTTTCACAAGATCAAAATGAACGCCACCTGTCACTGATACTCTAAGATCCAATAAAGGGCGTAATTTTTCACTCAAAGCATAAATGCCTTCAACAATCACAATTCGGGAACTTGGGACTTCAAGTGTCCTACAATCGCCACATTATAGAGCATAAAGTTTATGTTTATTTATTTATTTATAATGTAACAATGTATGTTTTTAAAAAAGATACAAACCTGTAACCAGTGCGACAACTGGATTTGAAATCATAAATTGGAACTTCAATTGTCTTCCCTTCTTTTAGATCATGAATGTTTTGAAGTAAAGTGTCGTAATCTGTCAATCGAGGATCTGTTTGGGAGATTTTTGAAACCAAAAAGCTTGTTATATGTTTTCAAAGCAATTGTAAAAAGATAACAATGATTTGAAAATCTTACCATCGAAGTTACCATCGATTACACGAGTGGCATCATTGTAATTATCCATTGATATGACAGCAACACTCGGCATGAAGTTAAGGATTTTCTCAGAGAAAGCAGTCTTTCCAGCGCCAGAAGGACCAGCTAACCCAACGAGAATTATCCCTTCGTTTGTTTGGACTAATAATTGACATGCTCGAATTACAACAAAAAACCCCTTTTCAAACGATAATGTATCTTTAATTTGAACAATTTCAGATCGATCACAATCTTTTCTCTTAACTAAACGAACTTGATCTTTCAACAGACCTTGTTTTCTTGAAGTTGATTCACCCATTGAGTTATCAAGAGCCATTTAATCTGAAAGTAAGAGCAATGGTGCATTCAATTTCGTTATCAAAAACATAAAAGTTTTTCAAATTGTTGTCGCAAAACTTGATCGAACAGTTTGAATCACTTGTAAAGCTAGCAGATTACGAACGACATTCTTAGTTTCTAAAAATCATATACGAAAAAGAAAACACACAAAAAGCCATGAATGGGATCAACGTCACCGATCTTCACGTTTCCCGATAAAGATTTAATAACAACCACAATAGCTCCATATGGTGCCAAAACTAATCAATCAAACATGAAATAAAACATAAAGAAATTCATAACCAAAAAAAAAGAATGTATTCTTCAAAAGGGGAAGTTTCGAAAACTAGAATTGGATCTAAAAACAATCAGAACAAACCGACTTAATCGCCAAAACAACAAGCGAAGAACAGAGCAGTAGAAAAGTTACCAATGAGGGGTCCCTTTTAGTGTATAACGATAATTGATCAAATGGGTAATCAATTCAGAGGTTTTAGAACAAGATTACACAGTGGGCGTGAGACTTGAGCAACAAAAGAATGCAGAAAGTTGGTCAGCAATGAGGTATTCATACATATAGCTATATGTGTATGTAAATTTCGATTTTTTTTTCTCGGAGTTCAAGTTTCTTCGTTTCGATGCATAAAAAGGTATGATTTTCCGAGATTTTCTTGGGAAGTGAGAATCTGCAGGATTTCTAGTTTGCAGGGGAGAGAGTATATAAACCCTTTGGGCGAAGAAAATATCAGGGTAAAATATTGCGATTTTGTGGGCATTTTTTGGTAAATAGATGTGGGCTATTGGGCCCCATATTATGGGTTTGGACTTTGGACCCCTTTCGGTTTTTGGAAGTTAGAAAGCAACTTGGTCACACAAATCTTGTATTATCTTGTTTAAAAGACTTATGATAAGTTAATTTTGATAAAAATTAAAAAATGTTTACTTTATTAAATACATACATATCCTACACAAATAATACAAGTGAAGCCAAGTTGTCAACTCATGTTATATTTAAAAAAAATCTTCATTACATCCGATATAAAGTCATATCTTTATTACATCCAATATAAAGTCATTGTTCATTTTTCATAATTTTCTCAATCTATTTGTCAAAGACTTGGTATCATCGCTATGGTTATATTCGTTCATACAAAAAAAACGTTGAATTTATTTAGCTAGTAGAGTAAGTAAGAGTTGGATCCATAGGAGCTTTATGGTTAACAAAATAATTTGAGCTTGATTAAAACATTATACTCGAATAATTATTTAAAAGAGTACAAGTAAGATTTTTTTTCTGAAGTAAACAGAAGTTTTTGACTGAAATAATGTGAGGTTTGTTAGAAAAAGTGTTTGTTCCAGTTTTGAGGTTGAATTTGAAGTTGTGTTGTATTCAATATAATCGATTTTATATTTATTTCAAATTTGGTTTCGAAGTTGTGTTATACTATATTTCAGATTTCATGTATGTAGATATAAGAGGTGGGTTGCTACAATGTTAATACCATCAACATTTGTGTTTGAAATTGATTCCAAAGACTTAAAAATTAGAGCGTTTATATACCTAAAACATTGATTCTATTAAGTAGAATAAATTCGTGATTTATCGGTCAAAACCTTCAGCACAAAAAAAAAAAAGAAAAAAAAAAAAAAAAAAAGAAGAAGAGGAGGTTATTATGTTGGAGAATTTTACCATAGTTTTTTGCAAACAAAATTTTGGTTAATCATCATTATAAGGTTGGTAAAGTTGTAATGATGTTTAGCATTTTAATATTCCATGTCGAGTTTTATTGTCTTTATGGGCGTGTTCGGCAAAATTAGTTGATAGCTTGTAGCTTGTAGCGTTTTGTTAAACGCTATTTGAAGTAGCATTTGGATTTAGAGCGTTTTGTTTAAACTAAATGCTAGAAGCTTGTAGTACCGAACGAAACTTTTTGTTTAAAACGGAGATTTTTGTCAAACGCTAGAAGCTCTCAAACGCTCCGTGCTGAACACGCCCTATGTGTAGTATTAGCATGGCCGATCATTTGATTTTAAGGACTTGTGTAAAGAGTAAAAATGGACCCCTACATAAGGTTTTGGAACTAACCAAATATGTGAAAATTTGCTTTGTAAAATTTAGGTTTATAGTAATTGTTATGGTTGTTTATCCGGTTTTAAAAAATAGAGTAAATTACATGAATGGTCCTTTAGCTTTATAGTTTTTCCTTGAAATAGTCCTTACGAAACTTTTTTATCATAGATGGTCCTTAAGGAGCAAATCTTGCATACAAATGATCATTATGACTAACACTGTTAACAAATTTTGTTAAGTGATTGTGAATGATGAAAATACCCTTGTTTTTTGCACACAAATGATCCTCTCTCTCATTCACTTTTTCTCTCTCTATCTCTCTCACACACAAACCCGTTTGAAGATCAGTTCATTGCCTAACCAAATTCCATTTCAGCAAAACTAATATTTGCATGTGTAAACTAAACATCACCATTTCTAGACAACTTCATCACCAATCTCTTCGCTCTCACTTTCAATAATTTCTACAAAATGCTCACAAGATCTGATACAGGAACAAGTGACGTATTCCCCAAATTGAAAACACTTAGTTGTGCAAGTCATTTCTTCTTCCCGCCGCTTCTTATACTCAAGAACAGAGGAAGACATCAACACCCACTACATAAATCAGAAATCTGAAATCGAAATATATATCGGAGTACTATTCTGAAACCTGAACCGTGACGCAAAAAATGATGGACTTGGGTGTTTTCTTGTTGAATATCTAGACTCAACTTCATTAACACCTTTCTACATGTCTCACCGGACTTTCTTTCATATCCATCAGACATGCTTTCATATCCATCTCCTCTAATCCTTGGTTGGAGCTTGAAAATCGGACCTTAAAATCCCTCATGATTTCAATCGAAACTAGATTAATCCAAACACATATATAAACGCATATCCCAAACACATTTGTTATTTCCTACCAGCACCACCATTTATTCCAAAGTGAAATTGTTGCTCCTAGTTCAGTTCATATAAGGATCAGAGAATCAATTTGATTTAGAAAACATTTTTTGAGACCATTTTTTGAAACTGATTTCAAAGATTTTGATTCAAGAAAAAATTTCTTTCCTACCAGAACCACCATCGATTCCAACAATTTTGATTCAAGAAAACATTTTCTGAAACCGATTTCAAGAAAACATTTTGATTTAGAAAATCAATTTCATATGTCGATTTCAATCAAACAAAGAAAATCGATTTCTGAAACCTATTTTAAGCAACCATTTCGATTTAGAAAATCAATTTTAAAATCCAATTTCAAACAAAACATTTTGATTTAGAAAACGATTTTAGTTCTTAAAGAGCATACCATAGTGATGGTTGGTGAAACCTTGAAGACAACATTGACGATGAATGATGAAGGAAATGGGCAATGGTTTTCCACAACCCATTGTAATGGTGGTCAATCGATGATTTAAAATGGAGATGTGAACAACGACGAAGACATGGATGTTACTGTAACTAATAATGGTGGAGACTAGCGATGCTAGAGTAACTTTGCAGAAAAACCGAGTGTCTTTTGTTCTTCATATTTGAATATATAATTGTGTTTGAGTACATGGATTTTTCCAGTTTTCTTGTTCTTGTGTAACACCCGATTCAATGTATTTTCAGTTTAGACCCTTGGGGTGTAAAAGTTTAGCAGAATTAGTCCCTAGGGGGGAGATTTGCCAACTTCAGGAAAGTTGGACTATGTTGGGTGTACCCCTTGCATGTTGGGCATACTAGTGCATTTAGGATTGTAGATTCAATCCACATACATTAGGCGTACGTGGAGTACGTATGGAGTACGAGAGGAATAAGGGAACCCTAATTTTTAGGGTATTGCACCATATTTAAGCCATATGATAGCCCAGAGTGAGTACGTTAAGCGTACGAGCTGAGTACGCTACGCGTACTCAGCAGTGGGCTTCAGAACTTTGGGCTTCTCGGTAATGGGCCCATTTTTGGACCTTAGTAGTCTTACGCCTTGTTGGGTCATCATAATTCTATTTTTGGGTTGATTCTTTTTATTGGACTCCTTTGGTTGAAGGCCCATGAAAGAATTTAGGCCCAATTTGGAAAATTGGGCCATATATGGGCTTTGGGTGATTATTTTGGAATTTAGGATTTTTGGATTGTTTGATTGGGCGCTGGCCTTGGGCCAAGTTAAGAAAGGGTAAAAAGGTCTTTACCCTAATTTGGACTCATAGTGTGAGTTGGGATCCAATTATTAATTGGATGTTATTTTGTGATTGATAGCGCGGTGATTTTAGCGGATCTGCAACCAGAGATTTATTTATAGATTCAGCAGTGTGAGTTTCCTCATTGTGTTTAGCGAGTCGAAGGTACCAATATCGGTCCATGGTTTATTATGTTAGGATGTAGATGTCTTCGTGACTCTTGCATATGTTATGCGTTGGTATGCTTACCGGGTAAGGTTCGATGCCGGACGGGGGCTGATGACTGTATTGTATGCTATTATCTTTTGTGATTTATCGCATGGATTTGTATGATTATGTGTTTATATGTATATTGGGCGGGGCCTGATGATTAACATATCTGTATATCGAGCAGGGCTCGATGCCGGGCAAGGCCCACTATATGTTTGATATGTATGGTAATGGTAGGGGTGAAATAGACCCGATATCCTGTTGAAATAGACCGATGGGGATTACGAGCACCCATATATGCTTAGTTGTATGTATGGTATGTGGTATTTTCAGGAAACTCACTAAGCTTTGTGCTTACGATTTTCAGTAGATGTTTTACGTACATCTGGTTCAAAAGAGAAGAGCTCGGGATGATTGTAGAGCACACACACTGCCTTATTCCGCATTTTGTGACTTACTCAGTTATGTTATGATGTATTGATACATTTGGTTCCACTCTGGTTTTGTGATGATGTTTTGGAGTATAGATTTATTAATTTAAAAATGAAATTTATAGTCTAAATTTTTGGGACACTCCATTTTGTGTGGTGGTTATGAAACAAATTAATCGATAGTGTTTGGAAAAATATGGGAGGTGATTTTTGAGTTCATAAGAATAAACATTCAGAGAGAGAGATAGAGAGAGAGAGGTACCAATAGAGTGGATCGGCCCAACTTTTTCTTAATTTCAAATTAAAAAAAAAAAACAAAGAGCATTTTCGTCTTTTCACACATAGTTAACAGATTATGTTAACAAAGTTAGTCATAAGGGCCATTTGTGTGCAAGGCTTGCTCCTTAGGGACTATCTTAGGGAAAAAGTTTCGTAAGGACCATTTCAGGGAAAAATTGTAAAGTTAAAGGATCACTCGTGTAATTTGTTCTAAAAGATATAAAGAAAATAGTTATTATATTGAAACACTAAGGGTGCGTTTGGTTGTGGAAAATTTTCCAATTTTCTAGGAAAATTTTCCAAGAAAAACGGAAATTTTGAAAACTTGTTTGGTTCGTTCAGTTTTCCAAAGTTTTCTAAGAAAATGAAAATTTTCAGTTTTCCAAATTGTATATAAATTAGAAAAGTGATTTTTACAGTTTTCCAAAGTTTTCCAAATTTCTAAGATAGAAAATGAAAACTCAACCCGTTCCAACCAAACGCGTTTTTATTGAAAATTGAAAATGAAAACTCAACCCTATTTTCTGAAAACATTTTCATAGAAAATGAAAACAATTTTCCACAACCAAACACACCTAAGTTTTTGAAAAGACAAAACTTTTTGACATGTATCTATTGTATTTTATAATAAGAACTGAAGCCAACAATATGGATCATTCGGTCCCTATTATAGGTGAGCAAAAAATAGAACTGTATTTAAAAGAAATAGGTCTAACAATCTCCCCATTTATATCGAGTCGTGAAATAAGTCTTCAAGTACTTTCACCAAAAATGTGAAGAGCTATAATCCACCATCGCAACATGCCAGACACAAGTTTAACTTCATTCTTTGAATTGACTCTGCAGAGCTCCACCTTCAAAAGAATGTCATTCAGTGTTCCAGTTTTGTAGCAATACTTGTCTTGCATATACTATTAGATTTCTATGTATCAAATACACTTAAACTAGGTAGCGAAAAATCAATGATATACCTAAGCATACATGCAATCTAGAATCTAAGTTTCATTCTAATCATTGCTACCTTATGAAAACATAAATACAAAAAAAGAACCACATATCTATCTTGCGGCCAATATCCTTCTAGCTTGTGCTCTTGTGTGTGCTACCTTGTTTGGATGAAAATGATCCAAACCATAATCGTTCTCTTGGTTCACACCCAATGAACTCAAAAGAGCATAATAATAATAACAACAACAACAATAATAATAATAATAATAATAATAATAATAATAATAATAATAACAACAACAATAATAATAATAATAACAATAATAATAATAATAATAATAATAATAAAAACAACTAGGAGGAGGACCAGAAAGAGCACATACATAGTATGAGATTTTCGAAATCTTCCTTATCCAATAAAGATTATGGATGATATTTTCTACAATTAATTAATTTCACATTTAATTATGATAATATTTTCTTATAACTAATGTTTCTTATATGTTTATATGTGCCCCTAGGACATATATATTAGAAAATCCCATTGAATATTATGATATAATAGTTATTTTAGTAAACATAAAAAACTAGGAAAAGTTTTGAGGATGCCATAGAAACAAATTGGTCCATTTAGTTTTGTTGGAAAGGCTTTGAACACTTTAAAAAGGAAAGTGACGAGGTAGCTTTCAAAATTTAGAGTAAATTACATGAATCGTCTTTCGTGTAATAAAAAATTAGAAAAAGTTTTGAGGATGCCATAGAAACGAAATTGGTCCATTTAGTTTTGTTGGAAAGGCTTTGAACACTTTAAAAAGGAAAGTGACGAGGTAGCTTTCAAAATTTAGAGTAAATTACTTGAATCGTCTTTCGTGTAAGTGTCAAAAAACACGTTAAGTTCCTATTTTTATAAATTAACTCGGACCATTCCTCGTTTGTTTAAAACCTGTATGTTTCGTCCCTAACACGCATAAATGACTATATATTTCTTTTCTATTTTTTATTTTTATTTTTTTTTGTATTTATTTGTTATTTATTAATTTGTTTATTATAAAAAAATATTTATTTACTGCCTTAAGAAATAAATAGCCCTAAACCCTTTACACTAGGGATGAGATTTAGAACCGGAAAACCAGACCGAAACTGGAATCAGACCGGAACCGAAACCGTTAGAACCGGAATATATAAAACCGGTCTGGGTCCCAAGTTTAAAGAATGGCTCTATCCAGGTTCCGGGTAATCCGGGTTTCGGGCCCTTCGGGTTCGGGTAAACCGGGTTTAAGAACCGGAACCGTGTTAGGAACCGGAACCGGTTTTAGGGGCCGGAACCGGTTTCTATGGAAAATTTAAAACATGCATATCTCATTCGTTTGAAGTCGGATTGACATGAAGTTTTTTTCCATAGTATAGTTTATAGTTTTTACATGATTTTAGACTAAAATTTTGTCATTTTTGGGTAAATATTCATTGACTTATAGTCTCTCAAAGTCGGGATATCAAAACTGAAAATTTTATGTTTTTCAGTTTTTTTTTTTTTTTTTTTTTTTTTTTTTTTGTATTCTGTGATAGTTTTAAAACATGCATATCTCATTCGTTTAAAGTCGGATTGACATGAGGTTTTTTCCATAGTATAGTTTATAGTTTGTACATGATTTTAGACTATAATTTTGTTATTTTTGGGTTTATATTCATTGACTTATAGTCTCTCAAAGTTGGGATATCAAAACTGGAAATTTTATGTTTTTCAGCTTTTTTTTATATTCTGTGATAGTTTTAAAACATGCATATCTCATTCGTTTAAAGTCGGATTGACATGAGATTTTTTCCAAAGTGTAGTTTATAGTTTGTACATGGTTTTAGACTATAATTTTGTTATTTTTAGGTGTTTATTCATTGGCTTATAGTCTCTCAAAGTCGGGATATCAAAACTGAAAATTTTATGTTTTTCAGCTTTCTTTGTATTTCGTGATAGATTTAAAACATGCATATTTAATTCATTTGAAGTCGGAATAGCATGCGATTTTTTCCAAAGTGTAGTATAGAGTTTGTACATGATTAATTTAGACTATAATTTTGTCATTTTTGGTTTCATATTCATTGATTTATAGTCTCCCAAAGTTGGGATATCAAAGCTGCGATTTTTTTTCTCAACTTTATTTTTGTATTTTGTGAAATTCTAAAACATGCATTTGGTCCACTTTACCCGGTTCCCCGGGTTTTTTGGTTTTAGACCCACTTTACCCGGTTCCATTCGACCCACTTTGATATTTCTGGGTTTTCCGGTTCTAGACTCACTTTACCCGGTACCTTACCGGGAACCGAACCGGAACCGGTTGCTATATACCGGTCCAGTTTCCAATCCTAAAAAATCTCGTTAACCGGTTCCCGGGTTTTCCGGGTCCGGGTATACCGATTCGGGTTTGGACCCACTCTCATCCCTACTTTACACCGTTCATAACCCGCCTTCCCCCCTTCTTATTCACTACGGTTCCCCTCTACCATCACCACCCACACCGGCCACCTGTATCACCACCGACTTAGTACTCTGGCAGTTCCAAGGCATCTTCGACCACTCCAAGACACCTCCGACTAGGGGTGGTCAAAAATATCCGCATCCGAACATCCGATTCGAAAAATCCGAAAATCCGATCCGAAAATACCCGAAAAAATCGGATACCTGAAATTCGGATATCCGGTTTTTCGGATTCGGATACAGATATTAAAATGTGAAAATTTTGGATATTTCGGATATCCGAAATCCGAAATATATAATATAAAAAATAGTTTTAATGCATTGGGTTTTTTCATTTGAAATTCAAAAAGACAAATTATTAACATTTTTACTTGGTACGCAAAGTGAGGATGGTATAAATGTTACTTTTTTTATGTTGATTTTAGTAATTTGTGTTTGATTTCTCAAGATCTTCAGGTATAATGAGGTAACTTGCATTTAACCGGACCAAATGAAGTCTTATTATACCTAACAAATGCATGGAAACGTTCTTGTTCTTGGAGGGTTTATTTTCTTTATTTAAAACTAATGAAATTCGGATATCCGGTTTAATATCCGAAACGGTATCCGGAATTTCGGATATCCGAAATTTCGGATACGGATTCGGATATCAATAATCAACTATCCGAATTTTCGGATATCCGAATTTTTGGATATCCGGTTTTGAACACCCCTACCTCCGACTATGTCATCAAACCCTCACTCATTCATCACTCTACCTCGTCTCCAACAACCCTCTCTCTCTCTCTCTCTCTCTCTCTCTCTCTCTCTCTCTCTCTCTCTCTCTCTCTCTCTCTCTCTCTCTCTCTCTCTCTCTCTCTCTCTCTCTCTCTCTCTCTGAAGACACTGACTTCTAGCGAACCTTGACGGAAGGAAGAATAGATCGACAAACTCGGACAAAAAAGACGATCGAGGAGGGAAAGGAGATGGTTAGAGAAGGGGATGGGTAACCCCAAACCCTAAATCATCGTCGCTATCTGAAGTGTCAAAATTCAAACCCTCGATTGACATTTTTGATATGCATCTGGAGGAGTCAATCATTGTACCAATCTAAAAATTTTATGCATTTGCTAGATTTAGAGAAATATTTAGAATTTTTTAGATTGTTTTGATATAATTTTTTGGGTTTACAAAAAGATTTAGGATTTTCTGATATTATTTTGATGCATTTTTTTAATTTTTTGGGTTTACAAAAAGATTTAGGATTTTCTGATATTATTTTGATGCATTTTTTTGGATTTTGTGAATAAAAAGAGGGGAAATGAGGTGGTGGTTAGTAGCGGCAGTAAAAAGGGATTTCCGATGGTAGTTGTGCACAGTTATGGTGGTGCTTCATTTTCCGGCACTATGCATTAATTATGATAAAATAATAATGTATTATGATACAAAATTTATTACTTATGATAATCAATAAATTAAGTTATATAGGGAAACCTAATTAGGAGGCCCACTAATAAAATAATGAGATGTGGGTCGTAGATTATTTTCATGATATATACGTATATATGCATGCGTATATATGGCCTACGGGCATCGTTGCTAGGTTGCTCACCTAGTCACCTAATTCAACTTCTTCTCACTCTATCCTGGTGTTAACTAATTACACCATATATAAACGTTAAGAACAATATAATATAATTTCCAGTAAAGATAATTAATGTGTTACATCTTGAACATGAAAAGAATATAATGAAAACCTTAATTATAAGTAACAAAATAGTTTAATTTGTGTTTCACCATCATTTGGCACTCACTTTTTTTTCATGCAAACAAAAACAAATTTCTTCTTGATCATAAGGATGGATTAATAATTAACACGACCATCTTTATGTGTTCACAAACCTGCAGTTCTTCCTAACTTCCCCATCAACATAAGTTTCAGGATTTGTAATGTTTCCCAGTTTCACCATGGACTCAGAAAACTGTGCGAAGAAAGCTATCTGATCTTCAGCATATTGCTTGACAAGCTTGCTTGTTTGTACTCCAAGAATGCTGGAATAAAGTTGTTGATCAGAGTTAAGAAGCCCTTCTCCTCTAAGAAGGATGTGGTAATACGAGTTGTCAAAAAGATTAGGTGAGATATAGTCCATTGGTGCTTCGTTATTGTCTCTTCCCCCTGCAGCTGGACACGTTGACTTCAAGCTTTTTAGGTTTGACTCTGCGATTGTGTTCATAGTTGCTGTTGTTTGATAGTCTCCATAGATTCTTGCTCGATAGTTTGTACAACGAGCCTTACCGATTGTGTGAGCACCTGTACATCATTTGATAATTAATATTGCAAAAGGTGTTTAGGGGATCCACAATTTGTTACGTTAGCATTCCATTTTTTAATTATATAACTTTATCATTAATTTAATTTCTACAATGCATTTGAAGTGTATAAAGTTTAATGTAATATGTTTAAAAAATATTTATTTTAAAAGTTTAACGACCATTAAACTTTAAAGTTATTGAATGTCAACTTGACATCTTATTATGATTGAATTTAAATCATTGAATGATTAACTAGTGACCATTTCATTAAAACATGCATTTTTTATGCTTTTAGGATCTCCACGATGCATTAAACGTGTAATGAATTTACACATCGTTAGTTTATTTTTCTTACAATTTTAGCAATTTTTCCTATAATACATTGAATTCTATAAAATTTCAATGAAACATTTGTTTTAAACTTAAAAAAAGTTTCTTTTTTCCCACCGATTGAACTATATTTTCATTGAACGCCAAATATTGTTGAGTTTAACCCATTAAATGTCAACTACAAGCATCCACAATATTGGGTTCAATGGGAGAATTGAATGATGTGTCAAATCTATGTGTTATTTAATGGATGAAACTGTGAGATGATTCATTTGCATTCAATGGATTTCGAGCTCAATGATCATTGAACTCTTCAATGAGAAAGAAAATATTTAATTCTTAAATATTTATAATAAATTATATTTTGTATCATTCTATTAAACTTTGTAGAGTTCAATACACTATAGGAAATAAATGATAGAATTATATGAATTGTAGAAAGATGATGTGACAATTCATTAAACTTTACAGAGTTCAATGCATTGTGAAAGCCCTAAGCATTTCATCGCATTCAACTCTCCCGTAAACTATGCATTCAAGTCTTCTATGTATTTTAGATACTCTTAGAGCATCCACAATGGGGAGTTTAATGGAAGAGTTGAATGAGGTGTCATGTCTACTTGTCATTCAATGGATACAACTCCATTATTGTGAAATGTCACATTGACATTCAATGGATTTGGAGTTCAATGATTGAACTCTTCAATGGGAAAAAAGAAAGTCTTTAAATCTTTAAATAAATATTTTTTTAATATGTTCAATTGAATTTGTAGAGTTTAATGCATTGTGGGATAATAATGAATAGAGCTGTATGGAATAGTGAATGATGATGTGACACTTCATTAAACTCTATAGAATTCAATGTGGATGCCCCTTAGGCCATCTCCAATGGGAGTTCAATAGAGGGTTTAATGGGGAGTTTAATCTCATTAAACCCAAAATTCTCATTGTAGGAAAATGACTAGGATTCAATGGAATGGAGAGTTCAATCCCCATTGAACTCTATATTCTCTCTCCTCATACACACACACACACACATATATATATATATATATATATATTATTTTTTATTTTAAATTAATGTTAATTTTAATTGTAGTTTTTAATTTTTAATTTCATGCTAATTAATTTTTTTAAAAATAACAATAAATAAAAAGAAAATGATAAATGATGTGACAATCCATTAAATTGTATAGAGTTTAATGGAGTGTAGAGTTTAATGGGTAAAATTGTATAGCAAGTGGAATGTATATGTGTCAATCCATTGAACTCATATGAGTTCAATGGATTGGAGATGGTCTTAGTTAAGTTAATTAAATGGACCTATAACTTTACACATAAGCACCTTTGGTCTACAAATGTGAACTTTTTGTCACAATTTTACAAAAAAATTGGTAACAAGGTGTCAAATCAAAGAGCATTTTATAAGTGTTAACCATTTATATACGCTTGGAGTCTAGCTAGTAGCATCTACCCTCAATGATGGGCTCATCAGGAGAGAAAATGCAAGACTCCACATATCTAACTAAGAGGGATTAACTTCTTACCAGAAAGTGCAACCATATCGGTGACAGAGAGGCTTTGATACATAAACTTAGAAATCATCGAAAGCAGCCCATCATTTGCACCTGGAATATTTGTTTCCACCTGCGAAAAGCTAGCAGTCTTGGAGTCTTTTCTCCCAACTGGAACATCCCAATAAGGCCCACCAACCTACACCCACAACAACATAAACAATATCATCTTGGAAAAAACAAAAAACACCATCTTTAACCTTAAAGATACATATAGCATACGAACTTACGAGCACAGTTGCATCTCTTGCAGCAATAGTAAGAGCATCAGCGCATGAAACTATTCCAGGACACTCAGATTCAAGCGTGTTCTTTATCCTATCAATGATTTCAAAACCTTTCAAAGCATTTAAATTAGTCGGAGCTTTCTTTTCTCCTTGTAACGTGTATGTATCATCTAGCAACACCGATCCATCACAACCCTACATCGTTCAAATTAATCATGAAATCTTTAAATCACAAAACTGGAATGATAATGAAAGAAAGAAATTGAAGAAGCTTCGGATCATCATCATAAACAGACCTGCACGAAGCAGTCATGGAAGTGTAAACGTAAGATGAAGGCTGCATTTCGAAGATCAGATTGCACAGCGCACTCCATTTCTTTCCTGACAATAGCTTCGGCATTTGGACAAGTAGACTTGTAGTAATCTAAAGACAATGGAGGGTCAGATGCATGCAAGAATGTGAGGCAACATAGGCTGAAAACTGAAAGAAAATTGAAGATGACGATGATCATGGTTGATTTGATTTCCATTTTGTTTGTTGGTTTCTTGGGTTGTACTTTAATTAAAATGGTTGCGACTGAGGCTATATAATAGTGTAATACGTGTGAAAATATGGTTTTAGTCAAAGAAGATGGAACCACTATTGGCTAACCAAATTAAATTTGCAAGTTGTGAGTAAGAAAGAGGGAATTAGCAAAACAAGCTACCAAATTCAACTTTCCTTACGACATATTTGTTTTTACCATTTCAACTTATCTACACAATTGTCTTAATTCCTAGCTATCTCCCCTTTTGGTTCGAAAGACTTGCATTGATACCTCGAATTGTGAGCATTATTTTTCAAGTGATTATTGTTATTGTGACTTAAATTTTTAATAAAAATATAGAATGAGACCTACATTAAAAGGCCTAAGGCATAAATCATCCCCTTGCTTTTTGAGGCTATTTTTGGTTCTAGACAAATAATTAAGTTTAGCCTTGACTAAAGGAATTGGCGTGTTGTAAATTTAAATAATAGAAAAATAGTAGGAGCTAAGGTTCTTGTACATGTAGCAAGAGAAGTGTTACGTCATGGTGAAGATTCTGTTTGATTGTGGAATTAACTACCATATATGAATTGATTACCAACCTTCAACAATAAGACTCCCAAATATATGGATCCTTAATTTCCATAGCTCCTTTAACAAATATACTTTGTTTAAAAATAACTTATCAAGGTTTAATTGCTCAAAATTTTCAAACAGTTTAGGGCATTCATAATTCATTCTAAAGATGTATTTGGCAAAACTAGCTAGTAATCGGTAGCTAGAATTTTTATTTGTTATATGAATGTTTGGAAAAAATAGTCGAAATTTTTTTAAATATGTAAAATTACATGACAATTGTTTACAAAGAGATTAAATTACACGAATGGTCCCTATGGTTTGATGTAATTTGCATGTTTGGTTCCTAACTTATTTTTTTAACTCGGAAGGTCCCTATAGTTTGTTTTTGTTATGCGTTTGGTCTCTACTGTTTATTTTTGTTACGCGTTTGGTTTCTGTTTTATCTAAAAAAAGTATTATTTAAAGAGGAAAAAATGATGAGGTAAGTAAGGTAAGGTGTGAGGGTGGGATTAGGGGTGTGTTTATTTAGATAAATTAAAAAAATCAAGGGCATAATAGTCTTTTTAGGTAAGATAGCGACCAACCGCGTAACAAAAACAAACAGTAGGGACCTTCCGAGTTAAAAAAAAAAAGTTAGGGACCACACACGCAAATTACCCTAAACCATAGGGACCATTCGTGTAATTTACTCAATATATAAATATATTTTTATGGGCTATTATGAAAATTGATTAAAAAAACTCAATAGTTTTTTCTTAAATACTACATAAATGTCTTTTAGATTTGGAACTTTTTATTTAAAGTAGAGACCTGCTTTTTAACAGAAAAAAATGAACCGAAACCGAAACCGGTTGGAACCAACTAGTGGTATTCGGTAGGGCTTAATGAATAATCACTAACATTATTTAAAAGTTAAATGTACTTACTTCCAAACAAAACTTGTTAAAAGCTAAAAGTTAAAAACTCGTGAATGCTCAAACACGTCCTAACTCTATAAAGTTTAAGTTTAATTAATAATCACTAACATTACCTCTTTGTTACTTAGTTCATAGTCCATCGATCTCTCCACATTTAATTATGTGAAATAATTAAGAACGCTGACCTTGTTTTTTCCCAACCATTAGTTGAATTCTCAAATGCATTGTATGTAAACTTGGCATTTCATCTCACTAAAACCATTTCATTGAACTATGTATTAATTGTGATTTGTGAACTCTTATACTACCAAAGAAAACACTTATAATACTGCTAAAAATAGTAATTTAAAACTTATTAACCTTTTTATTGGATAACTTATGAAAGATGGTAAAAATATACATAAAAGGCCCAAAATATTTACTGTAGTAAGTTGAAAGAATAATCTTTTAAATTTTGAGATTTTTTTTTTTTTTTTTTGGGATTTAAACTTGCAAAAAAAATTTTAATTTTCTTTGTTATAAGGTCCTTCATATTTTTTAAGATAGTTGCTAATATTTTTGGTATATTATTAATAGTAAATTTTAAAAATTTAGGTGAATCAAACTAGGGGTGAGCAAACCGGTTTTTTTTTTTTTCAAACCGAACCAGTTCAAAAAACCGATTCGTTTCTGATTCGTGAATAATAAAAACCGGTTCAACCTTAAACCAGTTCGGTTCAAACCGGTTCCGTCATTATTAAACTCGAACCTATCTAAACCGGTTACACCGGTTCTAAATCGGTTCTAAACCGGTTTGATCGGTTTGACTACCGGTTCTAAACCGGTTCATGGTTATTTAACCGGTTCTAAACCGGTTTCAATGTCTAAAATCTCGAACGGGTTCAAACCGACGGTTCGGTTCTTGAATCGGTTCAGTCCATAGTGGACCGGTTCATGGTGAACCGGTTTACCGGTTCGGATCCTGAACCGGTTTTTTTGTGCAAGCCTAAATCAAACGACTCATCACATATATTAAACTCACCCCTAACCCCTATTTCTTATATATTGTTAGAAAGAACTGATGTCAAATATTCAATCAAGTATAATAATGATAATGACTTGTTTAGATACATTTTTAAAAAAGGAAATTGAGTAACTATAAATGAGGTTTTTAAAGAAAATAATTATATTTTTTCAGAATTTTTAAAAATAACCATTTTCTCCGGAATATTTAATTCCGGAGTATTGATCATATTCCAGAGTTTTTATTTATTTATTTATTTAGTTTTCAAAGTTTTTTTTTAATTTTGGGATTCAAAATGTTACATTTTGAAATATTTAATGTCACTTTTTCTCAATAAAATATTTAATTTCATGCACTAACATGGTATATGTTCACATTACGATAAATTTCAAAAAAAAACCCTTACATTTGTCGGTTTTTGTCGGTTTCATCCAAAGTCGTATTTAAATCCATTAATGCCTCAAATTTGAAAAAAAAATGCAATTTTACCCTTTTGCAAATTTATGTTGTAAAATTGAACCTGCTATCAAACTTAAAGGTTTTAATGAACCAGGAAACCAAACTTAAGGGTTTTTATGAACGAGAAAAAAAGGTAAAACCAAATATTTCTGTCAAACGTAAGGGTTTTAATAAACATGGGTAAAATTGAAAAAAAAAAAAGTTGCAAATTTGAAGCATTAATAGACATAAAATATAACTTTAGGTAAAATCGACAAAAACTGTTTTTATGTCACATTAATATGTTTTTTTTTTTACTTTTTGATAATTTTAAGTAAAAAATGATTTTTTTTGTCGAATTCCGGAATTGTTCTTTGAATTTCGGACTTCTTCTTGAAATTTCAGAGGTTTTTTTTCCCGAAATCCAAAACTTTAGTCTGGAATGCGAAATGCCGTTCCGGAATTAATCAAAAAATTTGTTTTTTCTTTGTCTGGAATACTCCATTGCAGACAAAGTGGTTATTTTTACCAAAAAAAAAAAGTTGGATTATTTTTTTCAAATAAAAAGCAGTTAGATTACTTAATTTCCTTTTAAAAAATTATCATCTATAAATATTATTTCCTAACAAAATTGATGAAAAAAAGATGGATAAGTAATTTTAAAATTTCGAAAAAAGGATATATCAATAAGCAACTCTAGTTATATTGTTTCATGATAGTAATTCTCCAAACTAACTATTTGAACTCTTACATAATCTATGAATCACATTCAAAATGAGTTTATCCATACATTACAAATTTATTATTCGTTTAAACTAGACCCGTCAATTTGATACACGACATGATACAAGATGAGTTTTCCATGTATGAGTTTTAAAAATTCATGTTATGTCTATTCATGTCGATACGAATTCTAAATTCGTGTTTCGTGTCTCTTACACGTCTCAAACACAAATTTACATGTTTAAACACGTATAAGACATTAAATAAATTTGTGTGACACGTAAAAACACATATATACATGTATAGACTCGAACACGTAACAAGTATACACGCTTAGAAACACGTACACATGAATTAAATACATGTTTCCTAACTCAAAAAATGATATTAGAACAATACATGTATAACTTCACGTAAATCTATATTTCTATGTAACAAAGTTAAAAACGTGTCTATTCGTGTCTTGTCACACATATTAATTACGTATCATGTTCATGTTTGATACCCAAAACACATTTTACAATTCGTATTTTTTAAATTAGTGTTTGACACTTATACACGACACCGGACACAAAAACACAAATTGTAAGGTCTAGTTTTTTTTTTTTTTTTTTTTTTTGGAAAGGGAACTTCCCTAACGAGGGTTTCCGGGCCAGCTTTCGCGCACCGACTAATCCTCCGCTGCAAACATAAAGCTTTGCTTCATGCCCTGGAGTCACTGCAGGCGAACCTCCATGGCCACAAGGGCTGAGTGGTGTCAGGATTTGAACATGGGTCAATAGGTTATCCACCATATCTTCCACATGCCTTACCAAGTCACCACAACCCAAGTGGTTATTGTCAGGTCTAGTTCAAACCTCAAAAAGTTGATTTCCTTAAAAACAAACCAGTCCACACCACCACGACTACCATGTGACATGTAAGTCAGATACTTAGTAATCTGTTGTTATTCACCCGAACCCCTTAAACCTTAGATTACAAGTTAATTAAATAATCAATTTTATAACATACATCATTTCACTCCTAGAAATATAAATTAAATAACAAAATCATTTGCTTATGAGTTATGGCAATCAACAATGTGGCTTCTCTTACACAACTTAATTCAACAAGTTACCATAGAACTAATATGCCAAGTCATAAAACAAAGACCAACAAGTTTAAATTACTAGTCTTGCATGAAGGAAAATTAAACAAAACAAAATCCATATTTTTTTTTTCTAAACAAATCAAAAACCCATATTCAAGACTCATCTCATAAGTCATAACCTAAATTCTTAATAAACATAGTGTATAAAGTATAACTAAGTGTATAACTCAGAATCAAAGTAATGATTCTTAAGACCAAACTTCAACCCTTCATCTTCACCATTATCATCAAATCTAACTTCCATTCCCTTGAAAACATCTTTAAGCAATAAACTTTTAACCACTGATGTAACAGAGCCACCAACCTCCGGCCATGTCACACACAAAATTCCCTTTATACCCTTCATCTGGCACCGTCCCAACAAAGCAGCACCCAACCCTTCAACAACACTTCCCGAGGGCAAATAGTCCAAGCTTTTCAACAATGGAGCTCCTTTTCTTTCAGCTGTTGTCTCTAGCTTCATTGCAAATGTATCATCTGTTGAGATTCTTCCACGAAAGTTACGCCTTTGAATCGAATCAAGAATCAAAACCCTTTTGGGAAGAATATGTTCGCCAATTAGGGTTTTGGCAATTGCGTGTGTTCTTTCTGAAGGAACTGAGTACTGGAAGTTTGCAAGGATTATGGAGTCATTAATGGCGTATAAGTTGCAAGATTTGTCTTTTGGAGATGGGGTGATGGTGTTTCCTGAGGGGGAGATTTCGGGTAGAATTAGGGTTCCGATTAGGGTTTTTGAGGATAGGTGGTGGAGTAAGGAGAGAGATGGGGGAGAAAGGGCGATGATTAGGAGAGAGGGTTGGAGGGTAGTTTTGGAATTTGGAGAAGAGAGGAATAAGAAGGGGGATGGGAGGGGAGGTGAAGGTGGGGTGAAGTTATTGAGATCTTCTAAGAAGAACCTTGAAGGAGGTGGTTGTTCTGTTAGTACATCTTCCATGTCTTTCTTTGATTATTACCTTGAATTTATGCAAGAATATGTGAGATATAAAATATAATCAGAATAGATGATTCCATATCACTTTAGGTCCAAGTGTGATCAATGCATAGATTGTAAATTGATGAAAGCAAGCATATGTAAAAGATACAAAATTTATGGAATTGGGTGTCATTCAATATGCACTAATGATGCATACAAAAGGGTAACAATGTCTAACTATTGTAAAAACACCATTTTTCAGAGTAGTCAAACATGGCATCATGATGAATTCCATGTCAACTGATGACTTCAGTATTCAGATACTGATACGTAACATTGGGCAAAATCAAAAGTTCTTGGGAAGAAGAACTAGAAACTTACAATGAGTACTAATTTAAACATCCTAGGTCTAACTCTAGTTAACAGAGGCTTATAATTAGGTAAACCATTATCACGTTGTTCTTTCTCTTGTAAATCGATAAAACAATTCCAATTACAGCTGATTTAACTTTCCTACTGACTATATGAGATCAAAATCAACGAGAATACACCTGCTGCTAAACTTACCTTTCTAGTGAAACAAATCATACAAATAAACATAAAATAGTTTAGAATTTTTTGACCTCGGACCCTAATCCCTCTACTACTCTGCTCAGCTACACCATCTATAATTTAACTAAACTACTTACCAAAGCGTTGATTAGTTCTTAAACGGAAACAGCTACTCGATCACGACACGAAAGCGGGAGAAAAACCCTTACAGGAAGTTAATATCCAGATTTCGTGAGCAGAAAGAAACGATTGGACTGTAATTAAAAATGCATTAGAACTGAAAGAAAACATACCGATTACAATCAAGCCGGCGTCTATTAATCAAAATTAGAGCAGTGAAGTGAAAAGCTCCGGCAGAAATCCGGTAATGGCCACTGAAATCTGCCTTGAGGTTTCAAGGTTGCCTCTTTTATGCATTTCGTCTTAATCGGGATAATTTGTTTTCCATCTTTGGTCCCTGAAGTATTTGGGTATTGTTTAAAAAGCCCCTTCTTTCTATACATATTATTCTGATAGCCACCTTAAAATTTTACATTGTTTAAGTTGGGTCCTTCAATATTGAAAGTGCAAATACTTCTTTGAAACTAGTTTAATTAGCTTGTTGACAAGAAGTTGTATTTTCCAATGATGATAGATGTAGAAAATCATAAAAATATGTTTAACTTTTAGTTATTTGGTTGTTTTATATATATTGACAAACGATAAAAGTTATTTGTCTTCTTTAAACTTTAGATATACTATAAATAACAATATATATTATTTCTATAAAAAAGTTATCCTTACATCAACTTGTTCTGCAAAGGGTTGTTCTTACATTAGCTTTTCACCTGCCCACACTATCTAACCCCAAAAAACATCACATGTTATGTAAATCCAAACAAATTCTTGAATAATTCTTGGATTTGAATCTATAAATGGATTTGCCTAATGAATAGGAATCTTATAAAAAATTTAAACTTCCACATTACAATTGCTAAGACTCAACCTTTGACGATTAATAATCATTCACATACAACTAAAAAGAAACGACTATAATACAATGTAGGTTTATCATGTAAAACCCATTTAAAGCAATTCGAATGAATCCAAAACCCACAAGATGCATGATCCACCAATTAAAACCTAGATAAAAGGAAATAGCTTTCACATAATAGGCAAAAGAAGAACCCTAGAAACCAATAATATAAAGTGAAAGCAAAATGAAAAAAAGTTTGAATCGATTGCAAAATCTACTAATGGTACATGAATGAAGTTGATCCAAGAATCCCACCAAGATCAATTCCTTGGTGATTATAAAAGTCTCTTCAAAACCTAAAAAACTATCAACAAACTACAAAAAAAAAAATTAAAAAAAAAAAATAGAAAAGATAACTTGTCTGCAAACTAGCATGCAATGAGGAAAGATTGACTTTTTTTTTATAGCAATTTGAATCTCTCTATCTATACAAGTCTTTCCCTCACTAGTCACACAGATTTAAGGTTGATTGAAAAAACATCCCTCCACCTGCAAATTAATAATAATAATAATAACAAAACAACTGAATCCATAAAGATCTTAATACTTTTTAAATATTAGACTCCCATCCCACGTTGACTTCATTTTGACTTCCCTCTCATCACCAATCAATCTTCATGTTCTTTATCACTATCCGAATCTACAAACATCACAATAACAAAAAAAAAATATGGTAAATTACACAAAACGGTTATTACTTATTATATTTATATTTTATAGTTAAAAAAATAATAATAATAATAAAATACCAGAGCGAACATCATCACTAAGTTTGCCTCGATCTTGAATTTGTTTGACAAGCATGCGATACATAAGGACCCACCAGTAAATATGAAGAACAAGCAAACAGAAAAGAAGGGTGTTGAAGACATAGTAATACATGGGCCCCTCTTTAACATGTTTCTCTTTATCCAATGTTTGAACAACTTCATAACTGCAATTATCAAATCATTAATAATATAATAAAAATTTGGATTTAAAAAAAAAAAAAAAAAAAAAAAGTAATAACCTTGTACTCCATAAGATCCAAAAAGGGTAATAAATAAGGCGAAGAAGCACCCATGAAATTACAAACAAAATAAATGAAAAGCTTGCAAGTGCTTCGGCTCCACTGTATTTAGACATCTTTCCAACTTCAAGAAACACATCACTTGCATCATGAAGTGCTAAAACAACCGATCCAGCTCGTGCAAACCTACACAATTTATTTTTTATTTAAAAAAAAAAAAAAAAAAAAAAACATGAAATAGCAACATACTTATTATATTTCTTTGCACATTATTTATAGCAACATGTTCTTTTCCAATAATAGCAATGTGATTAGATTTTGTTTACACCAAAATTCTAATTTCACACTGTGGTTTTTCCAATTTATTGTAATTCTGAACATTTAACCGGTCAACCTGGTTTTGATGATGTGGTATGATGACGTGTTGATTTTGATGACATGGAATGTTGACGTTTCAATATTGAAAAAAAAAGGGAAATCTCTAACAAAGTCCCAGTATTTTGGGTCAATTTACGGTTTAATCCCAACTTTTATTTTTTTGAATGGAAAAGTACCGATTATTTTATATTTTGCTCAACTTAATGAAATAGTCCTTATTTTTTTCAAAAGAAAATGATAGATTATCGTATAAAATTAGACACTCGGGATTTTTTTGTTCAAAAAATAAATGTTGGGATTTAATCGTAAACTGACCCAAAATATTGGGACTTTATCAAAGATTTCCCAAAGAAAATGTTACCAAAGACATTAAATTTTCACTTTTTTCAATTTTGACACTAAGTTTTCATTTTCTTTTTTCAATTTTGAAACTCAATTTTTTTTTGTTCCAAATCGGACATTTTTTTAATTCCAGTTGAAACCGTATAAATTGTTTTTTTTTTACGTTTGAAACCGTATAAATATATTTTTTCATTTAAAAACCATATTTTTGTATAAATACAAGGTTTTTTTACATTCAAACCATAATGTTATGTATAAATTATAAGTACGTATTAATTATATTATAACCGTATTTTCATGTACTATTTGGTGACATGGCATGATGACAGAGTAAACATAAAGCCACATTTGGGATAATCCAAGAAAACTTAATTTAGATTTCATGCAATATCTAATAATATTCAGAAACATCGTTTTTTTTTTTTTTAATTTTAATTTACATTGCTATTATGGGTAAACAAATATAAAAAGTATGTTGCTATTATGGGGATCTAATGGTGGAGATACCTGCAAATATAAGACATTGCAATGAGGATAGCAGTTGCAACATGATGCCCCATGGAAACACCAAAATCGGATCTTCTTGTTTCCCAGAAAATCAAAGCAAAGATGGAGTAGGTGTAGAATCCACCCGTATACATGTAAAGTCCTTTCAATTTCAGCCTGAAAATCAATTCAAAATTGTTAAACCAAGGAAGATGAATTAGTATAAATGATGGGAATCAAAAAGGGTATTTTGGTCTTTTAACAAAAATGAAGAATGAAACTGAATTCCTTCAACCCAAATGGCGAAATCCAACAAATAAGAAATCTTGAATTCTATTCCATGGGATTTGAAAGATGCAAATGGAATTGGATTTATGTGTGTGTTTGTTAAGGAAACATGTCATGTGATGGAATGGAATCATGGATTCCAATGGAATTGGAATTTGGGAGGAGGGCTTACTTCATTTTCTGATCAGGCCATCTTTGATCTCCAGGGCCTATCCAGAAATTGTTGGTGTTAGTGGCCCAAGGTTCATTATACGTTACAGCAAGGGCTAGGATTTCTGCTGAAAGATAATAAACACATTTCCATGCTGATTCTTTAAATTTTCTTATCTTTTTATTCCTGTCATCTGTCTCAACATCCAACTTCTGCTGCCCTTTGTTAAATATTAACCACCTACCTACACGCTGCAACAATCATAACACCCAAAAAGGGTAAAATCGTCATTTGCTCACATTCTTTGAAAGAAATCTTGATTATGCCTTATTAGTTTCAAGATTCATATTGTGCCCTTTTATTCTACCTCTTTATGCAAATCCCAACTGGGTTTCTTGCTTTATCGTATACACAGAAGGGTAAAACCGTCATTTACTCAAATTCAAACCGTTTGTCCAGTCAGGTTTGTGTATTGATTGTCTTTATAAGTTTCCAAGATTCATATTGTACTGTTATTCAGTCCAAGAAAGAAACAACTTTGTTTATTAATCGACTTTAAAAGTTTCAAGATATGTATTCTTCATTTTTATGTCCTAAATATGATCTTATTTATGCAAAGCCACCTGGTTTTTTGGCTTGTCTTTTCTACACAAGGGTAAAATAGTCATTTGCTCACACTCAAACCATAGCATGTATTCAAGTAATGCTACCTCAGTTATACACTTATACCAAATGGCTATAGATATTAATATTGTATAAACAAATAGGCATATAAATATGTAACTGTTATTATCAAGGACATAGATGTATCAGCATCTTCAAGCTAGCATTAACATGGAGTTATCTTGAGTAGAAACTGCTAAAACTTATTTCATTAAAATTATGTTTCCAATTAATGTTACATACCATATCCAAGTAATGAACTGCTCAAACCCTAAAATAATTTACCTAAAACAATAGGAATCTCTGTAAATTTGAAGCTACAATTAGTTGCCATTTAACTGAGCCACCATCAAAAGTAATGTGGGCCTATAAAAGCTTACAACTTTTTCTTGGATAAATAACCTTTTGTTCAGAGTCTTACATGTGAATGAGCTAATATTCTGTTCTTTCAGTAAAGATAAGTGTGACTTGTTCCTCATAGTCACTTTCGATGGTTGTTTACTTGATATAGACTTTAATATTCTATTATAAACCAATTCAAAATTCAATACTAATTTTTCCAAAAATAACCTCATATCCCTTTTGGGATTGGAGGGCTTCCAAGCATATGTACTTAGTATAAAGTTGTTCTAGAAAAAGACAATCAATGGAACTAGTGTTTACACCAAGCTGATTGATTCGATCTAATTCGTTATTACTACTGATGAAATAGCAAACGAAATCGATGAATTAAGTAGATGAAGAACAAAATCTACAATTACCTCAAAAATTAATCTGTCGAGGAAAAATCTAACAGTTGGGAAGAAGATAGCAAAGAGAGGAAGAGCTGCGAAATCTCCATAGGTTGGATATGATTCGTGTTCAAAGTTAATTGAGTTTAGAACATCGACGATACCCATGTCGAAACCTACAGGTTCCAGTTGAGTTGTGCGCAAATCCACCCAGATGAATAATGTGATCCCGATGGGTTTGCTAGCGGAGATATGGAGATTTATTCGATATGCGTCAACGATCCATTAATAAAAGAAGTAAAGTTTCAAAAAAGTCCTTCGACTTCTCTAACCTTTTGTTTTTGCCACTCAACTTTTGTACTATGCATTCCATGCTAGTAAATGGAAATTTAGAAAGGGAAATTGAGTAATATATATATATATATATATATATATATATATATATATATATATATATATATATATATATATATATATATATATATATATAATTCGAAATTGGAACTCCAGAACAAAGACTACAACTCTAAAATGCTATGTTCCAGAGCATATGGTATTTTATCTATATATATATATATATATATATATATATATATATATATATATATATATATATATATATATATATATATATAGAGAGAGAGAGAGAGAGAACCCACTTTCATATTTTGTTATATCAAATCTGCAAACACTACATACACTCTCATGTGGTTATCTTCGCTCTCATCTCAAACTAGAAGAACACACAAACATTATCACTATTTAGCCACCAACCACCATCCTTGACTGTTGTCACCTCCTACCGCCGACGAACCACCGCCACTAGATCCACAAGCTCTGGTTGGCTCCAAATCTGCTGTTTCAGCTTCAGATTTACGATATCCCTCTTCAGATCTACAATTTCAGCTTTAGATCTACGATTTTCCTCTTCAGATCTATGATTTTCGTCTTCATATCTACTATTTTCAACTTTAGATCTTCGATTTTCTCCTCTATATTATGAGCTCCGACGAGCGGTGATAATCATCACCTTTTCCATCATTGTCGATTGACACTTGGTCTCAGATCTGTAGTCAATAAGTTGTTTCAACTTCACTTTCTCTCTCTAAAATGCAAAACATATCAAATCTGGTGCAATTTGGTCAGATTTAATTGTCGACCTTGTAACCACCGACCACCGCCTAACATCAACTATGGTCTTTCACCAGAACACAAAAAAACGTCATACTCTACTTCGAAGTCCAGATCTAGTTCATCTCTAGATCTTTGACATTCAGATTTGATAGAATACAAGAAAACTTTTCCGATTTGCTTCGTCGGAACAATAGATCTGACAAAAATCATCGCCAACACCACCGTCGATGTGACTCCACCTCTACCATAAACTTAAAATTAAGTACAGAATAAATTGTAAGTATTATGTAAATTAAAATTTGAAAGAAATACTAGCCTACATATCTGAATGTATAAATATAAGTTTTAAGTATAGAATATGGATGTGAATGTATAGCTTTTATGTATTAAATTGTGAATTTAATATATTAAGTTGTTAATTTTATGTATTATATTGTGAATTGATTGTATTAAGTTGTGAATTGATTATATTAAATTGTATTTTTTTTTTTATGAATTTTATGTTAAAATATGAGTATTTGTATTAATTTTCTTGTGCGTATTTTTTTATGGAGTAAATATGTAATAATATATTAGGTTTTATAATTGTGCATTAAACTATAAATTAGTGAATTAATATGTTTATTAAACTGTGAATACAATATTTAAGCTAACAGTGCATGATTTTATAAGGAATAATGGTTGCGACGTTGACATAGATGGTTAGTGCTGACGAGTGGTATGGTGGTGGTAGAGTTTGGGTTTGACTCTCCTAAATTAGTGAATTAGTGATATTATGATTGTATTTAAATTGTAAATTTTGTATACTAAACTATGAATGAACTGTATTAAATTTTAAATTTTATATAGTTTTCATGGTAAAATATATTTCGATGTATGAATGAAAATTTTAGATTGCAAAAATCACAATTTTTCGCTTTTCGTACCAAAAAGACAAAAAAAAAATCAGGATTTTAACATGTTGATTAAGTATTGTGTACATATTTACTTATAAAACGGGGTTCTTACGGTTTTTAATCTTTTATGGTTCTCATTTGAACAACTCCATATATATACATACATATATATATATATATATATATATATATATATATATATATATATATATATATATATGGGGATAGGGAATATGCATTACAGCCCCACCTAAGCTTAGGTACTAAACCTCAAAAATATGTCGTTTTAACATTCTAAATATATACAGTTTGGTTTCACTTGGTAAATATATCATCCTCCATAACATTTCTTTCTTTCATTATCTTTTACCATCTCTTTTTTCTTTCCTCCATTATCGTTTATTACTTCACCCAAATGAACATTACCAAACCCTAAATCTAAACACTAAACCCTAAACCCTAAACGCTAAACCTAAACCCTAAACCTAAAACCTAAACCCTAAACCCTGTTTTTGTCGATCTTGAATTTACATCTTGAAGTATTAATCGTGAATCCATAACCGTAATCTTTATATAGTAAAACAATGTATTTTCAAGAGGTTTAGTACCTAAGCTTAGGTGGGGCTATAATGTATATTCTATTTTCCCTATATATATATATATATATATATATATATATATATATATATATATATATATATATATATATTGTTGTGATATGTCAGAGAATGGATAAGTCGAGGTTGCCGGTGGATCTTGAAGAAACGACTTCCCCTGATATCACAGTACAAAATAAGATAAAGATCGTTAGTCGACGTCCGAGAGGGGATCCCGGGGCGAAGCTCTAATGATCTAGTTAGTATGAGATCTGAGAGAGATGGTAAGTGATTACGGAAAAGAGAGAATTTATCCCCTTCTTCATGAGGAAGAATGATCCTTTTATCCCTGTCTCAAAGGCGTGTCTCTCAAATGATTTTGTTGAGGATTCCCTCATGAGGTGCGACGTGGCATACCCATATTGGAGGGTCCTCCATCACGTCTTTTGCCTCCTTCTCCCATTGCTTGGAAGGAGATCTTCTAAATGTTCACGAAGATCGTGGATATCATCTGATGAGCGCGTGGGACTCTCTAATTGGTCCCACATTTGGCATGGTATGATTTCCCGGAGAAGTGGTTAAGGCGCAACTTTGCACCTTAACTGCCTTATCAACGCTTCTCGTGTTAGCGAAGGCCTGGACTTGGCTTTAGGCTAGGTTCTGACCAGGTCAAGCCTAGTGTCAATTTGACTTCTCTTTTGATGTTTTGTGGAGGGATACGTTAACAAGTCCCTTGAGCTTGTAGGCGTTTGCCTCGGTATGACAACATCGCCGTTCGAGCCTGTATATTGACACGTGTTTGCTTGGGATTAATTATATCATTTGACGGGCCTTAGGCAGCGTCGTTAATGTGTCAGATTCACCGTGAGATGGTTAGTAACACCAGTTTTTTCTTTAAAATCCCCCCTTTTTCCAAAACCATTGATCCTTACTTCCTTTCTTCACCCTCGTTGTATCTATCTGGGCATTCATAGAATTTTTCTTTCCGATCACTTATTTTTTCCTCAACAATGGACCGTTACGGTAGAGTCCCTACTGCTGAGGAGTTCAAATTTCTACAAGATCGCTTCGGTTTCTTACCGGAGCATGGTGTAATGATTCCAGCAAAGGGAGTATCGATCTACGATCGTCCTCCAGGGAAAGTTAGGGTTCCCATTCCTTTGTTCGAAGCGGGGTTACGCCTACCAACATCGGATTTTTTTGATATGATCGTGCAGCATTACAGTTTTACTGTCAACGAGTTAACCCCGAGCGTTGTTAATAAGATCGTCGATTTTGAACTGATATGTCGCTCTTTGGGTTGTGTTCCCACCTGCTGGGTTTTTTGTTACTTTTTATGCTGAACTACAAACTCCGATGTCCGTACCCTAGCTAAGCGATGAGACATTCACCAACTGATCTCTGAGTTGGATACTTCGAAGAAGTACTGGCAAACACAATGGCTTTAGGTCGACCGAAACCTCGTGGGGCATGGGTATCGTAGGAAACTAGACTTTTCCGACCCCCCCCCCCCCCCAAGTTGTTTAGTGGGAAATCTGTGAAGAAATGAGAAAAATTCAGTAAACTTAGACTAGAGTAGTCCAAGTGTTGAAAATACTGAAATAGAGTTTCAGAATCGTCAAGTGGCAAGTAATGCGGAAACTAAAGAGTTGTGAATCACAAAGTTAATGATAAAAACATTTTTATATGTTCAAGATCAATGATTCAAAAGTGTCTCATATTCATCAAGATTCAGTTACAAGTGTTTGAATGCTGGACAAGCTAAAACACTTAAATGGCTCTCTAAAGACTAATCTAAACAGCAATTGTGCAGAATGATCTGAAATGAGCAAGGAAGAGCAACTTTATAATGGATCCCAAGGGGCCTATTTATATGCTTTGGAAAACCCCATGACATGGCTTGACCAATCAGGTGTTGACACGTCATCAATACTTAGTCATCAGTTGACACCTTTGCCCCACTTAACGGAGAATAGATGGAATATTCCAATTCCGTTAGTATTCTGTTAGGGTTCCATCCAAGTTATGAGTCTTCATAATTCTTGAACCTTCTTGATCAACATTGAAAAAGTTATGATCAACATGAGCATCATGTTGCTCAATTGTCTTCTTAGATTTCACCAACTTCCAGAAGTGTTGTTGACCAAGTTGAGTAGTTTCTTGAATGTTGGATTGTGTCTTGAACTTGAAGATGTACCACCACATGTTCATGATGGATCATGGACGAAATTCATGTTCCTTTGAGCATTTGGGCGTGCCTTCATTGTACATGATGTGTCATGTGCAACCTTTTTGAGTCATCAATGTGATCATGTTGATCCATTGACTTGAGTTGTAGATGAGTCAACAATGTTTCTGATGAGCCATCAATATTCCAGCTGATTCATCAATGTCTTGATGCTCCACATATGATCTAGATGTGCCATCTGAGATCATGTGTAACAGCCTGAAATTCAGGTACCTCTAATTAGCCCTTCATCTTTCTTATGTTGTCATTTTGGGCTTATGTGTTGGGCGAGTACGATGGGCGTACAAGGAGTACGCTGCGCGTACTCGCGCGCCTCATTTAAACGCACCATCACCCGAGTACGCTGGGCATACCCAAGGTTACGCCGGGTGTAACCGGTCCAGACCCAAAAACCCTAATTTTGTGGATTGGCTATAAAAGGAATGATATGGCTTGGTTCCTTAGCCACCATCCTTCAGAAAGAAACCCTAAGAGAGTTGTTCCTTCGTTCATAGCTTGTTTGTGAGTGTTCTAAGCTTGGTGGTGTCATTTCAAGGTAGCAAAAGAGAAGAGGAGTCCATTGTGGAGGCTAGAAGTTGGTGTTCAAGTGTAGATCCGTGGATAGCAAAGGTTGGAGCTTCTTTCTAAGGTATAAAGTTCGGATCTTGACTTGTAGTTCTTGTGGTATGTTTTATGGACCATTTTCTAGGGTTTTGGTCCCACAGATGGAGATTTTATGAGCAAGTAGCTTCCATTGGCTTAGATCCATCATATTTATGGTCCATTTGAGTTGTAGATTCATAAAAATGTAATCTTGGACGTGAATGATTAGCCATGCATGAGATCTAGATCTTTTAAGTTGAAATGGAAAAGATTAAGGAGTGTAGGAGCCTTTACAGCCATGCCAAGGCTTAAAGGTTTCGACTTTATGGGTAAGGAGGCTTAAAGAGAGCCGGATCTAGAAGTTGAAGAAGTGTCTTAACCATTTAAGACCAAAAATGAAGAATGGCTGAATCTGAGTGTTACGCTGGGCGTAACTCCCAGTACGCGCATCGTACTGGATGGAGACCCCCAATTGTTGATTAGCGAAGTACGCCCCGCGTACATAAGACTGTACGCCCCGCGTACTAAAAGATGTTGACTTTTGTTGACTTTTAGGGTTTTGGTCAACATGTGGACTTTGAGTCAAGGAAGGGTAAAATGGTATTTTACCCCTCTGAGGAATATTAATATGGGTAAAGTCTAGTTGTGGAAGTCTATATTAATTAAAATAATATTTCGTTATGATTAGGCGGGGTTGGGATTCGGAGATAGCGAGCACGTGAGATTCTAGACTTTCCACGAGGTGAGTTTTCTCACTATACTGTACCTGGAAGGGTTTTATTGTGTGACCGGAAGGTCGGATATGTTATGAGATGTATGCATCGTATATGATAAGTTAACCGTTTGTATGTGATATGTATGCTATACTTGATATGGGCCGGAATACATTATGTTATGGACCGGAAGGCACATATGTTATGGGCTGGAAGGCATTGTGATGTGGACCGTAAGGTTGACGTGGGTAGGACCGGAAGGTTTACCGAGTCGGGATGGAAGTCCCCTAAGACACATGGACCGGAAGGTCAGGGCCTGGAAGGGCGTATGTGCGTAAGTAGTATTTTGGGGAACTCACTAAGCATTTATGCTTACAATTGTTGTGTTATGTGTTTCAGGTACTAGCGAGGGCCTTGGGGAGGCGCCGGCGTGATCTGTACACACTGACGAAGGAATCATTTTATGATCTTGGGATGTACTTTATTACGATGAAATTTGTTATGCATGTGATTTCAGAATATTAAATGATGGTTTATGTTGTTTGAAAATTGAAAAAAAATGTTTTGAAAATTTACGTTGTTACAAGTTGGTATCAGAGCCTTGGTTTGAGGGATTCGGATGCACCTTCGGGCATAATTGAACTCAAACCGAGGATTTGAGAAAAAAATTCAATTAATAAAGGCATAAAAATTTTATAAGAGATTTTGTAATGACCAAAGGAGAAGCAGTGTGTACGGTCAGCCAGTGCCCGAACGGTAAAATCCCCAAAATACCCTTTCAATATGTGTTATGAGATATGTTATGATATGTTATGCATGCTAGAGTAGACTAGGTATTCATTTTAGGACTAGAGTGGCCTGATTTGTGATGCCTTAGTCTAGGGCATCCTGCTGCTATGAGATGCTTTGAGAGCGAGTAGGTAGCCAGTGCATAGCAAGAATAGAGTACTCGTGATCCGGGGTCCAGGGAGGAGGACTTGGGGTGAATGTTGATGCGGTGTAGTCGGTAGTATAGGGCCCGTACTACTGAAGACACCGGATCAGTGGGCTACCCAAGTAAGAATCCTTTGGGTATCGAAGGCCGAGTAGGGTTGCGTTATCGAGTGCGAGTATGCTCGATTGAGTCTCTGATATTTTTATGTTGTATTTCAGAGGAATTATGGTTGGACCACGCCACAGACCTGGGACGAGCGGTGTGAGTGACGAGGAGCTTCGTCAGATGATCCACGATGAGTTGGCTGCAACAATCCGGGCCAAGATTCCAGAGATGTTTGGGTCTATCAAGACCACACTGATGGAGACCTTTGATGAGTGGTATGTCGCGGTGATTGAGGCCGCAGCCGATGCAGCTACCGCAGCTGTGGCTGCTGCCAGACCTCAGGGAGGTGACTCGTTGCTATTCCGAGAGTTCAGCAACACGAAGCCACCCGAGTTTGACGGGATGCAGGATCTGATCGCTGCGATGAGATGGATTGCTGACATTAAGGGATTCTTCTACACATGTTCATGTCCGGAGTATCTGAGGGTACGGTTCGCTTTGAACCAACTCCGCTTGGGAGCAAAGGATTGGTGGAAGTTCGTGACGACAAACTTCACTCTTGCGGAGATTTCGGTCGTGACTTGGGAGAGATTTACTACTATGTTCAGAGATGAGTATGTTCCCCCGATGGACAGGGAACGGTTGATTCAGGAGTTCTTGACCCTCAAGCAGGGTAACGATTCAGTTACTGTGATTACCCGTAAGTTTCATGAGAGGGCGATGTTCTGCCCTGAGCAGGTGTCCACTGAGCAGGCTCGGATGAGCCGATCTTTGGGTATACTGAGGATGGATATTCGGGAGTTCGTATCGAACTCGACATACCAAACATTTTCTGAGGTCTAGGCAAGTGCCCGGAAGAGGGAGATCGAGTTGGAGACTCAGGCCAGGGAGGAGGCCGAGTCTCAGCGGGTGGATCGGCGGCCGGCTCAGTCCCAGCCGGCAGCCAAGCGGACCAAGTCCGCCGATTCGAGGATGGGAGGTCAGAAGGGCCGCACTTGCGGAAAGTGCGGCAAGGGTCATGCGGGGGCCTGTCGATCAGGTGCTTGCTACAAGTGTGGCAAGGAGGGGCACATCGCTAGGATTTCCCCAAGGGATTTATGGTTTGCTTCCATTGCAACCAGACCGGCCATCGAAAGGCCGAGTGTCCTCAGCTTCGCCAGGGATCAGCACAGGGATCTGCGCCTACTGCTAGGGTTACCAAGACTCGGCCGGTGAAAGCCGAGGCTCCGAAGGCTCGTGGGAGAGCTTTTCAGTTGACTGCGGAGGAGGTCCGCGCGGCGCCCGATGTTGTGGCTGGTATGTATTCTTTCGTGTATTTACTTTCATGCTGAGATATTGTGCTTATATTATGATATGCGTAGGTGCTTTTCTTGTGAATTCTGTACCTGTCTTGGTATTATTTGACTCGGTGTGAGTCGGTCTTTTGTATCTTTGGCTTTTAGTCAGCACATCGGTATTGATCGGGAGGTGATGAGTCGACCTCTGAGGGTTTCCATAGCTGATGAGAAAGTGGTATACGCCATCGACGTGATTCGAGGATGTGTACTCGAGATTTTTGGTGTCAAGTTCCCTATAGATCTTGTTCCTATAGTGATGGGAGATGTCTGTGTCATCGTGGGCATGGACTGGTTGAGTAAGTTTTGAGCAGTCATTGACTGCGAGAGACAGCTGGTGACTATACGAGACCCTAGTGGGGGAGTGCTTACTATGTATGGCGAGGGGACCCGGTGTGGGTCAGTGTTTTGTTCGGCTGCCAGGGCGAGACAGAGTTTGCAGCAGAGCAGCAGTGGATTCATAGCCTATGTGATGGACACACGAGTGGCCGCGGAGAGGCCAATTTCGGTTGACGAGGTTCCAGTAGTGTGCGAGTTTTCGGATGTGTTTCCTGAGGAACTGCCAAGCGTGCCTCCGGAAAGGCAAGTGGAGTTCTGTATCGATCTGGTTCCGGGAGCGGCACCCATCGCCAAGGCGCCTTATCGCCTCACTCCACCAGAAATGCAGGAGTTATCCTCGCAGCTTCAGGAGCTGTTGGGGAAGGGGTTTTTTCTACCGAGTAGCTCACCTTGGGGAGCGCCGATTCTTTTTGTCAAGAAAAAGGATGGTTCACACTGGATGTGTATCGATTACCGGGAGTTGAACAAGTTAACGGTTAAGAACCGGTATCCATTACCTAGGATCGATGATCTGTTCGATCAGTTGCAGGGGGCATCTTGGTTCTCTAAGATAGACTTGAGGTCGGGTTATCATCAGATGAGGGTTCGGGATGAAGATATCCAGAAGACTGCATTCAAAACTCGTTATGGACATTACGAGTTTGTGGTGATGCCTTTTGGGCTCACCAATGCCCCAGCTGCGTTCATGGATCTTATGAACATGGTGTGCAGGCCGATGCTGGATCGGTCGGTGATCGTATTTATTGATGATATTTTGGTATATTCGAGGTCTAGAGAGCAACATGAGGAACATTTGAGGGAGATTCTTGTAGTTCTGAGATCGGAGAGGCTGTATGCCAAATTCTCCAAGTGTGATTTCTGGTTACGAGAGGTCCAATTCCTAGGGCACCATGTTAACCAGAAGGGGATATTGGTCGATCCAACCAAGATCGAGGTGGTAATGAGATGGGAAGTGCTGAGATCAGGAGCTTTCTGGGATTGGCCGGCTATTATCGGAGGTTTATCAGGGATTTCTCCAAGATCGTCGTGCCACTTACCAAGATGACCCGGAAGGGTGTTGCATTTTCATGGGGTCCGGAGCAGCAGTCCTCATTTGAGAGCCTTCGTCAGAAATTGTGCGAAGCCCCGGTGCTCGCACTCCCGGAAGGGATGGAGGATTTTTTGGTATATTGTGATGCATCCATATCTGGATTAGGGGCAATGCTTATGCAGAGGGGACACGTTATAGCATATGCATCGAGGCAACTGAAGCCTCATGAGTCGAGATATCCCACCCACGACCTGGAACTGTGGGCTGTGGTGTGTGCCCTCAAAATCTGGCGACACTATCTATATGGGGTTCAGTGTACCATATACACGGACCACAAGAGTCTGAAGTACATGATGGATCATCCAAATCTGAATATGCGCCAGAAGAGATGGTTGGATGTGGTGAAGGATTATGATTGTGAGATCCTGTACCACCCGGGCAAGGCTAATGTCGTAGCCGATGCATTGAGTCGTAGGGCGGAGAGCGCCCTGATCCGAGATGTTTGTATGAGGTTGACGGTGATGACTCCGATTTTGGACACCATCCGAGGGGCCCAGGCTGAGGCTGCGAGACCAGAAAACCGAAAGAGGGAGCGGGTTGTCGGGCAGGTATCGAAATTCGTTACTGATGGTCGGGGACTTATGACATTTCAGGGTCGGATTTGGGTACCGTTTGTGGGCGGAACGCGTACTATTTTGATGGAAGAAGCGCATCGATCGAAATTCTCGATCCATCCCGGGGCTACTAAGATGTATTTGGACCTAAAGAAGGAGTATTGGTGGCCCTGTATGAAGAGGGATGTTGTATGGTTCGTCGAGAGGTGCCTGACCTGTCATCAGGTTAAGGCCGAGCACCAGCGTCCGCATGGTAAGTTGCAGCCGCTGGAGTTTCTCGAGTGGAAGTGGGAACAAATTACCATGGATTTTATCACCAAATTACCAAGGACTGCGAGGGGGGTCGATGCAATTTGGGTGATTGTGGATAGATTGACGAAGAGCGCTCATTTCCTTGCTATCAGTGAGAGCTCTTCTGCGGAGAAGTTGGCAGAGTTATATGTGAGGGAGGTGGTATCGCGGCACGGGGTTCCGATGTCGATCGTTTCAGATCGGGACGTACGATTTGATGGGTTTTGGTCATAAGACATCCTATGTGCTCATACAAACCCTAATGCTTGGATCTAGGTTTCTCTATTGTACATGCTTTGAATCCAAGACTATAAACCCTAATTCTAGCATTCAAGTAATCATATTAATATGTAATTAGGTTTAAGATCATACCTTGATTGTTATGTAGCAATAACAATCCCAAATCTCCTTGTAATGACTTTGGAATGCTTAGAGTCACAAGTGTCACTCCTCTAATGGCTTACAAACACCAAGAGCAAATGGAGAAGGTATAAAGAGAGAGGAGAGAGGTTAGAATTCGTCCTTAGGACTCCTTGGGAAGGGATACACGAATTCATGAGCCAAGGGGTGTTTATATAGGTGTAGAGATAGGGTTTCAATCATTATCCTTATCTAGTTGCTTATCCACAAAGCAACCCATAAGATAATCCTTGAATCCTTATTATAGTCGAATTCTAAGGCCTTATCACCTCAAATTCGTTCACCATATATTTAAGATAATCCTTACCTTATTTTGTAACTATCACATATTACAAATCAGCCCCTCTAGTTTAATTAATTACACTTGATCACAAAATTAATTCCTAATTAATTATTGACCAATATTAATTAAACAATTATGATTTCTCCTTTAATATATTATTCTTATAACATATTAATAAATCATAATAACCTCTCTCTCTATATATTTCTCCAATCAAGTTGCTTTGGTGAAGGCAACCCAAAATGACCATGCACCATCGGGTCAAGTACATACCGAAATAGTTATGGACTTAGACACTAATCCAACAGTCTCCCACTTGGATAAGTCTAATAACTATTATGCGTATGACTTCAGATCCTAATCTGCAATCGTAGCTTTCCAAAGCCGCTATTAACTCTGATCCTATCAGATACGTGTGTCCTTAAGATAAGGGATCATATATTCCTCCATTCTAGATATCGTAAGACGTGATTTCTAATCATTCTCTTTGTACTATTTCTCGATCTCCGATTTATGACGACTGACTAATTGAACAAATCAAATTAGCCCTAGCCCGGCCAAGCATTTACGTTTGTCATCACTAAACCATCGAGGGGCCCAAAAGATATCGCTTTTATCCTTCTTTGGATAAAAGGAACGGATAAACTTTGATACAATGCTTGCTTGCACTTACTAACCAAATCACACACAACAATATGTTTTATAACACCAAGTTACTAGTGCGTTTACATATTATCAATGTGCAACCGATTTGAAAGATACAACTCACACATCTTGGTTTCAAGAATATAAGATGTTATCGTCTCACCAATCACTCGTGATACAATTCATGGAGTGATCCAAGTGAGCGTGGGTTTAATCCAATGCTCAAATCATATTCATAAGCATTCATGAACGTTGCAGCAAACATTTGCTTATGTCTAATACTCTTTTAGACAATCCACACACCAATTCACAACAGTCTTCATTCATATCTACTTCCAACATATGAACGACTGTGGCTCGTTCGAATAATTCGATTATTCTTAATAAACTCAATTATTCTGGAAGTCAAAACATGCAAAGTGAAACACAAGAATAATACTAATCCCATATGGCCTCAACCCTTTGAGCATAAATAAAACACGTTTTATTTATCACCATATCGATTACTCATTATTTGTCGTTTCGGGTAATCAACTTCTTACTTGAATTATTACACTTGTCCCATACTCCTAGCATGCACACAATGTTTACCTATGGTTTTTACTTTGTGAAATAGATCAAATTGAACACATTTCCAATCATTCTCATATTACAACTCCAAATCCATTTTTCATAAGTGAAAGAATATCAAATTCTCGCTACTTATAGAATATCCCAGATTCTAACACTTTATGCAACGATCCTTTCGTAATGTCACTGCATCAAAGTCACAAAGACTATTGCCAATGATATTGCAAAGTTCTCTAACGGAGATTGCTACAAGACAATTCCTTAGATATGATGTCTCTCACTCAAAGTACATTCCTTTGAACATCCTTTTGCATAAAAGTTTCTAATCTAGACATAGATTTTTCAATATTCAATTCCCAATATGGACACGCTTCCATATTTTCCATATGACAACTCATTCTTAATAGAATCTTATCTATTCGTAATAATGTCAATATGGTCCATCCAATACCATGCTTCCAACTACTCACAAGCAACCAATCCTCGTCGAACTTTGGTTAAAACGAATTCTAGTCCCTTTTCCCTCTAAATGCGCTAGAAATTTGGAAAATTTTAGAATGGTCAAACATTAAAGCATTTTCAATCGATCCTATACCCGAAGCATATGGGACATGATGCACAATGTTTTATTTGCTATGTTCTCAAAATTCGAATTGTGAAAAGGAATTCCATAATCATAATTGAAATTTTAAGAACACACTATGTACCTTTGACTAAATTTATTAACATTTCTCAACCTAAGCCTTTAGATTTGAAATAAAGCATAATATTCTCTCCCTTAATTATAGCAAAACAATTATTCCATCCTTACAACTTTGCAAAGAATGACTCTTGTTTTCTATAATTAATATTGCCAACTTGCAATACTTTCCTTAATAATCATACAATCATAACATTTATGCTCCCACTATCATGATGATTACTATAAAACATAACACTTATGCTCCCACTAGCTTCGACATGTATTCATAAACATCTTAACTTTCAGAAAGACAATACCTATTGATTTCTTAAGTCCATATTTCTAATACTTAGTGATTTGATAATCTTTTATCAAGGCTTCTTTAACTTATACACTTTTGCCTTAGATAATGCATATTTATGTCTTAACAATTAAGACTAATTGCCAAACCTCACAATTCAAATTATGGAAAGGGATACCGTAACCATAATCGAATTCGAGAATGCAATTTTACAATCACTATCTTCTTAAAATCTTTCTTAGTGAAAGCATTTCCTCACAATCATTTTCATGAAGGAGGAAATCTTACGACACTTAGATTTTAATGGTGTATATGTTCCTATCCATGTGAATTTGTTAAAAACAAAGTTTATGACAAATTCAAACTCATATGGACCGAACTTTCTTAATCTTGATTTCTTGCCTTATGGTAGTACAACTGCCCACCACGTCTTCCAAGTAGTTAAGCAGCTCACCTTTTTCGTATCAATGTACCTTTCATTGATCAAGGTGCTTTGCCTTTTATGCGTTCAAAATGAGAACTCATAGGACTCACATGCATAATTAACTCAACTGGAACAGCACAGAAACAAAATAACGTCAACACGATAGGTTGCAAACCTCAACTCGTGTGCTAGTGATGATCAATAACGTTTATTTGATTTGTTCTTGAAACCTTTCCAGACCATTAAGACTCCCATCTACTCCTTGACATATAAGATTCTCTTGTCAATAAACATTTGTTGACAACCAAATATTCAAGAGTTAGTGTAGCTTTTATCAAAACACTTCATAAATTGGTCCAAGTTGGTCTTTGTCTTATTCAAGACATCACAACTTTCCACATTTTATGAATGTTATAAACCTTTAATACTTTTCACTCATTGTCACAATCTTAACTTTAAGACTTATTATTGGAACGAAGTATGATAGACTTCTTGATTTAACCATTTCTTCAATCCTTGATTCCTCTTCTTAAACATACAATTGTACTAAGACTTACTTAGAGGATCAATTGAGATATAGTTCTTAATCATTAAGACCTATCATAAAGCATAACAGGTACTCTCCCTTCTTCTTAGAATGGAGAAACTTTTATCTTTCTGTCTACTTGATTCTTCTTATTCGTTTTGCTATTGATTTAAACTTTTTCAATCAATTCAGAATTACACTTAATCTTATGAGTATAATCATATTTACTAAACCTTTAGTAAATTATGACGAATATCTTTGTTACTCTTATGGTGGACTTGATCAACACACAACTTTGTGTACTCGATCTCCTAGTCCTTCACTTGACACTTTGTCAACGAATTTGTCTAATTTCCAAATATGAAATTTCTCATTCATCGTGCAACTAAGTTGCATGATTCCAAGTTTCTGTCCAATTGAAACTTGGGCGATTAGAAACTCTCCCTATTTGGTAAATTCTTGACTTTCCATAACATAATAAGAAACAAATCTATTATTGCTAATAATTTTAACATCAATTTTTCATACACGCCATTGTAAGGATAAATAAATAAAATTTAAAAACAAAATTTATTTTATTGCGGAAAAATTTGTCCTTACAATGCAACTCATTGAAAAACTTATGTTAATACATCTTTCTTACCAATCTAATTCTAACTCTAAGTAGTAGCTCAAGAATCTAATCTTCGAGAAAAGTGATCGAAATCCATTCCTTCACGGTTAGATTCTGCTCACTTCTTCCCTTAAGCTTCTTTTCTTTTCTTCGATCCTTCAAAACATCAATTGTAATCTTATCACATTATGTATTAAGAATCTAGAATAGAAGCTTAAAAGAGTTAGTTAATGGATTTTACCTATATTAGAGCCATACGTTTCGACTCTCCCATCTCTTAGATCTCTTAGGTAAATAGGGCAACTTCGTCTCCAATGCCCCTTCGCTTGGTAATAAAAGCAAATTGACTCTTTTTGGAACAGGACATGGAACTACTTCAGACATTGCCTTTCTCTTATGATCAATCTTTTCAATCATAGCATGTCTTTCGTTGCCATTGTCTATATCCATAGAGGACTCGAAGGTAGATTCACCAATCAACTTTGCTTTTCTATTGCGCCAAACCATTGCTGATTCAGCACCAATAAGCATATAGGTGAGATCTATAAGGGTCACATCGCGGTTCATCATATAGTACTCTCTTACGAACTCACTATATGAGTTAGGAAGTGACTGAAGAACCCAATCAACAGCCATTTCCTCACAGACAACGAATCCTAACATTCTTAACCTATCAATGTGTGACTTCATCCCTAGGACGTGTGCACACACCGACTTTCCTTCTTTATGTTCACTTGCCAAAAGGGCTTGAGTGACTTGAACTTTTCAAGCCTTTGAACTTGTGGGTTAGGGAGAATAATTGGAGGAGGAGGAGGAAGTGAAGCATGATCTCTTGTTCCTCGATCGAATCGTGGAATATCATCTTCATGTGGAATGCTTGTTCCACGGGATTTGGGAAGACCATAGTTGTCGAACTTTGACATCTACAAAACGGGAGAAAAATGAATTCAAGTTAGTTGATAGATTGAGCCCTTAGTAAATCACCCAAATGAAATACTAAGGCTAGGACCCAACACAATACGCTACAACCCGGGAGAGGGATGTCGTAACCCTAATTGCAGAATATTTGAAGGTAAGTGAATGACGATTCACTAATTCCACCATGAAAAACGAAAAAGAAATTTAAGTTTTAAATCTATGAAAACTCCTAGATCCTTTGAGATTCATTGAACATTTCAATGGCATGTTTAAGTCTCGATATGCCCCTCTTGTTTGTGACTGGGATGCCGAGGATCACAAAGCGGGTGTGAATAACCATGCAAACTTACATGGTGCCCTCACATGTTACAATCACCTATTCAAAATGCCGGTAAACCACATACGCTCCACCGAACTATGACAAACATTGAGTCACCCTTTGCTACCTTTGCTTAGAACCATTTAGTGTTCCGGTAAACCACACACGCTCCACTAACGTCTTCGCAAGGGCACAAAGTGTAATTTCATGGAATTGCATCAATTCACTTTTGCCTAAGTAACTAAGATTGGGAATTAGAAAAACATTTAGTTACTTTGTATTTCATTATACTTATAATGGAAGGTTTCGTCCTATCCTACCCGTTCGGCTAACGACCCTCCACTAGTCAAGAGTGCGGTGGGTAAGAGTGGATACCCATTCAATCGCCATTTTATAGGCAATTTCCTTAAACACCCCTTATAGACCAGCTTCGTAAATGAGGCCTACTAACGGTAAGACTGACTTTTACTCATACATATATATAATGTTAGACTTTTAATGTTATATATATAGTATAGGGTGTATTTTACACTTTTAAAATACTAGGTGGTCAAATTTAACAATTATACTTTTAATGTTATATATATATATATATATATATATATATATATATATATATATATATATATATATATAGTATATGGTGTATTTTACACTTTTAAAATACTAGGTGGTCAAATTTAACAATTATACTTTTAATTCAATTAAATTGCAAACCTAAACATTTATGGATTTATTAAACTTCTTTTAATTATACACCTTAATTAATTAATAAAACCATAAGGGTGTAAATTGAACTTTTCAAAGCATTACTAGGGTTTTAGAATTTAACATTCCTAATTAAACTTTTAATCAACTTTTAAATTCCAAAACTTGAGGGCAAGTTATGAAACCTTTTTCAAAACATTAGGGTTTTAACTATTTAAATTTCAAAACTTCAAAACTTTTGGGTTCAAATTTAAACTATAAAACCTAAACGGGAAAATATGAAACTTTTCATAACAACAAGGATCAAATAACAAATAATTTTAAATTAACTTAATCACACAATTATCCATATTTGATTTATTTAATGATTTCTTGCAAAACAATTTATCAATTTACTAAAAATAATTAATCAATTATCTTATAAGGAGACAATTATCTTATTAATTGATAAATATCTTCAATTAGATCAAAAATATAGTCAAATATATCATATAATATTGATCTAAGATGATAAGGTAACTATCCATATGCAAAAACAACAAGAAATCCCGAGTTAAGCACTATCTGACGAGTTGACTCGTCGAGTCAAGCCTGGACTCGTCGAGTCACCCTAGACTCGGCGAGTTCTGCAACGGAATCGGCGAGTCCAGAGTCTAGAACACCAAAAATCGAATTTTTTTAGATATACAATGCATCAATACAATTGAAACCAAGCTAGGCTCTGATACCACTGATGGGTTTTGGTCATAAGACATCCTATGTGCTCATACAAACCCTAATGCTTGGATTTAGGTTTCTCTATTGTACATGCTTTGAATCCAAGACTATAAACCCTAATTCTAGCATTCAAGTAATCATATTAATATGTAATTAGGTTTAAGATCATACCTTGATTGTTATGTAGCAATAACAATCCCAAATCTCCTTGTAATGACTTTGGAATGCTTAGAGTCACAAGTGTCACTCCTCTAATGGCTTACAAACACCAAGAGCAAATAGAGAAGGTATAAAGAGAGAGGAGAGAGGTTAGAATTCGTCCTTAGGACTCCTTGGGAAGGGATACACGAATTCATGAGCCAAGGGGTGTTTATATAGGTGTAGAGATAGGGTTTCAGTCATTATCCTTATCTAGTTGCTTATCCACAAAGCAACCCATAAGATAATCCTTGAATCCTTATCATAGTCGAATTCTAAGGCCTTATCACCTCAAATCCGTTCACCATATATTTAAGATAATCCTTACCTTATTTTGTAACTATCACATAATTACAAATCAGCCCCTCTAGTTTAATTAATTACACTTGATCACAAAATTAATTACTAATTAATTATTGACCAATATTAATTAAACAAATATGATTTCTCCTTTAATATATTATTCTTATAACATATTAATAAATCATAATAACCTCTCTCTATATATATTTCTCCAATCAAGTTGCTTTGGTGAAGGCAACCCAAAAGGACCATGCACCATCGGGTCAAGTACATACCAAAATAGTTATGGACTTAGACACTAATCCAACACAATTTACTTCCAGGTTTTGGAAGAAGTTTCACGAGGAGTTGGGTAGGAGGCTGCATTTCAGTACCGCATACCACCCGCAGACGGACGGACAGAGCGAGCGGACGATTTAGACGCTCGAGGATATGCTCCGAGCGTGTGTTTTGGATTTTGGAGGGAGTTGGGACACCTATTTGCCCTTAACAGAGTTTTCATACAACAACATCCATCAATCGAGCATTGGTATGCCACCCTTTGAGCTGTTGTATGGAAGGAGGTGTCGAACCCCCATCTGCTAGGGAGAGGTGGGGCAGCGGGTAATGGGTAATACGGAGATTGTGCTTCAGATGACCGAGCAGATACAGCAGGTCAGGCAGAGATTGTTGACCGCTCAGAGTCGTCAGAAGAGTTATGCGGACAAGCGTCAGTCCGAGCTTGAGTTTCAGGTTGGTGACCTTGGGCTCTTAAAGGTCTCTCCGAGGAAAGGAGTGATTCGATTCAGGAAGAGGGGCAAGTAGGGAACTCGATATATTGGACTTTTCAGGGTAACCGCTAGGGTAGGCAGGGTAGCCTACCGGTTGGATCTACCTGCTGAGTTGGGTCAGATTCACGACACCTTTTATGTGTCGCAGTTGAGGAAATGTATTGCCGACGAGTCGGCAGTGGTACCATTAAAGGATATTCAGGTGGATGCAGGCCTGAACTATGTTGAAAGACCAGTGGCAATTAGGGATCGAAAGGTTAAGGTTCTGAGGAACAAGGAAGTACCCTTGGTGCAAGTGCAGTGGCAGCATCGGAACGGATCCGAGCTGACATGGGAGTCCGAGTTTGAGATGCGGGAGCAGTATCCAGAATTGTTTTCGGTATAAGACTTCGAGGATGAAGTCTGGTTCTAGTGGGGGAGAATTGTAACAGCCCGAAATTCAGGTACCTCTACTTAGCCCTTCATCTTTCTTATGTTGTCATTTTGGGCTTATGTGTTGGGCGAGTACGCTGCGCGTACTCGCGCGCCTCATTTAAACATACCATCACCCGGGTACGCTGGGCGTACCCAAGGTTACGCCGGGCGTAACCGGTCCAGACCCAAAAACCCTAATTTTGTGGATTGGCTATAAAAGGAATGAGATGGCTTGGTTCCTCAGCCACTATCCTTCAGAAAGAAACCCTAAGAGAGTTGTTCCTTCGTTCATAGCTTGTTTGTGAGTGTTCTTAGCTTGGTGGTGTCATTTCAAGGTAGCAAAAGAAAAGAGGAGTCCATTGTGGAGGCTAGAAGTTGGTGTTCAAGTGTAGATCCGTGGATAGCAAAGGTTAGAGCTTCTTTCTAAGGTAAAAAGTTCGAATCTTGACTTGTAGTTCTTATGGTATGCTTTATGGACCATTTTCTAGGGTTTTGGTCCCACAGATGGAGACTTTATGAGCAAGTAGCCTCCATTGGCTTAGATCCATCATATTTCTGGTCCCTTTGAGTTGTAGATTCATAAAAATGTAATCTTGGATGTGAATGATTAGCCATGCATGAGATCTAGATCTTTTGAGTTGAAATGGAAAGGATTAAGGAGTGTAGGAGCCTTTACAGCCATGCCAAGGCTTAAAGGTTTCGACTTTATAGTTAAGGAGGCTTAAAGAGAGCCGGATCTAGAAGTTGAAGAAATGTCTTAACCATTTAAGACCAAAAATGAAGAATGGTTGAATCTGAGTGTTACACTGGGCGTAACTCCCAGTACGCGCAACGTACTAGATGGAGACCCCGATTGTTGATTAGCGAAGTACACCCCGCGTACATAAGACTGTACGCCCCGCGTACTGAAAGATGTTGACTTTTGTTGACTTTTAGGGTTTTGGTCAACATGTGGACTTTGAGTCAAGGAAGGGTAAAATGGTCTTTTACCCCTCTGACGAATATTAATATGGGTAAAGTCTAGTTGTGGAAGTCTATATTAATTAAAATAATATTTCGTTATGATTAGGCGGGGTTGGGATTCGGAGATAGCGAGCACGTGAGATTCTAGACTTTCCACGAGGTGAGTTTTCTCACTATACTGTACCTGGAAGGGTTTTATTGTGTGATTGGAAGGTCGGATATGTTATGAGATGTATGCATCGTATATGATAATTTAACCGTTTGTATGTGCTATGTATGCTATACTTGATATGGGCCGGAAGGCATTATGTTATGGACCGGAAGGCATATATGTTATGGCCCGGAAGGCGTTGTGATGTGGACCGTAAGGTTGACATGGGTAGGACTGGAAGGTTTACCGAGTCGGGACGGAAGTCCCCTAAGACACATGGACCGGAAGGTCAGGGCCCGGAAGGGCGTATGCGCGTAAGTAGTATTTTGGGGGACTCACTAAGCATTTATGCTTACAGTTGTTTTGTTATGTGTTTCAGGTACTAACGAGGACCGTGGGAAGGCGCCGGCGTGATATGTACACACTGACGAGGGAATCATTTTATGATTTTGGGATGTACTTTATTACGATGACATTTGTTATGCATGTGATTTCAGAATATTAAATGATGGTTTATGTTGTTTAAAAAATGAAAAAAATTGTTTTGAAAATTTATGTTGTTACATCATGATGATCCAACTTGCTTTCAGCAAGTGATCCATGTCGACAACAGGTGCTCCATGTGTACATCAACTGCTCGAAGTTCACTTCAAGTGCTCTAAGTAAACTTCAAGTGCTCCAACATATGATTCTTCAAACACTTGTTGAATCTTCAGGATCTTTCCAACCTGAAACATTCTGATAATGTTTGTTAGAAAATGTAAATCAATACTCAACTCATTTCAAGTGACAATCACATTAAAATATTTCCAACAATCTGACTCTCGGCAAATGGTTGGGCAGTGTTACTATCCGTGGAGAAAACTGGGAAGACTTTATTCTTGTCGCGGCCGGTATGAGTGCCGCCTGGAGGGCTCACAAGAAGATGGCGCAAATGTTCGTCGTGAGATGCAGTATTAACTCATCTCCTCCCCCCCCCCTTTTTTTTTGAAAATAGAGTGAGGATAAGATATCTTATTGGCTTATGATATCTTACTTTTGGTGTTTGCCTTTATAGGTGCGGAGGCTGAGATTTCTTTGGAGATGGCCCTGTGTGGTCATTATCAGGGAAAGCTTTACCATCGGGAGATCAATCACATAGAGTTTCTTCCTCCTCCTGTATCTGAAAGACGCATGCAGGAGCTTGGTGGGTTGCTCTTGGTAGAAGGGGGAAATGTGGGTTCTCATGGGTCTGCATCACCTTCTCAGCCGACCGTTGTGGCCATTTCCCCAGTCCATTCCCCAGTTGCTGTTCCTTCTGGTTTTCCTGCGGGTGCACAAGTAGAAAGAAGTAATGCGCCTACTCGGAAAAAGCGGAGCATGCGTGTGGTGCCGTCGTCAGAAGAAGAGATAGAATCCGACGATGCGGGTCTTTGTCCTCGTAAAGCTCGTAGGATTGTGTCTATGGCCAGGCTTCTTGGTTGTATCGGGGATATTCTTAGTGGTCAATTCTATGTGCCTAAACAGAGAGAGGTGGTGGTGGTGCCCAGTTCTCCTGGGGCCTCACTCTCTCGATCTGTTGGTTCACCATTGGTTAATCCTGGTTCCAACTTTGTATCTGGGGGTGCATCGAGTTCATCTAGGGGTTCCCTTTAACATGAGAGGTCTTCCCTAATCAATGAAACAAGGACTTTATATCACTCCTCATCTTTTGAGGCCTACGCTCTGGGCTGGGCGATTACTAGGGATTCTTTGCTGTCAGAAGACACTACTGCCCAGGAGTGGAGTAGGTGCGCTCATCCTCCGGCCACGATGAGTTCGCTTGTGGGTCAATCAAGTGATCATATGGCTGATGACCTTTGTTACGCCACAACCCAGACCTCTTCCCTTATGGTTGCTACCGTTGACCAGGTTCGCCTAGCCGATGTGGGTCAGGGGAAATTAAAAGTAGTGCAGGGTGCCTTGGCAGGCATGAGGAAGGAGGTTCGTGATTCATAGGCAGCGCGTCAAGTTCTTGCTGAGTAGAACAACATTATGGCCTGCGAGAAAGCTACTTTAGAGGATCAAGTGGCTACTTTGGAGGACCGATCAGAGCGACTTAAGGACCAAGTGAGTTCTCTTACTCGATAAAAGGAGGTGCTAGCGAGTAGACTAGCAAGGTGCCAACATCAATTAGCTCGAGCCCATGCTGAAGGTGTCGTTGCTCGAGGTAGTTTGTAATGGGTGTTGCAGAAGAGGGTAGTTTGTGTGATTGACAGGGTCATTAAGAGCGCTGAGTTCGAAAAAGGGGTCTAGGATGTTCGTGAGGCTTGTGAAGCCCTTGGGTTTGAGAAAAGGAGGCAACTGAGTGGTTTCTCCACATCTTCTGGTAAATCTAAAGTTTTGGGTCATGGCCAAGTGGCGAGCAGGGCCAAGGAGGTCAACACTGTCCTTACATCTTTTGTCAAGACGGATTTTGCTGGCCTCTTTCGTTTAGGGGAGTTAGGTTATGATGGCTTCCATCAGTTTTGTGGCAATCTAAGCCTGGGAGGTTCTTCCTCGGACTCCAAGGGTTGACTTGTATATGCCCCTTGTTGTTCGTCTTTTTGTGTACTATGTGTATAGTGTAAAACATTGGTTGCTAATAACCTTGGACTGTGTTTTTTGTTTTGTATTTGGTATGGAAGTGTTCTCTTCCCTTTTTTTTTTGTATGTATGCACATGCTTTGAGTTGTAACTCGCTTTTACGCATTCCCTTGTTCTAGGGTTTGCGTTATTCTGGTAACGCGTGCTCCAGATGTCACATAGCTACTACTACTGAGCTATGTTCCTCTGACTTGTATGTTTAATTAGGCTTATGATATTAAGCCGTGAAATAATAGTCAATATTGTTGACTATGATGTATGGTGTAGCTACCAATACATTAGCTGAGATCGTCATCTCAAGGCCTTTACTGTTTAATTTTTAGGGGGGAAAGGTTATAAACCTTTTACGACCCCTTGTTTTGTGCCATTTACACAATCTCAGCTCTGATATGTTATTCAACATATTGTAGGTAAAGATTATGACTCTTTTAAGACCTACGGTTGCATTCTTGCATAGATTTTTATCAAGTAACGTAGGTGATCAACCGTTGTTGCTACTTGGAAAATATGCACAACCTCTATATTTTGTGTTTTTGCAATACAAAATTTTGGAAAGTGTTTTCAAAATGAAAATTATATTATTTCTAAAAGGAAAAATAAAAGACATGAGACAATAGACCCTGAATGTCTAAGTGTCGGGGTATGTGCCCGTTCTTTGCTTTCGCGCCTGAAGTATGGCTATTCTATCTGAAGTTGGGCCATACTTATTGTTTGGCAGTGACGTCTTTCTACGCCTGATGTAGGTTAGCCTTCATAGGTTAGGGATTCCTCTTATTTTTTCCAGCGAGGTTTGGTGTGGGGGAGTTATGTTTCGCTTCTCGTTCCCTGGAGATGTTCTCGTCTGTATTTCTTTGCGACCCGATGCATGTTGCAACCGTGGGAAGCGCCTCCCCTTGGCCGGGTGAGAGTGTCTCTAGTGCGTTTCTACGCACCCATCTTCCATGCATGTCCTGCTATCACTGTAAGTGTTGTTTTACTTACCGAGGTCTCTTGTTGGTGCTCTCCTACTGGAAAACCTGCTCGTTAAAAAGATGGCATTCCACCTCCGCTGTTGTTGTTTCATGAACTTGCGCCTCTGTTATGAGGGGCTTTGGTTTATCGGCGAAGATTTGCTTTGGAGCCCGAATTGTTCTTTTGTTGGTCCTTGCCTATAATTCAATTATAGGCCAGGTAAGCGCCTTTGCCTGTGAGCCAACGCTTTCTCGCCGTACGCTTGTCACTCTGTATTCTTATTAAGCGTTCCTTGGATCAACATGAGTTCCCTTCTATGGGAGAGGCGTTGCGAGTCGACTGAACACATCTCGCCATCGTTTCTTGGTCTCGTAGGCTGGCATTTGTGCCACAATAGTTTTCCTTTGTGGGTCTTCTCTTGTTTTGGTGACCTTTGTTTTGTCGTGATTGGGTTTCTTGCCTTGCTCTCCGTTGGCCGTCATGCCCAATTGCCGACTTCGTCACTACTACCGTTTTTGATCCATCACTCGTGCTAAATTTGAGAACACCATGGAGAGTAGATGGGATTGCTTACAGCTGGAAAAGCACATGTTAGCCTAAGAGAATGTTGTTCTATGTCGGGTGATCAACAACCAAAAATTTGAGTGCCCTTGTTAGCTCCTTTGCTCCGTCATTGCTAGTCACCCGTTGGCTAAATGCGGTAACCAGTGAAGCCAACTAATGGGCCCTGGCATGGTGGATGGAGGTACTCTTCCCATTTGATTGGTAGTTGATGAAGGCAATGCTCGTAGTAAAGGTCTTAGGGTTTAATAGCCATAAACCCTAATTTTGTATAGTTCAATCAATTGTACCAAATCTAATTAAAAACAAAAAACCATACGCTCTGATACCACTGATGGGTTTAATACAAAGCAAAAAATCCTATGTGTGCATGCAACCCTAATCTGAGGATGTATTTTTTCACTATTAGACATACAATCATTGAACACAAAAACTAAAAACCCTAGGAGGCACATGTAATTTTTGAAATTAACATATAATTAGGGTTAGAATACATACCTTTATTGTTATATTGTAATAACAATCAAATCCTTGAAGATCTTGAACTTTGGTAGCAAGCGCCACAAGTATTGCACCTTTAATGGCTCACAAACAAACCTAGCAACCAAGGATTACTATGGAGAGACAAGGGAAGTGGAAAATTCGGCCCTAGCCTCTCTAAGAGTGCCCTACAACAAAATCCGACCCTATAAGGGTTTACATAGGTGATAAGAAAGGTTTAGGATAAGGCAAATGTATCTTAGATAACCCTAATCCCTTAACTTCCTCCCTAAGGCTTCCAAGGCACCCTTAGAGCCCAAGGAAACCCTAGTACATTTTAGATTTCATTCCATCCCTATAAGGGAGGTTCTAGAATGCTCAATGATCAACTTTTGAACATTGTCACCTTTAGTCCCTTTAGTTTCAGTTAATTCCTTTAATCCTAAAATTAAGACGAAGATCAGACAGTTTTTTTCTAATCAGCGATATAGTTCATTATTGGAGATGTAGGAGGCCGCCAAGCGGCGTGAGATCGAGATTGATTTGCAGACGAGGGAGTTAAGATCGGCCCTGATGTAGTCGTAGCCTGCGTCGACACGGTTTAGGGCCACTGATTCTAGGTCGATAGGTCAGAGGGGCCGCACTTGTGGGAAGTGCGGTAAGGTGCATGATGAAGCTTTTCGATCTTCTTCGGGATGCCACAAATGTGGCAAGAAAGGGCCACATTGCGAGGGATTGTCAGCAACAGACTCCAGCTTTTGGCTTTAGACTTTGTTACCATTATGATCAGGTGGGCCATATGAAGGCCCAATGTCCCTTGCTTGTTGCCAGGCCGACGCAGGTGCAGCGTCGGCTACTTTGAGGATTATAGATGGGAGTCACGGCAGAGCGGAGCCCCCGAGGGCTCGAGGTCGCGCTTTCAGCTTACTGTCGAGATGATTTTGTATAAATCATAACTCTTTCGTGTGAGCTCCGATCAAAGCCCTCTTTATATCTTTGTAATGATCTCAAGGAGTACTATAACTCTCGTTTAGGTTGTTTTAACAAGTTTTGACTTTTATTTTTGTGCCTATCGGGAGTAAAAATAAATGATTTTACAAAAATTTCTCTCTCATACGGATCCTATTTTCGACATTCTTTTTCCTAAAGTGTATATCTCAATGAGTACTGCAATTCTTCCTTTTGCACTTTTAGTCAAAACTCAACCGATCTTTAAGTACCGTTTTGACGTAATTAACTTTAATTACACGATTGATTTTTTTATTTTTATATAATGTATAACTCTTGATTTGTTATTTTTATATAATCTATAACTCTCTCATTTGGAGTAAGATTTTTACGAATCTTATATCATTGGGATCATGTTAACGACTATTTTTCAAATATGTTACTCAGCTTTGAAGACGGTACAATTTTTTGGACACTTATTTTCGAGCCTAAAAGTCGATTTAACAATAAATGTAACGACACATTTGATTTTTATTATCTTATAAATCAAATATCACAATCTTAAGCCATTACATCTATTTTTCCTACTCTCTCTAACGGTGGTCAGTGACGCAATCCTCTCGGTTGTCACTATATATATATATATATATATATATATATATATATATATATATATATATATATATATATATATATATATATGCGTGTGTGTATATGGTATGGTTCAATAGAGAACCATAATTAACAAGAAACCATGACACCAATCGTGAGCGTCAGAAATCATAATAATCAACGGCCAAAGAAATAGATGTACACTTTTATATTTGACGCACATACACTGGATTATATTAAATAATCCACCTCTTTACCAAAAAAACCACCTCTTTTTTTGTTTAAAAATTTTTTAGGCCAAATTTTTTATCAAAAAAAAAGAAAAACCCGAATATACCGTTGTTCTCGATTTTTCGTTCTCTTTCCATAGAGATCAATGCTGATATATAAAAAACAAACTTTTTTTTTGAAAAAAAAAACTCACTTTATTTTGTTAGTTTTTCAATATTTAAGTTTATTTTTATCATATATATATATATATATATATATATATATATATATATATATATATATATATATATATATATATATATATATATTAATTTTTTATACTCTATTAATAAATATTAACACAAACAAAAAAAAAACTCGAATAGTGTAGATTCACATTTATCAGATTTTTGTTACAGTTAATTTGTTATTCATATATGAATAAGTAGTATAAATGATACTTAAACCGTAAAAAAAATTAATTATATATTTTTATTTATAAGTGAATAGCAAATGTATTGTAGCAAAAATCTAATGCATTTTACTCACTTATGAATAACGTTAGCTAAACATATAAAAAAAATTATTTTATCTTAAAAATATATATCAATATGGATGTATATTTTTAGAGAATAAAAAATCATGAATTTTGGTATATTTAAAATCATTTTTCGATAATAATACTTTTTTATTTAAAATTAAAAAAACGAAAAAAAAATATGTTTTTGTATATATTAAGGTAATTATTAGTGTAGTTTAAGGAAACATGTTTTGTTGGAAACACATGTGTATTTGTTATCCTTTTTTGCTGGGACAACAGATGCTTTTACGACGAAAATAAATGAGTGGCTGAAAATGATTCTCCATTCCCAACCTTTTTTTATTTTCTCAATTGAACTTACTTGTGTGTGTGTGTGTGTATATATATATATAGGTTTAGGTTAATTTGAGACCATGCTAATTTTGTGAGACCGTGAGACCAAATCTAAAAATAATTTTACAATGCAAAATAAAAGGAAAAAACAAAAAAAATTCTTTTTTAAATTAATATTTCCGGAACTTTAATTACCTAAAAAATAAAAAAAATTAAAAATTAAAAAAAAATTACCATTTTTTTTAAATACGTGAAATATTCTAATAGAATATTATACTGTAAATATTCTAATTTGATTTTTAAAATGTTAGATTATTATACTAGATTTCTTAGATATGTAGAATATTCTATTTATTCTACTAGAGTATGTAAAAAAATGTATTTTATTTATTTATTTATTTGTTTGTTGTATTTCTTTTGGAAAATATAAATTCCAAAAATAAAATTTGAATTTTTTTTCCGAAATTTTCAATCATTTTGCATTTTAAAAATGTTTTTTGTTTTATCTATCAAATGAATGGCTAGGATTGCGTCTCACGGTCTCACAAAATTAGGCCGTTTCACATGAACCTAATCATATATATATATATATATAGAGAGAGAGAGAGAGAGAGGAATGATCATTTAAGAACTCAAAGTTTCCTGAGAACCTAAGAACTAAAGGTGGAACGTTGGATCAAAAAAAATGAAGGGTCGAGATGCAAGGTGATGTTTTTATAAATAAGTAGACAAAAAAAGATGGAGGGGTATCTTAATTAATTTAGTCAGGGGTATTATAGGAATAAAAGTATACTTCAATGATTTCTTAATCTAATATCTCATAAAATAAATTTCGATCACTCTCTCTCCTCTCCAATTTCCTTTCTCGCTCAAACCTACGATCCATCCTCTGACGACTCACCTCCGTCGAATTGCCTCTAATCCTTCATCCAATTCCATGCTTTCGATTCTGAAATTGCTTCTACGTACACGAATACGTTGAAGATAAACGATCGATTTCCATATCCTAATCGATCAAACTATCATCATCGATCATCAATCTATATGAAATCTGAAATCCTCAAATGATCGAAGTTTCATTGTTGCTGAACTCCTTGATCTCACGTTCTTCATAGAAAACTCTGACGACTCACCTCCTGGAGTACACCGTAATCGCCGACTTCATCTCGACCTCCACTGTGGATTGAAGACCTGAACGAAGAAGATGATTCCTTGTCGATCAAAATTTAGGTATCATCTGTTTCTATTGTTGACTCCTAACCTTTGTTTGACCTTTATGAATTATTTCTGCCTAATCGTTAACTTGAACCTGTTAGTCAATATGTTTTTAAAAAGAGTTAAATCCTTATGTTGATTGTAGGTATAAAAATAGACACATGTGTTGTTGAAAAATATAGATATTTGTTTGCACTCAATATGCTCGATGAAATGCCTCAATGAGAAATATCACATGTTCACTTCACTTTGACTTCATGAATGATGATTTAATTCCAATTTAGGATTTTGAAGATTTTTTTTTGGTTATATATTGAGAAATGCAGGAGATATTTTTATTTATGGAAGACTGCAGCCTTTTGAGCATAGAATATAATGTCGGAAACTAGTCGTCTTCCATAAATAAATTTTCATAATACAATTTAAATGGATTACTTGCTCCTCAGGTACATGTTTTAATTTTATTTACTTCTTCTGTTGTCATCTTTTGCTCTTATGATATACATGCTACAATAAAAGATCCTCCTGCTTCATGGTAATTAGTAATATCTATTTGATGTTAGAATTATGAGTAGAAGAAATTAGGAACATGTTAGAATGATTGTTTTTGTTTGGACTTGGTGATGAACAAACTTCCTGTTAGTAAATAGTTAATATAGAACTAAAATTGTTAAATGTCTGTGAGCTCCTTTCTCAAATATTTAATAATCTTTTTTTTTGTCAAACAATATTGGTACGAAGAAGTTGAAAGAGTCAAGAGAGCAATTTATTTGATGGGCGCTTCCTTGTTAGAAACATGGAATGGTATTTGACTATATGTTTTGTCTCTCAATTCTTACTCATTCATTTTAATATAATATTAATATTAATATTAATATATATATTCAATACTGAATTCACACAGCCCATATGGACAAAGTATTTTATATTAATATTAATATAAATATTCAACAGTGAATACACATTCTGTTGTACACTTAGTAGGAAATATTTATGGAGATGCAGATGAGTGTGCAGTTTGTGTGGGAACATGAAAATGTCGTCTTCATTGATTTATATATATATATATATATATATATATATATATATATATATATATATATATATATATATATATATAATTTAGCTCTACCTATATTTTTTAAATGTTGTGATGAAAGAAAATATATAAACAAAATTTTAATTTTCAGGTAGAGTAATTTTTTTATTTGTATAATTACTCCAAGTCATCGGAGTAAATAGAAACGTTCGTTATAAGTTCATTTTATCTCATATGTTGTGTCATTATCCTCCTCCTTTATGGTAGATTCCAAGTAAACTTTATTTTTGTCTTTTTATATTAATTGTCAAAACATTTGATTATGTATAAATTTTGACGATATTGTAACAGAAATGAAACTTTTGTTTGAACATTTTGTTAGGAGCCGGTTTCTATGATACTGCCTGGTGAGGAAATATATTATTTCTAAAGATGGAAAAGTTGATGTTCGAGTTGCAGTCACATGTATTATCCTGGTAAGTTACTATATTCATTAATTGAACGCATATTTCCAAAAGTGGTTCATGATTTAATGAATTCTATGTTTTACTTGCTTATATCTGAGGCTTGTGTTATCTTTTTCAGAGCACGAAAGACAGTGGGGTCTTGTTTGGGTGTATATTACATGATTACGAAGATTGTAAGGAAAATGCCATGTATGTAACATACCGGAATATCAAGAGTAGAGTTGAAGGGCTAAAAGTGTAAATTTGAAGGGCAACTCGGCGAGTCCATGGGCGGACTCGGCGAGTAGAGTCGCGACTCAGGTCGCGTGTTAAGTGGCCAACTCGGCGAGTCCAAAGTTGGACTCGGCGAATAGGCGCTAAGTGGAGAAAACCCTAAATCCGGAGGATGAGCCTTATTTAAAGGACATTATACCCTCTCCCCAGCTTCTTTACCCTCTGTAGAAGTCCAGAAAGCCTTAAGGCGTGAATTTGAGGGAGTAGAGTGCATTTAGAGCTTGGGGAACTGATTGTTGAAGAAATCTTGAAGGAGAAGAGACTTGGATCAAAGGGCTTTGCAAGGATTCAGATTAATCTTCTCTTAGAGCTTCCTTTTGAGGTATTATTTCATTGTTTGAGCTGCTATTATCTAGACTCATCATTTTTGGAGGTGTTAGAGATCATATCTTTTGATGTATTGGAGTTTAGAGGTTAGATCTGAGATTGCTACCTCAGATCTGGAATGGAGAAGGGTTAGAATGCATAAAGGTCCCTGTTTTTGAGAGATTGATGGAGCTATCTTGTCCCAAACCCAAACCCTAGAGTGAAAATGCCTAGATCTTCTTAGATTCACGTAAAGATTGCCACTTTACGTGATGGATGGCCTTAGGAGGGGTAGATCTATGGTTTGGATCATCTGCATGGCTTGGAAAGCTTCTGTATGGATTCATTCCCGGTGGTACTCGGCGAGTCACATGTGTGGACTCGGCGAGTTGCTTGAAGAAAGGCTGGAACTTGGCGAGTTAGATGAAGATGGCCTAGAACTCGGCAAGTTGTAAGAACAACTCGGCGAGTAGGTTGAAGATAGTCGTAGACTCGGCGAGTCTGGTCGTAGGGTCCAAGTTTCTTTTGGATGGGCTGTGACTCGGTGAGTTGTGTGCGAGTGGACTCAGAGCTGTTGGACTCGACGAGTCTCGGGGTGACTCGGCGAGTAGAGTCAGTCAGGGGTAGACTTTGACTTTGACCAAGGGTTGACCAGTTGTTTTCCAAGGGCAATTTTGGTAATTATTGAATATTGTTTTAAGTTCAGTGTATTGGTGGTTGGCGAGTGGTGGAGATCCTACTAGCAGTCGGAGCAACTTGAGTTATCCGTTCAGTCGACAGTTTCGAGGTGAGTTCTCCTCACTATATCAACAGGGTCTAAGGCACCAAGGCTTGCCCTTTATCGGATTGAGATCCGGGTATCTGTTGTTATGTTATTGCTTTGATATGTCTGCATCCTGGTAGTAAGGATGGTATTTGCTAGTGACCGGTTAGGTCGGTATCCTATTTAGAGTATGTTGTGTTATGTGATCTGCTAGATTGGTTTGATTGAATATGAATTGTTATGTGATTGTATGTTTATGTGCACATGGTTGTTTGGACTGGAGTTGGGTTGAGGCGGGTCCTGCTTCGTGCTGTAGGACAAGATACCCAGGGCGGACCGGTTGTTCTGAAGGCCCAACGAGTGGTCCGGATTGGCTGTAGGCCCCACGAGGGCGGACTAGACATGCCGAGGCTCGGAGAGTGGACCAGGCTGACTGAAGGCCCGATGCGGGCGGACCAGTCATACAGTAGACTCAGAGAGTGGACCAGGTGGGTTGAAGGCCCGGTGCGGGCGGACCAACCACACTGCAAACTCGAGGGACATGACTGGACTCGGAGGGTGGACTAGGTGGACTGAAGGTCCGACGCGGCGGACCAGTCTCACAGTAGACCCGATATGCATGACTGTTTTGTGATTCGATATGAAATAGCATGTTATGTGTATGGTATATGTGGTTGGTATTTTGGGGGTATCTCACTAAGCTTTCGGGCTTACAGTTGTGGTTTAATGTTTTTCAGGTTCTTCAGGAGACTGTGGCAAGGCAAAGGCGTGATCGTACCGCTCCTCGTGTTTATGTTTTGATGATATGGACCTGGGAATACTCTGATAATAAATGTATTGAAAACCTTTTTGTAATAACTTAATGAATTGTGATGTTTTTGAAAAGTTTAACTTTTGTTGAAATTTTTGGTCGTTACAATGTAGGATATATGGAACCCTCAAAGAGCTCAGCCTTGGTATGATGGAGAAGGAATGGAATCTATCATTCCATTGGAATGGACGATTCCTGAATGAATGTAATTCCTTCCTTTTTTTGGAATTTATGAAGAGGAACAATTTTGTTAGCCCTAAAGTTGCTTATGAAACAGCAACTACTTTGCAGGTATATTTAGATGAATTTTAGTAAATTCAACTATATATATATATATATATATATATATATATATATATATATATATATATATATATATATATATATATATATGAGAAACTAATATCTTGCTCTTCGATAAAACTATTACAAAAAAAAAAAAAAAGATTTACTAATTTCCTGTATTTCTTCTTATAGAATGTATCATTCCATTGGTATGGACGAATCTTGAATGAATGTAATTCCTTCCATTTTTTGGAATTTATGAAGAGGAACAATTTTGTTAGCCCTAAAGTTGCTTATGGAACAGCAACTGCTTTGCAGGTATAGTTGGATAAATTTTACTAAATTCAACTATATATATAAGAAACTAATATCTTGCTCTTTGATAAAACTATTACAAAAAAAGTTTGCTAATTTCCTGTATTTCTTCTTGCATTTGCAAATTTGCTCTTGATATTGACCTTAATGCTCCAAAAATTAGAATTCCTATAAGATTAAATGCCTCATTAAAGTATAATAATCATTTTCGTTTGGATTTTGGTCATTTTACATTGAGGAAAGAGGTATATTTTAATTAATCTTTGGGACATTTTTTGTTCCATCATTGATTTCTGATCTAGTGACCAATAAACTAATCCATTAGTATAGTATATAAATGAAAATATAATTTTATTGAAGTATTTTGGTTGCAAACTTTACATATGGATTACATGTGATTCACATATAAATCACATGTAATTTACATATGATTCAAATGTAAATCACAAGTGAATCACATATGAATTACATATAATTCATATGTAATTTATATGTGATGTAAATCACAAGTGAATCACATATGAATCACATATGAATTGCATCTGATTCACATGTAAATAAAATGTAATTCACATATGATTCATATTTTAATCACATGTAAATAAAATGTAATTCACATATGATTCACATTTTAATCACATGTAACTCATATGTAAATCACAAATGAATCACATATCAATTACATGTGATTCATACAAGTGAATCACATATGAATTACGTCTATATGCACACATGTATTTTGTGTAAGTGTTATTCGTTAATTATTTTTAAAAATTTTCTTTTGAATTTTACATTTAAATCTTAAAAGATACAATCACATGTGAATATCACATTATATAATCACATGTGAATTTTACATGATATATACATGTACGTGTTCTTGCATTAATCAATTTTTTTTTATTTTCATGTAGATTTTGAAGAATTTTTGGAAAATATTGAATAAGTGAAAAGTGATAAATTGAAGAAAATATGGAAATCTTGATATGAAGAAATGATAACACCGTAAATCTTTGTAGTTTTTTTTATATTTTATTTTGTATCGAATAAAATACATGTATTATGTTTATAGATTGATTAATAAAAATAAGATTTTTTATAATTTACTTACGAATATTATAGTATAAGAAATATGCATATATGCATTTGAAAAAATATGCATATATGCACCTAAAAACGTTGATTTTTTTGTTAAAAAATTGCAATTTTGAAAAAAATTGCACTTTTTTTTTAATAAAAATCTCTTTTTTTTTTTTGAAAAAAAAATGTAGTTATTTTGAAAAAAAGTAAAGTTTTTTTTCTAGAAAAAATGCAATTTTTTTTTGAAAAAAAAATGAAAAAAGATGTAGTTTTTTTTTTTAAAAAAAATTTCATTTTTTTTAAATTAATGTTTTTTGAAAAAATTAAAAAAACTCCATTTTTAAAAAAATTGAAAATTATTAAAAAAAATAAATCCGAAATTTTGAGTTATTTTGTTAATTTTTTGACATTTGTATTAATATATTAAATAACACAAAAAAATTAAACATTAAATGATATTTGTTAAAATACATGTATTATGTTTATAGATTGATTAATAAAAATAAGATTTTTTATAATTTACTTACGAATATTATAGTATAAGAAATATGCATATATGCATTTGAAAAAATATGCATATATGCACCTAAAAACGTTGATTTTTTTGTTAAAAAATTGCAATTTTGAAAAAAATTGCACTTTTTTTTTTAATAAAAATCTCTTTTTTTTTTTTGAAAAAAAAAATGTAGTTATTTTGAAAAAAAGTAAAGTTTTTTTTCTAGAAAAAATGCAATTTTTTTTTGAAAAAAAAATGAAAAAAGATGTAGTTTTTTTTTTTAAAAAAAAATTTCATTTTTTTTTAAATTAATGTTTTTTGAAAAAATTAAAAAAAACTCCATTTTTAAAAAAATTGAAAATTATTAAAAAAAATAAATCCGAAATTTTGAGTTATTTTGTTAATTTTTTGACATTTGTATTAATATATTAAATAACACAAAAAAATTAAACATTAAATGAGATTGGTAAGATGACGATCATATGCTTAACGAATTATTTTTGATCCAATGCTCCACTTTTAATTATCGGGTTCTTGGGAAACTTTGAGTTCTCAACCGATTTCAACTCTTATATATATATATATATATATATATATATATATATATATATATATATATATATATATATATATATACACACTAGGTTATAACCCGTGGAAACCACGGTTGGTATTATTATAAATATTATATGGACAAAAATATTAAATAAAATTTGAACAAAAAAATGTAGCATAAGTTTTATTTTGCATAGTTGGTATGTATAATAATGTAATCCATATTTTATAGGATTCATTAAAATGCCATCAGAATTTTTCTAATTCTTAGATTTTCTACATGCGTAGGTTATAACCCTGTAATATGAAGTTGAAAATTTAAAATAATGTAAATAATAATAAAAATATAATAAGTCATCATAAATGTGAAAGTGATGAATTGTATATAACATGAATGAAAATATTATAAAGTGTAACATGTTTGTCTAAAAATAATATTGAAAATGATTAAAGAACCTCAACAATGTTATTTAATTCATGACTAATAAGAAATTCATAATAGTATATCATGATATATAAATTATGATAATATGAAAATAACACGATAATACAATGAATTAAAAAAAAATAGCAAAATAATTTAAGTAACAGGCATACAGATACAAAAATGTAAAACTCAAAATCATCAATAGAGACATCTAAGTATATTACTATTATGGATGAAAAAATGAAAGTAAGTTGACATTATGTGTAAAAAAATAAAAATATTATATTATGGACATTTATACCCCTATATAGCATGGCTCCTCACCTGCAAATCATATAAGTATATTACTATTATGGATGAAAAAATGAAAGTAAGTTGACATTATGTGTAAAAAAATAAAAATATTATATTGTGGACATTTGTACCCTTGTATAGAATGGCTCCTCACCTGCAAATTAAAATTAAAAACATAATTATTAGCTATAAATAAACTTATAGATAAATTATGGTTAAAAAATTAAAATTTCACCAGAAATGGTTATAGTAATACAGAGTAAGAGTTCAACAACTATTTTTTTTTTATCTAAATTCATTTTATAAAAATATCAAAAAGTCATAAAATTTTCAAATAAATTACATTAATAAATTAAACATTATAAAATACCGACTAAAAAAAGAGTATTAATTAAGTCTGTGGAAAATTGTTGAATAGCAAAACGTGATCAGAAAGGGTAGCACCGCATAAACATCTCTTCAAATAGCAATTCCTACAAAATATAAATTTTAGCACTAATTACTTTTTTCCCATTAAGTCATTAATCTAGGTTTTTTTATTTATTTAACCCATTAAATCATTTTTTCCAGATTAAGTACAAAAAAAAAACATGCATAGCTATATCATGATTATTTTTAAACTTTGTGTGCTTCTTAAGCTCCATTTCAATCAATGCATTAACATTTCACTGCACCATAAAATTAGAAAATTTGTAGATTAATAACATGGTTATCATTTTATATAAAATTTCAAATCAAAACAAAAATGGAATCAAGAGATGTCCTAATTAAGTAATTGTATATGCTTAAAAAATGAAGTGTTCTGACCTTCAATTCATCATCCGACATAAAATCCACTCTCAACTATCTTGAGAAATCCCAACTTCACTTAAAAAAAGATAACACGCATAATCGTAATTTATTACCCAAACTAAATAAAACTAAAATTGAAAATGTTTAATAAAGAAATTTAACAAAATAACAAACATTATGAAAAGATTATCAAGAATGAACAATGTACCATGAACACAAATGAAGAAGAAGATTATGATCTAAGATGGTCCCTACTCGACGCTTCGAAAAGTTCTGTTCGATATTTAATGGGGAATTTCCCTTGCCACGTCAAGCTTTCTCCAAGCCGAATCCAAGTCAAATTTATCTTCATCCTTGCTTCAAAATGAGTCAAAAATCAACTAAGAGCTAAATAACTCTTATAGTTTATATTTTATACAAAAAGAAAAATAAGAGAAACACATAAAATAAAGAAGCGGAGCATTTGTCTGTGCTCTTTGGTGGTGAGCGTTTTTTTCTAGAGAGAGGAGGAGCGTTTGTAGAGAATGAGAGAGGGAGAGAGACCGAGTTGGAAGTTGGGGAGGATGTTTAGAGCAAGAGAGAGATAAATGAGTAAATAATGGAAATCAAAATATAATTTCTAATTTTAAGGATAACATACGCTGATTTTAAGGTATGCATCTCTATCAAAAGGAAACCAGATTCTTAAAAAAATTAGCGGGGAAAAAAATAAGAATGCACACAAATGATGACACGTGGAATAAGTGGAATGTAGAAAAATGACATGTGGCAATGAAAGGACTCTTTTATTAGAGAAGATATATATATATATATATATATATATATATATATATATATATATATATATATATATATATATATATATATATATATATATATATATATATATAATTTTATTTTATAATATCATATTAAAATATTAACTAATTGTCATTTTGAAAGTTAGCGTCGAGATGGGCGAAATAGTTAATTTAGTATCCACATGGGCAAAATAGTACAGTTTATTAATAATTTTATTATAAGATTGATAGAAGTTATTCAAGTTATTCCCTTTCGTGTTTTGTTTCCAAATGGTAAATAGGTATCGGTAATTTATTAATTTATCGTCCTCTTAATGTGAATTTTATAATAACATGTTTATAAATAAGATTAGGGGTATGTTGCACGTTATAGCTAGAATAATTTATTTTAATTTGTAGTTTCATTTTTAGAATAATACGCTTATAGAGAATAAAATTTATTTGAAGTTATCTACACTTTTTCATTTTAAAATAATAGATCTTGAAACAATTCCATTAATCTTCTAAAACAAACATACATATTATAACTTGGTATGTATATCATACAAATATTGTTTTTAGACGGTTTAAGTTGAAAATCACAAAATTCAATAGTTAAAAGAAAATGTTGACATGATTATTCTTTAACGCGGTGGTAACGGCTGAAATTCCGTTCTGATTGTGCGTTATGTCATGAGGTATGATAACGATAATGACAGTCAACACCACTTTCAACCAATCTCTCTCTCTCTCTCTCTCTCTCTCTCTCTCTCTCTCTCTCTCTCTCTCTCTCTCTCTCTCTCTCTCCACCATGTTATCCTATGTAAAACCACCTCCACTTTATGTTATAGCATGTTGAAATGTGAGTGTCAATAATTGGCCTCACAACATCGTTGATCACACCCAACACCCTTAATATATATATATATATATATATATATATATATATATATATATATATATATATATATATATATATATATATATATATATATATATAACATCAATTTTGGTTGCTTCTAATATCAAAAAAAACCTTTACTCAACATTAACTTTCAAACAATTTTAACATAAAAAATCATAAAATAAAAAATATTATTTAACAATAATATTATTCTTAAAAATATAATATTTATAATATTTTATGGGAGTATATGAGCTATTTGAAAATAATTATTTAATATTAACTTAAGATATATTTTTATAAAAGAGGATCTTTTAAGAAATCAAATTGTAGAAATTACCTAAATTGGTCGAATCATTAACATTTGAAAATGCTTAAATTGTCAAGGAATACAAGATTATAATAAATAATCAAAAATAAAGAAAAGTAAATAACCTTACATACATTTTGGATCTTAATCACAAAATCATCAAAATATTCAAAAGTTAAAGTTCATCTCATCTCCAACTAAGCCTTTCAAGCTAATCAATAATAATTCAATGTAACTTCTAAAATGATGACTCCAAATGATAATTTCAAATTAGATTAATGAACTAGCTTGATAATCCAATTATTCCAATCAATTCACATATTTATATATAAATCATCATAAGAACTCTATATTGAACTTTGAAATCATTCATTTAGCAAATTAGAAGTTACTAGCCTTGTATTTTAGATTCATCAACTTAATTTGAGAAAAAGAAATTAAAATTTAAGGTTATATAATAACATTTCATTTTCTAAAGCTCCAAATCAACATTTTACTAATTTAGTGCCTATGATATCAAATTTCACCTAATAAAATCAAATTCAAGCAACATCGAAGGTTATTGTTGATGCATTTAAAGAACTCTTGATGAAATACTAATTGGATTTTTAATCTAACTCAACAATCATCACATGATTTTAGATTAGAGAATAATCTAAACCCTATAACACTAAGTGGTTGTTTGATTTACCTCTGACTAGGTATACTGCAGGGTCGTCCTAAGCCCAGGGCGAGCGGGGCCATGGCCCAAGGCAACAAATCTTAATGGGGTATCAATTTTTCGTGGTTTGTTATAGGTATTGTAATATTTGGGCGAAATTTCATTGAGTAGCAGGTTTAGTTTATCAGGGCATCCGGAAGCGTTAGTGTGGATATCTAATTAGGCGCCAACTGAAAATTTGATTTATCAAGCTTCTGACTTCTTGAATCTTGATCTAAGCAACAACCATGCCTAATTAATGACGATGAAGAAGATGAGGCGTCTGGTTCTGCTAAAAGATGACCGGTGATTAAATTTAAAAATCTTGATCTAGTATAAAGTAAACTTAGGGTTCTTTTCTCTCATCCTGAGTAATTCGCTTCCCCTAATTTCCTTCTTTCTGAAGTTTCAAACGAGCCTCAAATGTACTAAATTTCTTATCGATCTTCAAGGGGTGTTGAGTTAATCGACCCTCCTAAAGTCCTAATCTAGTAAGTCTTTTCTATTGTTTGAATTTCTTGCCTAACCTACGTGAAGTTGTGAAAATTTGATAGTGATTATTGATTAAAATTTCTGAAATTTTTGTTTTCTTATATAGCTTACTGGTGAAGTGAAGTTCTTGATCAAAGTTCTAGTTTTATCGATCCAGACCTACTATAAGATTCATTAGTTTTTGAGGTAATTTTTTTCTTCAATTTCTTGTGACTTTTATAAGGTTTTTTGAAATAAGATTTTCTTAAATTCACGATGTAATTATTTTTCTAATTTTTTTTATTACTCTGATGTATGCTAAATTATGATATGTAAATTCCAATTTTGAAATGCTGATATGTAAATGTGATTTTGAAATTATGATATGTGAGTTCTAATTTTAAATAACTTGTGTGTTTTTATTTCTGATTAATCTGAGGTATATGAAAACCTGATGTATGTCAAAATATGATAAGTTATTTTAATTTCTAATATTCTAATGTATCTGATTTTTGAAAATCTGATATGGAAATTTTGATATCTGAATTCTGATATTGAAAAGCAGATGTGTTTTGTGTATAATATGATGAGGTTTTTGTAAATAATCTAATTAGTTATTTTAACTTATGAAAATATGATGTATCAGATTAATGAAAATATAAAATATTAATTCTGAAATTTTGATACTATTTTTTGTTTTTGTTTAGGTTGTAGTTATGGATAGTCAACTTCAGGTTGTATCCTTCTTTGCTTTTACTATATCTTTTTGATTTTAAATCTTTTTTTTCTTAAGTATAAATATGATTCTTAGTAAACTAGTATTGGGTGCTCAAAGTAGAAAAAAAAAAAAGAGAACATGTTACTATTAAGTTACAAGGGTCTTTAAATAGGAATTTTGTTAGAGGTGATGAACTTGATAATGATGGACAATATTTATTTATTGATTTACAAACTTTTGCAGGAAATGTTGTTGGATGAAGCCTAAAAATGTGAACTTCTTTAGACAAATGTTCAGATTATGAAGTTTGCAAAGGAAATGGGCATGTTTCTCAATAAGTTTGTAGTATATAATATTTTGCTATTGGTACACAGTTGCTTCCACGAATTTTTTTTTTTGTGAAATTGAAGTTATTAAAATTATATCTTCGAAGGACAATCACTCATGAACGATTATACGGATTTACATTTTTTAGTATGGAATGTCAATTTCTACTAAGTATTAATTATCATACAATAAGAGATTTCATGGAGGCATTGTTTTAGATCAATTTTTGCATGTTATTGTTTAGTTTGACTATGAAATTTATTTTGGTTTTGATATATATATATATATATATATATATATATATATATATATATATATATATATATATATATATATATATATATATATATATATATATATATATAAGGGCATTAATTTAGTATCATGCCCCGAATATTGAAAATCAATGTACCGGCCCGATGATATAGTAAGAGGTTACTTCTAACTCGATCCGAGTCAAAGCGATTGATACCATCAAAACAACCTCTTATTCGGTCCTTATATATGACATCCTCAAATTCACGATCATTTAAAAAAAATTATTTATGCTTATTTAAAAATGAAAGTATCCTTTTTGAAAAGTAGTATTACGGAATTTGTTCCCAGAAAAACATGATAATAATATTATCAAAGCATTTCCGAAAAAATTTATTTTATTTATATTAAAACATTGGGATGTCATCGTCAATACAGAAACATAAGCATAAATAGACCTTACATTCATTTACACTAATAATTTACATCTCATTTAATCTCTCAGTGTAATGTGTCTTCCTATCGATACCTGTGATAAAAATAAACTGAGTGGGTCAGGTTGGGAAACTTGGTGAGTACATATGGTTTTCAACCCACAATAATATAAGTATTATGTTTAATCATCAAACAATTAATTCAATTACTTATCCCATTATCTTCTTTATTCTTAAGTATCTTCCCTAAGAATAATTTATTCCTTAATTTTTATTCCTAAGGATTGTCCTAAGGAATAGACACGAAGTCCATTGCTGCCAGGGTTTATCTAAGATGCACTAAGTCCGTAGCTATCGATGTTATCTATTAGACACTAAGTCCATAGTTGCCAATGTTCATCTATAGGGCACTAAATCCATAGCTGCCAATGTTCCTTTGTAAGACACTAAATCGATAGTTGCCAATGTTTATTTATAAGACACTAGTGTAATGCCCGTGTTACTAGGTTAGACATTAATAATGATGTAATAGTCTAGATCAACCTTTTGTAACTCATTTTGAAGTAATAAAAATGTATTATTTGAGTATTATGTGTTTTATACTTAATTATCATGATTTAATAAATTAATGATAAAAATAAGCGTCGAAAATAAATGTTAGATAAAACTGATATCTATGAAGAAAGTTGTAGAGGTCGAAACAAGGATTCCGGAGATATAAAGAATACTGAAATCCGAGTTATAACGAAGAAGTAATGACTTGTCGAAGTTTCGCGACAAAACTGGCACGACGATGTATGCCGTAAAAAGTAAGTTTACGATAAAGTGCTTTTTAGCCTTAGCGATCTAAATGAAAGTCGTAGTATACGTTAAACCAAGAGCGTGCATGAAAAGAATGTTCAAATCTTACTTCGTATGAGGAAGTTATGAATTTTCTAAAGATTTGGCATAGGAGTATGCAACCCGGAATGCAAATTATAGATCGAACGATTTTTAGCCGACACAACCTAAACAAGAATCAAAGAGCTTGTCGATAGTAGTTTAGCGGTATAAAGACAGACAAAAACAGACATCAGATGAAGAAGTTATGAATTTTTAACGGACTTTTCTTGTTCCGGCCTGTTAAAAATATAACTTTAAAAATATAGTCAAAATTAGCCGACGGAGTCTAAACGAAAGTTGTAGAGTATAATAATATCTACGTGTATATAAAGAGCATCTAAAACAGAGCCCGTATGCGAAAGATAGAATTTTTGAAGTTTCAGATACAAACTTTGAGGAGGCTGTACGCCCAACGTACAGGAGTACACACAACGTACAAGAGTAGACCCAACGTAGTGGTGTACACGGTCCGAAGTGATCTGCTCCTACGACCAACGTACTCGGTCTGCACCCAGCGTAGAGCCTTGCAAGGCAGTACGCCCCGCATACCAAAAAGTTACACCAAGTGTAATGCCAGGCTTCGACCATAATAAATAGAAGTGCAAGGCTACCCTGAAAAGTTTTAAAAAATTTATACTTTTTCACCCTATACTATCTCTTAAACTATAATAAAACCCCCAAGCCTAGGGTACCTTCCTAGCACCATAAGAAATCCCCGGAGAGCCCGAAGTCTCCAAGAAAAAGAGTTTTTCGAGTCGAAACTCTGCCCGCGTGATGCCCGGTATTTGAGGAAACATCACGGTTTCATCAAAAAATATTTTTTTAAGGGACGAAGTGATGTCCAATCACCATCTTATCAAATGAGTGTGTAGTCACTTTCATCTTACACATAGATATGAAGTATTTTATATAAAATACGTGCTATGTGTATATATATCGTATGTTTATTTAAGATGGGTGTTGAATGGATGTTTTATACAGGTTATAAACTGTATATGTATTTTTATCTACTAATATGTTAGGTAAAACATGGATAGATGAAATAGTTGATGTGTGATAAAACGATGAGATGCCTCGATGTTGTTGTTGTTTCCAGTCATCTAACGGAGTATAGATGACGATTACAGACCTTTCTAGACAGCCCAGTGGAACATTGGCAGGCTCGCAACCTATAGGTGTTTGTGAACGATGTGTTCACCGGTGTACTCCATCCCCTTCATGGTTGCCTTACAGACATATATGGCCGAGGAATCCCCTTATGTCACACCCCAAAACCGAGAATGGCGAAAAACGTTCTGGGGTGGAGGACGTCATGTACAGTATCATAACAATGCATAATAGTAAAAATAAGCGACAACAACCATTGCATTAATATAGTTATTGTAATACAAGCGTGTTCTGTACAGTTTGATAGACACCAAAAGTATAAACAATATAAAAGAAGGGTCTTGTATATGCTCCATCTTCTCAAAAGCTGCATCAGTACCTGTCTATTGTTGACATGAGAATACAAGTTATTTTGAAAACGAGTATCAGCATAAAGTTGGTGAGTTCATAAGAATTTAGTGTCATTGCTTGTATAAAAGTGTTTACAATCATGTAATATAATAGTTGTGATCAATGTTTTGAAAATAGTACGATCCCTAGAAAATCCTATATTTTTCCAGTAAAATTTGTCTTCTACCAAGACTTGATCCTTTGAAAGTGTAAAAGTTTTCCCAATGAATTACCAGTTATGAAAATTTATAGCTTAGACTTCATTTATGTAAAGTAAATGAATAATGTTTTACCCCATCAGTGTCACTACCGGTTGAATGTAATGAAATGCAGACTCCAAGTAGTATCAAAATGTACAATACCCCTCGGGGGGGGGGGGGGGTGTCTATTTTTCCTTTAATTCTTACTGTGTTAATTAAAGGTTTGAATGTGAACTCGTATGTAACCATGCTGATTGCGATCGAATAACTGATGTCACTCTATGTAGCACCTGGTTCCTGGTATGTAAATCTTAATTGAGTATTTTCCTTTTTAAGCCTTGGACTCGGCGAGTCATAGGTCCGACTCGCCGAGTAGGGAAGGGACCCGGGATGCGTTTAAGTTGGCGACTTGGCGAGTCCATATCCTGGACTCGGCGAGTCACCGCTGTTGGATGAAACCCTAAGTTTCAGGGGTTTGCACCCTATTTAATCCCCCTTTCCGCCCCCAAGCCAGCCCCCATTCACCCTAAGAGCCATATACCTAGTTTTAAGCCTTGTTTTGTGGATTTGAAGCCATTTGGTGTGTCCTCTTGGAGATTGGAGTGAGTAGGGAAGGAGATCAAGAAGAAGAAGAGGAGGTCAAGCACTTGGGAGCAATTTCAGAGTGATATCTAAGGTATGGCTCGTTTTCCCCCTTGTCTGCATGGTTATGGCCCCATTAAAGTCCATCATGGTTCATTTCCAAGCTTGTATGTGCATAATATTTCGAAATAAGTTGATTGGTCCCTAGATCCAAGCATAGTTGAGCTCCAGGAGCTCAGATCCACTACCTTTATGAGCCCATATTGCATATGAACCTTAGATCTACTCTTTTGGTGCATTTTGAACCCTAAAAACCCCATTGATGGATATTTACACGTAAAGTTGGAAACTTTACGTGGTATTAATGCTCTAGGAGCCCAGATCTACGAATGACATGGATTGGATTCGAGCAAAATCACATTTTTAGCTCTTACATGGAGCGGACTCGGCGAGTCGCTCATCTGACTCGGCGAGTCCAGTCGCGAGTCTCCGGGTTTGTTCCCTTTTGTTATGTCGAGTCGTGTGGTGAGTCCAGGAGGGACTCGGTGAGTTGGAAGCCAAAACTCACCCATAGTGGAACTCGGCGAGTCGATGCCCAGACTCAACGAGTTCAAGGAAATCTCCTTAGATCAAGATCAGACTCGGCGAGTTGTTCATACAACTCGGTGAGTCACAGTATAACTTGTTCATCGGATGAAGATGAACTCGGCGAGTTGTTCATACAACTCGGCGAGTAGGATGAAGGACTTGAACATCATTTGGAAGGAGAACTCGTCGAGTAGACGCCTAACTCGACGAGTAGAAACAGAATTCAGGTCAGTCATTTGGACATGGACTCGACGAGTTGGCGAGCCAACTCGGCGAGTCGGGTCAACTGGAAATTGACTCTGATGTTGACTTAGGACATGATCAGGGGTAAAATGGTCATTTTACCCAAAGGTCAGTTAGCAGTTTTTGACTAAGTGTTTGGTGGGGATATAGCCGGAGGATTTCCGGAACAGCAGCGGCAGCAGTCAGACTATTCTCACGAAGATCAGCAGCTACTCCGAGGTGAGTTACCTTCTAGTAACGGTGGGTCTAAGGCCACAATGCCGGCCCACCAGTAGGAGATGTATGATTAGATGATTGTCTCTGTGATATTCATCTAGGGTTGCTACTACCTGTGTTATGTTTATGTTTTGTATGATATGATGCTATGTGCTAGTGATAGTAAGGGAGATAGTCCCCAGGTTACCGGTCGATAGGGCCGAAGGGGCAGTCATACCCAACCATGCTAGATAGACTATGTGATATATGTCCTATGTGGTAGTAGTAGGGGGTGAAATAGTCCCCAGTACCCGGTCGAGAGGACCGAAGGGGGGCCAGCACCCAGATATGCTAGGCAGTATTCGGTCGAGAGGACCGAAGGGGAGGCCAGCACCCAGATATGCTAGGCAGTATCCGGTCGAGAGGACCGAAGGGGTAGGCCAGGCACCTAGATATGCCTGACAATTTATGTATGTTATGTGATTGTATGGTTTGTGGTACAATGGGGGAACTCACTAAGCTTTGTGCTTACAGTTTACAGTTTTGGTTTCAGGTACCTCTTCATCGAAGGGGAAGGAGCTGGCTCGGTAGCGGCACATTATGCACACACACGGGTTTCCGCATTCATTAGATTTCTCTGGGATTTATACTCTGATGTTTCGATTGGTTGTATGTCTTGACTTTTGAACATGGTTTATGTTGTGACGTAGCTTGATTAAACAATGTCTTTATCTATTAACATTTTCTAAAGTAATGTTTTAAAAACGAAATTTTTGGACGTGAAAATTGGGTCGTTACAAGTTGGTATCAGAGCCCTGGTGTGAGGGATTCGGACACACCTTCGGGGGTGTTTGAACTCAAATTGAGGGATTAAAAGATTTTGGAAAGAGAAAATGTTTTCTAAAAGGGTTAAGTAAAGGGTTTTAAGAAAGAATAATGTGTGTAATGTGCGCAACCGGCCAAGCTCAAGTAAGTATTCCCCAATGTACCTATACAAGTTTATTTATGTTTATTAGTTATTGTAGAACCGCATGCTAGAATAGGACTAAGGATCTAGGAGTGATGCCTTATGTGCCTGCTTTATGTGATTTAGTATATGGAAGAGTTGCATGCTAGAGCTGAGTAGACAGCAGTAGGGTAGCCTGTTTAGGTTATTCCTGATAGTACGAGTTTAGCATTGTATGCTAGTTCAGTTCTCTCTTCGAGGATAGAGTTGCTTGAGATTGTTTTTCTTACGTCCAAATGATGTTTGCTTTGTGCTATGTGGGCCTTGACATGATGGGAGTTAACTGTTAGTTGAATACGTTAAGTCACATGTGATCAGGGTTGAATAATCTCAGAGTGTTGGATTTGACTCTATTGCGTAGCTCTTGTTTGAGTCTTAATCGTTGTAGAGATGAGTCCCTTACTCGAAGGATTATCCGAGCCTCAGCGCATGTGATTGTATTCAGGTAATAGTTAATTGGCATCACCAAGAGGCCTTCAGCAGCTGAGGGCTGGGTTGGGTGGAGTTAGAGGTTTCCTAGGGTAAGCCTAGGATAATGAGTAGCAGTGATCAACAGTAGGGGAAGGGACCTGGTCGAGTCGAGGCGGTCTTTGGGGAAGGTACGGATAGATGTGGAAGGTAGTATGGGCCCGTACTGCTGAAATCAGAGGATCCGTACCCAAACCGAGGAAGGCTAAGATAAGACTAGGGAACTAGTAGTGGGTGGGATCCCTCCAGGGGTATCAGTATCGCTAACAGTTGTTATTTTTTTGTATTTCAAAATGGTGGTACTACGCCCGAGACCAACAGTTGGCAATTCAGGAGAGGGATCGGGTTCGGGATCAGGTTCCGAGCCAGTAGATGAGAGGCTACGCGAGTTCATCGCGTCAGAGATCACCAGTGGTATCCTTGAGTCGACCCCAATTATCTTCGGGTCGATCAAGGAAGGGATCATCGAGTTGATGGAGGATCGCCTCACGACATTTAGGAGCGACATGGCATCTGGCTAGTCGGGATCTCGCACACTGTCCTTTAAGGACTTCAGGGGCAGCGGTGCGCCGGATTTCCACGGGGTGAAGGACCCCATTGTTGCCAGGCGGTGGATTGCATACATCGAGTCTGCGTAGTCGACTAGCTTCTTCCCCGAGGGGTCGAAGGTGAGGTATGCAGCAGGGTGTTTACAAGATCGAGCTTGAGATTGGTGGGAGTCAGTGGGTGATTCTATGGGAGCCTCAGCTATTGAGGCTATGACCTGGTCGGACTTTGTGACTAGGTTTAGGGAAGAGTTTGCACCGGCTGTCGAGCTTCAGCAGTTGGCCAGGGAGTTTTTGGATATGAGGCAGACGACTGAGACTGTGGCAGAAATCACCGCCAAGTTCCGGGAGAAGGCTTTGTTGGTGCCCTAGTATGCAGGTGATGAGTATATAAGGAGGACCCATTATCATGATATGCTTCGGGCTGACATCCGAGAGCATGTTAGTTTTTCAGCTTGCCCCACCTTGGACTTCATGATTGCCAGGGCAAGGGAGAGGGAGATAGATTTGGAGCACATCCGAAAACGGAAAGCGGAGGAGGGGTAGCCAGGAGGGGCTTCAGGGAAGAAGCCCAAGGGATCAAATGTGGGGCCAAAAGGCCAACAGGGACGGGGCCGCTGTAGGAAATGTGGCAAGACACACGAGGGGGCGTGCAGGTTGGGATCATCAGGCTGCTACAAGTGCGGCATGTTTGGGCACTTTAGCAGGGATTGCACTGCTCCGGCAGCAGTTGTTCCGACATCGGAGTTGCTGTGTTTCCACTGCAACTAGAGGGGCCACAAGAAGGTCAATTGCCCCCAATTGACAGGTTCAGCGCCGGTAAAGGCGCCACCTCCAGCGACCATGCGGATCACAGATGGCCGACAGGGCAAGGTAGAGGCTCCAGTGGTGAGGAGCCGAGCATTCCAGCTGACCACCGAGGAGGCACACGCAACACCCGGTGTGGTGACGGGTATGATTCTTTTCTCTCTCGTTTATTTATATGATGTTATGATATTGATATGTGCCCGATATATGTATATGTGTTAGGATCATTCCATGTGAACGGTATCCCAGTCCAGGTGTTATTCGACTCGGTTGCATCCCGATCGTTTGTGTCCCTTGCGCTTAGCAAGAAGTTTCCTGAGTGTTCGGGCATGCTGGATTGTCCTTTGGAAGTAGAGGTTGCTGATGATCGATCGGTGCGAGCATCGATGGTATTTCGGGATTGCGTATTGCGTTTGTTCGAGGAGCGCTACTTAGTGGATTTGGTTCCCATTCCGTTGCGTGGGAACAAGGTGATCATAGGCATGGACTGGTTGAGCCCTAATGGGGCGGTGATAGATTGCGCACAGCAGCTAGTGCGAGTCAGGACCCCAGGTGGGGAAGAGTTAGTGATTCATGGCGAGAGGCCACAGCGCGGACACCCTGTATGTTCAGCAGCGAGGGCTAGGCATTACCTTCAGCAGGGATGTGCAGGATATGTTGCGTACGTGATGGATACCCGGGAGGCGGGTAATGCGACTGTGAGCGAGGTTCCGGTGGTGCGAGATTTCGCAGATGTTTTCCCAGAGGAGCTTCCTGGGATACCTCCTGAGCGACAGGCGGAGTTCAGGATTGACCTCATTCCTGGTGCGGCCCCGATAGCCAAGGTACCATATCGGCTGGCTCCTCCCGAGATGCAGGAGTTGTCTACGCAACTGCAGGAGCTGCTAGACAAGGGATTCATTAGGCCGAGCAGTTCACCCTGGGGAGCCCCGATTCTGTTTGTGAAGAAGAAGGACGGGTCGCACCGGATGTGTATAGAACCGTTACCCACTCCCGAGGATTGATGATCTCTTTGACCAGCTTCAGGGAGCATCTTGGTTCTCCAAGATTGATTTGCGTTCGGGTTATCATCAGATGAGGGTCAGGGAGGAGGATACGTAGAAGACCGCGTTTCGGATGCACTATGGCCACTATGAGTTCGTGGTGATGCCGTTTGGGCTCACCAATGCTCCTGCCGCGTTCATGGACCTCATGAACCGCGTATGCAGACCGATGTTGGATCGGTCTGCGATAGTCTTTATCGATGACATCTTGGTTTATTCCAAGATGCAGGATGAGCATGAGGAGCATCTGAGAGAGGTTTTGGAGACCCTGAGGAGGGAGAGCTTGTATGCCAAGTTCTCCAAGTGTGAGTTTTGGTTGCGCTAGGTGCAATTTCTCGGACACCTTGTCAACCAGAACGGGATTCTGGTCGATCCGGCCAAGGTCGAGGTCGTGATGAGATGGGTGGTTCCGAAGTCTCCATCTGAGATTTAGAGTTTCCTAGGATTGGCGAGCTATTATCGAAGGTTCATTCAGGATTTCTCCAAGATACTTGTACCCCTGACACAGTTGACGAAGAAAGTCGTGGTCTTTCGGTGGGGACCCGAGCAGCAGGCAACATTTGAGACACTGAGACAGAGATTGTGCGAGGCGCCGATCTTAGCCCTGCCAGAGGGCGTTGAGGATTTTGTAGTTTATTGTGACGTGTCTATTTCAGGGTTGGGCGCGATATTGATGCAGAGGGGGCATGCCATTACCTACGCTTCGAGGAAGCTCAAGCCTCACAAGGCGAACTACCCGACGCATGATTTGGAGTTGGGGACAGTGATTATCTCCCCCAAGATTTGGCGGTATTACCTCTATGGGGTTCGGTGTACCATTTACACGGACCACAAGAGTCTGAGGTACCTCATGGATCAGCTGAATCTGAACATGAGGCAACATTGGTGGTTGGACGTGGTGAAGGATTATGATTGTGAGATCCTTTACCACCCGGGAAAGGCCAACGTGGTGGCCGATGCGCTTAGCCGCAAGGCGGCGCCGATCAGGGATATTTGCATGAGGATGACTTGTTGGGTTATGAGCATTCTAACACTCCTAAGTACATGCAACCCTAAATACCTTGGATCTATGTTTTCTCTATTATACATGCAAATATGAACATCCAAGGTATTATCCTAATCTAGCATACAAAACTATCAATATAACAAGATAGAATACATACCTCTTTGATGTAGAATGTCTTCATGAAGCTTGAGTGCCTAGTGCCCCAAGTGTGACACCTCAAATGGTTCACACAACACCAAATACACTTGGAATAACTTGAGAGAATTCTACACTTCATAAAATCGGCTAGCCCTCTCTAGAATAATCTAGTATCCGATTTTGGTCAAGAATAATATCTATATATAGTGTTACAATTAGGGTAAACTCTAATTGTCATGAATTTCCATTTCCTTGGATCCATGGGTTCAAATACACCATGGAGCATCCAAGGAGCATCATATGGGTTTTGGCCCAACTAGATAATCCATGGAGCATTAGCCCACTATACAAGTATGGATGATTTACACAATCAACCCATATATTTAATTAGTCTTCTTTTGATCACTTAATTAATCCTAGATTAATTCTTGATCAATACTAATTAAATAATCTTATTATTCTTATTATTAATATACTAGAACTTATAATATATTAATAACCATAAGTGTCTTATTTCTCTCATTATAGTCTATCCAAGTGCATGATGCCATGCAACCCAAATGGACCATGCCGGGTCGGGTCAAGTCTTACCAATTATAGTTATGGACTTAGACATTAATCCAACAGTCTCCCACTTGGATAAGTCTAAAACTATTATTGCGTATGACTTCAGGAACCAACTGGCAATCGTAGCTCTCAAAAGCTTCTGTCGAACTCTAACCTTGTAGATGAACTCTGATCTTGTCAATGACTTGTCCATTAGATAAGGGATCATATATTCCTCCATTCTAGATATCATATGGACTGAGACATGGATTATAGTCATTCTCTCTGTCCATTAGTTGTTTCCCGATTTCCGATTTATGACGACTGACTAATTGAACAAATCAAATCAGTCCTGGCCCGGCCGAGCACTTCCATTTGTCATCATCAAATCATCGAGGGGCCCACAGATATCGCTTTTATCCCGAAGGTAAAAGGAATGGATAAACTTCGACTCATATGGCTTGTTCTACTACTTGTTGAATCATACACAAAGACACGTTTTATAACATCGAGTTACCAATGCGTTTCGTGTAATCAATGTACTATCAACTCATAGTAACAACTCATATCTCTAGGTTTGAAGAATATAAGATATTATCGTCTCATGATCACTCGTGATAAAACCCATGAAGTGATTCCAATGAGCGCGGGTTGAATCCAATACTCAGAACTTATGAGCACTCATGAGTGTTGTAGCCCTTTGTCCAACATCTTAGACCTCTACAAGCCAACCCATGACAGTCTTAATTCATATCTACTTCCAACATATGACCGACTGTAGATGGTTTGAATAACTTAGTCATTCCGGAAAAATAACCTAGTTTATTCGGGAAGTCAAAACATGTAAAGTGAAACACAATAATAATTGAATCCAATATGGTATCAAAACCTATGAACATAAATAAAACACCTTTTATTTATCACCATATGATTACACATTATTCATTGTATACTGTTTCAGCTATCAACTTTTATTCTTGAATTTAAAACAATAGTTATCCCATGCTCCAAGCATGTACACTATGTTTTCTAAACACTAGTCATGCCATACACCAAGTATGCATAATATGTTTGTCTATGATATTTATTTTGTGAACTAGATCAATTGAAATCTGTTAGATTCTAAACTTATATGCATTGATCCTCTTGTAACGATTATGCACAAATTCACAAAGACTTGGCAACAATCATTACAGAGTATTCCAAAGGAGATCAACTCCTTGGAAATATCCTTCTTGCATTAAATTTCCTTAATCTTACACAGATTGAAAATTCTAACTTTGAAACATTTCCAGATTCCATTTTGACTATCACTTCTGAACAAGAGTTGCCTCCTTACAGATTATGTCAATATGGTCCTTCCAGAATTATTACTATACTTCCAATTGTCCTTGAGAAACCAGTCTTTGGTAAACCTTAGATTGTCCTCGACAATTGTTTAATCCTTTTAGTCATATCCAGTTCTAAACCTTTTCCCTTCTTAATGCCCTAGGCATTTGGAAAATTTTAGAAAGGATGAATATAGCACATGTAATCGGTCCTATATCCGAAGCATATGGGACATGATTCATGATGTCTCACATAAAGACTAAACCAGTCTTTTGCTATAACATTTCCATTTCTATTTGCCAAGTTCTCATAATTCAGATTATGAAAAGGGATGCCGTAATCATAATCGAATTTAAGAATGCAAATAATGGACCCATATACAGAATTTCCTTATGTTGAGCCATTCCAACATGAAATTCATATATATCCTTGACTAAATGATTAAAACCTCACGATCTAAGCTTATAGATTTGAGATGAAGTATAATTTCCTCTCCCTTAATTATAGCAAAACAACTTTTCCCAATTGAAACATTTTGTTTTCTATAATTAACATTGCTAGCTTGCAATACTTATCATAATTATCATGCTCCCACTAACATGATGATTATTAGCATAACACTTATGCTCCCACTAGCTTTGACATATACTCAGAAAGCTCGACTTCTAGAAATCAATACTTTATTGACTTTGTTACCAAAGTTCAGATTTCTGATACTAGATTGTTTTGATAAGACTTTATCAAAAACATACACCTTCCTTTAGATAGCTCATGGGTGTGTCAAAACAATTTTAAGAACTATGAAAAGGGATGCCGTAATCATAGTCTTGATCGTTTTGACCTTTGCCATTTCTCACAAGTCCAAGTTAGTGTGCCGGTAAACCACACACGCTCCACTAACGACTTTGAGAATGCAAATATCACAATTGCTATCTAACTAAAATCTACTTAGTGGAAGTGTTTCCTCACCATCATTTTCATGAATCAGAGAGAAACTTTATGACACTTAGATTTAAGGGTGTATGTGTTCTTATCCATGTGAATTGTCAAAACCACAGTCACAAGACAATGACAAATCCAAACTCATATGGACTGAACTCAATCTTAATTTCTTGCCACCTGGCAGCTCAAGGGCCTACCATTGCTTCCAAGTTGTTGTGCAACACATTGAGAACTCTAAGAACTCATATGCAAAGCCAACTTTAACTAGAATGGGCACAGAATATGTCAACACAATAGGTTATAAACCTCAAATCGTGTGCTAGTGAAGAACTTCAGGTTTCATTCTTGATTAGTTCTTGAGAATTTCAAGACCTTTAAGACTCCCACTGTCCTCTTGACCTATAAGACTCCCTTGTCAAACATCCAAGAGATAGTGTGGATTCTAATCAAGACAAACACTTCACACAATTAGCCTTAGTTGGTCTTTGTTTTATCCAAAACATCACAACTTACCAATTTCAAATGTACAAGAGTAGAAAACTTTTACTCTTACATTTGATAAGTGTTTTAAACCTTCTTTAAGACATGTCACTCAAATTACAATCTTGGAGTACGACTCTAAGACTTGTATTGGAACGAAGTATGACTCATCTTCTTGATTTAACCATTTCAACAATTCAAGATCTCTTCTTCTTAGTCATAAGAATGCACTAAGACTTCCTTAGAGAACTAATTTTGACATGGTTTCTTAATCATTAAGATGATCACAAAACTGATACTAAAGTACTCTCCCATCTTTTCAGATTTGAGAAACTTTTATCCTTCTGCCTAATTTGATTCTTCTTATCCGCTCTGCTATGCATTGAAACCTTTTCCGATGTCTCAGAGTTACACTTAAGCCTATAAGTATAATCATATTTACTGAGCTTTAGTAAACTATGACGAATAGTCTTATATCTTTTGTGGTAGACTTAATCAGTGCACATGACTATGTACTCGATCCCTTAGTCCATTACTTGACTCACACATCCATGTGAATAAGTAATTAGTCTTAATTTTTTTTCAATACTTGAAAGTTCTCATTCATCATGCTATTCAACTTGCATGATTCCAAGTTCCGGTCCAATTGAGACTTGGGTGATGAGAATCTTTCCTTATTTGGTGAATTTAGACATTACCACAAATGAAAGAATCAATTTCATATTTCCACTCTTGCTATTAATGGAATCATATAAGCAACAATTTTTTTCCTCAAATGCCATTGTAAGGATATTTTAAAATAAATAAAATCAAAATTTTCTTTTATTTTAAAACTATGCGGAAAAACTTATCCTTACAACCCATATGAAAACTTGTTGTTATCTATTCCTAAGCAATATCTCATAACTCCTAAGAAGTAGCTCAAGAATCCGATCTTCAAACTACGCGATAGAAATCCATCTATGCGATCAGATTCAGCATATTCTTTCTTTAAGTTCCTTTACTTTTCTTTGATTCTTAAAACATTACCATGTGACCCAGTCACATCATGCATAAGGAATCTCAGAATAGAAACTTAACAGAGTTAGAGTAGTGGATTTTACCTGAAGTAGAGTCAACCTTATTGACTTTAACATCCTTAGGTAAATTTGGCAGCTTCGCAAATAATGACCCTTTCTTTGGCAATATAAACATATGGACCCTTTGATAATGGTACACGGGACTATCACAGACTTAGTTTTTCTCTTTACCATTTGTTCAACTGAGTTGACTATGGCCGATCCCTTTCCATTGGGAAGAGAATGCTTTCCTGGATTTCCTGTGTCACTATTGTCAATGTCCATAAAGTTTCAGGAAGTTGATCTTAGCAAATAGATAAGATCATTAAGGGTCTTGTCATAGTCTGTTTCATAGGTGTTCCAAAAGAACTCACTATGTGACTTAGAAAGTAGTTGAGCCACTAACTTTCTCAAGACTTTGACACCCAACTCTCCCGGCTTGTCAATATGTGACTACATCTCCAAGATGTGATCACACCTAGACCTTGCCTTGCCATTAGGGCTTGAGTGATCTTAAACTTTTCAAGAACTTGTGGGTTAGGGAGAATAATTGGAGGAGGAGAAAGAAGTATGATATCCATGGGACATCATCTTCATTAGGAATGCTTGTTTCAAGAGATTTAGGAAGATCATAAATGTCTAAACCAAACATGTTATGGGAGATATTCAAGATAGTTGATCTTAAAGTCCTTAATATGACACCCAATATGAAATATTAAGGCTAGGACCCAACAAACTATTTTATAACTTAGAAGAGGTATGCCGTAATCCAAGCTATAAAATAATTTGAAGGTAGGTGAATGACGATTCACCAATTTCCACCAAGATAAACGAAATGTATTATTAGGTTTTAATTGGATTTGAAACTCCTAGATCTTTTGAGATTCATTGAACTGTTCAATGGCATGTTTCAATCTCGAGTGTGCCCTTCAGGTTTTGTGACTGGGATGCCGAGGATCACAAAACAAGGTGTGAAGTAACCATGCAAATTACTTGGTACCCTTAAGTGTTTACCCCTCAATCGATGTGCCGGTTAACCACACACGCTCCATCGATACTATGATAAACATTAAGTTACCCTTTGCCTACCTTGTTAAATACGAGTTAGTGTGCCGGTTAACCACACACGCTCCACTAACCGACCTAAACAAAGTGCAAAGTGTAATTTCATGGATTAGCACCTTATTCACATTTTTCCTAAGTAACTAAGATTGGGTATTTATAAGAGTTTAGTTACTTAGTATTTATCATTAATACTTTTAATGAAGGGAGAATTATAGTCATGTCAAACCCGTTCGGCTAACGACCCTCCACCAGTCAAGCAAGCGGTGGGTGAGAGTGGACACCCATTAAGTTGCCATTTTATAGGCAACAACCTTATACCCACCTTATAGACCGGCTTCGTGAATGAGGCGTACTAGCGGTAAGACTGACTTTACTCTTATACATATATATATTATTAACTTATAATATTATAAAGTATAAGGGTTGAATTTTAACTTTTAAAATTCTAAGGGCTAACTTGGAATTAAAGTATTCATAAGAGAAAACTTTACAAATTCCAAAACTTGAGGGCAAGTTTTGAAACTATTCAAAACTAATTAATTCCATAACTTATATGTTTAAAGTATTTTTAATCCAAAAACTCTTCAAGTTCCATAACTTGAGGACAAATTATGGAAGACTTTAAACTAATAAAGAATTAACTTTTTCTTTATTTTATAACTTATGAAATTAATTAAGGTTACATTATTTTTTTTTATATTTATTTAATGAAGAGACTCTTGGTCCTCCATAACTTGAGGACAAATTATGGAGTCATAACTCCAATTAATTAGAACTAGACTCTTCATTTTTTGTAACCTTTGCCAACTTTATGAGTTTTATGAGTCTTTAATGTGACTCTTCATGTAACTTGAGGATAAGTTACACAAACACATTTTATACTCAACTCTTAGATTAAAATGGATTGAAACCAACTATTTCATTCAACTTTTCTATTAATCTAAGAAACTCATAAGAACAAGATAATTCAAATCAAACTTTTTCATGTAATTAGTCTAACCTTTAAACTAATACAAAACATGAATCTATTGAAAATTATCTTTGAAAATGGATTAGCATGAACATTACCACATTAAAAACAAGTTTATACGTTCAAAAACAACTTAGGGTAATGTTCCTAGTCCATTTCTAGCCAAAAACCTCGAAATTATGCTGTCTGGGGTCCAACTCGTCGAGTGCATGAACACAACTCGGCGAGTTGGATGCATTTTGCCTTGGACTCGTCGAGTCCCTTCATGGACTCGGCGAGTCAGCTGGGCTGACAGCATCAAAACTCGATTTTTCAGCTTCTATTGCAGGTATAACAAGAAAACAAGCCTAGGCTCTGATACCACTGTTGGGTTATGAGCATTCTAACACTCCTAAGTGTACATGCAACCCTAAATACCTTGGATCTATGTTTTCTCTATTATACATGCAAATATGAACATCCAAGGTATTATCCTAATCTAGCATACAAAACTATCAATATAACAAGATAGAATACATACCTCTTTGATGTAGAATGTCTTCATGAAGCTTGAGTGCCTAGTGCCCCAAGTGTGACACCTCAAATGGTTCACACAACACCAAATACACTTGGAATAACTTGAGAGAATTCTACACTTCATAAAATCGGCTAGCCCTCTCTAGAATAATCTAGTATCCGATTTTGGTCAAGAATAATATCTATATATAGTGTTACAATTAGGGTAAACTCTAATTGTCATGAATTTCCATTTCCTTGGATCCATGGGTTCAAATACACCATGGAGCATCCAAGGAGCATCATATGGGTTTTGGCCCAACTAGATAATCCATGGAGCATTAGCCCACTATACAAGTATGGATGATTTACACAATCAACCCATATATTTAATTAGTCTTCTTTTGATCACTTAATTAATCCTAGATTAATTCTTGATCAATACTAATTAAATAATCTTATTATTCTTATTATTAATATACTAGAACTTATAATATATTAATAACCATAAGTGTCTTATTTCTCTCATTATAGTCTATCCAAGTGCATGATGCCATGCAACCCAAATGGACCATGCCGGGTCGGGTCAAGTCTTACCAATTATAGTTATGGACTTAGACATTAATCCAACATGACTGTGGTGACTCCCCTGTTGGAGCAGATTCGGGAGGCTCAACAGGAGGCTATCAAGGAGGAACATTGGAAGAGCGAGCGTGTGGTGGGTCAGGTTTCCTCCTTCGATTATGATAGTCGAGGACTCTTGACACTACACCGCAGGGTGAGGGTGTCGTATCACGGAGGCGTGTGCCAGATCTTGATGGAGGAGGCGCACAAGTCTCGATTTTCTATTCATCCCAGGGCGACGAAGATGTATAAGGATCTTCTTCTAGATTATTGGTGGCCCTACATGAAGCGGGATGTGGCATGGTACATCGAGTGGTGCTTGACCTGCAGGAAGGTCAAGGTCGAACATCAGAGACCGGATGGGAAGATGCAGCCGTTGGACATCCCGTTGTGGAAATGGGAAGACATCACGATGGATTTTTTCACAAAGCTTCCCAGGACTGCGCGCGGAGTAGATTCGATTTGGGTCATCGTGGATCGATTGACCAAGAGCGCCCATTTTATTCCGATCCAGGAGAGCATCTCGGCCGAGAAGTTGGCCGATATCTACATCAGGGAGATAGTAGCGCGGAACGGGGTGCCAGTGTCAGTGATATCAGACCGGGATGTGCGATTCACTTCCAGATTTTGGAAGAATTTTCATGACGAGTTGGGCACTCGTTTGCATTTCAGCACCGCCTTTCACCCGCAGACGGATGGTCAGAGCGAGCGGACCATCCAGACTTTGGAGGATATGTTGCGGGCATGCGTGTTAGATTTCGGTGGTAGCTGGGATACCTACCTTCCCTTGGCTGAGTTCTCATACAACAACAGCTACCACGCGAGTATTGACCGTCCCCATTCGAGATGTTGTACGGACAGAGGTGCAGGACCCCGATATGCTGGGGAGAAGTTGGCCAGAGGGTCATGGGGAGCACCGAGGTGGTGCTCGAGACGACCGAGAGGATCCAACAGGTTCGGAGCAGGCTTCAGACTGCTCAGAGTCGGCAGAAAAGTTACGCCGACAAGCGTCGATCCGACTTGGAGTTCCAAGTCGGGGATATGGTTCTCCTGAAGGTGTCGCCTTGGAAAGGCGTCATTTGATTCAGGAAGCGGGGCAAATTGGACCCGAGATTTATCGGACCGTTCAGGTTTGTAGCCCGGGTGGGCAAGGTGGCGTATAGATTGGATCTGCCGGACGAGCTCGGCCAGATCCACAACACTTTCCATGTCTCTCAGCTGCGGAAGTGCTTAATGGATGATTTAGCAGTAGTGCCGTTGGAGGATATTCAAGTTGACGACAGCCTGAATTACATTGAGCGCCCACTTGCAATCCTCGACAGGAAGTCAAAGGATTTGAGAAACAAAAGGGTGGAGTTAGTGAAGGAGCAATGGTAGCACTGCAAGGGTTCAGAGTGGACTTGGGAGCCGGTGGATGAAATGATGGAGCATTACCCCGAGCTATTCCAAGATCGAGCAGCAGACTTCAAGGACGAAGTCTAAAATAAGTGGGGGAGATTTGTAGCACCTGGTTCCTGGTATGTAAATCTTAATTGAGTATTTTCCTTTTTAAGCCTTGGACTCGGCGAGTCATAGGTCCGACTCACCGAGTACGGACGGGACCAGGGACGCGTTTAAGTTGGCGACTCGGCGAGTCCATATCCTGGACTCGGCGAGTCACCGCTGTTGGATGAAACCCTAAGTTTCAAGGGTTTGCACCCTATTTAATCCCCCTTTCCGCCCCCAAGCCAGCCCCCATTCACCCTAAGAGCCATATACCTCGTTCTAAGCCTTGTTTTGTGGATTTGAAGCCATTTGGTGTGTCCTCTTGGAGATTGGAGTGAGTAGGGAAGGAGATCAAGAAGAAGAAGAGGAGGTCAAGCACTTGGGAGCAATTTCAGAGTGATATCTAAGGTATGGCTCGTTTTCCCCTTTGTCTGCATGCTTATGGCCCCATTAAAGTCCATCATGGTTCATTTTCAAGCTTGTATGTGCATAATATTTCGAAATAAGTTGATTGGTCCCTAGATCCAAGCATAGTTGAGCTCCAGGAGCTCAGATCCACTACCTTTATGAGCCCATATTGCATATGAACCTTAGATCTACTTTTTTGGTGCATTTTGAACCCTAAAAACCCCATTGATGGATATTTACACGTAAAGTTGGAAACTTTACGTGTTATTCATGCTCTAGGATCCTAGATCTACGAATGACATGGATTGGATTCGAGCAAAATCACATTTTTAGCTCTTGCATGGAGCGGACTTGGCGAGTCGCGAGTCTGACTCGGCGAGTCCAGTCGCGAGTCTCCGGGTTTGTCCCCTTTTGTTATGTCGAGTCGTGTGGTGAGTCCAGGAGGGACTCGGTGAGTTGGAAGCCAAAACTCACCCATAGTGGAACTCGGCGAGTCGATGCCCAGACTCAGCGAGTTCAAGGAAATCTCCTTAGATCAAGATCAGACTCGGCGAGTTGTTCATACAACTCGGCGAGTCACAGTATAACTTATTCATCGGATGAAGATGAACTCGGCGAGTTGTTCATACAACTCAGCGAGTAGGATGAAGGACTTGAACATCAGTTGGAAAGAGAACTCGTCGAGTAGACGCCTAACTCGACGAGTAGAAACAGAATTCAGGTCAGTCATTTGGACATGGACTCGGCGAGTTGGCGAGCCAACTCGGCGAGTCGGGTCAACTGGAAGTTGAATCTGACGTTGACTTAGGACATGATCAGGGGTAAAATGGTCATTTTACCCAAAGGTCAGTTAGCAGTTTTTGACTAAGTGTTTGGTGGGGATACAGCCGGAGGATTTCCGGAACAGCAGCGGCAGCAGTCAGACTATTCTCACGAAGATCAGCAGCTACTCCGAGGTGAGTTACCTTCTAGTAGCGGTGGGTCTAAGGCCACAATGTCGGCCCACCAGTAGGAGATGTATGATTAGATGATTGTCTCTGTGATATTCATCTAGGGTTGCTACTACCTATGTTATGTTTATGTGTTTGTATGATATGATGCTATGTGCTAGTGATAGTAAGGGAGATAGTCCCTAGGTTACCGGTCGATAGGGCCGAAGGGGCAGTCATGCCCAACCATGCTAGATAGACTATGTGATATATGTGCTATATGGTAGTAGTAGGGGGTGAAATAGTCCCCGGTACCCGGTCGAGAGGACCGAAGGGGGGCCAGCACCCAGATATGCTAGGCAGTATCTGGTCGAGAGGACCGAAGGGGAGGCCAGCACCCAGATATGCTAGGCAGTATCCGGTCGAGAGGACCGAAGGCGTAGGCCGGGCACCCAGATATGCCTAACAATTTATGTATGTTATGTGATTGTATGGTTTGTGGTACAATGGGGGAACTCACTAAGCTTTGTGCTTACAGTTTACAGTTTTGGTTTCAGGTACCTCTTCATCGAAGGGGAAGGAGCTAGCTCGGTAGCGGCACATCATGCACACACACGGGTTTCCGCATTCATTAGATTTCTCTGGGATTTATACTCTGATGTTTCGATTGGTTGTATGTCTTGACTTTTGAACATGGTTTATGTTGTGACGTAGCTTGATTAAACAATGTCTTTATCTATTAACATTTTCTAAAGTAATGTTTTAAAAACGAAATTTTTGGACGTGAAAATTGGGTCGTTACACTCTAGGTCACACGGAGTGTGGTGACATTTTGTCACCCCTGGGCCTAGACGACTCGGACTGTAGCTAGCAGTCGGGATGTGGGAGTGTCTGTCCCGTATAGATCTATACACATAATGATCGGTCTCCCTCCAGGAGACTGTAGCTAGCAGTCGGGATGTGGGAGTGTCATATCGAAGAATAGTGTGTCACATTCTGTTTTATTATATCCTTTAGTATTATAGTATGATGTACTTCTTGGTATAAGGTATCGAGTGTTCTCTTATATAGTATATGGTATTCTCTTTGTATAGTATTTAACGTGTATAGACTCGTAGTAGTACCAACCATAGTAAGTTCCATGGTAATAATAGTAATAAGCAGAAATCCTTAACTATACCTATTATAGTTAAATAGAATGCTAGATGCATGAACTTGATACACAAAGGTATTGAAATGAAATGAAGACTTATATATCTAACACAAATATATACAATATATAACTAAGAATTCAACGACAGTCGAACAGATAGCAATATACCCTAGGTCCACAATCAAACAAGAACAGAAAGAAAGGTGAACTATCAGTTCTAATCCCTTCAAGTCTTATTTATATAAATATATTGGTGTAGATATGGTTTAAAAATAAAGAAGTTTAAAAGAGTTTGGAGTTAGTTTTTTAATAACAATTTAACTGAAAGACGAGTTTGATAAACATTAAAAGCAGTTTTGTTGTCAAAGTAGCTATAAGTATAGAAAATCCTTTCAGTTGCAAGTTATAAATCACATGCAATTGATACTGTAATTTGTTGGATTCTACTTGTATCCCCCTCATAAAAGCATTTAAAAACATTTGAAAGGTTGATTAAGGGGTATGAACTCACTTATAGTGAGTGATACGATGGTAGGATCAGTTTAGGATGTTGAGTGTTAATTGCGGACTTGAGCACCAACAAATCTTATTAATCATATAATCACACACACACACACACACACACATATATATATATATATATATATATATATATCTGTGTGTGTGTGTATTGAGTGATTGGAATAACTATTTATTGTATTGGGACCTTTTTAGAGACAAGTAAACACTTACTATGAAGTGTTACAACCATATAAGGTTGTATATGAGTGGTATATGACCACACAAGGGAGTGTATGGTCAAAACGCATAACAAATGTGTGTGTGCGGTTGCACACATGAGTGTGCGGCCGTACAGTGGGGGTGTGCGGTCGTACACAAGAGTGTGCAGCCGTACACTCCTAATTCGTGTCCAAATGTTGATTTTTGAGGTGTTCTTAGATCATATGAAGGTCTGTGGTCGCCACATGAAGGTGTGCGATCACCATATGAAGGTGTGCAACCGCACTCCTTAAAAGGATGAAGAAAACTAAGAACACTATGAGTTTTAAGCTTAGATTCAGGTGTTTTACCAGTAACAAGTTGATTGATGGGGTGATTCATGTTCTTGAGGCCCTTAGAGTGTTCTTTGGATGAGATTTTTAGAGAGAGAAAGTAAAGAGAGAAGTAGATTATAGCCAAAGGAGGAAAGAATAAATGAAGGGGGTCCTCCCTTATATATAGGGTGAGAGTGCGGCTGGAAATGGGTGTGCGACCGCACACACCTGTGTGTGGCCGTACACTCAAGTGTGTGGCCACACACTCCATGTTTTGGAGTGTTTGGCCCGATTTTTTTTGATACGCTTTGTGTTATCCTGATTCTCGGTTTCTACCTCATTTGCATTACGTTTAGATTGCTCTAATAGATCCCAACAGTGTTGAAAGTTCAATAAAATGAGTCTAACTTGGATTCAACTGGTTTCTTGTACATGAAAGAAAATTTGGGTTGTCACATCATCCCCCCGTTAGAAGGAATTTCGTTCCGAAATTAGAGTCCAAGTAACTATGTTATTACCCAATAACTAAGCAAAAAAGATGAGGGTATTTTAGTTTCATTTGATCCTTGCGCTCCCAGGTGAACTTCGGTCCTCGTTTGGCGTTCCAACAAACTTTCACAATTGGGATGCGGCTTAGTTTCGTTCGTTTGACCTCTTAGTCTATAATACCCACAGGTTCTTCTACGAAGTTGAGGCTCTTGTTGATCTCAATTTCCTCGAGTGGTATTACCAGAGTCTCGTTGGATAGACACTTTTTCAAATTCGAGACGTGGAAGGTAGGATGTATGTTACTGAGTTCGTGGGGTAGATTAAGTTTGTAAGCTATGGGGCCGATTCTAGCGAGAATCTCGAAAGGCCCTATGTATCTCGGATTCAGCTTTCCACGCTTTCCAAAGCGTATCGTGCCCTTCCAGGGTGAGACTTTCAAAAGGACTCGGTCTCCCACTTGGAACTCCAAGGGTTTTCTTCATTTGTCTGCGTAGCTTTTCTGTCGATCTCTAGCGGCTTTTAATCGTTCACGAATAGGAACGATCTTCTCGGTCATTTCTTGAATGTTCTCTGGACCCGTGAGAGTGCTGTCAGGAACTCGTCCTTTAGCTAATTAAGTGTCACCTACCTCAGCCCAGCACAGAGGGGATCTGCACTTTCGGCCGTAAAGGGCTTCGAATGGATCTGCCTTGATGCTCGTGTGGTAACTGTTGTTGTAGGAAAACTCGACAAGGGGTAATTGGGTATCCCATGCCTTACCAAATTCGATCACACAGGCTCGCAACATATCTTCCAGGGTTTGGATAGGCCTCTCACTTTGTCCGTCGGTCTGCGGATGGTAGGCTGTACTCATGTCCTGCCTCGTCCCTAAGGCGCTTTGTAGTGATTGCCAAAATCTCGAAGTAAATCTACTATCTCTATCAGAGATAATAGATATAGGGAAACCATGCAATTGTACGATCTCCCTAATGTATGTTCTTATGAGTTTCTCCATCTTGTCGGTTTCCTTGATGGGCAGGAAGTGTGCGGACTTGGTCAATCTGTCGACGATGACCCATATGGTATCAAGCCCACATGTTGTCTTGGGTAGCTTAGTTATGAAATCCATAGTGATCCGTTCCCACTTCCATTCAGGTATCTCTGGTTGTTGTAGTAGACCTGATGGTTTCTGGTATTCGACCTTGACCTTGGCGCAAGTAAGGCATTTACTCACGAAGGTAGCAATCTCTGCTTTCATGTTAGGCCACCAGTATGACTTTTTAAGATCCAGATACATCTTATCTGATCCTGGGTGAATGGAGTACCGAGTGTTGTAGGCTTCCTTCATGACCAAGTCTCTGAAGCCACCATGTCGCGGTGTCCAGATTCGGTCCATGAGATATAAGGCTCCATCACCCTTGACTTCCAAGTTCTTATCCATTCCTTGCAGGGATTCTCCCACCACATTTTCAGGTTTCAAGGCTTCGAGCTGAGCTTCCTTAATCTATACGGATAGATGCGAATGGATAGTCATTGTTAATGACTTAACTCTACGACCAGAATGTTCTTTCCGACTTAGGGCGTCTGCTGCTACATTAGCTTTACCTGGATGATAACGAATTTTGCATTCATAATCATTGAGTAGATCGACCCACCGTCATTGTCTCATATTGATCTCTTTCTGTTTGAATATCTGTTTTAGGCTTTTGTGGTCGGTGTATATCGTGCTCTTCGTACTGTACAGGTAGTGTCTCCAAATCTTTAGGGCGAACACAACTGCTCCTAATTCGAGGTCGTGTGTGATGTAGTTGACCTCTTGTGTCTTCAGCTGTCTTGAGGTGTAGGCGATGACTTTACCTCGTTGCATCAGAACACAACCGAGCCCCTGATTTGATGCATCGTAGTATACCACGAAGTCTTCTGTCCCTTCAGGAAGGGATAATATTGGTGCGGTGCATAAGGCTTGTTTCAGGGTTTGGAATGCCTTCTCTTGTTTCTCTCCCCAGTCAAATGTCACACCTTTCTGGGTCAATGTGGTAAGGGGTTTCGCAATCTGAGAGAAGTTTTGAATGAATCTGCGGTAGTAGCCAGCGAGGAATAGAAATTGACGAATTTCTGTAGGCGTCTTCGGTGCTGATCAGTTCTCAATAGCTCTAATCTTGGACGGGTCCACGTGGATTCCTTCTTCGCTAACCACGTATCCTAAGAATTCGACTCTTCGGATCCAGAATTCGCACTTCGAGAACTTCGCATAAAGCTTCTCCGATCGTAGGGTTTCTAGGACTTATCGTAGGTGATCGCTATGCTCCTCCTTACTTCGAGAGTAGATGAGTATGTCATCAATGAAGACAATGACGAATTTATCCAAGTAAGGACGACACACCCTATTCATTAAGTCCATGAATACTGCGAGCGCGTTGGTCAGTCCGAACGGCATCACTACGAACTCGTAGAGTCCATAACGAGTTCGGAAAGCTGTTTTCGGAACATCCTCCTCAAGCACTCGTAACTAGTGATACATGGACCTTAGATCAATCTTGGAGAAGTAACTCGCCCCTTCCAGTTGGTCAAATAAATCGTCTATACGAGGAAGGGGGTAATGATTTTTGACCGTCAGTTTGTTAAGTTCTCTGTAATCGATGCACATATGGAACGATCCATCTTTGTTCTTTACGAACAAGACCGGTGCTCCCCAGGGTGAGAAGCTTGGTCTTATAAAGCCCTTGCTGAGTAGCTCGTTAAGTTGACCGAACAGTTCTTGCATCTCAGCAGGCGCTAGACGATAGGGAGATTTAGTTATGGGGGTAGCTCCTGGAATTAGGTCGATCCTGAACTCAACCTGACGTTTGGGAGGTAAACCTGGTAGTTCCTCTGGAAAGAAGTCGGGGAAGTCGCACACGATGGGGAAGTCTTTTAGATCTTTCGTTTTCTGGCTCGTGTCGACAACGTGTGCAAGGAATGCACGATATTCCTTACGCAAGTACTTTTGGGCTTGAATGCTCGACATGATGCGGAGGCTCATCTTGGGTTTGTCTCCGTACATTAACAGGGTTTTGTTATTCGGTAGATTTAGATGGATTGCTTTGTCGAAGCATAGGATATCAGCACGACGGAGACTCAACCAGTCCATGCCTATGATGACATCAAAACTTTTGATCAATATTGGTATGAGGTCGATTGGGAATGAATGATCATCTAGCGTGAGAGTGCAACCCATGTAGATCTCGTTAGAACTCTTTGAATTTCCGTTAGCCATTTCTACGACGAAGGTTTCTTTTAATGGTTATGAAGATTGCTTAAGTATGTGTTTAAAGTTTTGGTTTACAAAGCTTCTTTCTGCTCCACTATCAAATAGGATACAAGCATAAGAGTTATCGAGAAGGAACTTACCCGTGACTAATGTGTGGTCTGCTACTGCTTCAATGTGGCCAATAGCAAGTAATCTCCATGTTCCTCCCACATTCCCAGCTTTTAGGCAATTTCTTTTGAAATGCCCTGTCTCGCCACAGCCATAGCAGGCTTGACTCACTCCGGTACTGGGAACTTGATTGATGGGTTTGGGTTGAGACCTGCAAAACCGGACAGTATGACCCTTCCGGTCGCAGTTAGTGCAGTGCATTTCACGGCAGGGGCTGTGATGATGGAACGAGCACTTGGTGCACTTGGGTAGGTTCCCTGCATATGTTTTGGCTGGTACACGGGCAACAGGAGTAGTAGCAGCATGGATAGCTACCACTTTTTGGTTCTTTGAAGAAGATTGGGTTGATTTGCCCTTCTTCCGGTCCCACCGCTTCCTCTTGTTGTCGGTCGTTTTGGGCGGTACAGTGGTAACTGTTGTGGTTGTTGACGGGGTGGAAGGAACTTCATGATCAATCAACCTTTGAGCCAATTCCTTGGCACTATCAAAGGTTGTCGGGTGTGATGACAGAACATTCCCTCGATACGGGGGCATTAAACCCTAGATGTATCGTTCTATCTTCTTTCTTTAAGTAGGAATCATGTTAGGACACATAGCTATCAGGTCGCAGAACCTGGCCATATAAGCCACTATGTCGGTCCCCTTCATTTTGAGGTTCCAAAGTTCCTCTTCGAGTTTCTGAACTTCGCCCCTAGGGCAGTATTCTCTCATTAATAGGTCCTTCAGTGTGTCCTAGCCCATGGCGTTGGCTCTTACCAGGGAGAGTGATTTGACATGGCCATTCCACCATGTCAAGGCCCTTTCGGTGAAGGTGCAAGCAGCAAACTTAATCTTTCTTTCCTCGGGGCACGAGCACATCTCGAAGACGGATTTGGTTCTTTCAATCCATTAGGATAGTGTAATGATCCCTCCGGTTCCATTGAAGAACGTGGGTTTGCAGCTCATGAAATCCTCATAGGTACACCCCGTTATACGAGAGTGGATTTCACCATGTCTAGAGTTGGTGCCCATTCCGGCTCCCCTTGCATCATCAGAATTTATTTGGGCCATAGTTGCGGTTACAGCTGTCTGGAACATCACCGGATCGAACTGCAGAAGAGGAGGAGTTTGGTTCACATGCATGCCTCTGGTCGGACGCTTGCGAGGCGGCAACTTCTACTGAAAATTTATAAGGATGACGACAATAGTGAGAAACAGTTGTGAGTATGATGAGAGCGTTTCATGAATTAAATCACCATAGACAAGTTATCAGACAAATTCATATATCGAGTAGGGAGAAATAAGAGTATAGACTTTTCCCAATAGATTAAATAACTGTCAATACTAATGGTATTACTGATGTAAATAAGTTCTAGAAAAATGGCCTAACGGTAGACCTTACATCAAACCATATGAGGGGAAAATGATTGATAGTTTAGATGACTACATAGCATACTGAAAGATGAGAATATTATATAGACAAGTGCTTCATTCAAACGTAGATGCTAAAGGCTATTCCTAAGTTAAAAGAAAAGATGAGCTAGTCATCTTTTATTGGCGACGGCGGATGTTTCTCCGGCGAACTCGAAGGTCGGCCAGTTGGCGTTCCATGTCGAGGAGGTGTCGCTCGTAGACCCTCTGGCGAACTCGGAGCTCAATAACTTCAGCTCGAGTCTCGGCTAATGCCTGAAGCAAAGCCTCATGGTCTGCTGCAGACCTCTCCCTAGCATGCTCTAGGCGGTTGGTGCGAAGGGAGTGAAGTCCTCCATTTGTATCAACCTCTGCGATACGCTGGAGGCTGTCCTGCCTTGAATTTATTGCGGGCAACTCTTCGGACCAAGATGGGCAAGATTCTGTCTGCTGAACCTCCTTCGCTTGTGTTATAAAAGCTTCGGTCTCCATTGAATGGCATGGGTTGATTTTGCTCTTCACTCCACGTCTCTATGCATTCCACCTATGCAGGCGTCGGGCCTTGGAAGGCCTGGTGGGGGTTAGGGTTTGGGACCGGGGCCACAGGGGGTAGGTTTTTGACTTCGGGTTCGGAGTCAGACCCATCCGAGAAGCCTTCTGCTTGGTGGTCATCCAAAGGGATTTGATGTTCCTCATCAGTCTCTTCTTCAAGCCATCCCGCATTGCCATGATTTGGGAAGTACAGGTCACCATGATGAAATTCGGCCATGATATCTATGAGAGAAAAGGGAAAGAATAGTTAATAGACGTACTAATCTAAGATACTTATAAGAGGATCATTATTAGTCAGACCAATAATTGCATAGTGCATACTAATCACATGCGACCAAAACAAGATAGACCTTCGAATGAGTGACCCTAACTCTAAATCCACAACCAAACAAGGAACATGAAGTAAAGAAAAGATCACAAATTCTTAGTCTATAACGCCTTAGTCACATGTAACCGTAGAGTATCCAGTTAGCAACTATTGCCCTACTAGCAACAACCTTTTTAGTTCTCACGGAATACTCCTATAGTATTCTCGTTCTAATGTTCTTGTAGTAGTGTCGGTAAGTTTTTAGACTTTTTGCAACACTGTAACCATCCTTAGGCACATGCTAGTCACTGCTAGGAAGATGTAGTTGATCAAGCTATATCCACCCAGATTTGACTATATGCCTCTAAGTCTAATTGTGTTGTTCAACAATCTTAATACTTTTGTTCTGTTCTAGTATGATACTGACCCTTTGTATTTATGGATATATATATATATATATATATATATATATATATATATATATATATACTTAGTTAAATATTTTAATATTTAAAAGTATATATTATTGGTCAGAGTGTTTTAGTCCCGAAGTGTTCATAGTTCGTATATCTTTTATGGGTTGATATACTTGATTCACTATAAACAATGCTCTGATACCAATCTGTCACACCCCAAACCGAGAACGGCGGAAAACGTTCTGGGGTGGAGGACGTCATGTACAGTATCATAACAACGCATAATAGTAAAAACAAGCGACAATGACCATTGCATTAATATAGTTATTGTAATACAAGCGTGTTCTGTACAGTTTGATAGACACCAAAAGTATAAACAAAATAAAAGAAGGGTCTTGTATACACTCCATCTTCTCAAAAGCTACATCAATACTTGTCTATTGTTTACCTGAGAATAATAGTTATTTTGAAAATGAGTATCAGCATAAAGTTGGTGAGTTCATAAGAATTTAGTTTCGTTGCTTGTATAAAAGTGTTTACAATCATGTAATATAATAGTTGTGATCAATGTTTTGAAAATAGTATGATCCCTAGAAAATCCTATATTTTTCCAGTAAAAGTTGTCTTCTACCAAGACTTGGTTATTTGAAATTTTGATCCTTTGAAAGTGTAAAAGTTTTTTCAATGAATTACTAGTTATGAAAATTTATAGTTTAGACTTCATTTATGTAAAGTAAATGAATAATGTTTTACCCCAGCAGTGTCACTGTCGGTTGAATGTAATGAAATGCAGACTCCAAGTAGTATCAAAATGTACAATACCCCTCGGGGGGGGGGGGGGGGGGTCTATTTTGCCTTTAATTCCTACTATGTTAATTAAAGGTTTGAATGTGAACTCGTTTGTAACCATGCTGATTGACGATCGAATAACTGATGACCCTCCATGTCACACGGAGTGTGGTGACATTTTGTCACCCCTGGGCCCAGACGGCTCGGACTGTAGCTAGCAGTAGGGATGTGGGAGTGTCTGTCCCGTATAGATCTATACACATAATGCCGGCTCTCCCTCCAGGAGACTCTGGTTACACGGTGATGACACAGTGAAGTGTCGTATTGACGAATAGTGTGTCACATTCTGTTTTATTATACTCTTTAGTATTACAGTATGATGTACTTCTTGGTATAAGGTATTAAGTGTTCTCTTATATAGTATATGGTATTCTCTTTGTATAGTATTTAACGTGTATAGACTCGTAATAGTACCAACCATGGTAAGTTCCATGGTAATAATAGTAATAAGCGGAAATCCTTAATTATACCTATTATAGTTAAATAGAATGCTAGATGCATGAACTTGATACACAAAGGTATTGAAATGAAATGAAGACTTATATATCTAACACAAATATATACAATATATAACTAAGAATTCAACGACAGTCGAACAGATATCAATATACCCTAGGTCCATAATCAAACAAGAACAGGAAGAAAGGTGAACTATCAGTTCTAAGTCCTTCAAGTCTTATTTATATAAATATATTAGTGTAGATATGGTTTAGAAATAAAGAAGTTTAAAAGAGTTTGGAGCTAGTTTTTTTTTATTACAATTTAACGTGAAAGACGAGTTTGATAAACATTAATAGCAATTTTGTTGTCAAAGTAGTTATAAGTATAGAAAATCCTTTCAGCTGCAAGTTGTAAATAACATGCAATTGATACTGTAATTTGTTAGATTCAACTTGTATCCCCCCTATAAAAGCATTTAAAAACATTTGAAAAGTTGATTAAGGGGTATGAACTCACCTGTAGTGAGTGATGCGATGGTAGGATCAGTTTAGGAGGTCGAGTGTTAATTGCGGACTTGAGCACCAATGAATCCTATTAATCATATAATGACATATATATATAAATATATATGTGTGTGTAGTGAGTGTTTGGAATAACTATTTATTGTATTGGGACCTTTTTAGGGACTAGTAAACACTTACAAGTGTTACAACCATAGAAGGTTGTATATGAGTGGTATATGACCATACAAGGGAGTGTATGGTCAAAACGCACAACAAATGTGTGTGTGCGGTTGCACACATGAGTGTGCGGCCGTACAGTGGGGGTGTGCGGTTGTACACATGAGTGTGCGTCCGTACAGTGGGGGTGTGATGCCGTACACAAGAGTGTGCGGCCGTACACTCCTAATTCGTGTCCAAAATGTTGATTTTTGAGGTGTTCTTAGATCATATGAACGTGTGTGGTCACCACATGAAGGTGTGCAGCCACCATATGAAGGTGTGCGGCCACACTCCTTTAAAGGATGAAGAACACATGAAGAATACTAAGAACACTATGAGTTTTAAGCTTAGATTCAGGTGTTTTACCAGTAACAAGTTGATTGATGGGGTGATTCATGTTCTTGAGGCCCTTAGAGTGTTCTTTGGATGAGATTTTTCGAGAGAGAAAGTAGAGAGAGAAGTAGATTACAGCCAAAGGAGGAAAGAATGAATGAAAGGGGTCCTCCCTTATATATAGGGTGAGAGTGCAGCTGGAAACAGGTCTGTGTGTGGCCGTACACTCAAGTGTGTGGCCGCACACTCCATGTTTTGGAGTGTTTGGCCCGATTTTGTTTGATACGCTTTGTGTTATCCCGGTTCTCGGTTTCTACCTCGTTTGCATTACGTTTAGATTGCTCTAATAGATCCTAACAGTGTTGAAAGTTCAACAAAATGAGTCTAAATTGGATTCAATTGGTTTCTTGTACATGAAAGAAAATTTGGGTTGTCACACCTTAGCAGTAAAGTCCATCCCGATGTTGATCCTTAGGTTAGGTCCCTTGTGATAGGTGTTTAGAGACGTAAAGTGAGTGTAACGCTCGTAGATTAGGGCTAGTTAATGTAAGGACAATAAGCATCAAAAATGACTTTTTGATGGAAGATTATTTTGAAGGAATAATCTTAACTAAGGTATAGTATATGTTACAAAGATTCCGTACATATAAAGAACGCTGAAATCCGAGTTATAACAAAGAAATTGTGACATGTCGAAGTTTCGCGACAGAATCGACACGACACTGAAAGATGTAAAAAGTGAATTTACGTTAGAGAGATATTTAGCCTTAGTAATCTAAACGAAAGTCGTAGAGTTTGTTAAACCGTGAGTGTGAATAAAAAGAACATCCAAATCTGACTTCGTATGAGGAAGTTATCATTTTTCTAAGTTTCGACTTAACGATATGCAGCTCGAATACTCGATTTGAGATCGAGCGGGTTTTAGCCGCAACAATCTAAACGAGAATCGAAGATCTTGTTGGTAGTAGTGCAACGGTAAAAAGACAGACGAAAACGGACGTCGGATGAAGAAGTTATGAATTTATAATGGAGTTATGAAATACGTGCTATGTGTTATATATTATTTGTCTATTTGAGATGGGCTTGGAATTGATGTTTTTATACTGATGTTAAATGATTTAAATAGTGTTTGTATTTATATCTACAAAAATGTTGGGTAGAACATGGGTAGATGGAATAGTTGGTGACGATGCGACTTTGTGCCTATTGAGTAAACCTTGGTGACAATGCGACTTCGTGCCTATTGAGTAAGCCTTGGTGACGATGCGACTTTGTGCCTATTGAGTACGCCTTGGTGACGATACGACTTCGTGCCTATTTGATGAACCTTTGTGATGATGTGACTTCGTGCATTTTGTGTAAACCTAGGTGACTATGAGACGTAGTGCCTATTGTGTAAACCTTGGTGACTATGAGACGTAGTACCAATTGTATGAACCCTGGTGACTATGTGACGTAGTGCCTGCTGTATAAACCTTTGTAGCAAATGGACTTTGTGCCAATTCATTAGGTAAATCCTTAGGAAGGAATGAATGAAGGATAGCGAATTCTTAGGGTAAACCCTTGAGAAAATAAAGGAGATATGAGGATGGGTATTTGGGTTTATTGTTTGATAATTGAATATAATAAATTTATTATTGTGGGTTAAAAACCATATATGTTCACCAAGCTCCCAAACCTAACCCACTCAGTTTTCTTTGCATTACAGGTAATGACACAAGGGTATAAGTTGGTGGACTTGACGAAAGATTTTGGATTATAGATCAGTAGTTATAAATAACTGTTGTAAGGTCTATTTTATATTGTTTATGCTTTTGGTCTGTATCGGAACATGACATCCCAAGGTTTTAATATTTAATGAAAATACATTCTCTTGAGAAACGTTTTGATAAATTTTATCATATTTTGTTTTGGGAACAAATTCCGCAACTCTTTTAATCAAAGGATTACTCTGATTTTATAAAACAAAGCAATAACAAATCGGTCTTTTCTGGCCGTGAAATTGTGGATGTCACAGTGAGGATAATGAGAACGGGTAATCAGGGTTATTGTTGGTTGATGAAATTAATAAATTTATTATTTATGGGTTGAAAACCGTATATGCTCGCCAGGCTCCCAAGCCTGACCTACTCACCTTTCCGTATTATAGGTAGTGGAACCAGAGCATAGTTGGATGATGACGAGAGATTTTTGGATTATAGGCCAATAGATGTAAATAAATGTTGTAAGGCCAATATTGTACTGTTTATGCTTTTGGTCTATATCGATGTGGACATCCCGAGTTTGTAATGAAATTAAAAATACATTTCTTTAAGAAATGGTTTGATAAATTTTTATCATATTTTGTTTTGGGGACAAATTCCGCACCACTTTTTGAAAGATTACTCTGATTTATTTTAAAAGCATAATACGAAATCGGTCTTTTCTGGCCGTGAAAATGGGGATGTCATAACTAGGTCCATAGCTGCTGGGGTTTTTAGAGTACATCTGGTGAACATATCATTCACAACGCCTACATGTTGCAAGCCTACTAACATTCCACTGGACTGTCTAGAATAGTTCGTGGTCGTCATCTATACTTTGCTAGATGACTGGGTCATCGCTTGGGTAAAGGCTTTTCATCATGTTTCACCTCTCATCATCTATATCATCTTTCACCTCTCATCATTCATCTCATCTTTCATCTACCCTTCTTTACGCAATACATTTATAGGTATAAAAATACATATACAATTTAAATCAAGTAAAACATGTATATTTTTATTTTCATCCAACATACATATCAAGAACACAAATAATATGCACACACAACACAAAATTTATATATATATATATATATATATATATATATATATATGTGTGTGTGTGTGTGTGTGTGATGAAAGTAACTATGCATTCACTTGTTAAGGAGATGACTCGAAATTCGGACAACGATTCGCTTCTATCAATCGTCTTTTCCTTCGATGAAACCTAGCATTATTATTGCTAAGTTTTAGTCTAATATTTATTGCGACTAATTAACTCAAGATCTATGAGATATATTGTTTTATAAATGTTAAACAATACTTTTTAACTACTATGTACAGACAGGGGCCATACATGAAACATCGGAGGGCTAGACCATTTTGACATTTAAGCTGTTCTAAAATCCAACAACTCTATGTGACCCTTCAAACCATAGTCCCCGTGCCGTAAACAGTTAAAATGTATTATAATAACACTTGTATAATTTATAATACTTAGCTCATATATTGTTTATAGGTTCATAATAACTATATTGTACTTAAATATAAGTTATACTTAAAAAAGGGTAAGCATAATTCACTTACAATGGAGTTTAGCGAAGAACTGGGCTCTGTGTGAGCAGAACTTCTAAGCCGAAAGCACTTCTTCTCGAAACCTTCTGGTGCTCCGGGACTCGCCTCTAACACTTAGGAAGTGCTAGGGAATGGGAGGGTTTAAAAAGGATGTTTGAGAGAGAAAGAATGGGAAAAGTGTGAGTTTTGGGGTGATCCTCGCACTTATTTATAGGCTGGGGGCTTCGGGTATGCTGGGCGTAACCTCGGAGTATGTTGCGTGTACGAGGGCCAGGTGTCACCATCCGAAGCGAAGCCCTGGAGGGAAAGCGAGGGTCCAAATTGCAGCACGTGTTAGCCTCGCATCCTTTCATTATTTAATAAACTTCTAAATTCCGTGATTTTGGCATATACGCTTTGTTTTCGACGTTCTTTAAAGTTATATTTTAACACACTTAGATATATAAATTATTTTATTAGAATAATAATGAATAATATAACTAATATGACGTGATATGTTTCACGAACAATTTCGCTCTTAAACAATATATCGATGTTTGTTGCACAAAAAAAAGTCATGTTGGAATTATAGTATGATTATTACGATTAAATTGTACAAATATACTTCAACAAGGACCATAATTGCAAAACCAAAAATCATTTTTAGTCTACTCAGAAAACACCTAAAACACAGGGACTAAAATGTAGCTTGTCGTTGCTTATCCATTTCTCTTCCTCATGCATTGAATGAGAATCTATTTCTGTTACCAACCCCATAACTGAATCGTACTTTCTCAAATACATGAAAACCGTTAACAATCATACCACGATGACTCATAAATAATCAATGTTGTTTATTTAGTAGGTTAGAGTTCGTTATTAATAGTTATTTTAGATATTTATATTTGTTAATTGTTATAAAACATTTTTTTTATTAAGATACTATATACCTTATTAATTATTGCAGTTAATGCAAACTTCTCAAACTTTAATGGCCACTTTTTAATTATGTTTGAAATATTTATCCACTTTAAGAAGCTAATTGATATACAAAATTTTTTATTCATGTGTTTAAACTTTTAACTATTGTTTACGAATCGCTTTCCATTAAAATATGTTAAGTGAAACGATTATCTTGAAATACGTTATGTAAAAAGTGAACTTTATTGATATTGGGTACGTGAGCTTGAACCGAAATACGGAATTTTAGGAATTTTGTTATTTCAACTCATTAAAAACGAAAATATCATGCTGACCATAATAAGAAAACACGTGTTACTTAGGTTTACAAAAGATGCAAATTGCACAGTTAGATGAAACACACATTTATCATCACAAAATATTCTATCAATATTTAACTTTGATGAAGATTATTTAAATAAAACTAGAAATGCTCGAGGAATTGAATATTGTTTCATCTCTTAACATGAATGATGGAATACGAAGAATTATCATGTAAGGAAATTCCATCCATTTCGTCATTTCGTGTTGCTGTGCCTGTTTATATGCAAGCTTTTCAGAGGGGTCGGTTTTTAGAGTTATATTTCAATTTCAATGTGATGAACAAAGTTGGTTTTGAATATTCTAAGATATAACACTACTTATTCTTGGATAATCTATTGTTTATGAATGATATGTTAACTATCATGTTTGTTGGATAATGTACTCCTAACAAATTATATATTTCCTTCCATATGATCACTTATAGCGTTGGGAAATACATAAAACCATTTTTATTTTTCTTTCCAATTCCTTTTATGGTATCGTTTAGAGTGTGTTATGCTAAACCCAAAATTAACAGGTTAGGTTAACAAATCAAACCAACCAATCATTTCATTAAATAGACATGTATTTGGTTGAAATGTCTTACTAGATGGCAACCTTCCAACTTTTATATATATATATATATATATATATATATATATATATATATATATATATATATATATATATATATATATATATATATATATATATATATATATATATATTTTCATTTCATATTTTTTTAAACCCTATAACTAATTAAAAATTTACAAAAACAAAACCTAAAGTCTTATATATTTAGAATGTTATTATGGACATTTATAATGTAATTATGTTTTTTTTTTTAAATTGGAACAATTGTTTAGACCTTTTAACTTCTTTGACTAAGTGTAAACTTTTTATTTTATGTTAATATAAAATCCAAATGGATCAACAAACACATGTCAAACCCCTTCATTTATCAAATTAAACAGGTTGAGTTGAGTTAAAAATCTCAACCCGTTTAATAAACTAAACAGGTCAACCCAAACCCAAACCCAACTCGACCCATTGACAGTCAGCTCATACTGCTATTATGGATCCAGTCTTTCATCGGCAATTTACATTTCATTCGATACATTATTTTGTCTCGTCCTCTACATGTTTGTTATGTACCTATTTCCGCTCGATTTTCATATCTACAGTCTAAGCTTCATTTCGCTTCTATTTCGTCTACGGGTCGGAATTGAGTTATCCGAGGCCGGAATCGGCATCGGCATCGGTTTTGGCGATTCCTTTGATGGTCTCATTCCTTCGGGCACAGGTCCATCCATGTCAATCACAACCGCATCAGAAGTCAAAAATGTCTTTGCAACCGATGTTGCATGCTCTATACAACATCTCACCACCTATTTCATAACCATTTTTTTTTTTTCAAATTTCAATTTTTTTTTATAAAATTATTTGCAATAACCGATGTTTTGATTGATACCTTTGTTGGATCTATAATACCCGCCGCCATTAGATCTTCGTACTTGTTGCTTGCAGCGTTGTACCCGTACCTCATATCATCATTCGACAAAACCTAAATACAATTTAAAAAAATTAAAAATTATACAAATTCAATTCACAATTTATTTTTTTTATTTTTTTTGGGGGGGGTTAAATTGATGGATGTAAATTAGGGTTTTTGTTTACCTTCTCAATAACAACACTACCATTAACACCAGAATTTTTGGCTATTTGCCTTGCTGGATATTCCAATGCTCTTTTGAATATATCGGCTCCTATCTTAATTTTCACAACCAAAATAATTTTCAACAATAATAAAAATGTAAAGATACATTTTTTTTAATAGGAAAGATACATTTTTTTAGATCAAGTAGGGTTATTTACAGAAAAATCCCAAACTTTTTTCAAAAGTTTCAATAAAGTTCTAAAAGTTTGTTTTTTTTTTTTGAACAGAAAAGTCCAAATATTTTGATGTTTTGCCTAAATTAACAAAAAAGTCATTTTTTATATTTGAACAGCAAATGAAAGATTATATGCTTTTTTTTCAAATTAACGAAAAAGTCCTAAAAGTTTTTTTTTGAACTTTATTGAAACTTTTAAAAAAAGTTTGGGACTTTTCTGTAGATAACCCAATCAAGTACACAAGGTACTAAATGATTGGTAATATTAAATATATTTTGAATTTTCCTAAAAGAAATTTGAAAAATATGAGACATGATTATGATGATTAGTGATTACCTTTTGCTCTTCATTATCCAAAAGTTCTTTGATTTGATTCACTTTCAATGATAGCCTCAAAAGACAACAACCACCACCAACTACAACTCCTTCTTCAATAGCAGCCTTGATTTTAAAGAAGTATTAAAACCTAAAAAATAAACAAAAATAGAAAGTCAACAAGTTGACCATGTGTAATTAAGTTCATTTACCTTAGTTGCATTTACAGCATCTTCCATTCTCAGTTGTTTATCCTTCAATTCAACTTGTGTTTGAGCTCCAACCTAATCATATAAAAATAATCCAACCATTAAATTATATATATATATATATATATATATATATATATATATATATATATATATATATATATATATATATAATAAAATTTCAAGATTTTCATCTTTACCTTAATAATCGCAATCCCACCTGACAATCTTGCTATCCGTTCTTTAAGAATTTTCTTTTCAAAATTCTCTTGGGTGTTCTGAAAAAATAAATTGGGAGAAAAGTTTATAGAATTACATAGTTTATTATTTAGGAAATGAAGTGGTGTATATAGTATATACCTCAACAAGGTTTTGGATTTGAGTTACCCTTTTTTTTACATCTTCTTGAGTGCTTCCATCAGTGACTATTAATGTGGAATCTTTGGTTATAACAACTTTACTTGCATTTCCAAACATCTCCTCTTTGACCCTTTCAAGGGTCAACCCTGAATCCTCCCTAATCACAGTCCCTACAAATGTCTATACTTTATAATTTCATCTTCATTTTTTGTAGTTAATAAAGTGAAAAAATAAACTATCAAGATTCACAATATTATATGAATGTGATGTGATATTCAATAAATTTAACACCTTTTTGACCAATAACACAAAATAACCACCAATTTCGCAACCAGATAGATGTTAAATTAATTTTTACTGACAAAAGACTGCAAAAAGATAACCTTTTTTTATACAGATTCCGAATTATAAAACAATTTTACAATTATAGTTGCGAAATATAACTTTAAAAAAAAAAAAATCTTTTAAAGTTCATCTCATAAAAGACCTTATATTTTGTGTTTTTTCCGTATTAAACCTCAACTTTATTTTTTTCATGAAAATAAAGGTGGTCAATTTGTTAATATCACCCGATAAAGTGCTCATTTTGGTAAAAAAGGTGGTCAATTTTGTCAAAAAGGTGGTCAATTTGTTAATATCACCCGATAAAGTGCTCATTTTCGTAAAAAAGATGGTCAATTTGGTCAAAAAGGTGGTCAATTTGTTAATATCACCCGATAAAGTGCTCATTTTGGTAAAAAAGATGGTCAATTTGATCAAAAAGGTGGTCAATTTGTTATTATCACCCGATAAAGTGCTCATTTTGGTAAAAAAAGGTGGTCAATTTGGTCAAAAAGGTGGTTAATTTGTTATTATCACCAGATAAAGTGGTCATTTTGGTAAAAAAAAGTGGTCAATTTGATTAAAAAGGTCATCAATTTGTCATTGTCACTTGTTAAAGTGGTCATTTTGGTAAAAAAAGTTGTCAATTTAATTAAAAAGGTGGTCAATTTGTTAATATAACCTGATAAAGTGGTCATTTTTGTTATTAATCTATTTAAAGATTGAAGGGATTTTTTTTACTACCTCCAGTCAAGATAGCAATGTCATCTAAATAATGGCTCTTGCGTTGACCAAAAGCAGGAGCTTTAACAGCTGCAGCTTTTATTATTCCCTTGAGTTTGTTCCTAATTATTGGAGCTAAAGCTTCCTTCTCAATTCCTTCAGCAATTATCACAATTGGATTGTCCTTTTTAACTGCAATGTCCAATACTTTATACACCTCCTTTGGATTTGTAATTATTTTGTCAACCAAAAGCAACTGCAATCAACAAAATTTCACATTTTTCTAATTACTTACCTTGAAAGTCAAAACTACACCACTTTTTAGAATTTAAGGAGGATATAAATCAAGAATCTTACCTTGCAATCTTGAAATTCTACTTTCATGGTTCTTCGATCAGAAAAATATTTAGATAAATAACCTCGATCAAACTGCATTCCCTCTACAATCTGTAAATTGTTTTCAGCAAAATTCCCTTTCTCAATAGTGATAATCCCCTTTCTTCCTACTCTTTTAATAGCTTCAGAAATCATGCTTCCAACTTCTAAATCATTTCCTGCACTTATGGTGGCAACATCTGAAAGCTCATGATCCTCAACCTACATAATAGGCATTTTGGATTTAAGTTTATAGAATTAAATGGAAATTGAAAAGAGGATCATATTTGTTATTTAATCAAGCACCTCTCTAGACATTAACTTGAGTTCTGAAACAAGGGCTTCTGATGTTTTTTGAATCCCACGTGATATCTGTATAGGATTCATGCCTGCTGCAATAACCTTGAAATTTTGAAAAAGTTAATGAAATCTTGGTTTGAGTGATTGAGTTTCAATCTGTTTGTCTTCCATTGATGACATTAAAATATGTTTTTTTGGTTTTTTTTATACCTTTACACCTTCAGCAATGAGGCCATGGGCAAGGATGATGGAAGTGGTGGACCCATCGCCAGCTAGATCATTTGTTTTTGCTCCAGCTTGTCTCACTAGTTTCACACCAACATTCTCAAGAGGGTCCTCTAGTTGAATCTGAATAAAGCATTTATCAACAGTAGAATGGATTATGAATTTCACTGAGGCAAATCATCAAACAGTTGGAAGACAACTCTACTGATCTCTTTGAGGAGCCAACAGATGAGCCCAATTGTTAAGTAAGAGAAAGAAAACCAAAAATTATGGAGGAAAAATTCTTCTACTGACCTCTTTGAGAACAGTTTCACCATCATTAACAATCTTCGGAGGACCATACTTGTTCTGCAACACGACATTCCTACCTCTTGGACCCAAAGTAACTCCAATCAGCTCTGCCACCATGTTCACGCCTGCCTACACCCAAACCCCACGAAATTCATTACACATCGAGAATGTAGATGGTAGAACCTAGTTATTCCAAAACACAAATTAACAGCAAAGTATCGCAATTTGGCAACAATCGAATCCCAAATTATGTACCTAATTGGGATAAAGATGATAAATGGGAGAAGTTGAATGAATCTGAAGAAACATATAACTTAAATACCAATAGGGAAATAAATCACAACTGAACAATGCGACTGACCAGGAGCTTTGTTGTGGTTGAACCATCATGATTGAAGTGAATTTCTTTAGCCATTGATGTGATTGGGTTCAGTGATTTTCTACTGAATTTCGGAACTTTTGGATTCTTGAATGATAACGGAGGTGCAACAGATAGAGAAAAAACCATGTTTAAATTCGAAGTTTTTGTGAAGAATCGGAAAAGGATAATGTGGAATCATACAAGTTCCTGTATAATAAAATATCTGTTAGAAGTTGCTCTTGGCGCCTTTCAAATCCCAGCTTTTAAAGCGTACTCTTTGAGATGGATAAGACCCACCCATTTAAGAAAGGGCCGATCCGCTGGATATAACAAAATAACGATATGTTAAGAGAGGGAAAAAAATTAAATTTAGTCTAATTTTTATTATTATTTGCCAAAGAAATAACTAAAAGAAAATTAAGAATTGATTATAATAGCCTATGAAAGATTGAAATCATAGCAAGATTTTTTTGGGATGCGATTTCACATAACGGGCTACGATTTCAAGGGCCCACATGAGATTTAATGTTATGAAAAAAAAACCGATTTTGCCATTTTGAGATGGCAAGTAAATAACTTCTTTATAAAATATATTATAGGCTTTGACGACTTATTATTTCCCAAATTTTATTTCCGGAACCTATAATGTTTATGTTGGCCAAATTTTTTTTGTTGGCACGCTGAAAAAAATAATGATAACAAATTATCTAAAATTGGAGAATATGTTTTAAACACTTGTACACATTATGCCTTTAAATCTTATACCATCGCACTTGGAAGAGAGAAAATCGCAAATGGAAAATATAAGTCTTTAATGCATGAATCATGCATTACATACATAGGTCTGACAATGAAGCGGATTTTGATCATGATCCGATCCAAACCCTTAACAATTATACGGGTTTGGAGCATAGTTTTTGATCCATTTACCCGTTAACGACTCGTACCCGCTAACCCTTTTATTAAAAGGGTCAGGTATGGATCATCACCGATCCACTCCATTTATAACCCGCCCCATATAAATTTTAGAATTAGACATTTATATGTTATACTGCCTAAGTTTACTTTAAATTTCAAATGAAAGCCCAAAGATTAAACTGTTTTTACATAGGACTCGGGGACTCAACTTCTAGACTTCCAGTCTTCTCTCAAGAATCATGATGTAATTTCATTTATATTTCATCATGTAATCACCAATTTCATTTATAAAACAATAAATTCATTTATCAATCAGAAGAAAGTTTGTAATTGTATGCTCTATCAATGCAATCGAGGGTCAAAAACCAATCGGAAGTAATTACAATAATGATTTTAATTCCAATCGAAACTCTTCGAGTACATAATGTGTTTTCTAAATCAACATTTGTTCTATTTAACAAATGTGATTTTATGATTTAAGTAAAATCAGTTTGATTATTCAAAAAACCTACGGGTTACGGGGTGGGTTTGGATATCTGCTGATTCAGTGGATAAGGGTATGGGTTTGATTATTCAAAACCCTGCGGGTTACGGAGCGGGTTTGGATCGGGTTTTGGAATTTGTTAAAAGAGTTTGGATTAAGTTCGATTCGCTCCAAACCTCCCCCATTGCCAGGTCTATACATACATGACTAATCAGACATGGATAATGTCATCAACAATTTCTTCTCTTCCAAGTACGATGGTATAAGCTTTTAAGGCATAAGGTACAAGTGTTTAAAGCATATAAATCACTAGCTAAGAGGAAATCCCATGACATACCCATCTGTGATTGTACAAACAACTAATTTACAATTTATAAATTACAGACTTGTACAATCGTAAATGGATATACCATCTACAATTGATAAATCTGTTTTCAAAATAAGAACGTACAAGACACATACAATATAAGTAAAGATTTGATACCTTACACAATTCTTAGATGTAAAAGTTCCTTCCACCATTAGAGATAATTCCTAAATCTTAAAAAAAATGTGAAAATAATGTAAACAAATTTGTAGGATTTAAATACTTTGGGATCATGGACCACGTAATCACAAATGGGCTATGAAATCACAACCTATTAGGTGAACCTGCAGACCATGAGGGCCCACCTGCGATTTCATAGGATATTTTAGTATTTTTCTTAATTATTTTTGGGTATTTTTTGGTAGGTCTGACAATCGTGTTGTGTTTGGGTTGGCGTGTCGTGGGTTGGCGTGTCAAAATATGCCAACCCAAACACGACCCACAAGTCAATTTATCATCTCCATCTGTTTGAAAAATTGGCATCACTATACCTACTCACTTTGAGTTCATTTTACCACTAAAAACCAAGAGCGTATCTTTCGTATTTCTCAAATACTTAAGAATGTTCTTTACTGCTGATAGATGTCATTTTATGCATTTATATGTGTATTAGTTTAAATAATGTTCAACTCATGTTTATCGATAGAATTTCCGCAATGCTCACGTTTTATGTCGTTTTCAGATATTTCGAGCGAAGTGGTGATTTGGAAGTAGCCTAGATGCATAATTGGAGATTAATGGATGCATCGTCCCGATTTTCAACCTAAAGTTTTCATTTTTATTTATTTAAATATCTTAGAGTTTTATTACAATATGTAGAAACATGTTGTGAATGAGTGTGTATACAAGCGAACCTTGTCCTTCTCATGAATCACTATAGTACTTGAGAAAAAAACATTTTTATTCAACTGGGTAAACACGGTGCTTAGTGAGTTTCCAAAATACCATATACGACAATACATATATGGGGCCCTGCCCAATAAGCATATAAATGAGCCCCGCTCAATGAGCATATAAACGGGACCCAACCAAATTACATAATGGCCCCCACCCAATATACCTAATGGGCCCCACCCGACATACATGATCATATTTCACATATAAAGACTATACTTTTAGGCTTTAATAATACAGGCACATAGAGGCTATACTTTCTATTCTACTACTATCTTTGAGTATACTAACATTTTACACTAATGAACTATTCTTCCGACTCTACTCAACTAGCTCTCACAACCTAACGCACATGGATATGTATTGTAATACACAATATACTAAGGTTCACCCAAACACTTTCTCAGAAATTAAGATCTTTTTAGGCGATCCCATTGGCAGGAAACATGCCTAACGAGTATTAACCTATAATAGTATTACTTATTAATTCTTATGACAATCTAGTAATGAAAGCTAAATCTTTCACTGATCCCAATGAATACCGAAAGTTCTATCAAATAAGGATCAGTCAGGTCGGACAATTGGGAGGCAGGACTATTTCGGCATATAACTTTTCTGAAATACAACAACCAAGCCAACATGACCATTCTAGACACCTCTCCCGTAAGTAGATCAATTAGTAATTCTGACTGAAATTACTGATAAATCTCATTTATACATTCATAATAACGACTATAAATATAAATAAAGTTACACTTAAAGTATAGTAAGTGTAACCTAACATACAAAGATTTTCTAGAGAAAACCAGAATTCGCGCTGGCAGAACTTCGATACTGAGTACTTCTATTTCATTGGCCCTAAGATGCCTCAAAGTTTCTTTAAACTAGAATTCCCTAGATCCCTAAAATTAGCTCTAAAAGTCGTATTTTGAGAGAGAGAGAGAGAGAGAGAGAGAGAGAGAGAGAGAGATGTGTAATGGATTAGGAGAAATGCTAAAGAACACGTCTATATATATCCTGAAAAGGGGTGTGCGCCGGCACCTTGTCCACAACGCGTCTTGCACTCAGTTGACCTTATTGACGTGGCTCCTCTCAGACGTTGACACGTGGCAACTTTGGGGTGGAATGTCAGGAGACTCACCGCACGCGCATGCTGTGCGATTTAGCAGATTTTCAAAAATTCATATTTTGTTCATACGAGCTCCGTTTTTGATGTTTTTATATCCACACGTAGCTATCGACAAGATCTGGAACTTTCATTTAGACTCTGTTGGATAATTTTCACTTTATTTTTAAAGCTCTATTTTTAACAGACTTAAACTGTTAAAGTCCGTATAAAAAATCATAACTTTTTCATACGACATCTATTCTCAACTATCTTTATATCGACGGATAGGTATTGAAGATATCTTCAACTATCGTTTAGATTGTTTTTCCTAACAATCTACCGATCTCAATTTTAGTTTCCGTGTCACATATTGTGACAACCCGAAGTTCGTTCCATCATTTGTAACCCTTTTCGTTAATCTATTCGTCATTTTCAATTTGGTTTCCGTTACGTCATTAAATTAAGTCATAAATGTGGGATTTCTATTATGACTTAATGGGTGTCCAAACGTGTTTAGAACTCATATTAACACTCCATATTAGTAATCGGAAACATTTTAGAATCGACCATATCGGGTTACAACAACTTAATCGGGTGCGACCAAAAGCATCGTATAATGTTGGTATCGGGTAGAATTCCACCGTGTCCCAAACTTGGAACATATTTAAAGTGGTTTAAGCTTCCATTTGAAGCTTTTGCTCTCTCTCACTACTCTCTCTCTCTAACCTCTCTCCTCCAATCCAAGTTTCAAGTCCAAAATCATCAAATTTAAGCTCCATTTCATCAACGTAACCTCCCTAACTTGTTGTACAACCTTTCTAGCTTCCAAATCCGAGTTTAAACTATGATTTAGGACCATTTTCATGTGTTTACGGCCCTGGAACATGCTTGGGCCGTAAACACACATATAATGGGTTTTTGAGCCTTTAAACCCTTCCAATCCACTTTTGGAGCTTAGATATGGCTAAATGGCTTAATGGACTGGACTTAGAACACCTTGAATCAAATTTTTGCGGAGTAAACATGAGTTTACTGCCCAAGAACATGCTTGGGCCGTAAACTCACCTTCATGGAGAGTAAACTCATATTTGAGTGTTTAAAAGCCACTTAAACACACCAATAGCCTTAGATTAAATTCTAGAATCAACCACAATCGATTTAGGGGCCTTAAACATGATGAAAACCATCCCTTTGAGAGTTCACAACAGTAAACCCCCTAGAATGGGTTCCTGGGTCGTAAACTCATTTACATTAGCCAAATGATGCCCTAAATTCATTCTAAGGCTTGTAAAATTGGTTTGAATCACATGTGATTGATCTAGGGCCACCAAATCATAAAAGGAATGGGTATATAGGAGCTTATGGCCATAAAATCCTAGTTTAGGGCCGTAAACTCCCTTTGATGGTCCCTTTGGTGGTTTAACTCATTCCTATGCCTTAGATTAAATCATAGCAACCCTTCCCAAGTGTTATTTGACCATTTAGCACCATAAAACCCCACATCCATGAGTTCACGACCGTGAACTCATGTGGAGTTGGTCTTAGGGCCGAAAACTCCATAGGGAGTTTACTCTTGAAGAGTAAACACATTTTCCAAAGTCCTACACGTCTGTAGATGTCACCCGGGTCACTCCAAACACTTGATTGAAGTGTTTTCTCGTGTTGGAGTGTATAATTGTTATTCCTATAAATTGGAGACACGTCCTCGGAGAACACTCCACAGAGATACGCGCGTGGAGGACCGCCCATGTAACCAGAATCTCTTAGATAGGGAGCGTGACTTGAGTGTATAGATCTATACGGGGCTTACTACCCCGCACCTGGCTGCTAGCTACAGCCGAACCAAAAGGTTCAAGGGCGACGAAAGTCATAAAGGGTGATGGAATACTTATTGCCATAATTAGTCTATCGTATGGTTATGGAACTCGCAATTTGGATAACAGAGATTTACTTTTTAGCAATAAATGGTTTAGTAACTAGTTTACTTTGTATTTATTAGTTTTATATACGTGTCAAAACTAATACATTTCAGTATACATCTTTTACATTACATTTCAGGTTGGTAAACTAACATACACTTCACAAGGATAACCAAGTTTTCAGTATACATCTTTCACATTACATTTTAGATCGGTAGCCAACTTTTAGGAAAATATGGGATTTTCCTGGGATAACAAATGAACATAACCACAACCGTGTAACATAACAGATAACTAAACTTACATATAAGAAAATATGGGATTTTCTTAGGTCGTAACTATTGGGTTTTGAGCAATCTAACACTTCCTACGTGTGCATGCAACCCTAATAAACCTTGGATCTATGTTTGTCTAAATACATGCAAAATAATAATTTTCCAAGGTTTATAACCTATCTAACATGGCATGGGGAACATTTCAACATAAAAGAGTTAGAAGAGATTACATACCTTTTGGTGAGTTTGGTTCTAAGGAGTTTGAGGGCCAAGCACCAATAGTGTGAATGCCTCAAATGGAATCACAAACACCACAAACTCTTGGAAAACTTTGAGAGAGTATACACCTTGTATAAAATCGGCCACACACATGCACACACACACACTAGTGCATTAGTTTTCTCTTAGGTTCCATTTCATGCTCCATAAGCATGCTTATATAGTGTGCATGGTTAGGGTGAAACCCTAATAACCCATGTCTTTTCCTTTCCAAGGATCCATGGGTTAAAAGCTCCATGGATCATCCATGGACTTCCACATAAACCTAGCCCATTAACAAATGAGTATTAGCCCACACTATATAAAACAAATAGCCCATAATTTAATTAGTATTCCTTTTAATCTCTAAATTAATTCATAATTAATTTAAGACTAAAACTAATTAAATAACGTAATTTCATATTAATATATTATAACCCATAATATATTAATAAACATATGTGTATAACTCTCATAAAATTATCCATAATAGTTTGGATGAGATGCAACCCAAATGGACCATGCCGGTCGGGTCAAGTATATACCAAATAAGTTATGGACTTAGACACCTTATCCAACAGACTCCCACTTGGATAAGTCTAATAACTGTATTTGCCTATAACTTCAGGAACCAACCAGCAATCATAGCTCTCGAAAACTCCCTCGAACAATGAAGACTCTGTCGAACTATGAAGCGCCATTTTAGATAAGTGATCACATAATCCTCTGTTCTCATAATATCAGCCGGACAAACACATGGAACTATGTCTTGCTTATTGTCTAGCAGTTGTTTCTCAATTATCCGATTTGTTTGACTAAGAACTTCACTGAACACATCGGTTTAGTTCTGACCAGGCCTGGTACATGGGTCAACACAAAATCATCGAGGGGCCTAGATATCGCTTCTATTTCTAGAAGGAACAGATAAACTTCGACTGATATGCTTGTTCTACTACTTATTGAATTGTACACAAAGGCACGTTTTATAACATCAAGTTACTGATGCGTTTACGTGCAATCAATGCACAACCAACTCATAGGTAACAACTCATATCTCTAGGTTTAAAGATTTATATGATGTTATCGTCTCACGATCACTCGAGATAAATTCCATGAAGTGATACAAGTGAGCGTGGGTTTATACCAATACTCATAACTTATGAGTACTCATGAATGTTGCAGCAACCATTGCCATGTCTAAACACCTTTAAGGCATCTACAAACCCAATTCATGACAATCTTGATTCATACCTACTTCCGACGTATGATCGATTGTGGAGGTTTGAATAAATTAATTATTCTGGAAGTCAATACATGCAAAACTGAAACAATAGTAAATAATTGACAATGATAGTAACACTTTACTCATAAATAAATCACAAATTTTATTCATCATCAAACGTCGATTACATTTTACAAGTTTCAGGAAAACTATCTAATCTGTAAAACTAATATCGTCCCTCAGCCCGATGCGTCTCGCATGCTGAAAATGCTTAACCCTCGTCAGTCCCTTCGTAAGGGGATCTGCAGGATTCTCATCCGACGATATCCTCCTTGTCACAAGGAGTCCTTCTTCAATCTTGTGTCTTATGAAGTGATATTTTCTGTCAATGTGTCGGGATCTGCCATGATCTCTTGGTTCCTTGGCTAAGGTAACCGCACTATTGTTGTCACAGAAAATCTCTATAGGTTCCTTAATAGCTGGTACAACTCCAAGGTCTCCGATGAAGTTCTTTAGCCATATCGCCTCCTTCGCTGCTTCACTCACTGCTATATACTCTGATTCACAAGTCGAATCAGCCACCGTCTCCTGCTTGGAACTCTTCCAAGAAATTGCCCCTCCATTTAAGGTAAAGATCCAGCCCGACTGAGAGCGGAAATTATCCCTATCAGTCTGAAAACCAACATCACTATACCCTAATACTTTCAAGTCATCACTGCCACCAAGGGTAAGGACCCAATCCTTAGTCCTCCGCAGGTACTTGAGAATGTTCTTTACCGCGGTCCAATGAGCCTTGCCAGGGTTCCCCTGATACCTGCTGACCATGCTCAAAGCAAATGCCACATCAGGACGGGTACAAGTCATAGCATACATGATCGAGCCAACTGCGGAAGCATACGGTAATTGGCTCATCTCAGCTATCTCTGCCTCTGTACTCGGACTCTGAGTCTTACTCAGTTTGGTATTGCTTTGGATCGGTAAATCTCCTTTCTTGGAATTCTCCATGTTGAACCTTTTCAACACCTTATCCAAGTAGATACTCTGACTAAGTCCAATTAGTCTTCTACTCCTTTCTCTTAATATCCTTATCCCTAGGATATAGGTAGCCTCCCCTAGGTCCTTCATAGAAAAGCACTTCCCAAGCCAGGACTTAACCTCCTGCAAGGTTGGGATGTCATTTCCTATGAGTAGTATGTCATCCACATATAGTACCAAGAAGCTAACTATACTCCCACTAGCTCTGACATACACGCAAGACTCATCTTCGCTTCTCGAGAAGCCAAACTCTTTTACCTTCTCATCAAAACAAATATTCCAGCTACGAGATGCTTGTTTTAATCCATAAATGGATTTCTCAAGCTTGCATACTCTATTAGGGTACTCTGCACTGACAAAACCCTCTGGCTGATTCATGTACACATCCTCAGCCAACTTTCCGTTAAGGAAAGCGGTTTTGACATCCATTTGCCATATTTCATAATCATGAAATGCTGCAATGGCTAACATAACCCTAATAGACTTAATCTTTTCTACCGGCGAGAAGGTTTCATCATAATCAATACCTTGATTTTGAGTAAAACCCTTTGCAACCAGTCGAGCCTTATAAGTATGCACTTTTCCTTCCATGCCGGTCTTCTTCTTGAAGATCCATTTGCACCCGACTGTTTTACGGCCTGGTACATTGTCAACCAAGTTCCAAACTTGATTGTCATACATGGACTGTATCTCGCTGTCCATAGCCTCCTTCTATTTAGCAAACTCCGGGCCTGCCATGGCTTCCTTAACACTGCTGGGTTCATCCAAATTTACCAGTGTACTATCACTAATAAACGTATCACCTTCCGTAGTAATATGAAAACCATAATAAAACGAAGGTGTGTTCCTAACCCGTGTGGAACGCCTCGGAGGTACAGACTCGTCAGCTGGATCAACAGGAGTTTCCTCCTCAGGTTGATTGCTAGTGTCTGAGGTTCCTTCACCAATTGTTTCTTGAATTTCTTCAAGATTAATCTGCCTCCCACTGTCTCCTTGGCTTATAAATACTTTCTCGCGAAAGATCCCTCTTCGTGCTACAAAGACCACATTCTCACTGGGTCTGTAGAAGAGGTAACCGAAGGATTTCTGTGGGTAGCCGATGAAAATACACATTTCACTTCGGGGCTCAAGCTTATCATGAGTTTCACGCTTCACAAAAGCTTCGCAACCCCAAATTTTGATGTGGTCCAAATTGGGAACCTTCCCTGTCCACATCTCATGAGGTGTTTTGGTAACCTTCTTTGTAGGGACTAGATTAAGGATATGGGCGGCAGTCTCTAAGTCATACCCCCAAAAAGAGATTGGTAACGAAACTCGACTCATCATAGAGCGAACCATATCCAACAAGGTTCGATTACGCCTCTCAGCTACACCATTCAGCTGTGGTGTCCTGGGAGGAGTCAATTGTGAGACAATCCCACACTCCTTAAGGTAGTCAAGGAACTCGGTACTAAGATACTCACCACCTCGATCGGATCGAAGCATCTTAATGTTCCTGCCCAATTGATTTTCTACTTCCTGCTTGAATTCCTTAAACCTTTCAAAGGTTTCGGACTTATGTTTGATTAAGTAGACATACCCATATCTACAAAAATCATCAATAAAAGTCACATAATACCGATTAGCATCCCTTGTGGCGGTTTTGAATGGCCCACATACATCAGTATGTATTAGGTCCAACAAACCTTCACCCCTCTCACAAGTTCCAGTGAAGGGTGATTTTTTCATTTTTCCAGGTAGACAAGATTCACAATTATCTTCCGATTTAAGGTCAAATGATTCCAAGACTCCACTCTTTTGGAGTTGGCCTATGCGTTTCTTGTTTACATGTCCAAGACGACAATGCCACAATGATGCTTTATCTAGGCTAGTAGAAGAATCAATATACAACACATTATTTCCTAAGTTGTCTACAATCGACACAGTTTCATACACACCATCACAAGGTAATGCTTTAAAATAAAATACATTATTATAGAAAGCATTAATACCACCACATTCATTATCAAACGAAAAGGTAAAACCTTGTTTGTACAAAGCATGAAAAGAAATAATATTCCTCGCCATTTCAGACGAGTACACACATTTATTCAAATCTAATTTTAACCCATTATTAAGCAACAAGGTATAAACTCTAATCTTGGAAACAGGTGAAGCCTTCCTATTCCCCATGATTAAGTTTATCTTCCCGTGCTCCACATCCTCACTTCTTCTTAGGCCCTGCAAATCAGAACATATGTGAATACCACATCCTGTATCAAGCACCCAAGAGTTAGAATATGTTGAGTAATTAGACAATATAGTGTAAATACCTGCATGGGTGGGTTTCACTTTCCCATCCTTTAGATCCTGCAAGTACTTAGTGTTGGGTTTTGAGCAATATAACACTTCCTAAGTGTGCATGCAACCCTAATAAACCTTGGATCTATGTTTGTCTAAATACATGCAAAATAATAATTTTCCAAGGTTTATAACCTATCTAACATGGCATGGGGAACATTTCAACATAAAAGAGTTAGAAGAGATTACATACCTTTTGGTGAGTTTGGTTCTAAGGAGTTTGAGGGCCAAGCACCAATAGTGTGAATGCCTCAAATGGAATCACAAACACCACAAACTCTTGGAAAACTTTGAGAGAGTATACACCTTGTATAAAATCGGCCATACACATGCACACACACACTAGTTCACTAGTTTTCTCTTAGGCTCCATTTCATGCTCCATAAGCATGCTTATATAGTGTGCATGGTTAGGGTGAAACCCTAATAACCCATGTCTTTTCCTTTTCCAAGGATCCATGGGTTAAAAGCTCCATGGATCATCCATGGACTTCCACATAAGCCTAGCCCATTAATAAATGAGTATTAGCCCACACTATATAAAACAAATAGCCCATAATTTAATTAGTATTCCTTTTAATCTCTAAATTAATTCATAATTAATTTAAGACTAAAACTAATTAAATAACGTAACTTCATATTAATATATTATAACCCATAATATATTAATAAACATATGTGTATAACTCTCATAAAATTATCCATAATAGTTTGGATGAGATGCAACCCAAATGGACCATGCCGGTTGGGTCAAGTATATACCAAATAAGTTATGGACTTAGACACCTTATCCAACAGACTCCCACTTGGATAAGTCTAATAACTATATTTGCCTATAACTTCAGGAACCAACCAACAATCGTAGCTCTCGAAAGCTCCCTCGAACAATGAAGACTCTATCGAACTATGAAGCGCCATTTTAGATAAGTGATCACATAATCCTCTGTTCTCATGATATCAGCCGGACAAACACATGGAACTATGTCTTGCTTATTGTCTAGCAGTTGTTTCTCGATTTTCCGATTTGTTTGACGAAGAACTTCACTGAACACATCGGTTTAGTTCTGACCAGGCCTGGTACATGGGTCAACACAAAATCATCGAGGGGCCTAGATATCGCTTCTATTTCTAGAAGGAACAGATAAACTTCTATTGATATGCTTGTTCTACTACTTATTGAATTGTACACAAAGGCACGTTTTATAACATCAAGTTACTGATGCGTTTACGTGCAAGCAATGCACAACCAACTCATAGGTAACAACTCATATCTCTAGGTTTAAAGATTTATATGATGTTATCGTCTCACGATCACTCGAGATAAATTCCATGAAGTGATACAAGTGAGCGTGGGTTTATACCAATACTCATAACTTATGAGTACTCATGAATGTTGCAGCAACCATTGCCATGTCTAAACACCTTTAAGGCATCTACAAACCCAATTCATGACAATCTTGATTCATACCTACTTCCGACGTATGATCGATTGTGGAGGTTTGAATAAATTAATTATTCTGGAAGTCAATACATGCAAAACTGAAACAATAGTAAATAATTGACAATGATAGTAACACTTTACTCATAAATAAATCACAAATTTTATTCATCATCAAACGTCGATTACATTTTACAAGTTTCAGGAAAACTATCTAATCTGTAAAACTAATATCGTCCCTCAGCCCGATGCGTCTCGCATGCTGAAAATGCTTAACCCTCGTCAGTCCCTTCGTAAGGGGATCTGCAGGATTCTCATCCGACGATATCCTCCTTGTCACAAGGAGTCCTTCTTCAATCTTGTGTCTTATGAAGTGATATTTTCTGTCAATGTGTCGGGATCTGCCATGATCTCTTGGTTCCTTGGCTAAGGTAACCGCACTATTGTTGTCACAGAAAATCTCTATAGGTTCCTTAATAGCTGGTACAAATCCAAGGTCTCCGATGAAGTTCTTTAGCCATATCGCCTCCTTCGCTGCTTCACTCGCTGCTATATACTCTGATTCACAAGTCGAATCAGCCACCGTCTCCTGCTTGGAACTCTTCCAAGAAATTGCCCCTCCATTTAAGGTAAAGATCCAGCCCGACTGAGAGCGGAAATTATCCCTATCAGTCTGAAAACCAACATCACTATACCCTAATACTTTCAAGTCATCACTGCCACCAAGGGTAAGGACCCAATCCTTAGTCCTCCGCAGGTACTTGAGAATGTTCTTTACCGCGGTCCAATGAGCCTTGCCAGGGTTCCCCTGATACCTGCTGACCATGCTCAAAGCAAATGCCACATCAGGACGGGTACAAGTCATAGCATACATGATCGAGCCAACTGCGGAAGCGTACGGTAATTGGCTCATCTCAGCTATCTCTGCCTCTGTACTCGGACTCTGAGTCTTACTCAGTTTGGTATTGCTTTGGATCGGTAAATCTCCTTTCTTGGAATTCTCCATGTTGAACCTTTTCAACACCTTATCCAAGTAGATACTCTGACTAAGTCCAATTAGTCTTCTACTCCTTTCTCTTAATATCCTTATCCCTAGGATATAGGTAGCCTCCCCTAGGTCCTTCATAGCAAAGCACTTCCCAAGCCAAACTCTTTTACCTTCTCATCAAAACAAAGATTCCAGGTACGAGATGCTTGTTTTAATCCATAAATGGATTTCTCAAGCTTGCATACTCTATTAGGGTACTCTGCATTGACAAAACCCTCTGGCCGATTCATGTACACATCCTCAGCCAACTTTCCATTAAGGAAAGTGGTTTTGACATCCATTTGCCATATTTCATAATCATGAAATGCTGCAATGGCTAACATAACCCTAATAGACTTAATCTTTGCTACCGGCGAAAAGGTTTCATCATAATCAACACCTTGAGTTTGAGTAAAACCCTTCGCAACCAGTCGAGCCTTATAAGTATGCACTTTTCCTCCCATGTCTGTCTTCTTCTTGAAGATCCATTTGCACTCGACTGTTTTACGGCCTGGTACATTGTCAACCAAGTTCCAAACTTGATTGTCATACATGGACTGTATCTCGCTGTCCATAGCCTCCTTCCATTTAGCAGACTCCGGGCCTGCCATGGCTTCCTCAACACTGCTAGGTTCATCCAAATTTACTAGTGTACTATCACTAATAAACGTATCACCTTCCGTAGTAATATGAAAACCATAATAAAACGAAGGTGTGTTCCTAACCCGTGTGGAACGCCTCGGAGGTACAGACTCGTCAGCTGGATCAACAGGAGTTTCCTCCTCAGGTTGATTGCTAGTGTCTGAGGTTCCTTCACCAATTGATTCTTGAATTTCTTCAAGATCAATCTGCCTCCCACTGTCTCCTTGGCTTATAAATTCTTTCTCGCGAAAGATCCCTCTTCGTGCTACAAAGACCACATTCTCACTGGGTCTGTAGAAGAGGTAACCGAAGGATTTCTGTGGGTAGCCGACGAAAATACACCTTTCACTTCGGGGTTCAAGCTTATCATGAGTTTCACGCCTCACGAAAGCTTCGCAACCCCAAATTTTGATGTGGTCCAAATTGGGAACCTTCGCAGTCCACATCTCATGAGGTGTTTTGGTAACCTTCTTTGTAGGGACTAGATTAAGGATATGGGCGGCAGTCTCTAAGGCATACCCCCAAAAAGAGATTGGTAACGAAACTCGACTCATCATAGAGCGAACCATGTCCAACAAGGTTCGATTACGCCTCTCAGCTACACCATTCAGCTGTGGTGTCCTGGGAGGAGTCAATTGTGAGACAATCCCACACTCCTTAAGGTAGTCAAGGAACTCGGTACTAAGATACTCACCACCTCGATCGAATCGAAGCATCTTAATGTTCCTGCCCAATTGATTTTCTACTTCCTGCTTGAATTCCTTAAACCTTTCAAAGGTTTCGGACTTATTTTTGATTAAGTAGACATACCCATATCTACTAAAATCATCAATAAAAGTCACATAATACCGATTAGCATCCCTTGTGGCGGTTTTGAATGGCCCACATACATCAGTATGTATTAGGTCCAACAAACCTTCACCCCTCTCACAAGTTCCAGTGAAGGGTGATTTTGTCATTTTTCCAAGTAGACAAGATTCACAACTATCATCTGATTTGAGGTCAAATGATTCCAAGACTCCACTCTTTTGGAGTTGGCCTATGCGTTTCTTGTTTACATGTCCAAGACGACAATGCCACAATGATGCTTTATCTAGGCTAGTAGAAGAATCAATATACAACACATTATTTCCTAAGTTGTCCACAATCGACACAGTTTCATACACACCATCACAAGGTAATGCTTTAAAATAAAACACATTATTAAAGAAAGCATTAATACCACCACATTCATTATCAAACGAAAAGGTAAAACCTTGTTTGTACAAAGCATGAAAAGAAATAATATTCCTCGCCATTTCAGACGAGTACACACATTTATTCAAATCTAATTTTAACCCATTATTAAGGAACAAAGTATAAACTCCAATCTTGGAAATAGGTGAAGCCTTCCTATTCCCCATGATTAAGTTTATCTTCCTGTGCTCCACATCCTCACTTCTTCTTAGGCCCTGCAAATCAGAACATATGTGAATACCACATCCTGTATCAAGCACCCAAGAGTTAGAATATGTTGAGTAATTAGACAATATAGTGTAAATACCTGCATAGGTGGGTTTCACTTTCCCATCCTTTAGATCCTGCCAGTACTTAGGGCAGTTTCGCTTCGAGTGTGCCTTTTCATGGCAATAAAAGCATTCAGCATCCTTGGGAATGGAAGAAGGAGTGACAGAACCGTTCTTAGTCTTTGATGAGGAGCCTTCAACAGACTTTCCCTTGGTACCCTTCGAAGGGTGCTTCCTCTTTTTCCCTTTGCCTTGCCCAATAGCTAAAACAGGGGTAGAAGTTGTAGTAGGAGTAGTAGAGGTAACAACCGCTTTACCCTTAAGACCGGTTTCAGCGGTCTTCAAGAGTCCTTGAAGCTTACTGAGGGTAACTTCCTCCTTGTTCATATGATATGTCATTCGAAAATGATCATAACAAGAAGGCAAGGAGTGCAAAATGATGTCAATTGCCAACTCCTCGGGGATGTTAACATTCAGCTTCAGCAAACGGTCCACATACCTTTGCATCTTTTGCATGTGGCCCGTGAAGGATTCACCATCCTTCATGTGGGTAGTTATTATGGAGGAGATTATCTCATACCGCTCCTGACGAGCACTCTGATGGTCCCTTTCCATCAGGTCTTGGTGCATCTCAAAAGGGTAGAAATCTTCATACGACTTTTGGAGCTCGGCTGTCATCGTGGCCATCATGATACATGCCACCTTAGTAGCATCTCTCTCATGAGTCCTGAATTCAGCGATCTCCTCAGGAGTAGCAGTAGACTCATCAAGTTCTTTTAACTCCTTATCGAGGACATATTCCTTGTCCTCGTAACGAGTAACCATCCTGATGTTCCTAATCCAATCCATGAAGTTGGAACCCTCAAAGATGACCCTCCCACAAAGATTCATGAGAGAGAAAGAACCAGTTGGGTTAGAGCCTGAAGCATTAGTGTTGGAAGACATCTGAAAGAAGAAAGTAAGTTTAGATTAGATATTTAGGATCCTTAATAAGACACCCAAATGTAATATTAAGGCTAGGATCCAATCACAATATATTACACTTAGAAGAGGGATGCCGTAATCTAAGTAATAATATATTTGAAAGGTAGGTGAATGAGGATTCACCAATTTCCACCATGAAAACAAGATGATTTATTAGGTTTAATTGGATTTGAAATTCCTAGATTCTTTTGAGATTCATTGAACTTTCCAATGGCATGTTTCAATCTCGATTGTGCCCTTCAAGTTTTGTGACTGGGATGCCGAGGATCACAAAACAAGGTGTGAATAACCATGCTAATTCACTTGGTACTCTTAATATTATCACCTAATCAATGTGCCAGTTAACCACACACGCTCCATTGATCTATGACAAACATTAAGTCACCCTTCGTGATCCTTACTAGTCCTAGTTAGTGTGCCGGTTAACCACACACGCTCCACCAACGACTTGGTAAGGTACAAAGTGTGAATTCCATGGACTAGCACCATGTTCACATTTTTCCTAAAATAACTAAGATTGGGAATTAAAAGAGTTTAGTTATTTTATAATATTCATTATACTTTTAATGAGGATTTAAAGTCATTGTTCTACCCATTCGGCTAACGACCCTCCACCGATCAAGCAAGCGGTGGGTGAGAGTATACACCCATTAAGTCGCTATTTTATAGACAACAACCTTATACCCACCTTATAGACCGGCTTCGTGAATGAGGCCTACTAACGGTAAAACGACTTATTCTTATACATATATATAATAATTAACCATTAATGTTATAAATAGTATAAGGGTTGAATTTTAACTATTAAAACTCTAAGGTTTGGAATTAAAGTTTATTAAAGTGTGTGAAACTTTACAAATTCCAAAACTTGAGGGCAAGTTTTGTAACTTTGCAAAACTCTTCATTTCATAACTTATGAATTAAAGGTTCATAAAAATGAAGACTCTTCATTTTCATGTAACTTATGTGTTTTAAGTGTGTGTTAAATGAAAGTGACCTTTGGTAATCCATAACTTGAGGACAAATTATGGACTCCATTAAAACACATAAATGATAAAGAATTAATCCTAAACAATTTAGCAAATAATTCCTATCATTTTCTAAATTCATAAGAACATGAACATGATCATCAAAAATTCAAGAATTATATGAACACATAAAATCATGGAATTTTGATATATGCTATTGCAAATGGATTAGAACAACCATTACACCATCTAAAATAAGTTTTATAACACCAAAACAGTTTAGGGTAATGTTTCTAGTCCATTTCCAACAGCAAAAGTCGAGAATCTGCACTCTTTCGATCCTACTCGTCGAGTGCATGAACTTACTCGCCGAGTAGGTTGAAGTTTGCCTTGGACTCGTCGAGTCCCCCCAATGGACTCGGCGAGTCCACCATGCTGACAGCAACGATTTCGACTTTTTTTTCACTATTTTGCATCAAGTATCAAACAAGCAAGCCTAGTCTCTGATACCACTGTTGGGTTTTGAACAATCTAACACTTCCTAAGTGTGCATGCAACCCTAATAAACCTTGGATCTATGTTTGTCTAAATACATGCAAAATAATAATTTTCCAAGGTTTATAACCTATCTAACATGGCATGGGGAACATTTCAACATAAAAGAGTTAGAAGAGATTACATACCTTTTGGTGAGTTTGGTTCTACGGAGTTTGAGGGCTAAGCACCAATAGTGTGAATGCCTCAAATGGAATCACAAACACCACAAACTCTTGGAAAACTTTGAGAGAGTATACACCTTGTATAAAATCGGCCATACACATGCACACACACACACTAGTTCACTAGTTTTCTCTTAGGCTCCATTTCATGCTCCATAAGCATGCTTATATAGTGTGCATGGTTAGGGTGAAACCCTAATAACCCATGTCTGTTCCTTTCCAAGGATCCATGGGTTAAAAGCTCCATGGATCATCCATGGACTTCCACATAAGCCTAGCCCATTAACAAATGAGTATTAGCCCACACTATATAAAACAAATAGCCCATAATTTAATTAGTATTCCTTTTAATCTCTAAATTAATTCATAATTAATTTAAGACTAAAACTAATTAAATAACGTAACTTCATATTAATATATTATAACTCATAATATATTAATAAACATATGTGTATAACTCTCATAAAATTATCCATAATAGTTTGGATGAGATGCAACCCAAATGGACCATGCCGTTCGGGTCAAGTATATACCAAATAAGTTATGGACTTAGACACCTTATCCAACACTTAGGGCAGTTTCGCTTCCAGTGTGCCTTTTAATGGCAATAAAAGCATTCAGCATCCTTGGGAATGGAAGAAGGAGTGGCAGAACCACTCTTGGTTTTTGATGAGGAGCCTTCAAGAGAATTTCCCTTGGTACCCTTCGAAGGGTGCTTCCTCTTCTTCCCTTTGCCTTGCCCAATAGCTAAAACAGGGGTAGATGTTGGAGTAGGAGTAGTAGAGGTAACTACCACTTTACCCTTAAGACCGAATTCCGCGGTCTTCAAGAGTCCTTGAAGCTTGCTGAGGGTAACTTCCTCCTTGTTCATATGATATGTCATTCGAAAATGATCATAACAAGAAGGCAAGGAGTGCAAAATGATGTCAATTGCCAACTCCTCAGGGATGTTAACATTCAGTTTCAGCAAACGGTCCACATACCTTTGCATCTTTTGCATGTGGCCCGTGACGGATTCACCGTCCTTCATGCGGGTAGTTATTATGGAGGAGATTATTTCATACCGCTCCTGACGAGCACTCTGATGGTACCTTTCCATCAGGTCTTGGTGCATCTCAAAAGGGTAGAAATCTTCATACGACTTTTGGAGCTCGGCTGTCATCGTGGCCATCATGATACATGCCACCTTAGTAGCATCCCTCTCATGAGTCCTGAATTCAGCGATCTCCTCAGGAGTAGCAGTAGACTCATCAAGTTCTTTTAACTCCTTATCGAGGACATATTCCTTGTCCTCGTAACGAGTAACCATCCTGATGTTCCTAATCCAATCCATGAAGTTGGAACCATCAAAGATGACCCTCCCACAAAGATTCATGAGAGAGAAAGAACCAGTTGGGTTAGAGCCTGAAGCATTAGTGTTGGAAGACATCTGAAAGAAGAAAGTAAGTTTAGATTAGATATTTAGGATCCTTAATAAGACACCCAAATGTAATATTAAGGCTAGGATCCAATCACAATATATTACACTTAGAAGAGGGATGCCGTAATCTAAGTAATAATATATTTGAAAGGTAGGTGAATGACGATTCACCAATTTCCACCATGAAAACAAGATGATTTATTAGGTTTAATTGGATTTGAAATTCCTAGATTCTTTTGAGATTCATTGAACTTTTCAATGGCATGTTTCAATCTCGATTGTGCCCTTCAAGTTTTGTGACTGGGATGCCGAGGATCACAAAACAAGGTGTGAATAACCATGCTAATTCACTTGGTACTCTTAATATTATCACCTAATCAATGTGCCGGTTAACCACACACGCTCCATTGATCTATGACAAACATTAAGTCACCCTTCGTGATCCTTACTAGTCCTAGTTAGTGTGCCGGTTAACCACACACGCTCCACCAACGACTTAGTAAGGTAAAAAGTGTGAATTCCATGGACTAGCACCATGTTCACATTTTTCCTAAAATAACTAAGATTGGGAATTAAAAGAGTTTAGTTATTTTATAATATTCATTATACTTTTAATGAGGATTTAAAGTCATTGTTCTACCCGTTCGGCTAACGACCCTCCACCGATCAAGCAAGCGGTGGGTGAGAGTATACACCCATTAAGTCGCCATTTTATAGGCAACAACCTTATACCCACCTTATAGACCGGCTTCGTGAATGAGGCCTACTAACGGTAAAACGACTTATTCTTATACATATATATAATAATTAACCATTAATGTTATAAATAGTATAAGGGTTGAATTTTAACTATTAAAACTCTAAGGTTTGGAATTAAAGTTTATTAAAGTGTGTGAAACTTTACAAATTCCAAAACTTGAGGGCAAGTTTTGTAACTTTGCAAAACTCTTCATTTCATAACTTATGAATTAAAGGTTCTTAAAAATGAAGACTCTTCATTTTCATGTAACTTATGTGTTTTAAGTGTGTGTTAAATGAAAGTGACCTTTGGTAATCCATAACTTGAGGACAAATTATGGACTCCATTAAAACACATAAATGATAAAGAATTAATCCTAAACAATTCAGCAAATAATTCCTATCATTTTCTAAATTCATAAGAACATGAACATGATCATCAAAAATTCAAGAATTATATGAACACATAAAATCATGGAATTTTGATATATGCTATTGCAAATGGATTAGAACAACCATTACACCAACTAAAATAAGTTTTATAACACCAAAACAGTTTAGGGTAATGTTTCTAGTCCATTTCCAACAGCAAAAGTCGAGAATCTGCACTCTTTCGATCCTACTCGTCGAGTGCATGAACTTACTCGCCGAGTAGGTTGAAGTTTGCCTTGGACTCGTCGAGTCCCCCCAATGGACTCGGCGAGTCCACCATGCTGACAGCAACGATTTCGACTTTTTTTTCAATATTTTGCATCAAGTATCAAACAAGCAAGCCTAGTCTCTGATACCACTGTTGGGTTTTGAGCAATCTAACACTTCCTAAGTGTGCATGCTGTTGGATAAGGTGTCTAAGTCCATAACTATTTCTGGTATGTACTTGACCCGACCCGGCATGGTCCATTTGGGTTGCATGGCACCATGCAATTGGATAGACTAAATGAGAGAAATAATACTTGGAGATTATTAATATATTATAAGTTCTAATATATTAATAATATTATTTGATTAGTTTGATTAAGAATTAATTTAGAATTAATTAAGTGATCAAAAGATAACTAATTAAATATATGGGTTGATTAAGTAAATCATCCATATCTTGTATAGTGGGCTAAAAGGCTCCATGGACTATCAAGTTGGGTTCCACCCATAGGATGCTCCATGGATGCTCCATGGGAGTTACAAACCCATGGGTCATGGAAATGAAGAGTCATGACACATTAAGGTTTAACCCTAGATGTGTCAACACTATATAAGTAACATATTCTCCACCCAAATCGGCTACACTAAGAAACAAGAGGGCTTGGCCGATTTTGAAGAAGTGAGTATTCTCTCATAAGTTCTTCCAAGAACATTTGGTGTTGTGTGAAGCATTTGAGGCATCACACTTGGGGTGCTAGGCTCAGAAGGTTTCAAGGAACACAAACAACAACAAGGTAAGTTATTCTATCTATACTCTATGTTAAAATTGTTCCCCATGTATGTTAGATAGGAATATAACCTTGGAATTCAACTTTGCATGACAATTAGACAAACATAGATCCAAGGTTATTAGGGTTGCATGTACACTTAGGAAGTGTTAGAATGCTCAAAACCCATCAGTGGTATCAGAGCCTAGGCTTGTTTTTTCTTATTTGTGCTTAAAAGTTGAAAACATAATCGGAAATTTTGCTGTCTGCGAATGGACTCGTCGAGTCCATAGGGGGGACTCGTCGAGTCCATGAGTATCTTCAACCAACTCGGCGAGTCAGTTTATGCACTCGGCGAGTAGGGTCGACTGAGTGCAGATTTTCGATTCAGTTGCTGGAAATGAATTAGAAACATTACCCTAAACTGTTTTGGTAATTGAAAACTTGTTTTTTGGTGGTGTAATGTCTTTGCTAATTCATTTACAACAACTAGTTATCAAAATTACAAAGTTTTATGTAATTTTTGATTGTGTTCATATTCATGTTCTTGTTCTTATGATGTTTTAGATGATCATAGGAATTATTTGTAACCTATTTGGTAGTTTAATTCTTGATCATAATGTGTTTTAATAGAGTCCATAACTTATCCTTATGTTATGGAAAACCAAGAGTCACACTTGAGTTAAAACCATTAAGAAAACACAAGAGTTAGAAAAATGAAGAGTCTTCATTTTATTACTCTATTAAACTCATAAGTTACAAGAAATGAAAAGTTTTGAAAGTTACAAAACTTGCCCTCAAGTTTTGGAACAAGTAAAGTTAAGTTAAAACTTTAAGTTCTAACCCCTAGAATTTTAAAAGTTAAAATTCAACCCTTATACTTATATTATGATAATTTAATAATTATATATATATGTATAAGAATAAAGTCGTCTTACCGCTAGTACGCCTCATTCACGAAGCCGGTCTATAAGGTGGGTATAAGGTTGTTGCCTATAAAATGGTGACTTAATGGGTGTATATTCTCACCCACCGCTTGCTTGACTGGTGGAGGGTCGTTAGCCGAATGGGTAAGACAAGGACTTATAAATTCTCATTCAAAGTATGATGAATATAATAAAGTAACTAAATGTTTATTAAATTCCCAATCTTAGTTACTTTAGGAAAAATGTGAATAAGGTACTAATCCATGAAATTACACTTTACACTTTGTCTAAGTCGTTGGTGGAGCGTGTGTGGTTAACCGGCACACTAACTTGGACTTAACAAGGTAGGTAAAGGGTGACTTAAGGTTTATTATAGTATCGGTGGAGCGTGTGTGGTTTACCGGCACATCTATTGAGTGATAAACTTTAAGGGTACCAAGTGATTTACATGGTTACTTCACACCTCGTTTTGTGATCCTCGGCATCCCAGTCACAAAACCTGGAGGGCACTCCCGAGATTGAAACATGCCTTTGAAAAGTTCATTGGATCTCAAAGAATCTAGGAATTTCTAAAACCAATAAAAACTAAATATCTAATATTTCGGTTTTCGTGGTGGAAATTGGTGAATCGTCATTCACCTACCTTTCAAATATGGTATAGCTTAGATTACGGCATACCTCTTCTAAGTTATATTATATTGTGATTGGATCCTAGCCTTAATATTACATTTGGGTGTTTTATTAAGGACTCTCTTAAATCTAAACTAAACTTGTTCTTCTCTTTCAGATGTCTTCAAACAATGCTTCTGGCTCGAATCCTAATGGCTCCTTTACTCTTATGAGTTTGTGTGGGAAAGTCACCTTTGATGGATCCAACTTCAATAAATGGATCAGAAACATCAGGATGATTACCCGCTACGAGGACAAAGAATATGTCCTTGACAAGGAGCTTAAGGAAATTGATGAGTCCACTGCAACTCCCCAGGAGATCGCTGACTTTCATACTCATGAAAGAGATGCAACCAAGGTGGCTTGCATCATGTTGGCCACCATGACAACTGAACTCCAAAAGTCTTATGAAGATTTCTACCCTTATGAAATGCACCAAGATTTGATGGAAAGATACCATCAAAGTGCACGACAAGAGAGGTACGAAGTCATCTGCTCCATGATAACAACCATGATGAAGGACGGAGAGTCCGTCACGAGCCACATGCAGAAAATGCAAAGGTATGTGGATCGTTTGCTGAAGCTTAATGTGAACTTCCCTGAGGAGCTTGCAATAGATATCATTTTGCACTCCTTACCATCGTGCTATGATCAATTCCGCATGACATATCACATGAACAAGGAAGAGGTCACCCTCAGCAAACTTCAGGGACTTCTCAAGACCGCAGAAACAGGTCTTAAGGGGAAGTCGGTTGCTATCACTCCTACTCCGGACTCAACTCCGGTCTTGGCAATCGGGCAAAGTCGAGGGAGGAAGAGAAAGAGATCTTCAAAGGGTACCAAGGCTCGGACCCTTGATGGCTCTTCTTCAAGTGGAACCAAGAAAGGTTTCATTACTCCTTCTTCTGACCCAAAAGAGGCTGAATGCTTCTATTGCCATGAAAAAGCTCATTGGAAGTGGAACTGCCCAAAGTACCAGCAGGATGTGAAGGATGGGAAAGTCAAACCCAACCATGCAGGTATTTACACTATCATTTCTAATAACTCACCCCATTCGAAATCTTGGGTCCTTGATACCGGTTGCGGTATTCATATTTGTTGTGACTTGCAGGGACTAGGAAGAAGTGAGAATGTGGAGCAAGGAAGAATAAACTTAATCATGGGGAATAGGAAAGTTACACCTGTCACCAAGATTGGAGTTTATACTTTATCGCTAAGTAGTGGGTTAAATTTAGATTTGAATAAATGTTGTTATTCGCCAGAAATGGCAAGAAATATTATTTCCTTTCATGCATTGTACAAACAAGGTTTCACCTTTTCGTTTGATAATGAAGTTGGTTCGATTAATGCTTTCTTTAATAATGTACTTTATTTTAAAGCATTACCTTGTGATGGTGTGTATGAAGCTGTATCTATTGTAGATAACTTAGGAAATAATGTTTTGTGTATTGATTCTACTAATAATAATAACTTGGATAAAGCATCATTATGGCATTGTCGTCTTGGACATATAAGCAAGAAACGGATAGGCCAACTCCAAAAGGATGGAGTCTTGGAGTCGTTTGACCTAAAGTCAAATGATAGTTGCGAATCATGCTTACTTGGAAAAATGACAAAGTCACCCTTCACAGGCTCATGTGAAAGGGGTGAAGGTTTGTTGGACCTTATACACACGGATGTGTGTGGGCCATTCAAACATGCCACAAGGGATGCTAATCGTTATTATTTGACTTTTACTGATGATTACAGTAGATATGGATATGTCTACTTAATCAAGCATAAGTTAGAGACTTTCGAGAAGTTTAAGGAATTTAAACAGGAAGTCGAGAATCAATTGGGCAGGAACATTAAGATGCTTCGATCCGATCGGGGTGGTGAGTATCTTAGTTCAGAGTTCCTCGACTATCTAAGGGAATGTGGGATTGTCTCACAATTGACACCTCCCAGGACACCGCAGTTGAATGGTGTGGCTGAGAGGCGTAATCGAACCTTGTTGGACATGGTTCGTTCCATGATGAGTCGAGCTTCGCTACCAATCTCATTCTGGGGGTATGCCTTAGAGACTGCCGCCCATATCCTTAATCTAGTCCCTACAAAGAAAGTTGCCAAAACTCCTCACGAGATGTGGACTGGTAAAGTACCTAAACTAGACCACATCAAGATTTGGGGATGCGAGGCTTTCGTGAGACGCGAGACTCATGATAAGCTCGAACCCCGAAGCGAGAGGTGTATTTTCATCGGCTACCCACAGCAATCCTTTGGTTACCTCTTCTACAGACCTAGTGACAATGTGGTCTTTGTAGCAAGAAGAGGAGTCTTTCGAGAAAGAGAGTTTATAAGCCAAGGAGACAGTGGGAGGCAAGTTGATCTTGAAGAAATTCAAGAGTCAAGTGGTGAAGGAACTTCAAACTCTAGCCCTCAACTTGAGGAGGAAACTCCTGTTGAGCCAATTGACGAATCTGTACCTCTGAGGCGTTCCATGAGAGTTAGGAGTGCACCTGAGCATTACTATGGATTCTATATTACTGCAGAAGGTGAGACACTTATTAGTGATGAGACACTAGTAAGTCAAGATGACCCTAACAGCTACGAGGAAGCCATGGCAGGCCCCGAGTCTGCCAAATGGAAAGAGGCTATGGATAGCGAGATACAATCCATGTATGACAATCAAGTTTGGAACTTGGTTGAGAATGTACCAGGTCGAAAGACTGTAGGGTGCAAATGGGTCTTCAAGAAGAAGACCGACATGGATGGTAAAGTACACACTTATAAGGCTAGACTGGTTGCAAAGGGCTTCTCCCAAATTCCTGGAGTGGATTATGATGAGACCTTTTCTCCGGTAGCCAAGATTAAGTCTATTCGGGTTCTGTTAGCCATAGCCGCATTTCATGACTATGAAATTTGGCAAATGGATGTCAAAACCGCTTTCCTTAATGGGAAGTTGGCTGAAGATGTTTACATGAGTCAGCCAGAGGGTTTTGTCAGCAACGAGTACCCTAATAGAGTGTGTAAGCTTGAGAAGTCCATTTATGGATTAAAGCAAGCGCCTCGCAGATGGAATCTTTGCTTTGATGAAAAGGTCAAGGAATTTGGCTTTTCTAGGAGTGAAGATGAATCTTGTGTATATGTCAAGGCTAGTGGGAGTATAGTTAGCTTTTTGGTATTGTATGTGGATGACATACTACTCATAGGAAACGACATTCCAACCCTGCAGGAAGTAAAGTCCTGGCTTGGAAAGTGTTTCGCTATGAAGGACCTTGGTGAAGCTGTCTATATTTTGGGGATAAGGATCTTGAGAGATCGGAGTAAAAGACTAATTGGACTTTGTCAAAGTACCTACTTGGAGAAGGTTCTGAAGAGATTCAGAATGCAAGACTCCAAGAAAGGAGAGTTGCCCATCCAGAGTAGCGCCAAGTTGAGTAAGACACAAAGCCCTAGCACTGAGGCTGAGATAGCAGAAATGAGTCGAGTACCTTATGCTTCGGCTGTAGGTTCGATCATGTATGCTATGACGTGTACTCGACCTGATGTAGCCTTTGCCTTGAGCATGGTTAGCAGGTTTCAGGGGAACCCTGGCAAGGCACACTGGACTGCGGTAAAGAATATTCTCAAGTACCTACGAAGGACTAAGGACCCTCGGTGGGAGTGATGACTTGAGAGTTGTAGGGTATAGTGATGCTAGCTTCCAGACTGATAGGGATAACTTCCGCTCTCAGTCGGGCTGGGTCTTTACCCTAAATGGAGGAGCAATTTCTTGGAAGAGTTCCAAGCAAGAGACAGTGGCAGATTCTACTTGTGAATCAGAGTATATTGCAGCTAGTGAAGCGGCAAAGGAGGCGTTATGGTTGAGGAACTTCATTGGAGACCTTGGAGTTGTACCAGCTATTAAAGAGCCAATGGAAATTTTCTGTGATAGTGAAAGTGCTGTTGCCTTAGCCAAGGAACCAAGGGATCACGGGAGATCCAGACACATCGACAGAAAATACCATTTCATCAGACATCGGATCGAAGAAGGACTCCTCGTGGCAAAGAGGGTATCATCAGATGAGAATCCGGCAGATCCCCTCACGAAGGGACTGACTCGGATTAAGCATCTCCAGCATGCTCGGAGCATAGGGCTGAAGGATGATATTAGATTTAGTAGTTAGATAATCTCGAAATTTGTAAAGTGTAATTGACATTTGATGATGAATAAAAGTGTTTTATTTATGAGTAAAGTGTTGCTATCTCTTGTCGATCGTTTACTATATTTCTTTTGCATGTTTTCACTTCCAGAATAATTTTGTTTGGTATAACATATTATTCAAACCTCCACAGTCGGTCATATGTCGGAAGTAGGTATGAATCAAGACTGTCATGTTTGGTTGTAGAGGTCTGGGACAAGGCTACAACAATCATGAGTGCTCATAAGTTCTGAGCATTGGACTCAACCCACGCTCACTGGAATCACTTCATGGAATTCTATCTCGAGTGATCGTGAGACGGTAATATCATATAAATCTTTAAACCTAGAGATATGATTTGTTACTTACAAGTTGGTTATGCATTGATTGTACGAAAAACGCATTGGTAACTCGATGTTATAAAATCGCGCTCTTATGTGTAATTCAATGAGTAGTAGAACAAACATATGAGTCGAAGTTTATCTGTTCCTTCTTGGATTAGAAGCTGATATCTGGGCCCCTCGATGATTTTGTTTTGACCTATGTACCGGGCCCGGTCAGAACTAAATTGATGTGTTCAATGAAGTTCTTTGTCAAACAAATCGGAAATCGGGAAACAAATTGTTGGACAATAAGTAAGACATTGTTCCATGTATTTGTCCGACTGATATCTAGAACAGAGGATTATATGATCACTTATCTTAAATGGCGTACCATCATCTTCTCAGTTTCGAGAAACCTTGAAAAGAGCTACGATTGCCGATCGGTTCCTGAAGTCATACTTGCAGTAATAGTTATTAGACTTATCCAAGTGGGAGACTGTTGGATAAGGTGTCTAAGTCCATAACTATTTCTGGTATGTACTTGACCCGACCCGGCATGGTCCATTTGGGTTGCATGGCACCGTGCAATTGGATAGACTAAATGAGAGAAATAATACTTGGAGATTATTAATATATTATAAGTTCTAATATATTAATAATATTATTTGATTAGTTTGATCAAGAATTAATTTAGAATTAATTAAGTGATCAAAAGATAACTAATTAAATATATGGGTTGATTAAGTAAATCATCCATATCTTGTATAGTGGGCTAAAAGGCTCCATGGACTATCAAGTTGGGTTCCACCCATAGGATGCTCCATGGATGCTCCATGGGAGTTACAAACCCATGGGTCATGGAAATGAAGAGTCATGACACATTAGGGTTTAACCCTAGATGTGTCAACACTATATAAGTAACATATTCTCCACCCAAATCGGCTACACTAAGAAACAAGAGGGCTTGGCCGATTTTGAAGAAGTGAGTATTCTCTCATAAGTTCTTCCAAGAGCATTTGGTGTTGTGTGAAGCATTTGAGGCATCACACTTGGGGTGCTAGGCTCACAAGGTTTCAAGGAACACAAACAACAACAAGGTAAGTTATTCTATCTATACTCTATGTTAAAATTGTTCCCCATGTATGTTAGATAGGAATATAACCTTGGAATTCAACTTTGCATGACAATTAGACAAACATAGATCCAAGGTTATTAGGGTTGCATGTACACTTAGGAAGTGTTAGAATGCTCAAAACCCATCAGTGCAACCCTAATAAAAATTGGATCTATGTTTGTCTAAATACATGCAAAATAATAATTTTCCAAGGTTTATAACCTATCTAACATGGCATGGGGAACATTTCAACATAAAAGAGTTAGAAGAGATTACATACCTTTTGGTGAGTTTGGTTCTAAGGAGTTTGAGGGCCAAGCACCAATAGTGTGAATGCCTCAAATGGAATCACAAACACCACAAACTCTTGGAAAACTTTGAGAGAGTATACACCTTGTATAAAATCGGCCACACACATGCACACACACACTAGTGAATTAGTTTTCTCTTAGGCTCCATTTCATGCTCCATAAGCATGCTTATATAGTGTGCATGGTTAGGGTGAAACCCTAATAACCCATGTCTTTTCCTTTCCAAGGATCCATGGGTTAAAAGCTCCATGGATCATCCATGGACTTCCACATAAGCCTAGCCCATTAACAAATGAGTATTAGCCCACACTATATAAAACAAATAGCCCATAATTTAATTAGTATTCCTTTTAATCTCTAAATTAATTCATAATTAATTTAAGACTAAAACTAATTAAATAACGTAATTTCATATTAATATATTATAACCCATAATATATTAATAAACATATGTGTATAACTCTCATAAAATTATCCATAATAATTTGGATGAGATGCAACCCAAATGGACCATGCCGGTCGGGTCAAGTATATACCAAATAAGTTATGGACTTAGACACCTTATCCAACAGTAACATTTTCAGAAACCAAAAGGAAACTCGTACATTTTCAGAAACCAAAAGGAAACTCGTACATTTTCAGAAAACAAAACCGCTTATGAACTCACCAGCTTTATGCTGATTTTTAAAATGCTTGTATTCTCAGGTCCACATTAGACAGGTACCCGATGATCCTTTTGGCGAAGACGGATTATGTAGAAGACACGTCTTACTTTTGTTCATATATATATATATATATATATATATATATATATATATATATATATATATACATACATACATATGTATCACACTTGTTCAACTTTACTTTTGAATAATTGTAAATTTTCATATGTAATGTAATGGTTGCTTACTTTGCTTACTATGTGCATTGGATTTGATACTCAGTATGGAGTCCGCCACGGAAATGTTTCCGCCTTGGATTTTCTGGGTGTGACACATATTGTTGTGGTAAAACTTCTAAAAATCATAACTCCTCATGTGATGATGAATTTAAGCATTTTTTATATGCACGCTCTTGGTTGATGACTACTATGACTTTCATTTAGATTGTTTAGTCTAATAATCAATCTATTTCATATTCGTACTTTACGACACGATTTGTCGTAAAGGTCTGAATGCAATTCTTTGAATAATCATAACTTCTCCATATGGATTCTAATTCGAGTGTTCTATTTATCTACAAAAATCATACTGATGTTTCCCACATGATTATGATGATTACTTGGGCTAAAAAGTAATATACCTCTACTTTGAATTTTATAAATAATGGTTTATATTGAATCCTACTGAATGGTGAAAATGGGGTGTTACAAATCTCCCCCACTTACAAATATTTTGACCCCGAAATCCTGCTCCAAGCACACCTAGACTTCATCTTATTTGAGTTATTGAGATCAACTTGTGATCTATCCGATGTTGCTGCATCGACATTTCTCGTAGAACTTCATTCTACCTTCGAAGTATTCATGAACTCCTTGTGAAGTCCTCCAAGACCCATATCTCATCAATCTGGACTTCCAAAATTTATTTTGTATGAAAAATGATCACCTTCAGACGCGAGATGCCAATTTGTTCATTTGACTAAGAACACAATCGACTTGATATAACGTGATTAATTAATGAAATTTATCTACGACATCAAATCGAAATCCACTTTCTAAAACATGCCTATAAAAGCATAAAGGTATCAACTTTTTACCTTCTGGAGCTTCCCAAGAAGGTATTGATCCAAGATCCACAAGCTTGCTTCAACTTCTAATCTCTTTGATGAAACTCCTTCTTCCTTAAGGTCATACCTAATACCTCTCAATCATATCATTTAGGGTCTTGCAACCTGAAAAACTCACGAACTCCCTGGCATCATCCCTCAACATAGCATGAAATCTCATCTTTCTTATCTCCTCATCCACAACATACTGTGGAACTAGCAATGCCCTATCCCTAAACTTGGCGACGATCTCTGCCACAGTCTCCGTCGTCTGGTGAAGGTCCTGAAACTCCCTCACTAGCTATTGTACCTCAATGGATGATGCAAAATCCTGATCAAACCTCTACATAAACTCCTCCCAAGTCATCACTGTAACAACCTATTTACCAACCGCTCGGGTAACCTCCTCCCACCAGTCCTGCACTCAGTCCCTTAGCAAGCAGGATGCGAATCCCACCTTTTCTACCTCGGTCACTAGCTTGTGCGCTGATCATTCTCCATGCCAGTGATCCAACGATGACTAGTGATGGGGTCCTTATCCCTAAAGAAATCAGACGTTCTGCATGCCTTGAACTCTCGGAACGAAGGAGTTCAAGTCTCAATCTAAACCGCAACAATATCGAATCAAAATGATCTGAGCCTCTCATCCATGATCTCTATAATCCCCTCTTTGATGGTACAAAAATCACCGGGGTAGCGTCAAAGGATGCCGCGAGTAACCTCGACAGCGATAAGCTCGCACAACCTCTCATTAATCGGTTCTGCACCGAAACCTGAACCCAAACCAAAACTCGATCTCGAACCTGAGCCTCCTCGTGTAGTTATCACCATCCTCAAATGAAAATACAACATAGAAACGATTGATAAAGAAGTTCAAAGGGATTCCTCCTCACTGGACTCGTTAGAGTTTCCAGGTCTGTTCTTGTATTGGATACAGGACCTATGCTTTCAATAGTACGGGCCCAATACGACCTTCCACACATATATGTATCTTCCTCAAGGTCATACCTAATACCTCTAATTCACCCAACTATACTCAAAACATAACTCATACAACACATCACACACACACACATATCCTAGACTCTTCTAGGATTTCTCAATCCTCCCAAAACCAGAATCCTCAATCAACACCGCAGGTTGCCTTATGCATGCAAGTTATACACAAATAGAATCACATAGACTACCAAATAAAGTTTTTACCCTAAGTCCATAACCAAACAATAAACATGAAAAGAGGCAGAGTACATCATTCTAGGGCTATGCAATCCTAATTGTATATAACTTTGAAAGCATACACTTAGCAAATACAGAGTCAACATTGATTCCAAAAAATATATGGCATCAAATTTTCCTAGGCTATAATGCGTCACACAAATTAGACAATTTAATCACATAATCCCTGAAGGTATCCTTTGCGCTACTCTAGCATGCACCTCACATATCAGTCATACTAATCATGATACATAAGCATGATTAATTTTGGGAAACATTTACTTGATCTTTGGCGATCGCACACATTACACTCTCCCTTTTTACTTAAGAAAACCTTATCAGAAGAATGCGATTCCTTTTCTTTTGAAGATATTATCATTTCCTCGGTTTGAGTTCTGATACACCCGAGAGTGTGCCCGAATCCCTCAGACCAAGGCTCTGATACCAAATTGTAACAACCCAAAAACCAAGAGAAAAATTTTCATTTTTAATTAGGGTCTATAGTTATAAGTTTGATTCCAAAATCCATTGCATAATCATCATCATATCAAACTATCAGAGTGATAATAATAATAAATGTGGAAAATTGAGGGAAGTGAATGATGTGCCATCAAGCCAGGCCCTTCCCTATAGTACCGGAAGTACCTGAAACCACAATACAAACTGTAAGCAAAAGCTTAGTGAGTTTTCCCAAAAATACCACATACCAATCATACAACTGGGCCAAGCCCATGGGTATATTCCAACCCAAAAAGCAAGTATGGGTCCCGCCCTGGGGTATCTTTCAACCCGATCATATGATAGTAGGCCCTGCCCTGGGGTATATTTCAACCCGACCATACCATAATGGGCCCTGCCTGAGGTTATATTTCAACCCGACATGTCATATTGTGCCCCGCCCTAGGATATATTTCAACGTGATCATGCAAACACAATATATATCACACAACAACTAGCATACTACATAACCGGATAGTGGGTCGGCCTTGTATCCAGGAAATCCCACACTAAACATAGAAAAATTACCCGATTTAGGAATTGGTTAAAAATCAAGACTATGGGCCTAAATTCCAATCCAATTTCCCAAGGTCAAGGCCCCCTTTCACCTTATTCTTAATGAGCTTAATCATTCCTAACCCAAAACACAATAATGAGCCCTTAGGCCTAAAGGCCTAACTCCTAAAACTTAATGCCCACAAGAAAAGTCCAAAAACACCCTTAGCCCAAAACAATATTTTGGTGGCCTAAATTAACGCCCTAAACTCAGATGGTTCAAGATGAAGCCCAAAACCGAAAGGCCCAAACATCTGCAACCCACTGTTGAGTATGTGGGGCATAATCAGCTTGTACGCTAAGCGTACATGCTTAAGGGCTTGTACATGGAACGTACAAGCTTATACGCCCAACGTACTCCCCCTGTTTGACCAACTTCAGTTTTTAGCTCTTAATGGATTAATACATTAGCCCAGAAATCATATCTGGCCTCCTTGAGGTGGTTTATCACATAAAGTTGCCAACTTTACATGCATGCATGGCTTAATGAGGCCCTAGAGCTTAAAACAACTTAATAAATGACTTAATACTTGTATGGGGGGGGGGGGGGGGCTCATAAACACCATAAAGTTTTCACCTTTAAGCTTAAGGAACCCATCAAACATACAAATCTACAAGATTTAGCATCTCAAATGGACAACGTATGAACTTTATACCTTCAAAAGCTTCCTATGATGATGTAGATTCAGGATCTTGAAGCTCAACCACGTCCAAGGCTTGCATACCAGCTTGCACACCAAGTTCTTCTTCTTAAACACACCAAAGAGGCCACCAAAGTCACTTTAAAGCTCAAAGATCACACTCACTAGCAAACTAGGGTTTAAGGGACGATAACAAGCAGTGGAGGCTAATAAGGGTGAGGGTCTAAAGGTCATAAATGTGCTTAAATAGTGGTCATGCCCAGAAATTAGGGTTTTTCTTTTTGGCCACGTATTCCTTGCGTACGCTTCGTACGCCCCACATACATGGTTCAAGTTCGGGATCTGCCCGCCCATGTACGCTAAGCGTACATATATGTACATCCAGCACACGGAGGAACCTTATCACCCATCTCATAATTTGTTTCAAGGACTTGGAAAGAATACATGGATTCGAGTGTTACATAATGTTTGTTGTATAAGGGGGGTGTATACAATCAATTTATAATAAAAGCTACGATAAACTAAATGACAATAGTTTTTTAAGAATATTTTCTTTATAATCGATTACGAGAATAACTGCAAAGAAGAAAAACTCTAAGGGACTAATGAATATGTTAGATTTTGGGTAAAAGAATATTAATATATATACTTGGATAATACTTGAATCGTGATTACCATCACTTTTCAAAATCTATGATTTTGAGTGTGGAGAATCCATCCCATTTCTTGGACATTCACTATGTTCTTATATAGGAGAGAAAAGTGGTTAAATGGTAGTTACATCCATTTTGGTGCCAGTAGTTAGAAAGGCGGTTAAAAGATACGACCGATTCTTATATCATAATAATGTCAACACTTGTTTTGGTGTGAAAATGCATGTTCGTATTCTTACAGTATACCTAGCAAGGGGTGCCGCCTTAGACCGTGGTAGGGGCGCTTCCCCTTAGGACCCTGTACCCCAGGGGCGCTGCCCCCGGACCTCCATATTCCTAAGTTTACATTTATCACTCTGAGTGTGTATCTCGCACCCCAAGTCTCGGTGAGTAAATATAACTCATTTTATCTTAATATTAATAATAACTACACTAAAATATGTTGATAATACTAAAATCACCAACATACTATACAATCAAACTTTGTATAGAAAAGCTATTATACCTTTAAGCTCGGTATATAACATTAAATTAAAAAGAGTTAAAAATGATAGCCGATGAATGCTTTGTTATATCTCTTACAATCTTTCTCTAAATATTTAGCAATTTCTACGGAGGAAGGTTATGTGTCGGAAAAAAAAGGAATCAAAACAAGTTGAGCCACTTGTCGCACAAATATTCGCTAATACAAGGTCGGGGCATAATCATAGTATGTATATGAGATTCCCCTTACATGGTAGCACTTTTAAGAGCCATTACTTTGATTTTATTCTAGAAGAATTGCACCAGTCTTGAGAAACAAAATAATCACCATGTTATGACAAGTAGAATGTATCTTCTTCGATAGTACAATCTTAGTGGGAGATCATACACTTTGATGCTGAAAATTAAATAATAAGTTGACCATCATATATCATACACACAATTTGATTTTAAGACATGTTGTATGCACTTATAATTGTCCATATGGTACAATATTGTCACTTAGATCGATCGGTGCACCCTCTACCGCACAATGTGGTTGCTAATTTGACGCCGCAGTGTGCAGCGAACACAACTCCGACCCCCTCCCCCTTACCGAAGCCTAAAACCTTACTGCACCATTGTTCTTTATTTTTGACTGTTGGAGTGTGTGTGTATGTGCGGTAAGGTGTGGTATGATATTAACCGATTTTGTGGGGTGAAGGAAAAAATAATGTGGCGATGAGGTGACAATGTAATAGTACGGTGCGTACCATATGACACCCTATGGCCTAATGACATGATTTGTTATTTTCTATCTAACAACTATATGTTGGAACTAACAATTTCGTAACATATGGTTGGCCTTTTTTCAAATCCCTAAAAGTTCAAAATTTCTGAAAATCTATTTGAAAGCTATAAAACTCGTAAATTAAATCTTATGTCACATGCTCACAAGTAAAAAAGGCTTTAATTGGGAAATATCTTGAGTTTTAAAAATGTTTTTATTCGTTAATAAAATTATGGACAAACTTTTTGTTCAAAATAATAGTAATAGTAGCTCACCAAGACATCAAGCAAAATTGATATGGTTCTTGGTGAGCTAATTTTTTTGTGTGCGTGGTTTTTTATGGCTCATACGTGCATATCAAAATATGCAAAATGTATTGATATAAATTAACTAGTTAAATCTTTGTGATGTTTTTACTTCCGTCCCATTTTCGTTCTCGACCATATTGCCCAAACCTTTGACTATCGACTCATTAAAATCGTCCTTGAATGTTTCCATGAGAGAAACCTACCGTGCTCAGTCCACCATGGTTCGATGGACCCATTTCTTCAAAATGTAGTTTTGCTAATTAATTTTTGTAAAGTAAGTTAACACTTACAAAGCAATTAATTTAAAATTTTTGAAGTAATTTTTTTTTCGTACACCTTGTGTAGTATGTTATTTGACTTCTAAAAGAAGATGGATACTTTTGGGAACAAGGCTGTTTGTGGAATTATTTTTTATAGAATTGAGAACCTTTGAAATATAAAAGGTGAAAAATGCAACTTGTGCGTAAAAACTTGCAAAAACATTCTTTTCATGCAATGTGCTTTCTGTCGGAATGCAAAGCTAGCTGTGTGTAAAAACTTGCCAAAACAATCTTTGCATGCTAAGTGTTTTTAATTGTGAATGTTTTCCTTGAAATAAAAACGCGACGTCGTGTTTTATTGATTATTTAATTTGAGATATTTGTGGCAAAAATTTGTTGCCATATCAATTGCAAATTAATTAATTTTCTATTACTATGTTGTGTGATCACTTACATGGTACAACATACCCGACAATGTACATGTAATATGGTACAAACTAAAAAATGTTGGAAATTATAAAGGAACTCGCAAGTTGCATAATTTCGATCCTTTGTCCCACATAGGTGCATGTGGGGAGCAAGAACCTTGAGTGAGTTTATACGGGTTTCTGTATTTAACTTTCAAAGACTTTAGTGGTCGTTAAGGTACAGGCCAAACCCACATGTGCAGAGGCGGAGATAGTAGGGGGCTGCCGGATGCTTTGCCCCCCTCAATTTCTATAGAAACTTTGAAGTATATTAATATGTTATGGATAAATTTGAAGTCCATGGATTTGTTTTTGTAATGTTAAGCACCTTCATTCTCTTTTAAAGTTTCAATTATTATATAGAAAAGTAATGTGGCAATAAATATGACTAAATTAAATCTCTATGGACTAAAATATCACCCAATTCACCCATTTATCTAATGTAACAGTCCGGAATTTCCAAGTATTTATTTTGGATTTATTTATGAAAATTTTGAGTGGACTCGGCGAGTTGGAGCTCAAACTCGCCGAGTAGGATCGCGGATTTGGGCACGAGTTCGCGTCCGGACCCGACGAGTCCAAGGGTGGACTCAGCGCGTCCACGCTGTGTGGTGAAACCCTAAATTCTGGGGTTTGAGACCTATTTAAAGGGCCTTATGGCCGTCATTTGTGCTCACCCAACCCTTAGAGAGAAACCCTTGAGTGCTTGAACGTTTTGAGAGAGAAAGGAAGCATTTCTTGACCTTGTGTGTGACATTTAGCAAGAAGGAGGAGATTCTAGGCAAGAGGAAGCAAAGGAGGTTGCTATTCTATGGATTTGAAGCTTAGATCATCAATCTAGAGGTATGATTTTAGCTTACTTTCTGTTTTGTGAAGTATAATGGGATTTAGGGTTTCTTATGGACATTTTTGGGTTGATTTGATGCCAAATAGTTCCCTTCTTGTGTTGAGGCTCTGGATCTGGATCCATAGAGGTCCAGAGAGCCTCACTCACCAAGCTTTATGTATAGCAATGGAGTTTATGACCTTGAGTTGTAATATTTGAGACAAAAACATCATATATGGTCATATAGAGATTGTATGTGCATCAAGATAGTGACTTTACGTGCTAAATAAGCTTGGAAGGACTGGATCTATGGATTAATGGACTGGATCTGACCTTATGAGCAAGTTTGAGTCATTGCATGGCACGGACTCGCCGAGTCCGAAGAATAGACTCGGCGAGTAGTATGAATATTGCCCGACCACACAGCGAGTGGTCTTGCCGAGTTAAGGAGGGTTACTCAGTGAGTCAGGGGGGAAGTCAGAGTGGACAAGTGGACTGAGTCAAGCTGGACTTGCCGAGTTGTTCTTGAGACTCGGCGAGTTGAGTCGTGGTGGCCCCACAACTCATGCCAGGTGGAACTCGTCGAGTTAGGAGAATACTCGACGTGTCAAGGGAGGATTTCAGGGAAGTCAGTGTATACGCTCAGGCTCGCCGAGTCGCTATAGTGCACTCGCCGAGTCCGGTCAAAGTTGACCGTTGACCAGCATTGACCTAAGTTGACTTGTTAAAGAGTAGTCAATCTTAGTTGGGAAAGTGTTAATTAGATATGTATTGTGATTTAAGAGGACTATAGCTCGGGAGATCGAGCACTAGTGATTTCAGGATTCACGACTTACCGAGACACGCAAGGTGAGTCTTCTCACTATACTTTACCTTGAGTAGATAACCAGAGTTATGTGATAGAGTATTTGTATGCTATGTATGTTATGTGTTGTACTGCATTATTTCTATCTGATTTATGCTGTGCATGTTTACAGAGTTAGAACCTGAGGGTTCACAGAGTTTGGGTGCACGGACCCACAGAGTTATAGCCTCGAGTGGCTATTATGTGTTATATGTGGTATTTTGGGGAACTCACTAAGCTTTGTGCTTACAGTGTTTGATGTTATTGTTTCAGGTACTAGTGACGACCGCGGGAAGGCGCCGGCTTGATCCGTACACACGCACGGAGTTTATGCATTTGTGATCTTGGGATTTTGTATTTAATTAAATTGGATAAATAAATATGGTTGTTTTATGAATATTAAATGAATTATGTTTTATAAAAATTTGAAAATTTTGTTTTGCAATTTACGGTGTTACAATTTGGTATTAGAGCCTTGGTTTGAGGGATTCGGGTACACCTTCGGGAGTATTTGAACTCAAACTGAGGATTTGGAAAAATATTTTCAAAAGTGAATTAAAATTTTCTAAGAGTAAAAGATTTTTAGAGAAATTCAAGGAAGAAACGTGTGTACGATTAGTCAGCGCCCGAACGGTGATTTTCCAAAATACCCTTATATTATATGTTTATGATGTATTCTCTTGCTAGAGTAGGCTAGGTATTCTTATTAGGACTAGAGTGCCCTGATTTGTGATGCCTTAGCCTAGGGAGATGTGAGCTGCTATGAGATGCTTGAGAGCAAATAGGTAGCAGCGAGGAGCTTATGAGAGATCTGTTAGAGAGTGATAGAGTACTTGGGATTTGGGATCCGAAGAGGAGGATTTGGGGTGTGTACTAAGACGGTGTGGACAGTAGTATTAGGCCCGTACTACTGAAAGCACCGGGGCGGTGCACGGTCCAAGTAAGAATCTTCGGAATACCAAGGATCAAGGAGGGATGGGTTGTCGAGTGTGAGTATGCTCGAGCGGATTCTAATCTATTGTATGTTGTATTTCAGAGGTTGATCATGGTGAGGACACATCATATGCCGGAGGGTGTCGGGGCTAGTGATGAGGAGATCCAACAGATCATTCATGAGGAGGTAGCTGCGGTCATCAGGGCAGAGATGCCAGAGATGTTCGGGTCTATTAAGACCAAGCTGATCGAGACCTTCGACGAGCGTTATGCCGCTCTTTCTGAGGCTGCGGTTGCGATGGCCACTGTAGCTGTTGCTGCTGCTAGGCCGCAGGGTGGTGACGTGTTGCTGTTCCGGGAGTTCAGCAACACAAAACCACCGGAGTTTGATGGGACCCAGGACCCGGTGGCGGCCATGAGATGGATTTCTGACATAGAAGGGTGTTTCTTCACTTGCTCATCTCCTGAGCATTTGAGAGTACGGTTCGCGCTGAACCAGCTTCGCTTGGGAGCGAAGGACTGGTGGAAGTTTGTCACAACACACTTTTCGCCTGCTGAGCTTGCGACAATGACCTGGGAGAGGTTCACTTCCATGTTTCGAGATGAGTACGTTCCCCAGGTGGAGAGGGAGCGTTTGGCCCAGGAGTTTCTGACCCTCAAGCAGGGCACTGAGTCTGTTACGGTGATCACTAGGATGTTTCACGAGAGGGCGATGTTCTGCCCTGAGCACGTGTCCACTGAGCAGGCACGTATGAGTCGATATTTGAGTATTTTGAGACGGGACATTCGGGAGTTCGTGGTGAACTCCTCATACCGGACATTTGCTGAGCTTCAGGCAAATGCCCGGAAGAGGGAGATCGAGCTGGAGACCCAGGCTAGGGAGGAGGCTGAGTCTCATGGGAGGGATCGGCGACCGGCACAATTCCAGCCGGTAGCCAAGCGGGCCAAGCCCGGTGATCCCAAATCAGGGAGCCAGAAGGGCCGCACTTGTGGAAAGTGCGGCAAGGGTCATGATGGAGTGTGTAGAGCGGGATCTTGCTACAAATGTGGCAAGGAGGGACATATGGCCAAGGACTGCCCCAAAGGGTTTGCAGTATGTTTTTACTGCAACCAGACCGGACACCGGAAGGCGGAGTGTACGCAGTTGCGGGGATCAGCTCAGGGAGCACCTCAGGGATCTGTCCCTGCCGTCATCAGAGCTGCCGGGAGTGGGCCAGTGAAGGCTGAGGCGCCGAGGGCACGTGGGAGAGCATTTCAGTTGACCGCGGAGGAGGTCCGCGCAACGCCCAATGTCGTGGCTGGTATGTATTCTTTCGTGTATTTATTATAATGTTGAAATATTATGCTTATATTATGTTATGCGTAGGTACTTTTCTTGTGAATTCTGTACCTGCCTTGGTATTATTTGACTCGGGTGCGAGTTGGTCCTTTGTATCTTTGGCTTTTAGTCAGCACATCAGTATTAGTCGCTAGGCGCTGAGTCGGCCTCTGAGAGTTTCTATAGCTGACGAGAAGGCGATATATGCCACGGAGGTGATCCGTGGGTGCGTACTCGAGATTTTCGGTGTTGAGTTCCCGATTGATTTGGTTCCTATTGCAATGGGGGATGTTTGTGTCATCGTGGGCATGGACTGGTTGAGCAAGTTCGGTGCGGTTATCGACTGCGAGCAGCAGCTAGTGACCATACGAGACCCTAGTGGGGGAGTTCTTACCGTGTACGGCGAGGGTACCCGTTCTGGATCAGCATTTTGTTCGGCCGCTAGGGTGAGGCAGTGTTTACAACAGGGCTGTAAGGGTTTTGTGGCGTATGTGTCAGATGCGCGAGTTGATTCCAGGAGGCCGAGGTTGGTGGAGGAGGTTCCTATAGTGCGTAAGTTCCCGTATGTCTTTCCAGAGGAGTTGCCGGGGGTGCCTCCCGTGAGGCAAGTAGAGTTCGGTATTGATTTGGTCCCGGGGGCCGCGCCTATCGCTAAGGTGCCTTATCGTCTTGCACCTCCAGACATGCAAGAGCTATCCTCGCAGCTTCAGGAGCTGCTGGGGAAAGGGTTTATTCGGCCGAGTAGGTCGCCGTGGGGAGCGCCCATTCTGTTTGTAAAGAAGAAGGATGGTTCACACCAGATGTGCATTGATTACCGGGAGTTGAACAAGCTGACGGTCAAGAACCGTTACCCGTTGTCGAGGATCGACGATTTGTTCGACCAGTTGCAGGGAGCATCTTGGTTCTCCAAGATCGATTTGAGGTCTGGATACCATCATGTGAGGGTACGAGATGAGGATGTCCAGAAGACAGCGTTTAGGACGCGTTATGGGGATTATAAGTTTGTGGTGATGCCTTTCGGGCTCACCAATGCTCCGGTAGTGTTCATGGATCTCATGAACCGGGTATGCAGGCCGATGTTGGATCAGTCGGTGATCGTATTTATTGATGATATTTTGGTATATTCGAGATCTAGGGAGCAGCATGAGGAGCATTTGAGGGAGATCCTCGGAGTTCTGAGATCGGAGAGGCTTTATGCCAAATTCTCCAAGTGTGATTTCTGGTTGCGAGAGGTCCAGTTCTTAGGACATCTTGTTAACCAGGATGGGATATTGGTCGATCCGGCCAAAGTGGAGGCAGTGATGAGTTGGGAGGTGCCGAGGTCACCCTCCGAGATCAGGAGTTTTCTAGGGTTGGCCGGTTATTATCTAAGATTTATCGGGGATTTCTCTAAGATCGCAGTGCCACTCACTAGGTTGACCCGGAAGGGTGTTGCTTTTTCATGGGGCCCCAAGCAGCGGGCTTCCTTTGAGACGCTTCGCCAAAGGTTATGCGAGCCCCCGGTGTTAGCCCTCCCGGAGGGAATGGAGGACTTTGTTGTATACTGCGATGCATCGATTTTGGGGTTGGGAGCGGTACTGATGTAGAGAGGGCATGTGATAGCGTATGCATCGAGGCAGTTGAAGCCTTATGAGTCGAGGTATCCCACGCATGACCTAGAGTTGCGGGCAGTGGTGTTCGCCCTAAAGATTTGGCGCCATTATTTGTATGGGGTTCCGTGTACGATATACACGGACCATAAGAGTCTGAAGAATTTAATGGATCAGCCCAACCTAAATATGCGGCAGAGGAGGTGGTTGGATGTGGTTAACGATTATGATTGTGAGATCCTGTACCATCCGGGTAAGGCTAATGTGGTAGCCGACGCCCTGAGTCGTCGGGCGGAGAGTGCCCCGTTGCGAGGTGTATGTTTGCGTTTGACCGTAATGACTCCAGTGTTGGACACCATTCGAGGAGCACAGGCTGAGGTCGTGAGGTCGGAAAACCAGAAGAGAGAGCGAGTTGTTGGATTGGTATCGGGGTTCGTTACCGATGGTTGAGGGCTTATGACTTTTTAGGGGCGTATTTGGGTACCGTACGTGGGAGGTACACGTGCCATTTTGATGGAAGAGGCTCATCGGTCGAGATTCTCGATCCATACCGGGGCCACTAAGATGTATTTGGATTTGAGGAAGGAGTATTGGTGGCCCTGTATGAAGAGAGATGTTGCGTGGTTCGTTGAGAGGTGCTTAACCTGCCGTAAGGTTAAGGCCGAACATCAGAGGCCGCATGGTAAGTTGCAGCCATTGGAGGTTCCCGAATGGAAGTGGGAAAAGATCACCATGGATTTTATCACCAAATTGCCAAGGACTGCTCGGGGAGTTGATGCAATTTGGGTGATTGTGGACAGGTTGACGAAGAGCGCTCACTTCCTTGCCATCAGTGAGAGTTCTTCCACAGAGAAGTTAGCAGAGATTTATGTGAGGGAAGTGGTATCTCGGCATGGGGTGCCGATCTCGATTGTCTCCGACCGGGACGTGCGTTTCACTTCCAGGTTCTGGAAGAAGTTCCATGAGGAGTTGGGTACTAGGCTGCATTTTAGTACCGCATATCACCCCCAGATAGACGGACAGAGTGAGCGGACGATTCAGACCCTCAAGGACATCTCCGAGCATGTGTATTGAATTTCAGGGGAAGTTGGGATACGTATTTTCCGTTGGCCGAGTTTTCTTACAAAAACAGCCATCACTCGAGCATCGGTATGCCACCCTTTGAGCTGTTGTACGGGAGGAAGTGTCGGACCCCCATTTGCTGGGGAGAAGTCGGGCAGCGTGTTATGGGCAATACAGAGATAGTGCTTTAGACGATAGAGCAGATCCAACAGGTCAAACAGAGGTTACTGACTGCTCAGAGTCGACATAAGAGTTATGCGGACAGACGCCGGTCCGAACTCGAGTTCCAGGTCGGTGATTTTGTGCTCCTGAAGGTCTCTCCTTGGAAGGGAGTGATCCGATTTAGGAAGAGGGGCAAGTTGGGGCCCCGATATATCGGACCATTTCGGGTAGTCGCGAGGGTAGGCAGGGTAGCCTATCGCTTGGATTCGCCTGCAGAATTGGGGTAGATTCACGACACTTTACATGTGTCGCAATTGCGGAAGTGTATAGCCGATGAGTCGGCAGTGGTTCCATTAGATGATATTCAGGTGGATGCGAGCCTGAATTATGCTGAGAGACCAGTGGCCATCAGAGATCGGAAAATCAAAGTTCTGAGGAACAAGGAGGTACCTTTGGTCTTGGTTCAGTGGCAGCATTGGAAGGGGTCCGAGATGACATGGGAACCGTAGCGTGAGATGCGAAAGCAGCATCCGGAGTTATTTGCAGAGTGAGACTTCGAGGGCGAAGTCTAGTTCTAGTGGGGGAGAATTGTAATAGCCCGGAATTTCCAGGTATTTATTTTGGATTTATTTATGAAAACTTTGAGTGGACTCGGCGAGTTGGAGCTCAAACTTGCCGAGTAGGATCGCGGATTTGGGCACGGGTTCGCGTCCGGACTCGGCGAGTCCACGCTGTGTGGTGAAATCCTAAATTTCGGGGTTTGAGACCTATTTAAAGGGCCTTATGGACGTCATTTGTGCTCACCCAACCCTTAGAGAGAAACCCTTGAGTGCTTGAACGTTTTGAGAGAGAAAGGAAGCATTTCTTGACCTTGTGTGTGACATTTAGCAAGAAGGAGGAGATTCTAGGCAAGAGGAAGCAAAGGAGGTTGCTATTCTATGGATTTGAAGCTTAGATCATCAATCTAGAGGTATGATTTTGGCTTACTTTCTGTTTTGTGAAGTATAATGGGATTTAGGGTTTCTTATGGACATTTTTGGGTTGATTTGATGCCAAATAGTTCCCTTATTGTGTTGAGGCTCTAGATCTGGATCCATAGAGGTCCAGAGAGCCTCACTCACCAAGCTTTATGTATAGCAATGGAGTTTATGACCTTGAGTTGTAATATTTGAGACAAAAACATCATATATGGTCATATAGAGATTGTATGTGCATCAAGATAGTGACTTTACGTGCTAAATAAGCTTGGAAGGACTGGATCTATGGGTTAATGGACTGGATCTGACCTTATGAGCAAGTTTGAGTCATTGCATGGCACGGACTCGCCGAGTCCGAAGAATAGACTCGGCGAGTAGTATGAATATTGCCCGACCACACAGCGAGTGGTCTTGCCGAGTTAAGGAGGGTTACTCAGTGAGTCAGGGGGGAAGTCAGAGTGGCCAGGTGGACTGAGTCAAGCTGGACTTGCCGAGTTGTTCTTGAGACTCGGCGAGTTGAGTCGTGGTGGCCCCACAACTCATGCCAGGTGGAACTCGTCGAGTTAGGAGAATACTCGACGTGTCAAGGGAGGATTTCAGGGAAGTCAGTGTATACGCTCAGGCTCGCCGAGTCCGGTCAAAGTTGACCGTTGACCAGCATTGACCTAAGTTGACTTGTTAAAGAGTAGTCAATCTTAGTTGGGAAAGTGTTAATTAGATATGTATTGTGATTTAAGAGGACTATAGCTCGGGAGATCGAGCACTAGTGATTTTAGGATTCACGACTTACCGAGACACGCAAGGTGAGTCTTCTCACTATACTTTACCTTGAGTAGGTAACCAGAGTTATGTGATAGAGTATTTGTATGCTATGTATGTTATGTGTTGTACTGCATTATTTCTATCTGATTTATGCTGTGCATGTTTACAGAGTTAGAACCTGAGGGTTCACAGAGTTTGGGTGCACGGACCCACAGAGTTATAGCCTCGAGTGGCTATTATGTGTTATATGTGGTATTTTGGGGAACTCACTAAGCTTTGTGCTTACAGTGTTTGATGTTATTGTTTCAGGTACTAGTGACGACCGCGGGAAGGCGCCGACTTGATCCGTACACACGCATGGAGTTTATACATTTGTGATCTTGGGATTTTGTATTTACTTGAATTGGATAATTAAATGTGGTTGTTTTGTGAATATTAAATGAATTATGTTTTATAAAAATTTAAAAAATTTGTTTTGAAATTTACGGTGTTATATCTAAATTGTTGATTTCCCTTCATTTAGTTTAATTGGTGTCATTAATAACTCTTTTAGCCATAATACAAGATATTTTAGAGTTGTGATACCAAAAAATATGATGAACAATGCCATAATATTTACGATTCACAATGCTAGTGTCTGCTAGAAAGTTTCCACAACCATCAAATTAAAAAACATGGATCAAATAGAGCTTTGATACCATGTGTGGTGTGTTTGAATAATCAACTTAGCTGGAAGATGGAAATAGGCAATTGAAAACTGAAAACTAGAAATTGGAAACTGGAAACTAAAAACTGGAAATTAGAAACTGGTAGCTGAAAGCTGGAAGCTCATAGTTGGATGCTACAACTTTTATTTGTGAGAAAGTGTTTGATAAAAATAGCTAGCTATAAGCTTTAGATAGATATAAATGATATAAAAATTAAAAGTTAAAAACTCTCAAAAACTAGTTGAACTAACTTTAGGATTAGATTAAAAAAAAAAGCTTTAAAGCAATCCAACCAAACATTTTCTTCAATTAAAGTTTATATATATATATATATATATATATATATATATATATATATATATATATATATATATATATATATATATATATATATATATATATAAAAGCTAAAACTCCATTAAGATCTCAAAAAAATATGTCGAACATTCCCCATATGATAACAAAATAGAGAGAAAACAATTAGGATTTATTATGGAAGAAAAAAAGAAATTAAAATGAATAATAGAACAGACAAATATAAATATGAAAGTTATCTATGAAGTAAAAGCTAAATAAAAATCCAACAAAAAATAACTAAATATCTTTATTATGCTAATTAACGAGTACAATCGACTTTCTAACTAACCCACGGTACCATGAACAACTAGTAAAAGATCTTCACATTTTTGTTTTGTTTTTTTTTTTTTGTTTTTTTTGTTTTTTTTTTGGTAAGAGGCATCTAATTTCTATAACTAATAATTCCAATAGATATAGCCCTCTTACCCTCTAACACTGCTACAAGCAAAATAAAAAATATATACCAATTAACCCATAGAGCTGGAACCATGGAAAAATTTAACTGACCCATCATAGTTTTTTGCAAAACCCACAAAATGCAATTTTCTTGTCCAAACATGTAGAAATTCTTGAGGTGCTAGCTAATTCTTTTTCACCACTTCTCGAATTCCCAACAAATTTAATTAACAAACCTTACTTTTTATATTGATCATCTTTGGAGAAATTATCAACATTTTTTAATTAGTAATTTCGTGTGAGAATATTTAATTTCGCTACTAGATTCTAGGAAACGCTTTGATACCACAATTGCCCTATATATATGAGAAAGAAAACTCACTCCCGTAGAGATTGAAGTAACTACTTTAGTTTTGCTTTTATACCCTCTAAAAAATGAATCAAACATCATTAAAGACGATGTTTTTGGTCACCTTTCTCCTTTTCATCTACGGTGATTTTATTTATTTACTTGTCTCTATAACTCTTCAATTTCCGTTATTTTTACTTGTTTATCTCTAATGGAATATGATTCGCAGGTTTGTTTATCTCATCTGTTTTGGCTGACAAAGGCTCGATAATTAACTCCGCATGTATTGACATAGGTGATTGCAAAATCTATTGTCGGATTGGCATACCAAATTGTTGTAGAAATATTTGCCAATGTCTCCCGTGCCATACATAAATTTCGATAATTATATTTACTATTTTTTTTGTCTCCACGAAAATTGTTGCATCATTCTCCAACTTCGATACAAGAAATCAGCATCAATGCTTGAGAAGAAAATGATATTTATGGTTTAACTAATCAAAATGAGTATAAACTCACACCGGTTGAATATTATCTGGATAATGAACAAGCAAACCTATACTTAATTTGGATTAGGCAATTCGGTTAAAATTTCTTGCGTTAAAGAGTTAAAAGGTTACAATCCGACATATTAATTTAATCAAATGTCCTCAATTTGAAAAATTGTTAATATAATCTTTTTATTTTGATTAGAGCAATATAGATTGAGTTTTGCAACTACCCTTTTCTTAAAAAAGTTCATACAACAATAAAAGCATGATTATATCTTAATAAGAAACAAAGGTATATTCTACTATTTTTCTCATAAACGGACTACTTCTAATAAAGTGTATTGTGCTAATCAAGTCTACTGAATTTTTTCCCTTGTATTTTCTTGTTAAGATCTTTGCACAGGGTGCCTCTCATGCGGGGGAAAGAACATAAATGATGTCTACTATGCTATTCAAGCCCTTCTTCTCCTAAATGTTGCCATTAAAGCATCACCTATTGATTATCATCATACACTTAGACATCCATTTGTTCGTGTTTTTCAACATCTTATTAAAGTTTTAGGTCTTAATTTTAAATCATTATCGACAAAAAAGTTTCATTGTGCTTCATGTTATGTTAATAAAAGCCACACGCTATGCTTTGGCCCAAATTCTTTTACTTCCAATAAACCATTACAACTCATTTATTATGATGTTTGGGGATTTATTCAAAAATCGATTGATGACTTTGCTTACTATGTCATGTTTGTGGATCAGTACTCAAAATATATTTGGTTGTATCCTATTACATATAAATCCAATGTCTTAAAAATCTTCACTCAATTTAAACTTCAATTCCAAAAATATACTAACACACCCATCGTTTCCATATTCAATGATAATGGTGGAGAATATCAAGCTCTTATACCGCCGTTCCAATCCATGGGGATATCTCATTACACCCCTCTCCCTTACACAACCAAGCAAAATGGCACAACTGAACGGCGCCATCGACATATTGTTGAAACGGGTCTTGCCTTGCTACATTATGCAGGCCTCCCTCTAACCTTTTAGTTCCATGCTTTATAAACAACAGTGCACCTCATAAACCGTTTACCAACTCCAATCCTAAACTCCAAAAGTCCATATGATCTCATGTATGGTTGTTCTCCCAACTATGCAAAACTAAAGCCTTTTGGATGTCTCTATTATCCACGGCTTCGTCCCTATTCCACCTCAAAACTACAGCCGCGCTCCACTCCTTGCCTCTTCTTAGGATATTCCAGTGCTAAATCAGCCTACAAATGTCTTCACCTTAAAACCAATCGTATATATCACTCTCATCATGTATAGTTTATAGAACATGCTTTTTCCCCTACAAAAACTCCCCAAATCCATCCATCTCACTTCCCACTATAGATAAATTCTTCACCCATACCACATCGACTGTCTTTACTCACACTATTCCTGATACTCCTTTCACATAACCTTCTTCCTTACCACAACCAATGCCACCTGTTAACGAACACATCTCACCTACACCCTCTGATCAAAATTCATAGCCTTCTTCATTCGTGTTACATCTTTCACCAATACATTCATCTATATCATCACAACCTTCATCATCGAATCCATCACTACCTTCATCATCAGATCTAATGCGGCGCTTACGAAAAAACCCAAAATATTTCAACCCTTAGCTCGTAAACACCAACACTATTCATCCTATTCTTGTTGCTCTTGAACCTACTACCCATATTCAAGCATCCAAAGACCCATTATGGCATAAAGTAATGGAATGTGAATACAATGTTGTAATTGATAACTCTACATGGGATCTTGTTCCTTCTACCTCTTACCAACCAATCATATGCAAATGGGCCTTTTGCATTAAGCAAAATCTGGATGGAACCATTGAAATGTACAAATCATGTCTTGTGGTAAAAGGCTTTCTCCAACAATACAAGAAAATTTATTTTGATACATTTAGCCCCATAACCAAACCGGTTACCATACGTACCATGCTATTCATTACTCTCTCCAAAAGTTGGCCCTTAAGAAAACTCGATGTAAACAATGCGTTTCTACAAGGTACCTTACAAGAGGAAGTTTACATGACTCAACCAATAGGATATGTTAGTCCTCAACATCCCAATCACATTTGTAAGCCCCAAAAGTCATTATATGTCCTTACGCAAGTACTGCATGCATGGTACATGACACTCACCTCATTTTTATTGGAGTTTGGTTTTGAAAATCTCAAGCTGATGCCTCATTATTCATCTTTAATAATTCTGGAATCACCTACTACATCATGGTATATGTTGATGACATTGCGTTCATAGGAAATAACTCAAATTTTATTTCCAAATTTGTTGAAATGATTGTTGCCAAGTTTTTTGTCAAAGATCTCAGTTATCTAAATCACTTCATAGGTGTTGAAAATATTCCAACAAGGTAGGGTCTGTTTCTATCACAACACAATCAAATTAGAGACATTCTTACTCACTTCAATATGGGTGGCGCCAAATACGTCACAACTCCTTTAAGTTCATCTATTTCACTTGCTACAGAAGTTAGAGCTCCCAAGGTAGATCCGGGACCTTGCCGAAATCTATTTGCACTCTACAGTACTTTTCCATTAATATAATGGATACCCATGTGCTATCAACAAACAGTCATAATTTATGCACTCACCGTCAAAGATTCACCGACAAGCTTTTAAAAGGAATTTATGCTACTTAAAAGGCATAATTTTAAATAGACTTTTTTTTAAATTGAAATTCAACACTCGATCTTATTGTGTTTTCTGACTCTATGTAACATCCCAAAAATATGATCCAAAAATTTCATTTTTAATTTAAGTAAAAAATAGTATTCCAACATTATCCATACATCCCAAATAAAATAAGTGTAACAAACATCATAAATATCAGAGTGAAATCTCAAATGCGGAATCCATATGGTGTGTGCAATGCAGTCAACTTGAGCTCTTCCCTTTGGAATCGAAACTACCTGAAACATAAACTGAAAACCATAAGCACAAAGCTTAGTGAGTTCCCCAAGATACCGCATACCATACATACATAGCATATAACGGGCCCCACCTAAAGAGTATATGTGACAACTGTCAAATTCTGGTCAAGTCAAAGTCAAATAAAGTCAACAAGTCAAACCGACCAACTCAACTAACCCTTGTGTGCTAGGGCTTACGTTAGGTAATTACTATACAACGCGCTATGCTAATGAGAAATCATCAATTGAAAAGTTCGTATATCTAGATTTCCTTAAGCTAAAATTGTGGTAAGTAATGAACCAAACCGATAAACAATGTTGCATACTCGTCGGGAGTGTGTAAGATCCTTAAACATGGTTTAACGGGGCTTACGGGCCTTGCGTTTGCGAAGCCGAGCACTCAAAAAAGTCACAAAAGAAGCCTCTCCCAATCTCTTTCACTCTATCTCTCCCTATTAAAAATCTCTCCCAAATCTCTCTCAAAAGCTCCTATAACTTTTTGAAATCATTCGGGTCATCCCGACCCTTAACCGGGTCAAAAATCGCTTAAAACGGGGTAAAAATGGGTAAAACAACCTAAAGGAACCGAAACCACCCCTTAGGGAGCGAACCCTCTTAGGGCCGAAGGTCCCTTATAGGGACCAAACCTGTTAAAAACCGAAGTGCTTGAACCAAACCCGAAGCTGGAAGAGCCGAAGCCTCTCGGACCAAAACCCTTAGGACCGAACCGAAACCCTTAGGACCGAACCCGAAGTTCGCTTTCACTCCTGATCGTATCCTTCAGCTCATTTCACCCATGTCCATGACCAGAAGGGACCGAACCTCGGCCCAGGACGGAGAGGTCTCGCAGGAAACCTTTTTCCACCCGGTTTTCAACTACGACTTCGTTTTCGGCTCGTTTTTCATTATTTTAAGGTGGGATTTTCACCAAAAATTATATTTGAACATATAAGGCCCCATATTTATTAATTAATCACGTTTTTGGGGATAAATCTTATCCAAGAAGAGTGGGTGAAGTACAAGAGGTGGAGTGTTGACTTTTCTTTAGTTTATGACACAAGCAACCACCCATACCCACTCCATGACCAACCCATACCCCTCCCCACCATCCCTAGTCATTTCATAGTCCTTTCCCACTCGTTTCCCAGCCATACTCACATTTTAAGAGCTGGAAAACTCACCCTCTCTCCTCATTCTCACTCATTTCTCTCATTTCCACCCAAAGAACAAACACTTTTCTCTCAACTTCTCTCTTTCAATTCCGAGATTTCCAAGGCTTTTTCCAAGACTTTTCTTCTTCATTTGGTAAGTATCATCATCTTTCATATGATTATTACACTTCCTTTTAACTCAAATCATAGATCCCTTACACAAACTCCATCATATTTGTGTTAGATCTTCGAATCTTCTAGCAACATTCTAAGTGTTCTTGAGTTGAATACTTCCTTTCTTCAACATCCATCCACAGTGAGTTCATACCCCTAAATTTTCATGTTTTATTAAGTTTTAAGAGGGGGGGAGGGGGATACAAGTTAAAACACCAAGAACATAACTAAACTCATCCAACAGCTTTCATCAGAAAAGTTTAACTCCATTCACGGACTGTTTTGGTCAACTTAAACATTTTAGAATTCAAAACTGTATTATATGAAAATATTTCAGGTTTATACCTTTAAAATGACTACTTGCACATGTTCATAAATTTTTTCTACAATTTATGGTGATTTTTACAAAACTGCCTATCACTGTAACTACAAATCCGGACCAATTTGTGAATATGGAAAATTTCACACAAGTTAGAGACATATAAAAATCATGATAAAATTTATGAACAAACTAGACATATTTTCTAAACTCTCAGAGTTTACGGATTCAGTTTTTGACTTCGTATGATTTTTCTGTGATTTTTCCAAAACAGTGCAGAAATGCTAAAAAAAGGTTGACAGCTTACAACTTTCATCACACTTTGTAACATGTTGAGCAAAGTGTTAATCTTTGATGGTTTCATATTTTACCTATGTTTTATGTTATGGAATATTTATATAAAAGAAAATACTCACTGATTTGTAAGTGTCCATTGTCATTACAAATAATACAAGATAAGGCATGATAAACATAGTTATGTTTTTGCTATAAATTCGACTCACATAAAATGAGGTTCATTTGCATTACAAACGTATTGGATAAACTATAATAGGTATAGTTTATGTTTCATATACATTATAAACAATCATGCTAAACTATAATAGATATAGTTTATGTTTCAATTACATTTCAAACTCATTACCAAAGGTTTTCAGTTCATATAAATGGTGTACAAATACAAAGTACGGGTTTATACAAAATGGGGTTTTCGGTTCATATAAATGCGGTACAAATACACAGTACCAGGTTTATACAAAAAGGGGTTTTCAGTTCATATGAATGGGGTACAAATACAAAGTATCGGGTTTATACACAAAGGGGTTTTCAGTTTAGTTCACGTAAATTTGTTAATGAATAAATTTGTGAGACATTTCGCTTCGCGTTACCTCCAAAGTAACAAAGTCAAAAGTCCTGTAAATTATAACCAGAGTCTCATATAAGGAGAACGTGATAGTTGTGTATAGATCTATATTGGGTCTGACAAACCCGCACCTGAGCTGCATGTAACAGCTAGACTGGCAGGTCTGTGGTCACAAGTGTCCTTTAACTGGCGACGCTTGAAGAACGTCGTATTACGAGGCTGACAGGTCATAGTATGGTTATAATAAATCACATGGGATATTAACAAAATACAAGATTTACGGGTTCTTACTTTTAAATTTAACGAGTTCAAGTCGATTTAAATTTGTATAAAAGTTCTTTAAGTATGGGAAAATACTTGTACATTTCGGTCTTGAATTTTAAGACTACAATACATTTTATAAGAGAAATATTGGATTTTTCTTGAGGAAACATCACTTTTACAAAGAAAATGATTTTAGCATCACAGTTAAAAGCTTATGAACTCACCAACTTAATTCTTGACACATTTCTTTCAAAAATACTTGTATTCTCAGGAAATCAACGAAATCAAGTAACCATAAGCTTTTGAGGATGGAACGTAACGACATTGAACAACTATTTTATTATCATGTTGTAATCAATCATTAAAATATGTAACACTTGCAACCATGTAATATCTTTTTCAATTATATTTATGATTGGTTGTATTGTTTTGATCACTATTATACATGTTGTTATGATACTATACATGAAGTCCTCCACCCCCGGATGTTTCCACCATCCTTGGTTTGGGGGTATGATAGATTGATATCAGAGCATTGTTTATAGTAAACTGTAACGCCCGTGTTTCTAGGCTTGCCATTTTTAGCAATGTAATAGTCTAGGTTAACCTTGTAACTCAACTTGAAATAATAAGAATGTATTATTTGTGAATTATTTGAATTATGTGATTTATGTGTGTATTTTCTTAATTTTTATAATTTAATGAATTAAGAATAAAATAAGCATCAAAATTAAAGTGTGAGATAAGCCCGACATCTTTGCATAAAGTTGTAGTGGTCGAAACAAGGATTCTGGAGATATAAGGAATGCCAAAATCCGAGTTATAACGAAGAAGTTATGACATATCGAAGTTTTGCGACAGAACCGACACGACGCCGAGTGACGTAAAATATAAATTTAAGATAGAGCGATATTTAGCCTTAGCGATCTAAACGAAAGTTGTAGATTTCGTTAAACCGAGAGCGTGCATAAAAGGAACGCCCAAATCTGACTTCGTATGAGGAAGTTATGATTTTTCTAAGTTTCGACTTAGCAGTATGCAACCCGAATACTCGATTTGAGATCGAGCGGTTTTTAGCCGAAACAATCTAAATGAGAATTGAAGATCTTGTTTTTAGTAGCGAAACAATGAAAAGTTAGGCGAGAACGGACGTCAGACGAAGAAGTTATGAATTTATAACGAAGTTTTTCTATCCCGACCTTCTAAAAATAAATAATAAAAATAAAAGTCAAAATTAGCCGACGGAGTGTAAATGAAAGTTGTAGAGTATGGTCTGACCTTCGCGTGGATATAAAAAACGTCGAAAACGGAGCTCGTATGCGAAAGTTACGCAATTTAGAAGTTCGACGAGTCAATTACGCCCAACATAATTTGACTACGCCCAGTGTACTCAGTCGGATGCAACTTGTCTGACCAATACTCAAGTGCCACTAGTCGACGCACGCAGTGACGTCAAAGTACGCCCCGCGTAACCCGAGTACGCCCCGCGTAATTTGAGATTACGCCCCGCGTAATCCCAGACCCTCAGCCTATAAATAAAACTCGAATTCAGCCATTTTCTCTTATTCAAACTCTTCCCTCTCTCTAAGTTTTGCCTCGTTTTGCGTGCCGTTTATACCCCGAAGCCCCGGTAATATTCCCGAGCCCCGAAGCAAGATCCGAAGCCCCAAGGATCCCGAAGAGCATTATTCCCGAGCCAAAACGCTGCCCGCGAGGAGCCTGGTTTTGTGAAGATCTTCCAGATCTACGGAGAAACACCTCTTCTGCAAGCCGTAGTGCTGTCCGATCATCTTCTGATCAAGTGAGTGTGTAGTTATTTTCTTTCCAACGTAATATTATGAAGTATTTCATATAAAATACGTGTTATGTGTATATATTTGGTTGTTATACGTGTGAGTGTATATTCACTCTCTTCTATCTTATAGATCTGATGTATTCTCTATGAAATACGTGTTATGTGTGTATGCCTCATCTGTTATGTGGAATATGTATTGATTAAAGCATGTTATACAGGTTTTTAAACTATGTATAAAAATGTATATTTTTATCTACTAATATGTTGGGTAGAAAATGGGTAGGTAATTGGTGCGTAATAAACAGATGAGAGGCATCGGTGTTATTGGTGTTATTCTAGTCATTCAGCAGAGTATGGATGACGACCACGGACTATTCTAGACTGTCCTGTGGAACACTAGCAGGCTCATTACCTGTAGGTGTTGTGAACGACGTGTTCACCGGTGTACTCTATCCCCCACATGGTTGCCTTTAGGATACTTATTGTTGAGGAAGCCCCTCTGCAGTAATGTCCGTCCCGATGAAAATCCTGAAATAGGTTCCTTATAATAGATGTTATTTTTAGGAACGTAAGGTGAGGATAACGGGAATGGGTAATCGGGTTTATTGTTGATTGTTGAAATTAAATATAATTATTGTGGGTTGAAAACCCTATATGCTCACCAGGCTCCCAAGCCTGACCCACTCAGTTTATTTGTATTACAAGAAGTGGCGCAAGAGCTTAAGATGGGCGACTCATCAAGTTGTTTTGTTTACAAGTCTGTATATGTATATATTTGTTGAATGACTTGTAATGCTATCGTTTATGCTTTATGATCTGTATCGGAACATAAAATCCCGACTTTTGAATATGAAATGAAATCATATGTCTTATGAAATGTTTTGGTAAATATCTATTTTATCATGTTTTGTTTTTGGGAACAAATTCCACATCTCTTTTAAAATTAAAAAGGATTTACTCTGAAAATGTTTAAAAAGCATAAATGAAATCGGTCTTTTCTAGCCGAGATTTTAGGGATGTCACAGTGTAATTATATCCAAACACATAAGATATACAAACTATAAATGCATTGAGACTAAAGTCTTTGATTATAACATGCCCCACGTGACTCGGATAACGGGCCTGTCCTAACTCGGATAACGAGTCCCGCGTACATACAAAATCATAACACATAACAACTAATAGCATACAGGATAATCATCGGTCCCCGCTCAGTAAGCATACAAACACATTCACATACTAGTGTCATACACACAATGAGTATTCTAACATATCAAATCAAGGTTCAGTATTGGTGCCTTCGACCCATTATACATGGTGAGTAAACTCACCTCAAATGCTGAATCTCACAAAAGATCTCTAGCTGTTGTCTTGACGACTCACCGAGGTATCAATACAAAATAACACCCAATTAACACTTCGTTTCCAAACTATATCCAATAACACATATTTGGGGTAAAATGACCATTTTACCCCTAATCTATTTTGATCCAATATTAAGGCCCAAATCCACAATCTAAATGGCCCAAGACTAAACTGACTATTACCACCAGACGATGTATCTTATCAGATATAATATTAATTGAAGTAAGGGTGTCGAACTCAATAGGAATCGAAGTGTACTAATTAAAATAAATGAATCAAAGTAATTTTGAAATAAATAAAACATTAAACTTGTCAAATAAATAAATAAATGTTATTTTGTTTAGAATTCAAATACCCAATGATTATTTTTAATTCATTCAAGTGCGATGAAATCTAATAGACATTCACTTATTCTTAGAGTGATTAATTTAATGACTAGCTTTCCTAGACTCAGCCTATTGCCATGTTCGTTTACATTATGTAATGACTAGTCCCAGAATTACTAGGGACTTCTCAAATTGTCCAAGCTATTAGATCAATCAAAAATATTAATATCAATTCTATTATGTTTAACCTAGGGTGTCACTTTACTAGTCATAATTCCCTATGCTCTTGATTCAGTTTCTTAGCTTGAATAACTTGATAAACAATATGATTCAAGATACATAATCTGATGCTAATCATAAAGCATGCACTAAGTTAGATAAACATAATAAAATCATTATCAATACTCACAGATCTTTAATAATTAAGCATTAACATAATAAATTGAATACTAAACTCATGTCAATGAACTAAAACATAATCAATCTTGAATCATCTACATCTAAATGATAGTTTAGGGTTTTAGCCCATAATCATAACTAAATAACTAGAAAGAACAAAGAAATTAAACATAATGCAAACCAAAATTCTTTAGAACTTAAACTGCATAAATCTTCAAATCTTTTCTTCTTTTTCTTCTTCTTCTTTTTTTCTTCTTCTAGGGTTTTAGACATTCCCTTCCTTTTCAAACCTTTTATTCTGCTCTAAAAACTCTCTAGATCTTTTAACCTCTCTCTCTCTCTATATATATATATATATACACACACACACACACACGAATTTCATTTGAATTTATACTTTTTTCGACCAACTCAAATCATGGCGCAGGGGTTAATTCTTGGTGCAAATTACTAAATCTTCAGAAATCTTCAAAATCTTCTTTTGTCTTGGTGGTATCTTCAATTTGAATACTGCTTACTCCTCAAGCTAGCGTATTTCTTCCAGAAAATGCTCTAAATTTCTTTTATTTTATCTTTTAGCCTTTATAATCTGAAAAATACAAATTTATATCTTTTATGTAGCAAATATCTATAAAAGTATGTAGGAAAGTATTAAATATGACTCTAAAAATATGTATAATTCATCACATATAAGGTATCTTAAACGGGAACATGATTGCTTCAGTGACTTTATCACCTTCCTCATTGTAAATATGATCATATGTAAGTGTTAGCCTTGTTATTTGTCTTGAAATTTCAAAAATATATGATGTCAATTGACGAAATATAAAGAACATCAAATAGATCCATACAACAAAATATACATACAAACAACAAGTCATTGGAAGTGATAGATCAGAAAACCCATCAGAAAAAATATATAAGAAATAAGAAAAAAAAACACATAATGCACATCTCATGAAATATTTATGTTGGAAGTAGAAATCACAAGATCCGAGTTCAAATACTAAAAGGAGAGGTAAAGGGTTCACATGTGGGTAGTTATCGTATACAAATCGAGAATTCATATCTTTTAAAGACCTAGATAGCGGTGGTCGTATACTGGGAAGAGGGAAGGGGAAGTCTAATGGTACGGTTTGGTTTGAGATAGGAAAGATGGAGCATGAAAAAGGCGAGATTTATGGATGAATTAGTTTTGCCAATTTTACTAGATTCAAAATATTGAATTTAAAGCGAGGAGAATTTAGTAATTTAGCTTGAGGGCCAAATAAGAATTTTTTAGATGACATGTCGAACTATTTGATTTCTTTATTAGAATAGAGATTATGACGTGAGGACGCGGTTAACAAAAAAATTATAGATATTATAATGTGTTTTTATCCTATAAACTTTTTAAATATATAAAACAATAATATGTAAAATTGGAAAATAAATAAGAGGCTCAAAAAATAATAAAACCCATATATATATATATATATATATATATATATATATATATATATATATATATATATATATATATATATATATATATATATATATATATATATATATGGGTAAAGTGAATATACCTAACAACCTTATATAAGCTTAGGTACCTAACCACATTATACTACATTGTTTTGCATTATATTTCCATTGCAATCGTCTAAGGTTCTTAAACTTCAACCCTTAGCTTGATTAACTTCCAAGATTTTCAAACATTCACCATTATATTCCT